>NC_051852.1:0-720982 GCF_905115235.1 Hermetia illucens
CACAGGCTATACACTTGCTCCCAGACGCTGATACCCTCAGATCTCAAGATCACAAATCAGGTTCCTTTTCATTATTTTGCAAGTACTTAACGAGAAATTAACATTTAAATCCTCGAAAAGAGATTTTTCAGCTTTTCCTCCATTTTCGTCATCATCAAATCACAGGCTATACATTTGCTCTGAGACGCTGATACCCTCAGATCTCAAGATCACAAATCAGGTTCCTTTTCATTATTTTGCAAGTACTTAACGAGAAATTAACATTTAAATCCTACTTACGTACTTAACGAGAAATTAACATTTAAATCCTGGAAAAGTGATTTTTCAGCTTTTCCTCCATTTTCATCATCATCAAATCACAGGCTATACACTTGCTCCCAGACGCTGATACCCTCAGATCTCAAGATCACAAATCAGGTTCCTTTTCATTATTTTGCAAGTACTTAACGAGAAATTAACATTTAAATCCTGAAAAAGTGATTTTTCAGCTTTTCCTCCATTTTCGTCATCATCAAATCACAGGCTGCACACTTGCTCTCAGACGCTGATACCCTCAGATCTCAAGATCACAAATCAGGTTCCTTTTCATTATTTTGCAAGTACTTAACGAGAAATTAACATTTAAATCCTGGAAAAGTGCTTTTTCAGCTTTTCCTCCATTTTCGTCATCATCAAATCACAGGCTATACCCTTGCTCTCAGACGCTGATACCCTCAGATCTCAATATCACAAATCAGGTTCCTTTTCATTATTTTGCAAGTACTTAACGAGAAATTAACATTTAAATCCTGGAAAAGTGATTTTTCAGCTTTTCCTCTATTTTCGTCATCATCAAATCACAGGCTATACACTTGCTCTGAGACGCTGATACCCTCAGATCTCAAGATCACAAATGAGGTTCCTTTTCATTATTTTGCAAGTATTATACTTAACGAGAAATTAACATTTAAATCCTGGGAAAGTGATTTTTCAGCTTTTCCTCCATTTTCGTCATCATCAAATCACAGGCTATACACTTGCTCTCAGACGCTGATACACTCAGATCCCAAGATCACAAATCAGGTTCCTTTTCATTATTTTGAAAGTACTTAACGAGAAATTAACATTTAAATCCTGGAAAAGTGATTTTTCAGCTTTTCCTCCATTTTCGTCATCATCAAATCACAGGCTATACACTTGCTCTCAGACGCTGATACCCTCAGATCTCAAGATCACAAATCAGGTTCCTTTTCATTATTTTGCAAGTACTTAACGAGAAATTAACATTTAAATCCTCGAAAAGTGATTTTCCAGCTTTTCCTTCAGTTTCGCCATCATTAAATCACAGGCTATACACTTGCTCCCAGACGCTGATACCCTCAGATCTCAAGATCACAAATCAGGTTCCTTTTCATTATTTTGCATGTACTTAACGAGAAATTAACATTTAAATCCTGGAAAAGTGATTTTTCAGCTTTTCCTCCATTTTCGTCATCATCAACTCACAGGCTATACACTTGCTGTCAGTCGCTGATACCCTCAGATCTCAAGATCACAAATCAGGTTCCTTTTCATTATTTTGCAAGTACTTAACGAGAAATTAACATTTAAATCCTCGAAAAGTGATTTTTCAGCTTTTCCTTCATTTTCGTCATCATCAAATCACAGGCTATACACTTGCTCTCAGACGCTGATACCCTCAGATCTCAAGATCGCAAATCAGGTTCCTTTTCATTATTTTGCGAGTACTTAACGAGAAATTAACGCTTAAATCCTGGAAAAGTGATTTTTCAGCTTTTCCTCCATTTTCGTCATCATCAAATCACAGGCTATACACTTGCTCTCAGACGCTGATACCCTCAGATCTCAAGATCACAAATCAGGTTCCTTTTCATTATTTTGCGAGTACTTAACGAGAAATTAACGCTTAAATCCTGGAAAAGTGATTTTTCAGCTTTTCCTTCATTTTCGTCATCATCAAATCACAGGCTATACACTTGCTCTCAGACGCTGATACCCTCAGATCTCAAGATCGCAAATCAGGTTCCTTTTCATTATTTTGCGAGTACTTAACGAGAAATTAACGCTTAAATCCTGGAAAAGTGATTTTTCAGCTTTTCCTCCATTTTCGTCATCATCAAATCACAGGCTATACACTTGCTCTCAGACGCTGATACCCTCAGATCTCAAGATCACAAATCAGGTTCCTTTTCATTATTTTGCAAGTACTTAACAAGAAATTAACATTTAAATCCTGGAAAAGTGATTTTTCAGCTTTTCCTCCATTTTCGTCATCATCAAATCACATCAAATCACAGGCTATACACTTGCTCTCAGACGCTGATACCCTCAGATCTCAAGATCACAAATCAGGTTCCTTTTCATTATTTTGCAAGTACTTAACGAGAAATTAACATTTAAATCCTCGAAAAGTGATTTTCCAGCTTTTCCTCCAGTTTCGTCATCATCAACTCACAGGCTATACACTTGCTCTCAGACGCTGATACCCTCAGATCTCAAGATCACAAATCAGGTTCCTTTTCATTATTTTGCAAGTACTTAACGAGAAATTAACATTTAAATCCTCGAAAAGTGATTTTCCAGCTTTTCCTTCAGTTTCGCCATCATTAAATCACAGGCTATACACTTGCTCCCAGACGCTGATACCCTCAGATCTCAAGATCACAAATCAGGTTCCTTTTCATTATTTTGCATGTACTTAACAAGAAATTAACATTTAAATCCTCGAAAAGTGATTTTCCAGCTTTTCCTCCATTTTCGTCATCGTCAAATCACAGGCTATACACTTGCTCTCAGACGCTTATACCCTCAGATCTCAAGATCACAAATCAGGTTCCTTTTCATTATTTTGCAAGTACTTAACGAGAAATTAACATTTAAATCCTGGAAAAGTGATTTTTCAGCTTTTCCTCCATTTTCGTCATCATCAAATCACAGGCTATACACTTGCTCTCAGACGCTGATACCCTCAGATCTCAAGATCACAAATCAGGTTCCTTTTCATTATTTTGCAAGTACTTAACAAGAAATTAACATTTAAATCCTCGAAAAGTGATTTTCCAGCTTTTCCTCCAGTTTCGTCATCATCAAATCACAGGCTATACACTTGCTCTCAGACGCTAATACCCTCAGATCTCAAGATCACAAATCAGGTTCCTTTTCATTATTTTGCAAGTACTTAACGAGAAATTAACATTTAAATCCTCGAAAAGTGATTTTTCAGCTTTTCCTCCATTTTCGTCATCATCAAATCGCAGGCTATACACTTGCTCTCAGACGCTGCTACCCTCAGATCTCAAGATCACAAATCAGGTTCCTTTTCATTATTTTGTAAGTACTTAACGAGAAATTAACATTTAAATCCTCGAAAAGTGCTTTTTCAGCTTTTCCTCCATTTTCGTCATCATCAAATCACAGGCTATACCCTTGCTCTCAGACGCTGATACCCTCAGATCTCAATATCACAAATCAGGTTCCTTTTCATTATTTTGCAAGTACTTAACGAGAAATTAACATTTAAATCCTGGAAAAGTGATTTTTCAGCTTTTCCTCTATTTTCGTCATCATCAAATCACAGGCTATACACTTGCTCTGAGACGCTGATACCCTCAGATCTCAAGATCACAAATGAGGTTCCTTTTCATTATTTTGCAAGTATTATACTTAACGAGAAATTAACATTTAAATCCTGGGAAAGTGATTTTTCAGCTTTTCCTCCATTTTCGTCATCATCAAATCACAGGCTATACACTTGCTCTCAGACGCTGATACACTCAGATCCCAAGATCACAAATCAGGTTCCTTTTCATTATTTTGAAAGTACTTAACGAGAAATTAACATTTAAATCCTGGAAAAGTGATTTTTCAGCTTTTCCTCCATTTTCGTCATCATCAAATCACAGGCTATACACTTGCTCTCAGACGCTGATACCCTCAGATCTCAAGATCACAAATCAGGTTCCTTTTCATTATTTTGCAAGTACTTAACGAGAAATTAACATTTAAATCCTGGAAAAGTGATTTTTCAGCTTTTCCTCCATTTTCGTCATCATCAAATCACAGGCTATACACTTGCTCCCAGACGCTGATACCCTCAGATCTCAAGATCACAAATCAGGTTCCTTTTCATTATTTTGCAAGTACTTAACGAGAAATTAACATTTAAATCCTCGAAAAGAGATTTTTCAGCTTTTCCTCCATTTTCGTCATCATCAAATCACAGGCTATACATTTGCTCTGAGACGCTGATACCCTCAGATCTCAAGATCACAAATCAGGTTCCTTTTCATTATTTTGCAAGTACTTAACGAGAAATTAACATTTAAATCCTACTTACGTACTTAACGAGAAATTAACATTTAAATCCTGGAAAAGTGATTTTTCAGCTTTTCCTCCATTTTCATCATCATCAAATCACAGGCTATACACTTGCTCCCAGACGCTGATACCCTCAGATCTCAAGATCACAAATCAGGTTCCTTTTCATTATTTTGCAAGTACTTAACGAGAAATTAACATTTAAATCCTGAAAAAGTGATTTTTCAGCTTTTCCTCCATTTTCGTCATCATCAAATCACAGGCTACACACTTGCTCTCAGACGCTGATACCCTCAGATCTCAAGATCACAAATCAGGTTCCTTTTCATTATTTTGCAAGTACTTAACGAGAAATTAACATTTAAATCCTGGAAAAGTGCTTTTTCAGCTTTTCCTCCATTTTCGTCATCATCAAATCACAGGCTATACCCTTGCTCTCAGACGCTGATACCCTCAGATCTCAATATCACAAATCAGGTTCCTTTTCATTATTTTGCAAGTACTTAACGAGAAATTAACATTTAAATCCTGGAAAAGTGATTTTTCAGCTTTTCCTCTATTTTCGTCATCATCAAATCACAGGCTATACACTTGCTCTCAGACGCTGATACCCTCAGATCTCAAGATCACAAATGAGGTTCCTTTTCATTATTTTGCAAGTATTATACTTAACGAGAAATTAACATTTAAATCCTGGGAAAGTGATTTTTCAGCTTTTCCTCCATTTTCGTCATCATCAAATCACAGGCTATACACTTGCTCTCAGACGCTGATACACTCAGATCCCAAGATCACAAATCAGGTTCCTTTTCATTATTTTGAAAGTACTTAACGAGAAATTAACATTTAAATCCTGGAAAAGTGATTTTTCAGCTTTTCCTCCATTTTCGTCATCATCAAATCACAGGCTATACACTTGCTCTCAGACGCTGATACCCTCAGATCTCAAGATCACAAATCAGGTTCCTTTTCATTATTTTGCAAGTACTTAACGAGAAATTAACATTTAAATCCTGGAAAAGTGATTTTTCAGCTTTTCCTCCATTTTCGTCATCATCAAATCACAGGCTATACACTTGCTCTCAGACGCTGATACCCTCAGATCTCAAGATCACAAATCAGGTTCCTTTTCATTATTTTGCAAGTACTTAACGAGAAATTAACATTTAAATCCTGGAAAAGTGATTTTTCAGCTTTTCCTCCATTTTCGTCATCATCAACTCACAGGCTATACACTTGCTGTCAGTCGCTGATACCCTCAGATCTCAAGATCACAAATCAGGTTCCTTTTCATTATTTTGCAAGTACTTAACGAGAAATTAACATTTAAATCCTCGAAAAGTGATTTTTCAGCTTTTCCTTCATTTTCGTCATCATCAAATCACAGGCTATACACTTGCTCTCAGACGCTGATACCCTCAGATCTCAAGATCGCAAATCAGGTTCCTTTTCATTATTTTGCGAGTACTTAACGAGAAATTAACGCTTAAATCCTGGAAAAGTGATTTTTCAGCTTTTCCTCCATTTTCGTCATCATCAAATCACAGGCTATACACTTGCTCTCAGACGCTGATACCCTCAGATCTCAAGATCACAAATCAGGTTCCTTTTCATTATTTTGCAAGTACTTAACGAGAAATTAACATTTAAATCCTCGAAAAGTGATTTTCCAGCTTTTCCTCCAGTTTCGTCATCATCAAATCACAGGCTATACACTTGCTCTCAGACGCTGATACCCTCAGATCTCAAGATCACAAATCAGGTTCCTTTTCATTATTTTGCAAGTACTTAACAAGAAATTAACATTTAAATCCTGGAAAAGTGATTTTTCAGCTTTTCCTCCATTTTCGTCATCATCAAATCACATCAAATCACAGGCTATACACTTGCTCTCAGACGCTGATACCCTCAGATCTCAAGATCACAAATCAGGTTCCTTTTCATTATTTTGCAAGTACTTAACGAGAAATTAACATTTAAATCCTCGAAAAGTGATTTTCCAGCTTTTCCTCCAGTTTCGTCATCATCAACTCACAGGCTATACACTTGCTCTCAGACGCTGATACCCTCAGATCTCAAGATCACAAATCAGGTTCCTTTTCATTATTTTGCAAGTACTTAACGAGAAATTAACATTTAAATCCTCGAAAAGTGATTTTCCAGCTTTTCCTTCAGTTTCGCCATCATTAAATCACAGGCTATACACTTGCTCCCAGACGCTGATACCCTCAGATCTCAAGATCACAAATCAGGTTCCTTTTCATTATTTTGCATGTACTTAACAAGAAATTAACATTTAAATCCTCGAAAAGTGATTTTCCAGCTTTTCCTCCATTTTCGTCATCGTCAAATCACAGGCTATACACTTGCTCTCAGACGCTTATACCCTCAGATCTCAAGATCACAAATCAGGTTCCTTTTCATTATTTTGCAAGTACTTAACGAGAAATTAACATTTAAATCCTGGAAAAGTGATTTTTCAGCTTTTCCTCCATTTTCGTCATCATCAAATCACAGGCTATACACTTGCTCTCAGACGCTGATACCCTCAGATCTCAAGATCACAAATCAGGTTCCTTTTCATTATTTTGCAAGTACTTAACAAGAAATTAACATTTAAATCCTCGAAAAGTGATTTTCCAGCTTTTCCTCCAGTTTCGTCATCATCAAATCACAGGCTATACACTTGCTCTCAGACGCTAATACCCTCAGATCTCAAGATCACAAATCAGGTTCCTTTTCATTATTTTGCAAGTACTTAACGAGAAATTAACATTTAAATCCTCGAAAAGTGATTTTTCAGCTTTTCCTCCATTTTCGTCATCATCAAATCGCAGGCTATACACTTGCTCTCAGACGCTGCTACCCTCAGATCTCAAGATCACAAATCAGGTTCCTTTTCATTATTTTGTAAGTACTTAACGAGAAATTAACATTTAAATCCTCGAAAAGTGATTTTTAAGCTTTTCCTCCATTTTCGTCATCATCAAATCACAGGCGTGGTTAGGTGGTGCGTGGTTAGGGCACTGGGATAAGTTTTTCTAACCGGAAAGGTCACGGTTCAAATCTTATTGCTGAATTGTTCAATTATTTCTATTGATTATTCATCGTCATATATTAAAAATGAACATCAAAGATCGATACATACATTGGAATACATAAAGAAAATGTCTAGGATATGATGTGTGTATTTGCAATTTGAATTTTCAAAATGCCATCTATAATCGTGTATGTATCGGCGGGTAATGGGAATATCGAATACAGAAATGCTGCTCAAGGTATGTGAGCATGTTTAGGTGAGAAAGCAACTTAAGTAAAAGATTTAAATCAGAAGTGAAGCACAGGGAAACTCTCATATGGGAGACCATACTCCTAAAAATCATAGATAGGTTCTTCTATAAGGGCCATTTCTAAAATGTACCCACACGCGAGATATTCATACAGTAAAGCCTACTGATAAGACTCTGGACCGACTCTGGACCTATCCCGATACCGCACAGAATTGATACATGAAGAAGAAACATACCAAGAAGAATCAATAAAACACGTCTACGGTTAGAAGCATTGAAAATCTTTATTGAACTATTTCAAAAGTTACCTATTAATTACATGTCAGAATGGTTGATTAATTTACAAATCTTATCCACGCTTCCATCGTTGATAACAATTCCACCACTGAGGGACATCACCTAAAAAGAGACAATAATTAATACATTCGTTTCGATATTCAAATGTGAAAACAGCTCAAATTTGGCATTTGGAAATATCTTTGTAAGTTAGGATGATATAAGTATGGCAGCACTTGCTTGATCAATAAAAACAATGATCATGTAAACAACTCTAAACACATACAATACTGAAATGCGCGGGTCATGAGAAAATGGAAAGATAGAATTATTTCACACGGAGAAGAATTGACACAAACAAGCAGTAGAAAAATCAGTAAATGCAGTAACCAGTGTTCAGTCCCACAATTTAAATGTCCATAATGTACAATGAATGCATTAACGCGCGCATACTTGTGACTTTCCAAATATCATTTATTCGTCTTCATTTTAGCCAAATCTTCATAAAAATTCCTTCGAACAGAACACTCTTGTGTTTATTTTAGTTTAGCGCCGTAATCGCCAAGAGGTTGAAACTACGAGCTTGCTCTCTTCGCAGGAGGGAAATGATTTGCATGATAAAGTAAGCGCTAACACCGTACCACTTTCTACGCATTGTCGCACGTCTGATGAGCGCCTTTTGACGCTAGACATAATAACAGTCAATTTGTTGGAAAAAGCAACTTCCTCAACTATCATACAATATATACTCCATATGATTCTCCACTGAATCTAACTTTCAACAAATAACGAACAAGAAGACACATCAAGTACAGTTATATTTATATATTCCAAAGCAAGTATAACCCGTCAAGTTGTTTGCTTTCGATGCATAACAAGTTCTAATAATAGTCAATATGTTAATATGCAGTAAAATAATGGAAAAGCATGATGCTTTCAACTGGAAATATTTGTTTTATATTTTCAAACAACACTTTTTCTCTATTGGTTAAAAATGTTCAATGGTATTCTCTTGTCAACTTGAATATCTTTGTTAATTTATTCCTAAATAAATTACAATATATATTACAGGTTTGACTCTAGACTAAAATATACTCAAGATGTAGTTAGTGTATACATTTTCCACTAATTTTGCAATTTATAAATAGTAAATCAAATTCAATTTCACATTTTAACTACTAATTCCCCTTTGTAAATATTTGTAAACTTTCAATATGAATACTTTTTGTGTATAATACATCAACATTTGTATATTTTGTTTCTGAACTTATCCACTCAAATATTCAAGCAAGTGAACATTTTAGAAAATCATATACTTGCGGAATGTTTAAGGAAATGTATATACTATTATTTATGAATCATTTATAATATGTTTTCGAAAGTCAATGCGTATGTTTTCAACTAGAACAACTAGAAAGACTGAGCGGATAAAACATAGACTCCAAATATTGTAGATACTTTAGAATTGTGTCACAATATATTATTTGAAAAGAATTAAAAGTTTAGTATTAAAAAACGATTTTGCACATTTTTAGTTTAAATAGCATCATAGTTACATACTCATGTAATTTCATCACAGAACCTTTATTTTACAGACTTTTATAATAATTTAACGTTAATAAATATTTATAAAAACGATTGTGTAAATGAAATAATTTCTTTTCTAATGGACAAAATTTAGGACACGTTTTCAATCAGTGAGAGATGTAAATATCGACATTGATAAAACTTGAACTTCACTCATTCCAGCTTCTCTAACATTTAAGACAGCACATCTCACCGAAGTTTCAATCAGACTTTTCTTTGGAACGTTTTCATAGATGTAAAGAAATTCTATGGAAGATTTTTACCTGACAACCTGCTTCACATATAAGTGTTAGTTTGTAAAAGATTATGAATACTACTAAATGTCTACAGAAAAATCTTATCGATGGCGCACATCATGCATCCAAGCAGAGCAGTTATAACAAAACTTTAAAAGATTTGTTCCACAAAGAGGAACGAGATCATCAAGTTGCGATGTACACACATGGTCGCCCGCGGGCAAGATATTAATGGCTTCATGTTTTCACTTTGCAAACACTATGACTGATTTACATTACGTGGGAAATTAGGCTTGTGCAATTACGCAAACAATTCCTACATTTTGTCCACTTTTTAACTCTATGGAGAAACTAAATAATCGATGAATTGTTCTGCAAGTTTTTAATAATTTGGCGATAGCATTCATGATTTAACGGAGAACTTTAAAGTATATATTTTTAATGAATATTTCTTGCAAAATATTTACTGGTAGTGAATATTTACTGGTAGTGAATATTAAATGCTTATCATGTTTACCCTAACATTACAATCTTCATACCCCCAATGATAAAACAAATTTAATTATGGAACTATCTAAATATACAATTTTTCATCAATGATTACTTTACACTGAAGATAAGATAAGGATAGACGTACATTAATTTTGTTTTTGGAAAACAAAATTGCATATATTCAATATGACCAGAAGGTAACGAGAGTGGAATTTGATATTTGGATGACTTATTTCTGTATATGAGAGATTATATGTCCTATTCTTCTCTATCGGAAATCGACTATTATATTCGACTAAATGATGATTGCTTTTATGAAAGTTATTTGAGAAGTCTTCAAGAGTATTATTTAGTGTCCTTAATCGTCCCATGTCGGGAATTGTGATTCATCAACAAACACACTAAATCCTTCTTTCTTCACTTCAGATTGCACTTTCTCTTGCCGCAGTTGATTACTTGCTTTGCTAGAATGCTTATCCTTCTCTTTTGGTTGCGTTTGCCGTGTATTTGCAGTCTTTTGAAGACGAATTGACGGCATCATATTATTTGGTTTTCCAGCAGTCGATAAATCTCCCCACGCTTTGTTAATATCAATAGAATCCCAATTACTTGCACAGTGATTTGGCTGAGTCCAACTTTCGTCTGCCATTCGATTTTCATAGCCATGTTGATCCCACACGGCGGTTTGTTCATTTTCTTTAATCTAAAAAAGAACAACAACAAATTAACTCTATCATGTTTATAGCAACTAGACTTTTCATATTTCAGCCACTTATTCACATTTTCCTTTTCAATGTTTTTGTAGTCACTTACTTGTTGCTTTCCATACGTTTCATCAATAGTTAACTCAATTTCTTCCGTTGGATTCTCAAGAGTGCTGTGTGTTATTCCATAATAAAAATACATTATAAGTCCTAGCGTCATCCATATTGTAAATCTTACTAAAGTTAAAATGCTTAATTTAAAGATCAAATATAAGTTAACAGTAATTGCTATTGCCGGAATAAATGGTAGACCTGGTGTCAAGAACGCCAGTGCATATCTGGAAACATAGTTCGGAGAAAATTAAAATTGAAAATGATAATCAATTTTGTTTGTCACCTGTTTTGCGGCTGGCGCGATATTATTAGTAATATCACAATTATACCTATCACTAAACATGAAAATACAAATCCAGCAAATGAACCGGTCCACCCAACAGCAGCGAATAGATCCAAAAAGAAAACGAATATGTACAAGATGCCTACTAACTTGGTTACGTACATCCCTAAAATTCAAATTACAAAGATTTAGCGGTCGTCGTGATTTCATATGAGCATGTGAAATTTCACTAACAAACGTACCACTCTCATTTGTTGCTGGTCCGGGATTTACCCATGGGAATAAACCCGGGCATAGATATGCATATTCTTGAAATTTCCGACCAATCAGGCTTAGCCCGATTGTGTCAAATGCTGTGGCACTTCCTGTAGGTCCTGTCGGTGCGCCGTGAACACTCCCATAGAATTTATTTTCTGAGCGGTCTGATACAAGAAATTGATCATCCCGACCTAAATACCCCTCGGGACTATCATCAATGAAGGAATCATCCGAGTCTGGAGAGCCTCGCGTTACACGTTTCACAGTGAAATTGTTCTTTGTCAACACTTCAGTAGTTATAGCTGATGGATCCGGGGTGCTTGGTGGTTGCGGCGTTCTCAACTGCACTGGCAATAAATCCACTAATGAGGTACTATGAGGCTGATATCGTAATACAAGGACACAAGTCGACACTAATGTATAAGCCAGTAGAGTCCCGATAGACATCATTTCTACGAGAATTTCAAGTCGAACGGTTAAGGCAACAAGCGCAGCCGCCAATCCACTCCCAATCGTAGCAAGTCCAGGTGCATTTGTTCTCCCCCACAAATGAGAAAGCTGTCTGCATTCACGTTCAATTCCGTTTCATTAATTTCACGTTTCAGTATAGACATATATATCTTACCTAAATACTAATCCATCATTTGCCATAGCATATATTACTCGAGGCATCGGGAACATTGAACCAAACATTGCCACTGATAGTCCCGCCGTAGCTCCTATTGCGACAACTGCTCGACATTTCGGAGCCCCTACGTACGTCCACATTTGAACAAGTGCCGATCCACTGTCAACGTGATCGTATGGAACTGAAAATTCATTTCGAAACCATTAATTCAATTTTTAAGGCAAATTCAACTGAACACAAAGCAATTGCATAACCCACGCACCTATCAATGTTAATATGAAACTGCTTGAAACATATGCAATCAAAACTATAATAAGCGAACCAACTATAGCTTTCGGAATACTTTTCTGAGGGCTGTGAGCTTCTTCACCCGTGGTTGCGATTATGTCAAAACCAATGAATGCGTAAAAGCAGGTAGCGGCCCCTGTAAAAACCTGTAAACAATCACTCATTTAAATAAATTGGGCAAAGTATGATAGGTGCTTATCACAGCTTACTCCACTCCAGCCGTACGGTAAGAATCCTTGATGCTCAGTCCATGTAGTCGTATCCACATAAAAAAGACCGGCACTCATTATAAAAACCCACGATGCCAAATTCACAGTGTTCAAGGTATTGTTGAAAAGAACTGACTTACTAGCCCCCAAGGCCAATACAAAAGTCATCAGCAATGTTATAGAGAAAGCAATGAAATCAGGTGGACGACCTAAAACAACATGCACAATTAAATTTTTCAAAATATACCCAAATCAACTTCATTAACCAAATATTGTGCCAACTGATGCCTCGATACTGCGTCCTATAGCTCCCCCAGATAATGAATCAAAACTAGCGCTCAATGCACAAGCGCACGCACTTGTTCCTACAAATAAAAAAATATTTCAATCACACCACTTAAATATGTACTTCTACTTTTTTCTCTCAGATTCAATAAACCGACAGTTGCAAGCTGTACAAAACAAAAAAAAAGATATTGACATATCAAAACTCACATCAACAGCACGGTAATCAAACTTGTGAATATTAACCGCAGTAAACAACTACTAACAGTTCGGATTTCTATAATACTAAACGATCTTAAAATGAAAAACCATTTGATTCGAGCATTGGATGCATGTGACAACTCTCACTTCCCTATTTCAACATAATGTCAGATCGATATTACCTATCAAATACTCAAGAATCATGTTCCATCCTATTACGAATGCAACGAACTCTCCAACAGTTACATATGAATACATATATGCCGAGCCAGATGTATGCGGTACCCGGACTCCGAATTCAGCATAACATGCACCTATAAATTCAATTTCATATTTGAGAAAAAAATCTTTGATGACTTTTCCAACAAATTTCACATTACCTGAGAATATACTTGCAACAGCAGCTATAAAAAAGCTGAAAACTACTCCCGGCCCGGCAATATTTTTCGCCACCATACCGGCAACTAGATACATCCCAGTGCCACAGCAAGATCCAATACCAAGAGATGTTAAATCCAAAGTCGTTAAACATTTCTAAAGTGAATAGTAGTAAGTTCGTATATTCAATGAAAATAGTTGGACTTACCGTGAGCTTAGGTTTTGCACTTCGTGGATCGTCTCCTTGAAGTGTTCTTAAGTCTTTCGTCCGGACAAGTTTTGAAAAAAGTGTTACTCCAGATCCAACTCGAGGCATAGGAAAGGGCAGCTTCATGATTTCTAGAAACATGTAATTTTCTTATCAGTGTAAAATTTACAAAAGGTAAATATTTCTACGCTTTTATTCCAAAGCAATAAAATAAATGTTTTCCATTAAGAACAACATTTTGCGTAAGAGCAAGACAAGATTTTAACAGTATAATAGTTTATTGAAAAAGTCTATTAAGAAGGAAACTACTAGCAATATATTCCAAGCTATTACAATACTTTACATGAAAATATTAATTTTCCAGTGTTATCAATTACCTGTTTATTTTTCGACGATTGTGAATTATATATTTGGTGCGAAACAAGCGTCCTGAGAGAGTTCCACTACGACTTAATCAATAAGATCCTGCTACTCACTAATTTCCTATTGGAATTGAGGTAAAAATAAAAGTTCGTTTCAATTTATTCACATGGTAAATGTTATTAATCAGTGCAGGAGTAAGATGAAAATAATAGTTCAAATAAATCAACACTTGTTGAGCATCAGGAAATGTCGTCAATGGTACAACAGGCCAGGTCCGACAAGTTGAGTAGTCTAAATATCAATTATAATCACATTGGATAGACTTTTACGAGTGCATATGAGACACAATCGAAATTGATGTAGAATGCTATAATGTGATGCGGACAAATAGCAAAATCTGGAGCTCGCCTTATAAGTTTGAATCCTTCACGTTAGGATAGAGCAAAGCAACTCCCTAACCTCATTGGAATCTCAAATTGACCCATATTGTCAATAATAATTTTATTGAATTTTATTATGTTAATAAATGCGTCCAACTTTGGTAACTTCGATTTTACATTGACATTGTAACTGTCTTCTTAAAGAAAGAAACAATTAAATATGTTTCGAACATTACCTACTATTCCTAATATTTCAGTTCGCGTATAGCCTGCCACTTCAAGCGAACTGGAAAGTACTTTGCACATATCACCATTCTTCAAAGATACCCCTTTGCATTCATAATCAATTACAGTTCTCGCCATTGTGAACACTTCCACTTTTGCTTCATGGACCTTACGCACGTTGTATTTTTATCTAAGGAAACTCTATCATCTATCTTCAATTCCTGTAATGATTGCTACTGTGCACCCACGCTAGAATGGGTCCTTTAAACATGATCTATAAAACTGTGTACAATTTGGATATAATGGTAATCATAAGTCATCCTACAAACAGTTGTCGGGGAAATTGTGCAATGTGAGAGAAGCTTCATCAACTTCGAGTACTAGAAAAAAGAATTTTTCTAAACGGACGCTTATAATACGTTGAACAAAGCCTCTTTAGAGACACTATTCGCTGAGCAGACTTCTCTCCTTCTGAAGTATGGGTTGTTCTTAACCGAAAATCGACTTTGGTGATTTGTCAAAAAAAAATTAGCCTGGCGAGTGCCCTCCCCTATGATTTTAAAAACTAGTAATCTTTTCGAATAGGCAAATGTTCGTTGAATCATGTTATATAATGTAAAATTTACGAGAAATTTATAAATTGCAATTCACACTACGTAATCATCAAGCTTTTGAATTTGTTAGTAACTTTCATTTTGCTCTTTAATAGTCCTTCGAAGATTGCGAATCTGCCAGTCGCATTACAATTTCTGTCTACTTCGGTTAACCAATTTTCCTGAGATGATTGCTTATTTTTTTCTTTCAAAGAGACTTACGCTTCTCTGTATATCAAATCGTAGATTTATTCTTCCGCGGGTTTCCAAAGCGAATGTAACATTTTATATCCTACAACAGGCACTATAGATAATGGGAAGGAACTCCAACAACACAAAAAATCAATTTCACCCACATTGCTGGGTGAAAGCTTCAGAAGAATATGGACCGAAGACAGCCGTGATATTACCAACAACTCCTTAATCTTTCACTTGTACAAAAACAGCAAATGCCGCGAATAGATAAATTCCCAACGAAATGGAAATATGCTTTACTTCATGTAAAGTATATTTAAAATGGAATCACCTTTCTCAGTCAAAGCACCTAGAATAAGGCGATTTCCACTCCCAGGTCGAGCACTATTTCTTTTTACTGATAACGGGATCCCTTTATTTTTTTCCGCTGCGCTGCTGAGTATTTCTTCCAGCATTAATCTATAGCGAGAAAAGCTGCACTCACTATTAAACATCAAATACAGCACCGAAACTAAATTTCATTCGCACTCACACCAATCACTTGTCGCGCTACTAAAATGTAAAATCCATTTACATTTCTTATTTCGCGATCTCGTCTGCAAAAATTTCCCCATCCGATTCAAATGCGCCTCTTCGCAGACTGCTCTTCAAAAAACCTTTACAAAGGTTGCGATGGATGGGTTTAGGTTGAAAGGCGATCAACTTGCAAAATTTAAACACGACCAGATGTGTGGATTACTTTAACCGGCGCCATTTTCTATTTGATAATTCGAAAATGAAAGCAAAGGAAGCAGACAAGGACAGGATGGGCAGTTGGCGCGTTAAAGCACAAGAATGAAAGATATCCTCTTTTCTGCCATCCGAGAGGACATACCTTAGAGCTTTCTAACACACCAAACGCAAGGGGAATTCTCCTCAACACTAACCCTTGTCACGTGCAATTGCATGATTTGCGGTCAAATGTTAGTACTTTATGTGGTGGATTTTCACTTTTAAATGTCATACATATGTACGTAATGCACAGTGAGTGAACCTTACAGACTGTGTACTATCCTTCGCCGTGAGCTTTCATTCAAGATTTGTGAGCTTATACAAGTACAAAATGTCAAACGCGTTAACATCGCATACTCAACAAGTATACCATCTTATGGCAACATTTCATCCTAGTGGATTCATGCCAACAGGATAAAGGGCTAGAAAGAAAAAACCATAGGAGACAAAAACATGTTTTCAACTGGAAGAGGCCACTCGCAATATCAAAATACTACATTGAATGCTTTGCTCTTCACATTTGGAGAGATGCAAGGCGCATGTCTAGTATCTGTTGCTCCTTTCGCTGAGCTTTTTACTGCTGACCAGGAAAAGAAGACTTTGACATTCCTCCAATATACATCAACCAATGCACATTCTTGCAGGAACACAATGTTCATCAACTATGCACATCACTGCCGGAAAAAAATATTAAGTATACAGTACAAAATTTCACGCGATACAAGCTTATCAAGATATGTCTACAAAATATAGATCATAGCATACTAGTCTTAGCAATGTACGAAACAGAATAAAATTAACCTTCCTTTTCCATTTTCCTCAGGATCTAAATATATTAGCAAATAATTGGCAGAGTCCAGCCTACGTTTTAAAGAGAATGTGATTTTATTACATTAATATATGTTGAGCTGCTCTCAAAGTGAACGACTCATCCCGCTTATGATACTCTTAACATCTCAAGGCCGGAAAACACCATTCTGTACAAATTCCACTGATTACTTTTGAAATAAAGTTTCGATTCCGATACATTCATATTTTGGGGCTGTAACCCTCGAAATACACTCGAAGTGGCTGAAGTGCCTTCAGAAGCACCAATCCAATGATATAAATTGTTTTCAATAATATGCTGAATTTACTACTATATTTAATAGACAAAAAACAGCAGAAGACCGCAAACATGGCAATAATGGCATCCATTAGCCTCTACCTAGCTAAAGGAGAAATCGGACATCCTATGCAAAGCATCAAAACCAAAAACAGCATCAATAGGTCTGACTATCTACAGAACATCGTACTGCCCAATGAATCACAAAAGACAGTGCAATTGGTCACATTACTTGATGTATTTTCATTCAGATTTGGAAAGTCGCCTCCATGTATACATATAAGACAGTTGTAAAGCATCGAATAAGTATGTTGTCAAGATTGCAAATACATAGTTACTCAACTGGTTTAAACCGTCATTACCCTGAAATTTCAGAAACATACCAAGTTTTACAAATAGAAAATTCTTCTATTATTACAGCTTCGCACATATTTAACGTTATCCATATTTATCGGCTTTGTCAAATTTTATTCAATTTTCCTTACTACTGCTAATTATCCTTAATTATTAATATATCTCTCAGATTTTAAATATTTTTCTTTTTCAATTTTTATTATAACAAAGAAGATTTTTTAAATATTTTGCTTTCATATAATTTTAATTATAATAAACATTTTTTTCGAGTTTGATCGAAATCGTTCTGATGCTCTTAATTATCATTCTGTATAGTCCCACCAATCTTTCTCGTATCCTTCGTGGACATGGTCAAGTAACACCTTGCGACGCTTTTCGCAGTATCTACAAAAAAAGACAAATTAATTTTAGCAAGTCTGAGTAATTGAAGCACCAGAAAAGTAGTAGATTCATTGAAAAAGATCGAAATTTGACATATGAGACGAGTTATTTTTGGCAAATTATTTAAACACAATAATTTCAAATGCACTGGTTATGTACGAAATCTAGAAAAGTAAAAGTACACATCTACTCTCAAATAGCAATATGTCCAAGCTCTTTCATTTATCACATCCTCATAACACTTACCTATATTTATCTTGCACTTTTTGTTTAATATCGGCTAGATTTTCTGATGTTATATCACGTTCGAGATATTCGGACAGCTTTTCGGTAGCTGTCTCCAAATCTTTTTGGTTATCCTCAAAGATCATCGATTGATTATTTTTTTTGAGGTAGTACGCAAATACGTATGTGCACATTAATGTTTGGCGACATTGGCAAAGAATATCCACAGCCTTTTTCAGAAACTGAACCTAAACGAAAATTCGTTTATATTTAGAAAAACATATTCCTCATAATTGATCACTTACTTCTATCCAAGACATATTATGTTGCTGCATCTCTTCCATTTTATGCTTAACGGAAGCATATAATTTGTTCTCAAATTTTAAGGATTGCATATGGTTCATATAACGATTGTAATAGTGCAAATATCTGCAAAGTCATATGAAATTCATTCTTACTAATAAACGGTGATAGGACTAACGCTTAACATTGCCAACCTTGAGAGTGATGACCGTAGTTTTTCCTGTGCATCGCGTGCTGCTCGGGCCTCATCTTCATCATATCTGTTGCAGTTGTACCAAGACGATCCGTGAGGTTCCCATGAACCAAGGCATACCCAACAAAAATCGTGCTTGCAATTTTGATTTTTACACACCATATGATTACAACCACCATCCTTTTCTATTGTCACATTACACTTCGGGCATTCCTTCGTATTCGCTGCAATCCAGTTTGATGTTTCCGAATCATCGTCACATTTCTTAAGCCACTTTTTAAGTAATCGGCATTGCACCGGGTCATGCCAATTTTCTCCGCAGTCGAAACAGAACGTATGCCCACATTTACACACCACGGGCCGGGCATCTACATATGATACTTTAATTGCATACGTACAATCCGCCGAAGGACACCAGCGGAGTAATCTATTGCACTAAATTAGAAGAAAATATAAGTGACATTAAATGTCCATTATTTCTTTATGTATTGTGTACCTCGACAAAACTATTTGTTATTAGGTGTTGATATTTCACTCTAACTTTGGCATCCGGCACAAGTTTTGTGACAGTTACGTCATCAACTAGAATATCACATCCGTGTGCAGCACAAGAAATCGACTGGCCAACCCCTTCTTCCATTATTTTTGTCGTCAAATATTCACCCCAACACTGTTTACAAAATCTGTGGCCACATTCTAAACCGGTCATCATCTAAAAAATCACACAATGTTATTTCTAGACCTTGTTACATTTTCTTTCACAATTCCAAGAACATATAACCCTGAATGATAAAATTCACATCTTCTTTTATTTGGCCACATTATCTAATTTTGAACAGCATTCCCGCTAAGAATCCATATATTCCCGGAGCTGGTTAGAGACACCTCCGCTGATAATATTACCATTCAGGGTTACAGTTAAACTTACACCAGATGGATTTCGTGAAAAGCATATTTCACATATTTCGTCTGTTGTCGATTTTGTTACCTTTAAAAAAAAAATGTTACGATTCAAACTAAACGGTTTGTTTGCCTTCTGCTATTAAATAAATAAATTACTCAAGTTTCCATTAGCCTGCCCAAATTTGAATTCCAGTTTTTTTTTGTGGGCACTCAATAGAACAGTAAATCTCCACTATTCTTTATTACCAATTGATTATGCGATGGAAGATTCAACTTAATACCTCAGATGAACAAGAAATCCTGACATCACAGCTAACTTCGCCTTTATGTACTTCTCGGCGTCAAGTGAAACTTACTTACGACGTACAGGGTTGGTGCATGAACGGCACATTGGCTAATAGGAAATCAATCGAATTTGGCCTTGGCAATGGAGAAGCACAAATATGGCAAGTTCATATTGCCTTTAATACCGAAAGTCCCTAAACGATCGATTGAACATATCCGAAACATAAAAGCCATATTGCATTCACAGGTAATGGAAACCTACTCCTAACTTTAAACGCATAACCAAACAAATCGTTACCTTTGGTACACTAATTGTATTGGGCTTATTGAAGGGATTAACGACGTGTGCATCTTGAAAAAACTTGTCCTCATTTCCGTCAAAATATTTTTCCATCAGCTTTTCTTTGTCCCATTTGAAATGATTCAACAATATCCTTGTTATTGTCCGAGGCAGCTGCAACATATGATAGGTTAGTTTTAATATGTTAATGCGATTGGCATTGCGCGAATCGAATTGCGAAAATGAATGATAGAATATATTGAGATATGCGAACGTTGTCGCTGCAAGCAGTCCAGTAAACATTGAGCTCCCCTTAGTGGCATTGCCATGAAATCTGCAGAAAATACCTGCAAACAGCCTCAAAGTCAGTTTCGCCAGTCACTTCAAAGTTTTGGAGGCAGTCATCCAAGTACTACAAATAATAATTTCGCAACAACATCAAATTATAGTGGTACAAGGAGTTTTGTAAATATAAACTGAATCATAATGAGGTCGGCAGAAGCGTTATGGTGACCTCATATTGGAGTCAGCTGTAGCAGCAACAACGCCGAAACTACAAAAGATCAAACGTAAAATCGCGATTTGACACAATACTCACATTAACCACGCCGTTGACGTCGCTAATACTATCGACCATATCCTGCACAATTTGATCTGTTGTCAATACCTCATAGTGATATTCCTCGGGTTCAGTTTGACGTTCGCGTGAACTGCTAATGTCGACCTCCATTGCGAAGTCATCATCGCCACTCGAAACGTTTCCCGAGTCTACATTGTCATTGTCAAAAGTATCCTCATCCGAATCCATTTTCCTATTACTCCTGGACGACTTGGACAAATGTCAATGTTTTCCTGCTGCAGAATCAGTAAACCAAAAGTAGTCCTATATCAACGCAACCTGAAATCGTATTTTCGTTCGCCCTTTAGTCGTAGATTACTCCTGCAAGCAGCGGGGTCTTATCACGCGATGCGTCCTGTTGGTTTGCGATATTCACCAATTAAATTTTTACAGCGCTTGTCACCAACTCGAAAACTCAGATTGCAGCGGAAAAAAGTTCAAAAGTTTTGAACATATGAAGGCAAAATTTCCTTGATTCGAAGATGATTAACGACAGCGCAGAGAAACACAACAGAACACTAACACCATTGCACCCAAACGTCACTCGATTAGCAACCCACTGTACGAATGCTGCTCTGACAATCTTCCATCTGGGAAGTGCACTCATACAATTCTAATTGCGTATCGCACTTGCAACACAGCTTCAAACTCAACGGCGCAGAATCCCAAAGCGATAAACTCATAACATCTGACCCCACAAAAATATTTATATCGAAATCAAAATAAACTTAGACGAGCATTCCCTATCCTCCGTTTAATATTTGCCAGCGAAATTTCCCTAGAACTTTGCTATTGTGAACTCACACACACCACCTACGAACCACCACTTTCCGAACTTACCACTCGAACCGCGCTGATGCGGCGCATGTGAATTTCGAGATTGCAGATGTCACGAAACTTTAGTCGAACGCAGCTTTCAAAGGCGCGAATTTCGAATCGACATGTCAAGCGCAAGTTCAACAGGACTCACCGTTTCTTCAACGCTTTCTACTTACAATAGTTGATTAAATGATGGAAGTTTGATTAGATTTGTTGACGGATATTTATGCAGTTCTGTTTTGGAATTTATTTTTTTTTTTTGATGATTTTTTTTTCGATTTGAATTTTTCTTTTTTTTTTTTTAAGGTAATACTGAAAGTGGTCAATTGCCTACGTAAACAGTTCCAAACGTTTTTCTCCAATGTATTCTAATTCTGTTCTCTATTCGGTAAAAATCCGAGGCTCTCAGTTTTGTTGTTGGAGGCATGACGTTTTAGGCATGTCATCTGATTTCCTCTGAACAAACGCCGATAGCTGGGTCTATAGGTGCCGAAAGCCTGCTAAGAGTACGAATACAGTATTTAAATACTGGAAATCTCGGTGATAAAAATCCAAAAGAATTTTTAAGCCCATGAGTGTCATAATTTACGGAGCAAACAATCTTCCCCATCGGATAGTTTAATCATTTATTGATTCAATATTAGACTTCTGTCCGATACACCTCTTTCCAATTTTTTTTTTAAACAGCTTGTGTACTTTTTCAATCTACATATTTAAAGTCATATGAATTCTATTTCGATCAACTATACCAAGAAAAATTTCAATTTTATATATATGATTTTAAGGGGTTCGAAACAGAATCTTGATTCTTAGAATTGAAACCAATAGTCTTAAAATAAGAATGGCAATGTATCTTTTATTCTTGTCCATTTTTGTGAAAAATTTAGCAAACGGATGATATCGGAAGCAGCCATCAATTCCCATAATTTTAAATTCCAGAACTCAAAATATTACTTTTATATTTCAGATTCTCCTTCCAGTATGCAAAATATAAAGCCTCATAGGTGCTACATATATCAGAAACACTACCCGACAGTGCAATATTTGCAATTTAGTCGTTTATTGTTGTATTTCTGTAATGAGACTTAATTTCGTTTAATGATATCCGTTGGAGATTTAAGACTAAACACTGGAATTATAAACGGCTTGTCGTATTTTTATTTAGTTTAGTTTCATATCATCGGAAAATTTGAAAGTTCCAAAAATAGGATCTTTTTTTCTGACTGAGATAATGGTGTGTATAAAAAAGCTAATTCATGAAAAGGGCCTTACTGTTGCTTTGTAGGATGGGAAAAATGAATCAAATTAAAATTTTATAATAATTACAAACAGAGCTTCTGGTACGAGTGATTTCATTTAGAGTAAGAACGTTTCATCGACAGATAAATTATAGGGGCCTTAAAGTCCAAAAACTAACTGAAAAACAACTGTCCATGAACCGCTTCCAAAAAAAGACAGAAGTGGAATGGTGTGGTTTGGCGTGGGACTTCTGGAAACTAATTGTTTTCACTAAAGAGTCTGAATTCCACTTATGAGGATCTGAGAGCCTAATCTGCATCTCACCTGCCATACATATTCTCAACCCTAGGACTAAAACAATATCAATTAAAATTATGTAAATATCTCCTTCCGACAGAATTCATTTTTTTCACGATTTCACGCGAAAAAATTATAGCTGAACAGACTTCGCTTGAGCATATGATTTTAAATATATAGAATACAACTGATGTATTCCAGGGATCAGCAATGCCTAGTCTACCTAAACTACCCCTAACAAAAACAGAAAGAATCGGAGACACCTTCCAAACATCAGTCGCTATTTCCTTCCATGATTCTTACCAAAGCTGTAGAAAGCCCAGATAAATCGCGTTCGAGGCAATAGTCTCAAGGCAGGCGTCATTTAAATCTGGAATGGTAGGTCGCGATTCCTGTGTATAGAAAGTTTTTAAATCGTGCTATATACGTTTGCGTATGTGTGTGTACCTGTATGTAAAGCTCATAAGCCCGCGAATTCACGCTGGTGAACAGTTTGTCGCGGCTAGAATAAAGCATTTGTACATGTCGTTTCTTCGCCCGCATGAATACTTAACACGTATTAGGGTATATTGGAGCATTATGCTCAGCGTATATGCTTATAAACTCGATATCATAGATAAAAGCTGTTCAAGGAAAAGCATTTTAATTATATGCGTTAGTACCCATCACAAGAGTATCAATAGAAGGAAAAAGCTGCTAGCCGTATCCACCTTCCCAAGTTTCCTCATACATACCGTAGTTCTTGCAGCCATTACGTAAGGTGAAATCCACATTTAACGTTTATTTATATAGCATGTAAACTAATGGGAAAAACATTTTTTTTTTAATCAGACCGTACACTTCTTCACACTTCATATATATGTATACCCAAAGTATACAATTCAATCGCATATGAGCTAATTATGCAAACTGCACACATATGTACATATATCGTGGAGAAAATTCATTTAGGCACATATTTACGGCAATTCCACTTGCAATTAAAAAAGAGTTGCTGATATGCTAACTAAAAACACCTCACCCCCAAACCCACCCTTATTCTATGGAAATGATTGAATCCACATGTACATATCTATTTATCTTCATAAACATATATTTTTGTTCCAATGGATAATGAGACTTGTGTATAATAACTAGTTAAATATATAATTTTACTTACTTTAGAATTATTTATATGTATTTTTAACTTCATGTTCTAAACATGTTTGAAGGTAGAAAGCAAGTTACATAAAACTGACATATATTTGAAGGTGAAAAACAATATTTAATTGAGAACCGTAAAATGGAGATATACGAAACTGACTTCTGTATGTCAATTATGACTATTGCTCTCTAAGTTTGATCGATCATGATTGATCGATGTGTTTCATAATGTTATAACATTTCGATATCTTCATTAAATTCCAAGTACAGTGAGAACTTACGTTCCACCTGTCTTCAAGCAAAATTGTCAAGTGAGAGTTTCAAAAAATTGTTCAATTTTATGCTACGCACCGAGGCTAGGGTCATTGCAAAGAAATTAATTCTGAAGCCGAAAGCCAGCAAAAAACTGTGTAACATTCTATAGGGTGATGCGGTTCATAAGTTATCAAAACACCTGAACACAAGACACAATTAAAAGGATTTCTAGAGAGCTGCGCAATAGAATTGAAAAATGTTTTCAAAAGTCTCCTGGAAGCCTATGCACAACGATATCGGTAAGAAGACATATTACAAAGTAGACATGTGTTATGTGCCTTAAAAAAGAAAGATTAAATAAATCTGTAAGAACGAAACATCGTACCTCTGACATAAATGAGCTCAACTAACTTTTTAGATTTGTACTGAATTAACATTAGTTTTCCAGCAGATATTATATTATAGC
Organism: Hermetia illucens; assembly: GCF_905115235.1. NCBI lineage: Eukaryota > Metazoa > Arthropoda > Insecta > Diptera > Stratiomyidae > Hermetia > Hermetia illucens. Next base: position 25,149 of record NC_051852.1, read on the forward strand.
CTGGTCTGCTATTGTACCATATATCATTTAAATTTAGTACTTAAGTAAATGTTTTGTTGTTTTTATATTCATTATTAGGTATTACAATATCTCCTTTTAATTACTTTCAAATAGTTTTAATTGCCTAATTTTATTTTACTTTACTTGCCTAATTTCATTTTACTTTACTTCGAACTCCACTTAATACGGGGTCAAATATTGAAGTCACCTTATATACGAAAGATTTAGGACAACCAAACATACGTTTGTAAGTAAATCCTTAGTTCTTTTTCAAACGATCATATCTATTCCTAGAAACCCATCACTTTAATTGTTATCTATGCATTATGTATCAGAATAATTTGGACAGCAGCATCTAGATCGGACTAACAAACATCATATTTCTATACATAAGTATGTATATTCGAAACAAACTTCTCAGATGGAAAGTAAGTACATACGTGTATGAATACATGTTTACTTTCCATTTGAGAAGTTCACTCGGAATTTTTTGTTGATTATCGATACTGTTCGCTCCCACTTGCAATCTGTCGTTGAGTCATGTAAAGTTATATTGTTTCATTACGAAAAAAAATATTTCCCAAATAGTGACACAGCTACTATACCCTTCCTTAGTATATAAGAGTTGCGTCACTAGGCAGGCCCCGATTAATTCTAGCAAAGCAAGAATAAACTGCTGAAATTACAACAACAACATCAGGCATTAAACCAGTTTTCGGAAGTGCTTTGCTCCTATCTGCGCTATTTACAGTCGGTGCCACATTTGCGGGGAAAATGATGAATTGCCCACATATGTATGCATCTATATAAATATGCATACGCATTCGTTTACGCTGATCGCCAGTGACAATGAATTAAAATTACTCTTAATATTTGCATATCCTGAAACCGCGTTGATTTTTTTGATATCCTCTCTAACGGAGCACATTTATGTACATTGCGTGCTTATGGAAAAAGGGAGTGCGGGTGCAGGGCCGGGAAGTAGTTTCTTATGGAAAATTCTAGCATCGTGCTGCTGTTACCATCGTGTGCAATAGTCTCTTGCCAGGCGCTAGTTAAAACCAAACAAAGTTTATGCCCCGCACAGCATGGCGTGACTTAATGTTTTTATTCCATTTTATTACTTATTTACCTTGTTATATATACCATTGTATGTGCGAGGGAGATTGAATTTTCTTTTTACTTTTCTGGCTGTTTAGCTTTTTTTACTTTCTTGATAACTCGTATGTGCAAATGTACGTACTTATGTACATATGTATGTATAAACATATTAACAGTTTGAGTTTACCATGGAAATTGCAACATTTTTGATTATGTGCCATTTTTGACATTGAGTCTTTCTAAGTATATAGTTCTTTTGTTACGGAATCTTATGGAGTTTTTACATATTTTGAAATGTACAAATATTGTCCATATAGACAAATAAATGGTATTTGGAAAAATGTTCTACTTTTCCCTCAGATGATGTTTAAAGTATATTGAAAAGGATAATAAACTTAATGTTGTATAAACATGCACCTTCATGAACATACTTATTAATATGTATACAATAAAATGGTTATGAGTAGGAATTTATCATACGAGAAAGCTATGTATATACTTAAGAGAAGGAGTTACTCTCCATTAAATTTCATCATGTTTTCTGGCCCATTAACAACAAATAGTTTTACTGACTGTTTAAAGCTCCAGATTCCGTTTTGAAATATGAGTACAAATGTCATTTTGATGATCAGTGCCGCTTTTTCCTGGGCATTAATTTGCAGGCAAACTTTTTGTTAATATTAGCAACAGCTTTATCAGCAGCAATGAATGATAAATAAAACAGCGGTTTAAATTGTTATATGGAAATCGTTAATGTGATCATATTGAAAAATCCGGAGCAGTTATCTGTGAGCTCTTTATTAATATAATATACTATATAACAATATTCTTTTTGCGGTTAATCAACCGTGCTTTTTCTATTCTTGTAATCACTTGAGCTTTAGTGTCTCTATTAGATAGGCGCGTCATGTGTCTTATCCATTCAATTGAATACAAGATGGTCATACCTGTTTAGGAGCAGCACATGGAAAATGGAAGCCACTGTTACTCGAAGGCTCCAATCCTTCGTTAACAACTATCTCTGTCATGCTGTCGGGTTACTTTGACCCAACAAAATCTTGAAAGAAGAAGCACGTCGGCGTACAGCCAGGTATGAGTAGGCACGTTTATTAGAAGGAAGGATGGAAAGAGCATATATACCAGTTCGCAAACTTTATTCGGGTCTTCTGCTAAAATATGACAGAATAAGATCAGAGATGACAGATGCAAGCTCGAAAGAGAAACAGTGGACATTTTTCGAGAAGAACAAAAAAAGAGTTGATATACATTTCAGCGAACCGATAGCGATGCGGCGTAGATTTGCTTGACACACTATACCCCATTTAAAGAGTTATGATACACATATATAGATTGTTTTTAAAATAAATCTACCAACGTAATACTTATCAAAAGGGATTCCATTAGATAAATATTAACTAATAAATTACTTTTTTGTATTACCATTAGACATGCTCAAGCACATATTTCTTTCCTACAAATATGCTTCAACATAATAGCGGTATAAGTACATATTTATTACCACCAAATCTTTTAAATTATTTACTTCATATCTCATTTTTCAGTCTTATTAGTGTCGATATAGCGATACTGATAATGTGCATCGGGATGCTAATTAATTAATTAATCTTTTTTTTAAATAGGATAGCTTCTATTTTTATGAAGAACTAAATTCTGCAGACATAAGCTGGAAATATTAATGTTTAAAAGACTCAAATAATGAATTTCATAAGAATTTCGGTATATGATGGGGGTGTAAGTAAAATCGTTAATTGCAATCAATGCATACTGTCCATTCACACTTAGATTTTTATTTACAATAAATACATGGATGATATATTACTCCTACTGATATTCACGACTATCTAGTGGTAAATCAATTGCGAGTGCAATTATGTACAAACCCAATTATATCTCGATATCCATTGGTATGATAGTCTAATTAGAATCCAGCTTTATAAGAAAAATATTATCAGCTGTTCACATGGTTTCGCACCCCCGCCCAGAACTGGACCCTTTCTCCACCGTTTTTTTACCAAATTTCTATTTCGTTTAGGAATGTATTTCTGCGAAATAAGCAGCTTTTGCATTTGCCTCCCTTAATTATATATGGTAGTGTACATAAGTACATTTGAAACATTCATTCACTTACGCGGTGTGGGGAATGGAGATGCGAGTATATATATACATAAATATTGTACATTCCCGTCGCAACATTCATGCTTGTCGTCATTAATAGATCCCAGTTGTACGCAATGTATTGGGCAGCGAATATATACTTTGGTGTGTACATGCACGAGGTTATGCAGTAGTGTGGTTGTGACTCACAGGTGAAGGAAATCGAGGGCAATTTAAATGGGGCCTTTCAAGAGACTATGGCTCTATTTACTTGGTTGTATGTGCACACAGGGAAAAGTGGCGTGTATGTATAACTGCGACGTAGTGAACAAAAAAGCAACAACAATCGCACACAAAGAAAGGTAAATAAGCACTAATAGAAGCGGGGAGCGAGACGGGGTCAGAGCATGACAAACCAATATTTCCGAACAAGTACTTGGGGTTTTTCTCGTGTGTGGCGCTGAGGGTAGAGGCGGTGATCACAGATGTACGTCGCGCACTGCTGTGCAAAGTTGAATTCTTTGGATTTCGAGGAAAACGAGGCGAAATCTTCTGTGTTTGCATTTAATCACCACATTGAAACGCCGGGATTCGTAGAACCGTATTTAGTTGAAAGTTTGATAAAAAGTTGAATTGAGTCCGATTCCCTAGTCTCGGCTTTCGGATAATATATTTTCATCGGGGCGAAATCTACCCGAAAGTGGTCAGCAGGGACCGCTGTGTATGTCGTCCAACGAGCCTGTCAAGGGCTCCATGCCTTGTGGAATAATTCGTTTTGCCTAATCAGGACGAGTGAGGAGTTTATCGTAGTTCGGTTTAAGTAACGATTGTAACGTGCCAACAAAAAATTAGTATTGGAAACTTTGGAAGTCTTACAATTGGTGTGCATTTACTTGATTCTATTGGAATTAGTGGCAAAGAAATATAATGGAAAAAGTTGTGTACAGTTTGTAGAGACTTACTACGGGAGGCAATGTGTAGTGTATAGTAGTAATCCGATTCCGTGTTTCACTGTGCTTTCACCTTTGCTGGAGCATGTCTTCTACAGTAGCTCCGCCAGCTCTAACTATAACTTCTGTGTCTTCCGCGGGCACATTGGCGCCAATGTCGTCGGTTAATGTTCCTGCACAATTGCAGCTGCAACCACAACAACAAGGTGCCGGGAGAAGGTTCGATGTAAACCCCGTGAGTGTTAAACAGGAACGACATGATGAAGCAGAAATCCAGGAAATGGCTAATAAATTTCGAGAGGCACAGAAAGCAGCATTGGCTAAACAATCTCAACAGCAGCAATTGATTGGCGGAAGGAATATTCCTGCAAGTACGACGAACCCGATGGCATCGCAGCCAAATGGACAAACGAACATATTAAACTATTTAACCCGTAGGAGCCCACAGACTGTTATTGGAGCAGCTGGATCAGTTTCCACGCCTTCAATATCTACAAATGGACAGGTTCATGGTGTGAATTCAGCTACAAATGGGAAGTCCTCCGGCACGGTGGTAACAACTGCCGTGTCCTCAACAGCTAATTCAGTGGATAATAATACGGACAAGAAAACTTGCGACGAAGAAAGTCAGAAGGGTCACTTTGGTTGGGTGACTTTCGGCAAAATATACATTCCATACATTGTTCGTCAGAATGAAAAATATTGTGCAGTTCGAATGGTTGAAATGAAATTACTTAATAAATACTTAAGCTACTTGCATCCTGATATCTACAGTAGTTGCACGTGTGTTCGTAGCTACTATATAACAGAAGCGGAGAGTCGCCTCCTTAACGAAATTAATCATAAACACTGTGACGCACAATTCGGGCGGGAAATGTTTACTCTTAAAGACCTTGTTGTGCGACTAAGTGATGCAAATAAATTTTACCAATTTTTGGATATATGCTACAGGAAGCTTGTAACTGGCAGCAAAAGCCCATCTGATAAATGCGGATTTATAAGAATTAATAAGGAGTCTGTGGTACCTTACACGGTTCGGGCTAATGAACAGGTGGTGCCGCTATTCTACTTCGAAGGAGAAACTGAGAATCTTCGTCAAAAAGCAGAACTTTTGTCGGGATGGGATCTCGCCTATTTGAAGTTCTGCTGCAAGGTGCAAGGCATTCGCAACGAACTATTTTCCAGTGAATCAGTGGCAGTAATTAGCCTTACTGATATAAAAAGTTACTTTCCTACTGGTACTGAATTCGAAGATTACTGGCCAAGCAAAGTGGTCGATTCAAATTTGCTAATAGCTTCGAAAAACATAAATAATTCGGTACATTGGACTCGACAGCCTACCGCCCCACCTGTAACACCGAAGATTTTAAATGCTGCACCGAAAAATAGTCAGCAACAACAACAGCAAATCCGTAAAAACGCGTACCAAACCGGGGTTGCAAACCAAAACGTCCAGCGGATGCACCAGGCGGCGGCAGCAGCATCAATGGCGATACCGCAAACCGGCCTTTCATCTGCTGCTGTACAAGTATGGTTTGCAGACTTTAAATGTTTTCTTTTCTAATAATTGTTTCAATATTCACAGGCATGGTCTTTGGCATATGCTCAGGGAGCCTTACGCGCTGGTGAGACTCTTGCACAAAACGATGTACGTATATTTCAGGTAATTTGAGAAAAATATATATTTTCGGTCCTGTTTGAAAATGTCTTCTAAAAATTTCATGAAACAAGGGTTTTTTATAGAATATTAAATTCGAATGATAGTGTATATAAATTGATTACAATAGGAAAGAACCCAAAACGGATCGTAGGTTACTTCCAAACTCTTATTTTCCAAGAACGCAAGATTGTTGTGAATTGAGAAAGATTTTATCTATTGACGAAAAGACAGGCAGCTTCTATGGGAAAATCGATAATTGCTCTTAAGCTAATTACGGTTCCGTTTCAATATTTCGGCGAAAGGTTTGTGGTATTGCGTCGGCAGCTTTATTCGATAAAGAGTAATTAGATCAAATTAGGTGGCTTTTAAGGGACTTAGGCGTGTAGGAATACCTCATTTCAAAGTATAACAATGTGATCAGCATTGCCCTGGCATAGAAAAGCATTATAAATGACTGAAATTAAAAACTTACTGTTTGCGCGATCAAAGTTACCGTTCGACGCATCCCGAAGTTTTCCACTTGTTGTTGTGACATTACTAATATTATTGTGAGACCGACTTATGAGAAATTTCATGTTTTTTTTTTTTATTACATTGTTTTAGGCCCAGCAACAAGTTCAAAGAGGTTACACAGCTCACAATGCCAACGCAGCACAGAACATACAAAACCTGCAAAGTTTAATGACAGCGCGGCAACAATACAATTATAATACTCGAGGAATGGCGATACCAACGATGAATAATTGTGCCCAGTCTCCTCAGCCTCCACCGTTAGTGCGGTCAGCTGGACAGAATCAGACACACATGTAAGTGCATAAACAGTAATTGGGAAAATTGAAAAACCTGGACTAGCTTCTAATAACATGTGGGATGCAGCTCTGCTTTTAAAATTCTTAGGTTTGCTAAAGGCACAATTAGATGAATGTTAGAGCAAGGAATTTTGGATATATGGAAAGATAACTTTAGAATCGTGTCGTAATTTCCTTTTCTGATTATTATGAATTTGACGAAGGTTTCTAACCAATTTACACAATCTTACACCTTATCACATGTTCGAGGGATTTACTGGTTTTTAATGTTTTTTTGAAAGTAAAATCCCTGGTTCACTGTCTGTCTGTCTGCCCGTCCATTTGTCTGTTTTTTCACATTGTATTGAAGCTCTTTTCCTAGGTTTGGTGTGTGTGTTTGCCTGTCACACTCATTTCCTCAAAAACGGTTACTCGCAATGATACGAAATGTGGGAAATGTGAATTCCCCTGCATGCAGTGAGTAACATCGTTCTATGATGAGTTTAAGGTTCCCATACATGCAAAAGAGGTGTGCAAAATTTGTTGCACCGGGTATAGTTGTTTTGGACATAAACGGGAAGGTCTCTAATCTATATTTTCATTCGTTACATGAGTAATATGCTATCCAACTTACTATAGATGCAGGGGCACTAATTTTTCACCTCCGAGTAGGGTTATAGATTGTTAGAAATGCTTTATAAATAGCTCTGCCTTGTAATTGTGTTTACATTAGTACAAATTTCGAAGTATTGTCTTTAACTCCAAAGTTGAATAGCACTGAACACTAAATCATTCCCAATTTTTGCTTGGATGCAATACTTCGTCTTATATCCACATCGATAAGTCGGTGATATTATACAAATGGCGGGAAAAAGAGGAGCGAGACCCTCGATAATATAAAAGTGGGAACATATATTATATTTGCAACTGGTGGGAAAAAGTATTGCAGGCGAGCCATTATATATGCTTTTTAGTATTCCAGCCTCTCTATAACTATACAATTTCTCTTTTGATTTAAGGTCAAATACAGCAGCTAATGTTGTCCTGCAGCAGCAGCAGCAACAGCGACAGCAGCAAATTCAGCAGCAGCAGCAACAATTGCAGAGATTGAACACAATGCAAAATGGCAGAAGCAGTCAATCAACAGCTTCGAATACAATGCAAAGACATACATCAAATACACCCGCGGCGAGCGTAGCAGATGTTCTCGACACAAATTTACGTATCATCCCAGAAATTACAACCCAGTCGAATACTGTTCCATATAAAGTGCAAAAGGTTTTCGTCTTTGAAGACACGTTAGTTCCGTGCATCAATATGAAAGCATATAATGATTCGGAGCCATTGATGACTCTGACGGATTTCCGCGAATGCTTTTTTCCTAGCGTACCGTGGAATCATTGCAAACGTTTAATTGAAGCTCTTGGTGTCGAAATGTATAAGGGAAACAGGTCAGTGAGCTATCTGGTGCCTATTATAGAAATCTTTTGTTTTAAGAACAACAATGAATTAAGTACTGAAAGATTTCCTTTATTTGCAGGCGTCAGACTTTGGCTCTCATTGAAAGTGGGAAAAACCACAACGAAAGTATTCCATTGATTCAAGTACGTGACGTGATCAAATATATGCCGCAACTTCGCTATATGATGCGTAGCAGCCCAATGGGACAAGAGCAGCCTCCGAACAAACGTACAAGAATAAGCTAGGAAACGGGGTGGGGAGTGCCGACTGTGTGCTCCCAGAGCCAATCTGCTACCAGTGTCGAACCTTTAGTAACAACATCGCTTTTACCTCAACAGAACATACACAGTAATCATACGTTACCTGCTAATTTAACGAGAGGTTTAAGTTCCATAGATGCATTTAATAATGGTGTAGAAAGTGATTTGGTTGGGAGGGTAGTTTCGAGCAGTAATAGTTTGAGTGACATTGGATCGGTTTTGAGCCCCCCACCTACAGCCACCAGCAGTAGCTGCATCAATCCGTTTAGTTCACCGGGGGTAAATTACGATTGGCTATCACCACCCAAAACAATATCGCCTCCCGCAAATGAAAAACGAAATACGCGTGGTTCGACTTTGTCACCTTTAGCTAGTAATTCAGTTGATAAGAAAGGATTATCTTCATGTCGGTATCAACAAGGACTGATGAATCTGCCAACTGTTGGAGGTAACACTGATAATGTTGTTTCACTATTTAATAGTGGATTCGGAAACGAAACGGCCGTATTAAGTCGAGTAGCTTCAAATATTGTGGAATCAACAACAAATCTCCTACAACATCATCATCTTTCATTTGGAAATGGTAACAATGCCGTATATAACTCTCATTTCACGCCGACTACTGCCCCGACAGGATCTGTTGGGAGTGCAGTGGCTGCGGTAGCAGCAGCAGTTGCCGGGGGTCCTTCATACCACTTACCAGGACATGGACTACCATCTCCAACGATTTACCCTCCTACTCCGCCACCATCAGCGCCGTGGATACATCCATGGTATACGGGTGATACTTTTTAAAATAACACTTAGTTTATATTAATAGATGTCAAGGAAACGATTATATCTCTAAGAAATTATTTTTGAAGAGTATTTTTTCTCTCTGCAGAAAAATGTTTACTTAGTTTCAATGAAACAAACCAGTTGCAAAATTATTTTTGTATGTTATTTTCGATTCAAACTCATCATTCAAAATATTTAGTTAATATTTATTCTAGCAAAGTTAGAGTGTATAGTATTTATTTCAATATGGCACATAAATGCAACGTGTCCATATCTATTTATTGAATTCCATATGTTTTTTTAATGGATTTGATGAAAAAAGTGATAAAATCTACTTGGAAGCCAAGCAGTGATTAGTATATCAAAATCGAACAATTGCATTAGAATTTCTCAAGGTGCAAACTGAAATGACTGATATTTTGTTTGTTAGTCCGCCGAAATGTTATTTATGTAAATACCGGTTTTACTATTCCCGTGTTGAACAGTGTGTAAACTTCAGAAAGAAGTCCTATGCAGAATAAACACATAGATGAGCTCAGAAGATGTTCATAATTATCAAGACTTAAGATTGAATTTATTTGTAAAGAAAAGGTTAGGCAAAAATAATTTAGCGAAGTTTAGATGTATCGTAAAATATACCTTCTTCAAAACGTGCGTGCTTGTTTCTTTTTGTTGGAGCAACTTCCCTATATCGTTTTATTTACATTTATACAGATTTTCATGTAAGTATACATTGATTGGAACAAATAAGGCAAGTTCTTTACCTGTTGCACTGTCGAAATTTAAGTAAATAATTTTATTTAAATGTCTGCCGTAGATGGTCGGGTTTTCACTTTGTAGCAACTTTCAAACTATTTGATGGAGGTGAATACATTTGGCATGCGGCTCCAATTATATATTTGCATATTGGGATCACAGCATCGAAATATTATATAGCAACTATTTCAGCTAGTTTCATATTTTGTCGCTTCGAAAAGCTAATTGGATGGAATCATGAATTAGGTTGGAGTAAAATACCTAGTTAAAATAGTTTGGGCGAAATAAAGAGAAAAATCGTTTACAAGCTCCTGCTTCTAACAGACAACAGGATTCCTGTAGGTGACGTTTTGTTATTGAATGCGCATGGCTGATGGTGCCTGTGGTGAAATAAGCTGTAAAAGCTCCACAATGTCGGGATCCTCTTAACAGTAATGGGTCCTTGCACTATGAGCAGACATTCACAGCTGATATGAATGAAAGTGTACTATCGCATTCTGAAAGAGGGAATAGCTTTAGGGATTCGAAGGCTAGTGAGGAACAAGGAGGGAGGTTCCCGTTTGGGTATTCCCCCACGAAGAAAGGAGTTGCTTGTTCGCTGATTAACCGCATAGATGTTGCCCATGTGCTCTGTGGAACTAATGACACAGAGGCAGACAAAGCTTTCAGTTATTGAAATTGGTGACTGAGACTCCGTCAATAAATGGTTTGATGCAAATTTATTCATCACAATGATTACGTTGTGTTAACAGGATTAGTTTTAAATTTCGGATTTTATCCCGATGAGAATTCGCCACTTTTAAGCGTACGGTGTGTTATATTCCGAAAAGTGCCGCAGTTTACCAAAAGAGTGACATTTGTGTTCTATCAATTCTAGATACTTGAAAGAGTGTAAATCGTAGGAAATGACTATCAATTATATTAATTCTTGTGCAATTTATCGTTAACATGTTTCCCATATAATTAATAGATAGCTGCAAATATTGTAGTTTTATTATTATCGCAGTGTGTACTTTTTCCGACTCTCTTTTGGTGTCCATTCATAAATTTTATGTTCACCGTTCTATAATTAAATATAAAGAGTGTTGAAGCAAACTTGATTTCTCTAGAAGTATGGTATTTTCCCGTCAATGAGGTTCAGGCTTTATTATTGTGCCGTATGATAAGATTATTTGATATTCTTGGGGGTTGTCTTCACGATAAAATCGATATATTTTAGATTTGTCTACTGATGTAGATGTTCCGGTATTTCGGTTGGGAGTGACTGTCTCTGGTGATATTTTTATTTATAAAGTGTTCTACAGTTTATTTATGACCTTAATAGAGACTCGATTTTTAAAAAAGAAACGTTCTTTGTACCCAAAATTGATGCGTACATATATATGTTCGATATATAGTTAGAGTAAATCGAGTTTAAAGATCCGAAACTTCGCAAACTCTGAGGCAAAATTTCTTTAAAATGGAACGCGTTTGGCGCAAAGTTAACCAAGGTTTATCAAGTAAATCCAAGGCGACTGCAGGACTAACCCAATCTACTGACACAGTCAGTTCTGCCGGCTTCGGAGAAATGCAAAACGTTGCTGCTGTGGTTGGAGGAGGCTCTACTGTGATGATGGGTACTAGTACCCCGACTGGAAGGCGATTGGCTGCTAGTGGTCAGAAATCGATTCAAGTTCAAACAATTTCCTTTAGTCAACATGTTACAACAACGGCATCGTCAGAGCGCCGCAGAAAAAGACGACGAAAAAGCCGTCCTCGTCGAAGCCGAGAGAGGTAGGCATTGGAACAATAAAAATTCGAGTCGATACGGTAATCGTAATAAGATTCAGTAATTTATCTAAATTGGATGAAAATTATTTATTTAGACGGTAACAGCTTGGAAACGTATGAAAACTAGTGTATTATTTTTTTAATGGTATTTTTTGTTAAACCAATTCTGAATTAGCAGATCGTCAATTTGCTTATTCTTTGATCAAAATTTGCTTTGGTTCATTTTATTGGTCTTAATATATATTTGTTGCAGAAACGGTAATCAATCCCAAAACAGCGCATCACGAACAACATCACAGTTGATAGAACCTGAACATGCCGGGAAAATGTCTATAGGAAGGACAGGTGAAAGCTTCATGCCCCCTTTACCGCCATTGCCGACTGCAACAGCCGGGGCATCTGGAGTGTCTAGCGATCCATCGCTAAGACAACGCGCGGTAGCTAAACTGCGCTTATTCAATTTTCATTTGAATTGGGATCTACACATGACCCAATGTAAGCCATGTGGGTACGTATGTTTACATTTTGAATCTATTGCATTTCTAGTCCCGTAAGTTATGTATATATTGAGAAACAAAAAAAATGTTTGTCGCTTAATGTAATCCTTAATAGTCACTAATATGTCTATAGAAGAAAATAATGATCTTGTGACGGTTTTGCAGACCACGGTCAAGTGGGAACATTCTCACAAGGCGGTTGTGTCGCAATCGGCGACGAGATGACAACGAACTCTATCGTTCAAACAGTTTCAAATTTGAGAGGTTTGACCGAAGAGATGGTAACGATAGCGTAGAGACTCTGAAAAAGCAAGTAAGTGTTATTACTAATCAGACCATCTAAAGCTTTTCCAATTTGAGTTCCCATACTTCAAATATGCTAAAGTTTAATGAAATGATGGTATAACTTCAAAAATGTAAGTTTTGCACTACTCGATGATTAATTTCATTAGAAATACAAATATTGATTTCACCACTATAATAAACTATATTTAAGCTATTGCTTTCCGGAATGAAAACTTTTTCGTGGGCCTTAGTTAAATACAAAAGCAAGTAATATATAATAACTGCAATAGATGGGTGGTCAACATTTTAAGATCCATTATTAAAAAGAGATTGCTCCAATTAAGGAATATTCATCATCTCCAGCTGTTAGTTTTACACGAAAATACTTCATTATAAGCTCCAAGAAATAATTTTGATTCTTTTCAATTTTCTGTTGTGCCGATAAAATATTATTTCTTTGATTTGCTGAACATATTTTTATTAGATTGGAAACGGTGAAACAAGCGCACATTATTTTTTATTTACATTCAAAATAATTTTCATTGGCATCTACGGCTTTCTGCCCACGATTCGGTAAGCCAAAAACGCCTTTTTAAATAATATTTTCATAATCAGAGTTATTAAACCATTCAAAGTCTATAATATTGTTTTGGTTATTGTATTTTGTATTCTTAAAAATAATACATAATTGCGGAAAAGGTAATAATCGGTAGTTGAGATGCCTGGTGAATATGAAGATTTATGTAGTCTTGCGTTTTCTTGCAGTAATATTATGTCGTGCCGATTGAACAATGCTGGTTGTTTTTTTTACAAGTTGCTCACGCATGGTATTAATTTCACGGCAGTAGGACTCCGCTATTATGGGTCTTGGCTGTATGAAGGAACTATGGATCACTCCTTTGGCATACGACCAAATGCTAACTATAATTTCAGCTCAGGGGTATGTTCTGGCGGTGTATTCTCACCTACCCATTTGCTTGATCGTTTTCGATTGTCATTCAAAATCCACCTTCCATTACAAATGATGATTTGGTGTAAAAACGGCAATCCTATATTGCAAATCAACAAAGATGCGTACTTACTCTTGGGGTCGACCATCCGTAGTTCCGTCAGTTCGTGCCATACATATGAGTACACATTTTTCCCTTTGTATATTACACACAGATGTTTAAACACAGCCGTATTAGACATACTAGCTTACTTCTAAGTTTACGAATAGTTATGTCTAGATCGGATTCCAGAGTAGTCCCTTGAGGCTAATTGAAGATGCTCAAATTGCCAGAACAAAATTTTTGTAAACAATATCGAGATTTTTTTTTATCGGTGAATCTATCTCCGAGAGCTTGATTAATGTTTTTCGAAGTTTGAGCTGAACAATGATTCAATTTACATTCATACAAAAAAGTAGATGTAAATCGCATTTTGATTCCGTCTGGCTTCGGTGAAATATATAATCCAAATAGAACACAAACATGCAAACATTTTACAAAATGAGTAAGAACAATATCTTCAAAATTTATAAATGAAAATATCGAACTTCTTCTTTTTCTTCAGCCTTTGTCCCGTTCACAAGCGGGGTCGGCTCGTCGTGATCGGCTTCGCCATTTGGCTCTATCGAATGCCTGATCCGGGTGCAATCTCGAGGCTTTCAAATCCCCATCCAGCGTATCAAGCATGTTGTAATAAACCTATCTCAGTCGCAGTTGGACATAGGCTAACCAAAAACTCATGTTTCATAGTTTTCAATCTAATACATTATTGTCTGATTTTTCCAAAGTAGTTTGGAACTAGTTTTTGTATAGAGAGCGGTCATCACTTAGGGCGATAACTACAATGATACAGAATGATGTCATGATTGATTCGCTAGTGTTCATCATTATTTGATTTGGTTAACTTGCTGGTCTTGGTGTCTGCATCAGGTTAAATCCTGGAAAAGCGGCAAAATAAAAAAATCCAAGTCCAAACATTATGAAATTAATAGTTCTGCAATTTTTAATTTTCTTCAGATTTTGTTCCGTTGACAAGCGTGGTCGGCTTCTAAAGACCGGTTGCGCCATTTTGTTTTCAAATGGCCATCCAGCCTATCAATCCACTATTTTGTCGGCTGACCTGTGTGATTTGTGTCAGGATAGCTGAGTTGTTAGAGCACAAGGCTGTCGTACGGAAAGTCGCAGTTCAAATCTCACTAGTGGCAGTGGAATTTGTATCGTGAGTTGACGTCAGATACCCGTCGACTCAGCTGTGAATGAGTACCTGAGTCAAATCAGGGTAATAATCTCGGGCGAGCGCAATGCTGACCACATTGCCTCCTACAGTGTACTGTAGCGTACCGCTACGGTCTTGAATGCTCTTGAGTGCTCTAACACACTTCAAAGTCCTAATCCCATTGGATTGTTGCGTCAATGACTATTATTATTTTAGTCGCTTACCATCGAGTTCGATGTTCAGACCAATCTTAGCATCGAAGACGCCTCCCTCGCCATTTTTCCACGATTGGTGCAACCCCATATTGGTCGTGGATATCCTCATTTGGGATGTGAGGCCCATGGTGTTTTACGTAGGCACCTGTCGTGAGACTTAATCCTACAGTCCTCTTCAGACACGGATTGATTTTGTGACAACAATCAGAGCCACGCTGAGACAAGCAACAACGGTACCAGTCTATTCCAAGTGCATGGCTTAGCATTCATACTGGTGGATGCAAGAATTACCTAAATCTCTACCGAACTATGTAGTACGGCACCTGTGTTGATACGCAACACCACGTCGAGGCCCGAAGGTCTCTTCTCGCTTGAGCATAACCACAACCACCATGAAACTCCCACTAGGGGGGCCAACCGCAAATAACCGAGCTGTCCTCACATACAACAGGAGTTCACCCGAAGTATGTGAGTCCAGGAGCTTTCCCGGTTCCCATGGTACCAGTATACCCCTGGTAAGGTTTCGTGACCAATTTGCCACTTCAGATGAGTCCCCGTGCAGACTCGGGTGTGATCGCCCTGATTAGACCTTTGGAGCATTCGCCTACTGTACTGTTCCGTGTGACAGTGTCGATAACAAGAACAAAGAGGAGTGGTATGAAGGCGCTTCTTGATGAACATCAACAGAGACAGGAAGCGGTTTTGATACAGCCACCACACTTCGAACATTACTTTTCGGATAGTTGTAGAGCAATTGAACCCCTTACACGAGGTCTTCTGACACTAAGTGTTGTCGTTCGTGTGGCACACGGTCAAACGCTTCCCCTAGATCAGGAAATGTAATGTAAAGAGGGCACTGCTTCTCGCAGAGTTTCTCCAGGGGTAACCGCGCAGCGTGTATTGCATCAGTAGTTCCGCAGTTTTTGATAAACCCGGCTTGATTCACAATGATTTCGCGAATACTGTTAGTATAGCCCTAGAGCGTAACCCTACAGGCCGCAAGGTATATACATTGACTCCATGACGTCTTCATATTCGTTCCCTGGGTGCAAGTCATGTTCTGGAATAGAACGTTGACTGCGAATACAAAACGACTGTAAAAATAATTTAATTGCCCTTCCAAGTAGGCAACTAAGTTTCTAAGAAGTTTCACTTGGGCTCTCTTAATCTGGTTCATGGAAAGAGTAATTCGAATGCTCCACCTGTAAAGCATGAGCCCATTAGTGAGTATCAGCTTAGTAGCTGGGAATGTCGACCCAGTTGATTGAGGTTTTCATCGTAGTCCATCTTGTAGTCGAAAGACGTCAAAAGTAAAGTTTACTTCGGTAATCAACAATGTCATTACGTCATTGGTACCTTAGCCAGCCTAGTCCCTAGAATTTAGAAGCAGTATTACCCGCAAATCTTATTGGTTATTGCGAGGTCCTATCTGAAGTGATCACGCCCGATGTTTCTGAAAATTGATCCATGTAAATTGAGAGTCTAGAAGGAAAAAGGATGTGGAAAAGGCTTCGTAGTCGATAAAAATAGTTTATAATCGATATAATAGAAAACATACTACATATCTGCGACAGGATGCAACACTCGCGGATTTCGTTTGTACTTCAAATTCCTCCGAAATTGTACCCCATTGCAGTACGTGAAATTTTGCTCCACGAAATGTCACACTATCGTTACTAGTTTCCCCGAAATGCCTCTTTTGCCTAGAGCAAAAAAGGCCCCCAATGCAGTACGTGAAATTTTGCTCCACAAAATGTCACACTATCGTTACTAGTTTCCCCGAAATGCCTCTTTTGCCTAGAGCACACCAGATACATTTCCTGTTAACGGTACTGAAAACTTCCTCAAGGTCGGTGAGGTAAAATGTCCATCTGAAACTCGGGCATCGATGATGTAGATGTGGCGTTGTAGGCAACTTTAACTGGTTCGATCACATTAATTGCCGAGATGATTTCCCTTCTATCTGGATGTGTTCACAAACTATGTAGTTTAGTCACTTCATTACGAGAATTATTACTTCATAAGCTTTCATTTGTTGTGAATGCGAACCCTACCTTTGACGTCCTTCACCGGATCATGGGAAGGCCTTAGGACCTTTTGTAAGTACTTCTGATGGCGACTCAGCTTATCAATATTTTCTGACAAACTGGTCAGCGTATTTGCCGTCCGATCAGATCGCTGAGTCGACTATCGAATAATCTGTGGGTCATGAACCCGCTGATAGCTGGGTAGTCGCAGCTTTTCGCTCTGTAAGTACACGTAACTGTAAGGCGTAAGCAAAGGTAAGCACCAAGTGATGGACTCTTTCAAGGCCGATTTCTTCGTCCCATTCGAAAGATAATTCTTAAATCTACCACTAATTGCAATATATATATGGTTGTTATTTCCCCCTTGATGGGATATAGCGTATCAACCACACCAAAGTGCCATTGTTCAAAGTAGCGAAAGCGGATCTAGCGTTGTTAATGCGCCAGACAACATCGAGCTCGGTGCCACCGTCAGCAGAAACCACGCTTCCTAAATATACAAATTAATCGATGGACTCCGTATTGAACTTCAAATTCCTCTGAGATTTTACTTCGGTCCAACACCTGACATTTTGCTCTCATCATATGTCGCTCTGATGATAGCTATTAATTTCTCCGGAATGCCCTTCCTGCATACAGTACGATGTCAAATCATTTTCGGAATCAGTGAACAGCAAGTGGAGTGAAGATCTAAATTCCGCGCACTGTTCCAAAAGGATCCATTTCCATGCATTTATAACTGAAACGAATTCTCTTTTGCTTGGAGGAACAGTCCGTATTCGCATGTTACAGTGACTAGCATTTCATCCACAGGAGGCAGAACTTCACCGAAAGGACTGTGACCACATGCAAGTTCACGGGATACACTTTGGAAATGATTGCGTTCTACGGTATCTTCTGCGTCCCTGACCAGCGTAATAACAAATTCCCTTTTGTCACGGCACACATTACATTGAACTTTCCGAGATTTCGCGTGGTTACGGAATCCAAGCGCATCATGATGGCTTTCGTAACACTCGCAGCGGTCAATAGAGCCTTCAATTGCTTTCATCGATCTGCTTCAAAGATTCTGCAGCCAGCCAGATTTTAAGACTTTGATCCGGATCGACGACTGCTCTTCTAGTTTGCGTGTGAATAACTTTTAACTATGGGGATTCTTCATTTCACAATGATGAGCAAGGCAATATGTTAGAAAATGCATATACTTCTCTAAGTAATACTCGTTCGTAGGAATCATGACTCCCCGGTTTTTTTTGCATGTGAAAATATCTTACTATAGTACATATATGGGAGATTTTGCCATTTTTCTTCTCTTAGATGAAAGTTCATCCATTCCTCATTCATTCCTATTTGGCACTGGCTTGCATTTTATTCTGTGAATGTAATAGATGCAGGATAGTGCAACAGTGATGAGTAGTATTTGATAACATCTGTTGCCTAGTGTAATATTTGATGTTGGTGATATAGGATCATATGTACGGTTAGGGTAATGAAAGGAGATGTTTGCGGTATTTCAGTGTAATATTACTTTTCTCAAAAAGTGATGTATACCGAATGACTCAGTAAAGTAATGTTTCGCGCATCTTTAATTTGAAAGTGTCTGCTTCACAATACATATGGTGAATAATATAAAGTCTTGCTGGAATCGCATCTTTCAGAGAGTATTTGCACAAAGTTATAGCTTGGACGAATTCTTGGCTTTCAGTACAGTCTAGCAATGGATTTTCACACTGTTCTCGTCGATGACATTTTCTCAACGAGTTTTTTCCTTTAGCCCTTGTTTTGAATATCCTCATGGACATTTATACTTTATCCATCTGGTGGAGGTATCGCCTACTTATTGGTTAAAGTAAAATAGTCGAGCACGCCACATAACAAGATTGTATGCACTACCGAAACGCAGATAGAAAATTCAGTTTAAAAAATATTCGTCATATCAATTTTAGCTGCCGTTAAGACATGGACCAGCATCTCGGGTTAAATACATATTAATCACATAAACTATGTGGTATTGAATCAACTACCAACCTTCATACATGAACTCCCTCTTTTCACTTGTAATAAAACCACTTACTGTAAATTACTTTTTCCCCTCGAAAGTTCTGCTTAGTGTGCAGTCTATGCAGGGGATTATAATGGATGTCATTCTCCACATACGTAGCTATAAACTACTCGGTTTCAATTATTGTTCACAGCGCTGCCACAGATTATTATCATTTATCATTGTCTGACGATATAAAAGGCGGAATCAATTTCTCTGGAAGTGCTGAATATGTAACACAGGTTCAAATTATACCTTTTCATTTCTGTTCCTACCAATTATAAAAGTCTATTTGGGCTTGTTTTCCGCCAAAATCAAAATTTTAATGCTTGGGGCAGATGCACTTTTTTTTTATCGATATACATACATTTTTATGGAGCTTTATATGTTGTCGCGAAGAATCAGATCAGAATAACTTATCTCATCGTTTTCATGAAATCTCGAAAAATTGTAAAACTATAATTGTATATTTATGTAGAAAAATTCAGAGTATCCAGGGAATGTTGACATTATAATTATAAGATTAATGAAAGTCCACTCCCCATATATGCGAAGGAAGGTGTGATTTTTTTCTCAGAATATGCTCATGTGGGATATCAAAAGAAACACTCGATTAACACTTTTCGAAATTGATCTTATACTGATTGAAACATGCGGAAATGAGGACTGAAAGTGTGCGCCCCCAACAGTGAAACAGGTCTTTTTCTCAGAACCTATTCAATCGAAAAAGTTGGTAAAAGTCATAGATATATATCTACACGAAATTTAGAACTCAAAATACATCCCATTCCGATATCAAATAAAATTTATAATAATATGTTACCATATTCTAGAAATTTATCTGAAAACCCTCTTAAGTTCATTCTAGAAGATACAATTCTGAGAATTTGCAACAAATTCCAACTATTATTAACAAAGTAGTGCTCAATCACGATAGATATGTATGTATGTCAGTATCGGTGTTGTTCAATTTACACACATAATACAATATATGCATGTAGACTTTCGTGCATGGTGTAAAGCGGAAATATTCAGATGCGTTCGATTTATGCAGATGCGTACATACCTGGATGCACCAGTACGCCGTAATAGGCAATGTTTGTTTGTTCAGAAGGAGCACAATATTTATATCTTTAATATGTACACAGGTACATATATACGAGTTAGAGTTAGACCATATATGAAGGAATACTTTGTATTCTTAGCTATATATTAATTGAAAAACCTGCATAGAAAGTTTCTCATATAAAATGGACATATATCCGATGCACCCAGCTTCCGGTGTTTCGATTTGTTTTTACAATAATCTAGTTTCATTGAAGTATAAATTTTAATCAGAAAGCAAATTGTTAGTACACTGCGAAAAATTGTTTTAGGAGAGAGGTGGTTGAAAAACGCTACAGATGTTCACCCAGATTAAGGTTTATCGATTGGCAAGGCATA
Organism: Hermetia illucens; assembly: GCF_905115235.1. NCBI lineage: Eukaryota > Metazoa > Arthropoda > Insecta > Diptera > Stratiomyidae > Hermetia > Hermetia illucens. The sequence goes on from NC_051852.1 coordinate 45,500, forward strand.
TACAGTCGGAGTAGGACATTATACAGTAACCATTTTCGCGCCAAGAAGGAAGTGTATTTGTAGTCGTTACCTCCTGAAAGACAAACGATTGTTCCATGCCAAAGGTGGCGGTTTGTTACAAATTAGAGTGGCAGCATCCAAAGGTACGCATGACACCGATTATGCGTTTAACACAAAATGTGTGCGATCATGCGAAAATGTATTGCTACATCCCCGATTGTCGCAAATGCTTTAAGCAGTGACGTGGTGGTTTTAAACTACAGAGTATATTGATCGTAAATCTAAAGCAGTACAAATCTAGAGTAGAACCAACTAGGTCGGTCTGTTACCGGACAATACTTTTCGGACTATATTATAGGTTGCGACAATGATGGCTTTTTGCATCTCTATGTATATCCGGTCCTTAAATCGGGTGTTTTCATTTCGTACAATTTCAATATAATATATGTATACATACATATGTATATATATTAGAAATATGTAATGTTTGCGTCTTACGATTGCATATATCAATACAAGTATTTTGGAAATTAGTTATTTCATTATCCGTGACTTTAACAATCGAAAACATTGGAACTGGCTTCTGAAGCGCTGGTGGATGCAATCAAATAAAGTATGAAGAGAAAATAGTTTTCCCTTCATGCTCTGGTGAAAACAAACCATCTAGGCATTCAAAATATACAAATTTAGTAAACTTATTCTTTCGTAAGACGTTAGATATTGTCTTTTATTTGTAATTAAGTCTAAAATTGATAGACCAGTAGCTTACTTCTTCTTCTTCTTTTTCTTCAGCCTTTGTCCCGTTCACAAGCGGAGTCGGCTCGTCGTGATCGGCTTCGCCATTTGGCTCTATCGAATGCCTGATCTGGGTGCAATCTCGAGGCTTTCAAATCCCTATCCAGCGCATCAAGCCACCGTTGCTTAGGTCTGCCTTTTGGTCGTTTACCATCGACTTCGATGTTCAGACCAATTTTGGCAAGTGAATTCTCGTTTGCACGAATTGCGTGACCATAAAATCGAAGACGCCTCTTTCGCAACTTTTCCACGATCGGTGTAACCCCATAACGATCGCGGATATCCTCATTTCGGATGTGATCTAAATGTGTGACGCCACTAGTCCAACGTAGCATCTTCGTCTCCATTACCGCAAACTACTATTTTATTTTATATTGTATATATATACACTACTACTTTTTCAGTAGCTTTTTAATTGATGAAGGGAGTAAGTTGCTCCCGAAATATATATATACACTATAAAATAAAATTGTAGTTTGGAGTAAGCTACTGGTTTATCAATTTTATCCTTTTGTGTACTTGTTGAATACTTCACATGATTACTTGATAGGAGGCTTAATATATCGGGTTTTGGCTCTACCTATTATTTGAGACTCCGCCGAATTGATCGGAGGGCGAAGAAGATATTACTAATAAGCATCAGTCGAACGGATAATTTGAGAAAGAACGTGCAAGAAGTACATGTACAATACTATGTAAGTATCTTAAAACACTACAGCTTCAGAAGACAGAAGCCTTGTTGTATTGATCAGCATATGCGTTACATATAGCGTGAAAATTATAATTAATCATATTGTAGGTAATTTTAACATGTCTGGTAAAGGGGTTTGATTTGAAAGTTTGACGAGAAATATTTATCCTAATCTCTTTTATAATGTATTTGTTAAAAGACGAAAAAGTATGTGAATTATATTCAAAAGATAGTTCGAAGCTTACTTTGTGATCGAAAATCCAAAAGGATCAAATAAGTGACTGCAACGACACACAAAAATTTTGTCGTAACAAGAACTTTTATCACCCGACTAGTATGTTAGATTTGAGAAGACATGTAATGTTGATGGAAAAGATGGTACGGACGGAAGTGAAGGCAAAACGATTAGATGTTGATAGTCAGGTTGCGTTTGAAAAATAATCAGATGGAATTGGGGCGAGCTGGAGGTATTCTGTGAGAACGTGGTGTGGACGCATGTCTGAATGCAACAATCCATCAATTTCTTGAAAATAAAGTGGTTCGTAAAAGTAGTGAAGAAAACCTTCGCCTTCAAGGAAATGGGTGCATAAAAGAATTGCGGTGGGTCCCAATGTCGATTACGAATTGTTTTCAGAGAAGAGCTGCCCACAGCAGTGGAATGTGCATGGTATAAGGAAGGTAAAGGATTCCTCCAACATACTGTTAGAGATTTGACCTAGGTCTATACTTATGAGTGCCTCCAGCTGCAAGGTTTTCACTAGGTAATTTGCTACACTAAAATTTTGGACTCAAAATGGGGCAATTATAAAAAGCCAAAGTCAGAAATGGAATGTACATGGTCGAAGGAAGGTGAAGGATTCTTCCATTGTACCGTAAGAAGTGTGGCGAAGCAAGGAACGTATTGCTTAATTAAATAAAATTCAGTATGGAAAACAAGACATTTCTGTAAAAAATCATAACAGTTCAAAGTGTTGTTTCTTAACATCAGTTTGACGATACAAGAGCAGAACATCAACAGAGAATGCTTATAACACAGCTCAAAGTTTGTTTCTTAAGAATAGTTACAGTCAATAGAAAACGTTTGTCTGTGGAGCAACAAATTGGTTGCTGATGAATTTCACATTGCTTCACGATGATCCGAATAATATTAATATGTTGGATACTGGAGGATCCAGAGCAGAAATAATCTTGCTTTCGTGGATAAGGTATTCTTCTTTATACATTCCAGGATTATTTTAGCTATTTTCGATGAAAACATATTCGGGGCCGTAACTAAAAACGTAGTGTAGTCTAATTCAAAGATCAAATGCAGTGGAGTATATTTGGAGGAAATATCTGGAGTGGCATCTACATTACAATTAAGGAAGACTGTTAGTTATTTTGGTGATTTTCTTTACTCTGTGCTATTCGCAGTAAAACAATAAATAATAATATACTGGATATCAAGTTAACACATCACATTCAATGCACGAATTCTGAGCAAACAAATTAGTTCTAATATTCATGTTTATGAATGATTCAATATGGCTCAATAATGGTATCCAGCAGCGCCGCCTGGACCACCGGATTGATGTTGTTGAGGAGGAAGGTATTGTTGTTGTGGCCTTCTACCAAATGATCCACCATGAGATGTACCAGCACCACTGAATGATCCACCAGGCCTGCCTGCACCGGCACTAAATCCACCTTGAGATCCCGCTGCAAAACTACCCTGTGCCCCTCCGTATGATCCACTTTGACCTGCAGCTGAGTTATAGGCTCCTGCGTTATTTTCTTCTGGATGGGCAGCATTATATTCAAGAGACCTTTATTATGAAAAGTTATGGCACGTTATTATTTCACTGATTGATTTTAAATAACCTTTGAATAGCTTCAGGGATTGGTGGTGGGGTTGGCAAATGATCTCCGCTGGCTTGGAATCCATTTCCATCGGCCTTATAATGAACAGTATAGGTTTGTCCGTCATCACCTGTGTATGAATATGATCCTTGCACAACTTGTTCGGCGTATTCACTTCCTGGATTATTCAAATGTCCATCTTCATTTTGTTGAATACCGTTACCAGTTGCATAACTGCAAAATGTTTCTGGTTATGAAAATGAAATAAATCAAATGCTGTACCCAAATACTCAAAATGATAGCTGCCATCTCCGTTGTTGATATTATTATAACTCAAGATGGGAATTTGCGGCCCAGAAGGACCCTGACGACCACCGCCAAACCCGCCTGCTCCACTATAGGTAGCACTTTGCTGCGTATGACCTCCTTGTGCTCCAAAAGCTCCACCACTTAGTGAACCAAATCCACTCTGAGCACCATGACTGAAAGCGTTAGGTTGCCCAGCATTATTGAATGTAGTTTTGGGAGCTAGGTAGTTTCCGGAGGTGCCACCGGAATTAGGTCCTTGCAAGAAATTTCCATGACCACCTGCTGAGGCTGCGCTGCCAGGTGGAAGATAGGTGTTTTGCAATTGCGCAGCAGTGGCGAACCCAATAAATAATGTGGCCAAGAACTAAACAAATCATTTTTTATATTCGACTCTTTATAATTTCCAAAACAAATCTCACCAGCTTCATCTTTGATATATAATAGTTTTTCGCGGATCACCTGCCAGTTGTTTACAGATAATGATACTATACTACTTGTTGGAATACAAGAAATGAACTGATGCTCAATCCAAGATGATCTCGGATTTTATATATGCGGCCGTGATTAAAGAATCTTCAAATGAGATGCCGCCAATCTTGGTTTATACCTCTTAGGTTTAGGGTAGCGTGTATATTCGTATGGATATATGCCTCCCGGTGGTCGTTTGTTTTACATTTTGCTCGTTTTACTATATGAGAAGTACATCGGTATTTGTATATATACACGCATTCATCAAATTTGTAAGGTGTCATTAAATCCAAAAAGTATTGTTTGGATAGTGTGTAACGGAGCAACATATCTGTTGAATTTTGCATTATCATGTAAATAAGTAGATAGGTGACTTATATTATTACATTTCAAGTTGTTCGTCTAATAAAGAGTCTGCTGAAATCGGTATCTGATTTGAGTTTAAATTCAGTGAATAATTTTATCGTTTTACATAGAATATACAACTTAAAATGGTCTTCAAATAATTACCATCTCCTGAAAGACTAATGCTGCCGTTCGCTATATATTACATTCTTTTCATAATTATTGTCATTATAATGATGCACTTGTATTTGAATATAATTGAACGTGATCTCTTAACAAAGATTTTGGTATGGCATGATGTAAGCTATCTGGAATATGGTTGCAGATTTCTGCATTGTTTGTAGAGCCATCTTATTGAAAATATTCTGCATTTGATCTTTTGACATACAAAACGATGATATTTAACTGATCTACATGTTGATCGTTTTCTTCTTAAGCAAAGTTCTAGACCGAACATTCGAACAAGTAGTAATTGTTATAATTGTTTAAAAAAAGGTTAGTTGAGATGATTCAACCTCCGCTATTTTTTCGGCTTAAAGTTGATTTCATTAGAATTGAACCTAATTAATGCCAAATAATGAGAAATACCTGAGATATCCGGGATGTGAGACGTAGACCTTGTAGAAATAACTGAGGTTCAAATATGCGATTGGATTTATTTTACTGTAGGACTATGGCTTGAAAGATAATGCCTCAATAAGACCAGACCCAAAATAAAAAAATTTAAAAGGGATTAATTAAGAAAGTACTGTCACCTGATAATTAAGGTTTCAGATCATTTACAAGTGTAACTTTGTACTGTTTAACTTTGTAAATTGTACATATATAGAACTTCTTTGTCATGTAAAAGTGCTTCAGAACGATTTTAAAAGTTCTTACATTTAAATGAACAATTTTCTTGGAATTTTTCTGAAAACATGTTGGGTTTGGATTTCCGTCAACATAAGCATTGTAAACGATTCGTTTACTAGAGGAAATAAAGAGATAACCAGATTTACGTACAAAAGATTGAAACATATTATCGAAATAAGTCGACATCATTTTAAGTTCTGGCGAGGTAAATTGTGAAGTAAATATCAAATACGATGTTTTGTGTGAAAAAAGTGGAAAGTTAAGATCTAACTGTCTCAAATTCAATTTCCAACCTAGAGGACTTTCATTTTAACTCTATGCATAGCATCTAAGTCTAACAAATGATTTCCATTAAAAGACGATTGAGTGGAACTAATGGACATACCATCTTTATCAGTCAATTTTAATTTGATACTACACTTTCTGAAGAAACCCTGGCTAATGATCATCGAAAATGGTATTGAAACTAAAACACTATTAGAAGAGCAAGGTACCTGCATAAGCGTTGAGACTGAAATAAGCATCTCGTTGCACTACATATCTACCATTATCGATATAAATAACACTCATGAAGTAACTAACAATAATACATTTATCTTTGGAAAATATTTTGTAATTTACATTCCTAGAGTCCTTGAAAGCTTATTTTTTCAATTTGGCATGAAACATTTTGACTTTGACTTTTCCTCATCTAAATCCAAGGAGCAATGTATGGAAGATGGTCATTAAATACCTACATCAAAAATCAATGATCAGTGGCGATCATCTATTTCAATAACAGGTATACATCATATGAGAAGCGAATCACTAAGCGATCTAAAAGCTACTCAATAATCTTCTATACTTTTTGGTCACGGGTACTGTAATTAATTGAGCAGTTTCTAGCTATGAAAATGAAAGTAAGACTCACTTGAAGATTATCCTAGCGAGTATAAAAATGCTGATAGAAGTACAAATAATTCATGCTTGCGTATATAGCATATAAACAGTAATTATGAGTATAAATGAATAAAGCGATGCGTTTTTGTTTTGAATGATTTGAATTTCTTAACCGCTACTTATTAAACGCATCAAAACTGACCCGAGGTCGTACATCTTTCAAGTAGTCAATGCTTCAAAAATATAAATGTGTTTGGTGGCGTGAAATTCGTTTTATTGGAATTTTTATTTGTGTGTTTCAATTAGTTCGAAAATGTGGAATCCTGAGTTTTTTACTTTGTCAGGCTACCAGAACGGAATACTCGGTACTTGATATTTTCGCACAGATATTTATTATACTGGAAGATATTCCAGTTAAGTATATGATATCAAAGTTCTCTTGTTATTTCTTCTGCAAGAATGCTTTGAGTAGGGCATTTGATTTTTTTCTGATCCCATGATGAATACATTCTTTTTGCAAGAACAATTCTGGTAAAATGATGGGATCGGGAAAAACTGCATTCAAAGATGGGGGCAAATGTCAATTGTTTTCAATTATGATTCAATTTTATCCGAATTTTTCTCTCAAAGTAAGAAATGTGCATTGCAGTTAAAAATACTTGCACTGTGCTGATAGGGTCTGCGGGTATATCTTGCATCTTATCAAGTCTGGTTTAGTAACATTATTTTTTTTGAATTAAATTTACCACCATTCATTTATCAAAAAGACAATATTGTATATTACAAAAGCAATGCACCTACACATGACGATGAAAGCGCAACATTAACAACTTGACATTGGATGCCGTCAAATGTTTCCACTTTTCAGTATCCATTCGAGGCACCTGAAACGTGAGTTCGTCGATTGTTACACGTCCAATTCATGACTGGAATCATTGAACTTGACAACAAGCTGCCTGCCCTACAGTGAACTATATTCTAGTGATTCGCTTTCTGTTCACTTCATATTATTATAATGGTCAAAACACCTGATGTTCACTTTCAATTTTTTAAGTCAGGTTGAATTCACAGCAGCTCGTGGTGGAGAAACAAATTAATGGTGGCTTTTGTATTACAGTTTTTTTGCGTTATGCTCACTTCATGTGTGCATGTAGGTATGTATTCTCTTTTTGGTAGTTTGGCGCATACCTACTGAGGGGCATTTCGCAACCAATGTTGAGAATTTTGGAGGTATTTTGTAAGATATTTGGCCGTTACCTGAATTCAATACAGTATTTGTTGCAAATAATATTGTCCAAATGGCATTGTTAAATGCCAGGCAAAGAAAGAAATTTCGTGAATTTGGTTTGAAGCTAGTAGTGCTTTGGGAATAAATTGCAAAATTCTTATTATTATGTGTCACGATTTCTGGAAAATGTTCTGCTCTTTGTTTTATTTTTGACTCCATTGGTTGAAAACGGAAGAAATGGGAAAAAAATTTAAATTGGTTAATGGTGGTGATAAAGTAATGATGTGTGGACTTTTGGGCATGTTCATGTAATTGAAAAATTTCATTCATTTTCGTATCCAGCATTTTAAAATTACAGAAGTATTTTTTCTCATTTTGTTAGGCCATTACTCTTTTCTTTAGCAAGGTGCATGATTGCGCTGATGAGGTATTTTTATTTACATACGTATACACATATGTCTGCTTAACAATTTTCTCGTGATCTTGACCTTTGCCAAATTTTTCAAATAGTATAATAAGCTATGATGATTTGAAAGTACACGCCACATCACATTCGAAAATTTAAGTAAATACATTCATATGTAACTTAATGATATACAAAAAATATTACAGTTTGGATATTTTCGTTTTTTTTTTTTCGGTAGGGACGAAGTAATGGCGAAAATATGAGATTCCTGGTTAGCATTTTTGAGTGTAATATCTATGCATAGTACTTCAACAGAATTTACGACGTTTACATTCAATCAATAAGAAAACCATTATGGGTCCTTTAGCAAAAAATCAATTTGCTACTGTTAGCAAAATTAATTTCTCGCTAATTTTGCCACATAGCTTTGGTAAACTACTTTGCTTTGCGCTATCAAAGTTATGCCAAACATGAATTGCAAGTAAGAACTTTATCGTGTCCTAGAAATGAACTTATATATTCATTAACTAAAACATATATATGCATATATTACAATTAATTATAGTTAGTACTGTACAATGTAGAGTATTTATCTATTTCTGCTTTGGATTGAAACGGGTGCTTTCATCGTGACCTTGAGCATAAGATCAATGTTTCTAATATTTTTTACATCAGCAAAGCGACTACTTGCTTTATCGGTTACTTAATTTTACACAATAAGCCGTTGCGCACAACATTGTCTATTGGATGCAATGTATTTTTTAAATGCAATATTATCCATTTGCTCATTTATATTCCGAAGCCGATTATCATCAACTGTGTATAAGATTATATTAAGAAGCAATAACTTACAGGAAACTGGTATTGGATATTGATATATTGGTATTTTGCAATGATTAAGCCGTTTCGGTTGCACTATTATTATTTTGCCCCTACTTTGGTTCTTGCACTCCCTTTATAAAAAGAAGAATTTGGAAATTTTTAAATACTGAATTTCCATATTATATACTTAAATCACCATAATATAAAAGTGAAAACTTATTTAAATAATTTGGTTTGGTTGGTCTAAGTTGGGAATACAATGAAAAATAATATGTATGTACACGAGTAACATCAATAATTTCAAAGTTAATTAAAAAATCAAACAACCAGATTGTCATTTAGTTTTTATCTTTTTTGGAGAAAGCTCGGAAATGAGAAAAATGAAATTGGCAGTGCATGACATTTTATAGAATTTGCTTTTCATTTTTCACCTATCTGAAACATTGAAACAGGTGTTTCCAAAAAAAGAGCGTAATACTATGAGAAATGAAAGCTCTAAGGAGAACATTGAAAAGGTTCAGAAGTGGTGTATTTAATAATATTGCATAATTTACAATAAGTTCTTTATAAAAAGTCGTAAAGCCAGCCATGAGAAATTTACATACAAAATGGCCGCAATATGGTTCGAAATGTAAAGAAGTCGGTAAAGCGGAAGCTGGAAGCAGCAGGTATAAAAGGTTTCGTGCTTTCTTATGAGAGGTGCTTGAAGTGCACGACAGTTCCTCTTGTGTATAGTTAAAAATTCAATTGTACACTATTTTTCAAGATTATTTTACACAGCTAGTCTGTTCTGGGAAGTTGTGTATCAATACGATGCACTTTCCTTTCTATCTGACTTCAGAGTAGGAGTTGAACATTTTTTTGGAAGTATGCAGAAGTTCACTTAAAATAGATACAAGCAAGTCGAAAGACTGAAGCTCGGCGCTTGGTTTATGTAAAAATATTTGACTGCACAGCTGTTCCATTTGTACGTAGCATTTGCATATACATGCTCGTAGTAACATTATAGACTTTGTATGATGTCGACATTCAATGTCTTGGACTGCAGTAAAATTACATAAAAGAGATAACTTTGGCTTATTATAACTACTGTAATCCTAAAAACAATAGGGGATCATTTTAATATGCCACTAACATTCTATATATTATACATATATTATCTTAGGGCGCAGTAAATTTAACAGGCAGAACAGAACAGAATTTTGTATTTCTAGTATGAAGTTGAGGGAGGCTTCCAGTCAGTGTTCAAACAAATAACAATTCACTATTATTAAGTTTACTTGAGGAGATATGATATAGTGATATAGTGATTGTTTTCAAACCTTTCGGGAGGGTAGTTTCTGAGAATGATCCCTTAATTTATGCGATCCTCTTCTATTCCCTCACTTCCCTATTTTATAACTAATCTCAAAGTTAAAACCTGCTTCGGAAATCGACATCTTACGAGATATACGGTGCAAAAAAAATTTACACTCCCATTTTTGCATGTATAGGGCCCCAATCATTTATACTGACACTCTTTCATTAGAATTGAATAGAATTTTTTTCGAAAATAGTGAATAGCAGGTGGCCCGGGGATCTAGATTTCACTCATTATTTCATTTTCATCCATAACCTGTTGCCGTGGTCAGTACAACAGGCCAACCAAGTGTCAATCAGCCATTTCTTTGTTAATTAAGCTTGCCTTATCGGTTGCAATTTTGCTATTTCCGTCATCCTTGCAAGAATCTCAAAATACTGCTCTAATTGTTGAACATGAAGTATTCATTCTACCTCTCAAACAATGTAGAGAGGACGATATTTTCCCCAGTATTTTTCCGTGAGCAACCGCACAGTATGTATTTTGCCAATAGTTCGGCAGTTTTTGACAAACTCGGCTTGGTCCATTTGAACGATGTCACGGATTCGGCTGTCAAGAATGCACTTGAAAATGTTCATGTTACAGGACAAAAACCGAATCGGACGGTAATTTGAACATTCCCCGGACTATCTTTACTTTTCCATATTGAAAGGGTTGTGCTTTCTTGCTAGTCAGATGATGTTTTTCCTTCCTCAACAACGAGATTGGAGAACTCACTGAGCTAGATTATTGGGTCCCAGCCTTTTTAACTGGTGTGGTACTGACAGATAAAATAACTGCAAACATGGGCAGTTGCCGTTGAGAAAATTTTTCTGTTTGAATTTATTTGAAGCATTTTCATCATCCGTCTTTTGCGGCTCGTCGATCAACAGTGTGTGGGAGCGTTGGTGCCGGTTTTTGCCATGTCGATGCAGATCTATCTCACCCTCCCGAGTGTTCAGTTTATCACAAAGATCTTTGTGTTTGGGTTACGGCGATCGGTTTCTTCACTACCCTGTTGGCATTCTTGTTAATTTGCCAATTGCCCAGTGTATTATTGGCGATTAATTTATGAACAGCGAAGCCGGATTCAGGGCTTTTAATACGTCGGGCGATATCAGGTTCGGTATTGCCGTTTCCATGGCTGGGTAAGAGAGCAAGCAGATGGTGTAACCGAGGTGTTTGAGAAAAGATGTAAACATCCATTGAACCTCTGCACGTCCTCCTCCGAGGCAACATAAAGAACGTCACCGATAGTTAGCGGTGAATGAAGAAAAGAAAAAAGAAAAGACATCGGAGACAAGGTGCAACCCAGATAGACTTTCTTTCGGCTTCAAATTTCTCTGAGATTGGATTTCTTCGTACCACGTGCCATTTCGCACCATTTTATATTGTTCTGGTAATAGCTATTAATATCACCGAAATGTCCTTCCTGCATTGAGCGTTCCAGATACCCTGGAACCGTGTTCACACTGTCTAAAACTTCTTCGAAACCAATGAAGGACAGGTGGAGCGCTGATCTAAACTCGGCAGACAGCTCCACAATAATCCGAGGTGGCTGTTAGTGTGATCAATACGGGAAGATCCAGAACAGAAAGAAACCAGCCTGTTCACTCTGTATCAAGGTTGATGCAACCTGACACCAAATTCGCGTTTGCTACTCCTAGGCCTTCTAGAGTATAAAAACACAGTTCCGCAGAGAGGAATTCTCAGGATAGAAACCTGCACCTTGCGGGAGTTGTTTTTTATATGGTTTATTAACAGTTATCCCAAATGATTATATTCGATGAGAAAAAATGTACATATAAATTCAATGTAGAACGATGTTAATCATTGCATGCGTAGGGGTTCATAGTTCCCACCAAATTTCGTGTCAATAGGTGCAGCCGTTTTTGAGAACAGACAGACAGAGAGACAGTACACCAATTTGAATAAAGTTTCGTTCCTTTTTAGCACAAAAATATAAAATCCTACTTTTCATTCATTAAGTTCCTTAAGGCATGAATTTATCAGCCACCTCTCTTAAGTCTACTGATCGCTAATTTCCAGAATGTATTTCCTGTAACTCTGCAATGGTGAACCAAGTTGACAAAAGCGACCTTGATTCAGAAAGCCTTTAAGGATAATGAGAAATGGAATGCAGAACGAGAAATGGAATAAATAACGATGCTTCACTCAAAATATATGGAAATATACGAGTGGCTGGCTCAAGTATTTCTTTTCTTTGTGGTTTTTTAACAAAGAAGAACAGCAGGAAGCGAAATCCCATTCACAATGTCCTGCTTTAGTTTATAGTTAAGTACTCAAAATGTGATACTTACTCTTCTTTTTCAATCGAACTTAGAAAAAAATTTAATCTCCTCAATATTTGTTGTTTTTTCATGCCTCCTAGATATAAAATCATGCATTTGTGACTGCAATTGATTCCGCCATTTCGTGTAGAACCTCTAGAAGAATAATTGGGTACGCGTTGGTGCCAGTTATACCTAGCCCGTAGTGTACATACGTTGAATATATCCGATATTCAATTCGATGTGATAATGAAATTTTATTTATTAACATTTAGTGTTAGGATTTGAAGCAAGAGAGGCAACTTTGGCATATTATAACTTTGTTGATAATAGTAGGATTTTCATTTAAGGGAGGTTCGTAGTAAATTTTCAAAATACAATAATATACTATTCATAATTTTATTTGAGCAGATGTCGCAATGAAGAATATATTGAGGCCCAGATACCATGTGCATGAATCGCCACATTTTTTTCATATTTTTCGCGAAAGTAGTTTCTGAGAACGGGTTCTTAAAGTAACTGACCCGTTTCTCCTCCAATGCCAAAACTAATCTGCTTCGCAAAATACTAATCGAGACCTTGCATTTGAAAAAAAAATTCACCCATCTTTTACATCTTTCGTTTTCAACAAAATTTCAAGAAAAGAAATTTTCCTCAGGCTTTACGAAGATGAACGTAGTCTCAAGGAAGCAGTGTAATTTTAGAGTTGAATAGGAAAATCGTATGTGGCATTCTTAAAAAGTATGGAAAGGCTGATAGCGTCCTGGAGGAGAATAATTTTTGGCGGAAAAAAAATTGATGAACTCGGCTTTAATTTTAAGTACTTCCCTCCATACTGCCCGCAACTAAATCCATTACACAACATTAATGAGGTTCCAAACGAAACAGCGGAATAAGTATACGATTTTATATCTAGAAGCCATGCAAAAACGACACAAGTGAGGAGATCAAATTTTTCCCCAGACCATGAAAACAAGCAATGATAGAAAATTGATGGACAGTTCAGATTTCTTTTCACTGGGTAAGCTTTGAAAAAAATCCGAATTTGGAATGGAAAATTCTGATTTAGGAATGGAAAAGTCCGAATTTGAAATTTAAATGAAATTGTTTGGAAATTCTGAATGAGATTTGCAAAAGCTACGAATGACTAATTTTTACTTTTTCATAACTGAGCATCATATTGTGAAGCTGTTTTCCAAAATTCAGTTGTTCCGATATAGGCCTCTAATCCGGGTTAATTTAGTCATATCAAAAACATTTTTAGAGGCATCGTTTTCTGATCCTTCGAGAAATATTTGTTTTCTAGTCAATTAATTACAGTTAAGATTAAACAACATTATTTATTCCGCTTAATAATTTGAATAACACCATTATCAGTGCTTCGAGTTTGAGATTCTGCGTCAGCATCATAGAAGTGGTAAGTATTCATTTTTAACGCTCGGAAATTTTCGTAATGATGGTAATAAAGGCATGACAACAAAAAGCATTTGTAATTAGCTGGCGGATGTGTAATTAAATACTACTCGTGGTAAAAAGATTGATTTTTGGATTTTTGCCAGAATATTTTGCTATAGACAAATTGGCCGAATACATATGTAACTGAAGTTTATGAGTCACACTTGTAATATTTGAACTCACACATACCTAAATGAAGAGTAGAAAATCACATGGTTGCAATTTGAAAATTAATGTATAATAAATCTTTTGCGTTAGGTTTAATTCAAACCATATCGAATCAGGCCTTTATATTTTGAATTGAAATACATTGAACAGATTGATTGAATCACTCAGTGTTCATACAATTTTGATCTAAACGATTTCCGTATTCGTTTTTATTAGCAGGAATACTACCTTTCATTAAAGTTATAATTTTTAATTAATGATTGCATGTATTTATGAAGTATTCTGTTGTACATTTTAATATAAGAATGAAAAAGCAATTAACAACAAGCGCTGAAACGGCTAGAATACCTGCGTTCCAAGCATTTGAATATACATATATGGGTTCTAAACTGAACAATTCCAAAATTCAAAATATTGGCTAATTGATTTAAAATTTTCTTGTGCCTTTGCGGAAATTAATTGGTAATCACCTGTAGTTATTTTGCGAAATATTAGCTCATTAAGCTTAATAACTGTTTATTGGGTGTTCACAATATTTTTTAAGAATGAATGAAATTATGTACGTATGTACACGTATAATTTCGTAAGCATTCATTATATACTCGTGAAAAAATATAGTATTGGCGGGCAAAAGACAATATATAGTATTGGATGTTCGTCTGTAGTCGACTTTGCGTCCTGGTGGATAGAAATTAAGTATGATTAAGACAGATCTTTACTTGAATACTCACTTAATTTAGATATTGAAAAGTGCGACATTATTTCCGGAAGACGATGAGATTGAACTTATGGTGAAATGCGATGTATAAGTATAGGTATATGCATGCTTTTTGTATGAAGCCCGTCAAATTGTACCAACATTAATGATCAAATTTGCAATATTTCATAACTGGAAAGTGCATAGGTTTGAAGATGATAGAGCAGGTAACTTTGACCTTTAGATTTTATCTATTATATTTTCATGTTCAGATCGTTGAAACATTGTCGGTGGTGTAACCTTGGAATGGTATTTTTGGATAATAAGCATATTTCCAGTCCATTTTGGTATAATACATAAATTCGTAATTGATAATTTTCAAAGTAAGTCAACTCAGTTGCTCTGAAGATGCGGAAGGAGAGATTCATAATAGTCGTCTAACTTTAGGGTTAAGGTCGAATTGAATGAAGTATTTGGTTCTTCATCATTGCAGACATTGGTACATATTGATGCGAATGTGTCTTTAGCAGTTGCTGCATCATTAAGGAATTTTTTACTAATGCTATAACGGTGAAAAGACTGGCTTTTAAGAGCACATCATAGAGTTTCTATTTACTAAGTTCAAGGCTATTATATTTGAAAGTAACGGATGAATTTAATAATTGAGTTCATGTATCTAAATATGATATGTGTAATAGACTAGTTCGCTTGTGAAGTTTAATGCTTAATGGTGTTATATTATGAATGATTTTAGGACATTGCCATAAATATGAATTTCATATTTCAAACTTTAAACGTAATTTGTATGAAATGTTGAGGTATTTCAAAACGGTTTTTGAATGAAAGTAGTGTGCTTTTTTACTTTTCGAAAGGACGGAACAACCCTGTTTGATGTTGGAACCGATGGGGATTTATTTTTGGGTTGTAGGTAGTTTGACTTCTCATATAAGGGATAAATTAAAAACTAATCAAAACGTTTTCTTCTTCCTTCATCCACTATTATTAATACATATGTATATTATTTGTCAAAATTCTGACAATGCTGATAATTTTGATTTTTCTCGTTGCCTTTGTCTTGCTTATTTTCTATTCCTCTTCGTAAAGCACAACGGGGAAAATGAAAGCTTAATTTTCACCACAATTCGCAACTTTACATATAAGGGGAGATTTAAGTGGATCTTGAGCATAGGACAAGAGGAGAGATAAACTAACATTATGGCCAGTTACAGAGACGATAGATCCTTTTACGAGGAAAAGTGAAAGGTGGCAATAATAACATTGACCGCGCGGTCCCAAAACGAAAGTGCAGAAATATTCGTAAAATTGTTTGCTTTTCGCGAAGTGTTATCCATAGTATAATTTCCTTGTTTTCCATAAAACACATTAGGGGAGGTGCCATCCCTCAACTTCCTCTACGCAATCGCGAAAGAACGGGGAACTGTGTACTGGGTGACTGTTTAGATGACATCATTGAAAACAAGGGTAGCCGCTGTAACTCCGCAGTATTTGAGGAGCTGTTTGTGTGTAGTGATGTGATTCATATGAAATTCAGCCGAAAATCCTGGCAAACTAAGAGGATAAATCTAACGATATCGATAATAGAAGAAAACAATGAAGGACGACTTATCGCGTAGCTGACAGTGTGCATATTTTGCGAAAATTCCTTAAAGTATTAAGGAGGCTTTACAAGTGTTTCGTCCGAAATATTATTATATTTGCTTTTATGTATGTGCTGTTTCTTTCCGAGGGCTGTTTTGTGACATTGTTGTCATCGCTCCACAGGAGGACTAACGTGGTGATTTGAAATGCAAATTGTGGAAAATTGCAAGTTACAGTAATTGTGTGTGAAATTTAAGAATGCCTGGTTACTGAAAATGTTAAAAGTGTCTAACACTGAGTGAGAATTGAAATCACCGCACTGGCTGATTTTCTTGACAGCCTCTCGTTGAAGCAGAATTGCGTCGAAAGTTTGCTATAATACGGGAATACCCCACGATAATATGAGCTTTTACATGAGTGGTGAAATAATCTAAGCCTGCCCATTAAGGTAATTTTTCGAAGGAATGAAATAACATTTTGCTATATAAAACGTTGACATGACCTTCATGACTCATCGCATACATGTATTTACCAAACAATAAAAAAGTATTGGCAAGGAGCTGTGAACGAGAATATTATGTTGTTGAATAGACACCCTTCCGATTAGAAAATGTCAACTGACTTGTTGTTTTATAAAATTTGTTGACTCTCTCATTATTAGAGACGCAATATCTCACGTTGCAGTTATGCAACTATACACCTTTCAAGTTCAGTCGCAGGCAAGCGGTTGATAGGTTTCTCTAGAAGGAATATACATACATATGGGGAGTTTTATGAAAGTTATATTAATATTCAGATAATTTTATTATAAATTGCTCTTTTTATTTAAAAAGATGAATTTTTGGTATGAATTGATACACAAATAATATTACTGTTAGGTATAAATGCAAACCGTAAAGGTATAAATATTTCTTACAAAAATCACCGCAGTAGACATTTTTTCAGAAACCTTGCAGAGTGGAGATAAGAAAAGCACTGGTTTTCAATAAAGGTTTAACTTTACACAAAATAGAAAATATGATACAAATGATGTTATGCTGTTGTATTCGATATTTTCGTGTACTAAGTTTAGTGATGGTGCAATCAATGTCGAAATAGCAAATTTGCTAGTTACTTTGCTTTAATTGAAGTCAATATTGGTGGAGGAAGTACTTTATGAAGCCGATTCTTCCTCAGTTCCATCTCGAGCTACCGGCAACGAGCGAAGACCTGCAAGGAACTAACCAAATATTTCACTGCCATATTAGATTTTGAATTTGTAAATCGAATTGAATGCTTAAAGTAATTGTGATTACATTGAAATCAGTTTGTCAAATATATTTCGTTTAAATATTATACATGTATCTGCTCAGCTTCCAACCTCAAACTCCATTAAGTCCCCAAAAAGATATGGATGTACGGATGCAGATATATATGGATTTTCGAATATGTATTTAAATGAAACATATTTCACAAACTTATCTCAGGGTAATCACAATTACGTTAAATTTTCGATTCGGTTACAAAATCAAAATCTAATATGGCGGTGAATTGAGCACAGCAAGTTGATTGGATTCACTCGATTGTTCGTTAGAAAGAACAACCTGCAAATTAGGAAACTGCATTGCTACTGAAATGTTAATAATGCCCCGGATCGGAATTCACTTCTGGCTGCGATTATTGACTATCGAAAACGGTTGACTGGTTTCTGAAACGTGCGCACGCTTCTCAGCAAGGGTATCGGGGTACCAGAACGGTTCCTTTCTCCAACTTGTTTTTTTCTTCATTACAGCACTATAATTATTATGGTGCTCTGTGAAATACTCCTCTCCCACTTGCACAGTTGTTTTTTTTGTACTCTGGAAAGTCTAGTGGTAGAAGGCGTGAGTCTTTTGGACCAAATCAAGGTCGGTAGTACTGTCAGCAGAAATAACATTACCTAGATATTTTTTAGTTTTCCAACAAATCTTAATAAATGTAATAATAAGAGTTCGTTGAACCATATTACCACAATGAAATGTTATGTGAGAAAAAGATGATGTGCCTCATCATTTTTCATTAATTTTAGATACAATGATATATATATATACATATGAATTTATAGAGTTTGCATCTGAGTTTTCTTGATCCTATAATAATAAGTGGGTCACATAACAAGGAATCTACTCGTATATATTCAATCACTCTACCTTGACGATATTAGAAATGGAGCACCTGTACTTTGAAAATGGTACATTCTTATCATTGTACATAAGACTTTCATCCGAAACGAAAATGGGGTGAGATTTGGGTTTGAGAAAGTAGAAGTAAATTTATCTAGAGCAGTTATTACTTATTAATGTATCTTATGAGGGAAAAACGGCAGAAAAATGAATGAAGCACGCCTAGCACTGTAAATAAGAATAAAGCTGGTTGAATGTTACAAGATTGTAACGCTTGGGGGCAGAAGAAAAATGCATAATCCTGACTATATTTTTCTTTTGAATTCTTGGTCATAATATTGCCTGGGAAAATGCTGTTGAAGCACTAGGAAGGGATAAATACAACTGGCAACCGCAATTGATTCCAGTCGTAAATGAAATGTGAGAGGCGCCTGAAGTGCGAGTTTTTTCTTATAATGATCATGTATTCGTCATTGGTTTGCGCAAAATGTCGAAGGGATTTGGGAAAAAATGTAGATGTTGTTACTTGCTCTGGTCCTTGCGGGTTAATATTTCACTCGGAGTGTGTTGAAATGTGCAAGAAACTATATTACGCCATAACAAAACTACGAAATTGTGACTGGTTCTGCGAAAGCTGTTGCAAGCTTTCACGATCAAATTTGTTTTTTCTGGTATGTAAGTACAGATCCATAAGCCTTTTATACTTGTAATTATTATATTATCTGAAGTGTATATGTCACAATGTGTAACTTTATGGGGTGGTTCATAGGATGATAATAAAATCATTCATCCTAGATTAACGAAGGGTATGACAAGTGCCCTATTTAAAACTAAATTACAAAATGCAATTTGCATATTAACTGTTTATCGTTAATATCGTTAATATGCTGCTTTTTCAACTTGGCCCAATGTTCAATGAATAGGACATGCATGAAGACATTGGGTGCATAATTTTTCGTCGAAAGTGAAGCTTTTTGAAACACTTCATTCAATGTGGTCAGCATTGCACCCGCCCGTGATTATTACCCTAATATGACTCTACTTACTCAGTCACAGTTGAGTCGACGATCACAATATAAATCTTTCTGTCACCAGTGGGATTTTAACAGCAAGCTTCTATTCCGGCAGCCTAGTGCTCTAACCATTAAGCCGTCCGGATAGTGTACATGTCTCCTTGGTCGTGCTCAATTTAGAACACTTAAAAAATTTTAAAAAACCCCCTGTTTGCCGGTCTCACACAGTTCTTGAAAAATAAGAAAAAACTCGAAATACATACTGCTCCAATATATGTTTAAAGAAAGTTAGTAACAGTATTTCTTAATCTGTGATACTTCAGTGAGCGAAAAACTTTCTCAATTTCACTTCATTACTATGTTTTAGGACATGTGCTTTTTACCACCTCATTTTCCCATCCCATCTTTTAGAGTAGAGTTTCTTATCTTTCCCTTTCTTAGCAAATGTTAAGAGTTTGTTGTTTCTTGCGTTCGGTATCGTCTTGTAAGTGCTTTCCTTCCTTCCTGTTGGAAGGTATTGCCAACCGAACTTCTGAAGCAGCAATCTCACATCCTTTCTTTTCCGCCGGAATAAAGCGACCGGAGAGATGAATTTTTTATGGAATTCGGAGGCAGTCGCCTAAGCTGTGCCATCCCTTCTTTAATGTTTCATTCTCACTTTGTTCTCGGATTTGAAATAAGGAAAACTTAACTCTCGTGTTTTCTGTTTGTTTGGCTCAGGTTACCCTATACCCTGCGACGGGGAACAATTCAGGGGGTACTTTTCCTTTTGACTATGCATTGTGTGCAGGTTTCACATAAATTTTGATGTTAAAATGGATTGATTTTGTATTCGAAAATTTCGAGTAGCGGGTGTTCGAAGTTTTATTTTGCTGATACGTTTAGTATGGTTTATGCACCAAATTTTTAATTCGGGAACTTCCTCTTTCGCTTCTGTTCCCTAACTAACTACCACCATAGAACTCACACAAAATAGGGGCTTCCTCCATTTTTGTGAATTGATTATGGCAAGGAAGGATGTGAACCCCAAAGCTCGGGCCTCCTGAATATTTGAGGTAGGGGAAGCATCGAGTAAGGATATGATCTGTCATGAACGTTCCTTCTTGATCGCGACACGCGGGTCTCCCACGTGCAAGTGCGTGTCGAGGGACGCTTCAGTGAAACTACAGGATTTGTAAGTGGATCTTCATGGCGAGTTTCGCCATCTTTTTTGGTTCTTGACACAGCTCTGTCCTCTTGGTCGACTTCAACCCTTTCAGATGGTCGCTCAAGCCCACTACGTTATTGCAATGTTTTCACAAACATATCTCATGGGGTAATAAACCTCCGGAATTGCTGTATGCTGTTTATAGTTAAAGCGTTAACCTGATAAAACCGCTTGGTTACCTGGCACGAAAGTTTCAAAAATCTTTTTAAAAAATCGAACAAAATCAAAAAGAAAACTTGCGATTCAACCCAATAATTTCGAGTATTCATCAGTCAAATTTAGATTGGAATAAATATGTACACACCTATACATATTAATATATATATATATATATAAATATTTACTTTCTATATCAGTGAATTCACTATTAAGAAGCGGATAATCTACACTTTCTCAATTCTGCTTTTTAGATATCCGTCTGTGATGACTACAGCCTGCCTATCGATTTCGTGAAGAAACGACCGTCCAGCTTTGATCCATGTTTGGCAGACAATCTTCCTGATAACTGGGCTGCTCCAAGTCCTCTTTCGGATCATGTAAGTAAATGGTACAACATGGGTCAACATTATTGGAAAGAAGTCATGTCACTACCACTTTTCAGGTTTATAAATGTTATCCATTTTTGAAGTTTTGTAAATGATTGTATTTAAAAATAGTACAGACATGCATTTCTGGCTATGTTTATATCAAAACGTTGTATGCTTAAAGTTGTTACATAAGGAAACTACAAACATTTTCATTCTTGAAGCGCCCATTTCTCGATTTTTGAATTGTTAATTTTGGTTTTCTCAAAATCTTAATGTCTTCACGAAAGGTATACCTCACGAGTTTGATAAGAAAAGTTGAGGATTGACTTTTAAGGACCAATTCTTTCCGATAAATATGTTTTGTTTCTAATCTTTAACTGGCTTTCTTTTGCTTTAGGTGTCATTTTTAGATCCGCCAACTATTATAACACATCCTCCCCAGCCTATTAAAATTATTGAAGGATATTCAGACCCCAAAGATTCACGAAAACTATTCAGACACGTTCATCGGAAAAGTAGACAGGATAAGCGAAGCAACTATAGTTCAGGTATATGAAATGTACATTCATGAGTAGAGGAATATAAGATTAACTTAATTCCCTAGCGATTGAACTACCGAATGCATAAGCATTTCTTATGATGTTCAGTACATGAATCTAATTAGATTCACATGTCTTCTTTGTCGTAGTTATTTGCTTTGCGCAATAATAAGTATATATGTTAATGTTTCATTTTCATCTAGATTCATCTATACCCAAATCGTCGGCAGAGGATGACAATTTATCTATGAAAATTCCTGAACTTAACTCACCAGATAGCATTTCAGAGGATTTGGTACGACCGCTACATCCACATAAAAGCCCAAAAAGAGTGCCAGTATCAGATATATCTAAACGTAATCCATCGCCGTATTATTACTCGGATCTTTTAAAGGCCAAAGAAGGTTTGTTTGAAATATTTTTAGTAGTTTTCCAATATATATTTTGCTTTACAGAGAACAAAATAGATAGCTTTGGTCCGAGGCAGTCAACCGCTTCTGAACCTCCACAATCAACATCAAGTAACTTGAATCTTGGAGCATATAAGAAAAGTATTAGTTTGGATGTGCCGGAAATAGAGCGTGAAGTTCCAACACCTAAAAGATACTCAATTACGGAAGATGGTGTGCGCATAATTCGATGTAATTCGCCATCAACTACAACTTCAGAAGACTCTGACTGCAGCGAATGTCAAAAACGACGTGAATGGCATGCAAAAGCGCTGGCATTAGTTAGGGAAACGTGCCCTATCTCAGTAGAAAAATCGGAACAGAATCAAAGTGCAACATCTACAGTTGATAATAGTATAAATTCGCAAATAGATCCTTCGATGCCACCTCATAGACTTTTAGGGCCAGCTGTTTGTGCATGTACTGCACCAGCCATCGGAGATGATGTCGATGAATTTTTCAGACCACGTAGTATATTCTATGTACATCAGAAAGGAGTGCATGAATGTGCTGACTGTGCAGTGAATATAGGGAGTGGCAAGTCCACAAATACAGATCTTCCGGAAGACGAAATGTCGGGTGGGAGAATACGCCAAATATACGAGACTGCATTCGATTGTAAAATTGCACGTTCAGATGATGATCTTGACGATGTCGATCGTTTGACAAATCATTCTGTTATGCTACAAGCAGATAATGGGAATGGGGCTGAAAAATCAAGCAATCTTGATAGATCAAAATCAAATAAGACACGATTAGAAATGAAACGTATGAAAACTAGTAAAAGTCAAGTGGCGCAGGAAAATATCAGCACTTTAACAAGCCTATCGCAGAATTTAGAAAGAGTTCAAATCGACGACAGTATTGACAACATGAATAATGCTAATGCACCCACATCTTCACAAACTCCGGTTCATATGTACACACCATCTCCACCATCCACCGCTCCTTTACCAGTTAAATTTCCCGGGAAACATGATAGAGATCGGTTCTTCATGAATAGTATAAGAAGTGCGCCAAATCTTCCTGCATCAAATCCCTCCCATTTGCGATTTAAAGACTTACGTCTTCCAATTGAGCCAATTCGACATAAACATGACACACCAATAGGAAGTGATGGCAGCATCATAGGTGCATCGCATGATCCGCCAACCCGAAGTAGTCATAATCGTCCGCGTTCAGTAGTTCTGGAATCGGGACGGGTGCTAGAACTCAGGAAGTCTCATCATAGTCGCCACCGACGTGGCAGGAACTACTCTTCGACGGAGAGTATGGCTACTTCGAGTAGCGGGGGAAGTATGGAATCAATTAAATCGAGCACAAGTGAAGGCAATCGCAGTACAACGAGTTCAGAGTCGAGGCAATCAACATCACTCAGTTCCCATAGTTCAGATTCGGGTCATAATGTCTCCTTGCCGCTTCGTGCACCGGTTGTGCTTCATTCGAAGCTTCATATTTTGAGTCCAATATCAGATAAATCGTCACAGGAACCGGCTTCCGAAACATCTGAAGTAAATCAAAGCAGGCATAATAGTTCACAGAAACCCCTTCCTTCCAATGATGATATAAATTCCGGAGATCCAAGCCGTCCAGATGAAGATAAACCAACAATTGATAATAATTTTAAGCAGCAAAAACGAAAAACTTTTCCAAATAAAACTCTAATGCACTTGACGGAGGAGATAATTGGTTCAGACAGTGGAATATCATTACACTCCCGAGAAGATGGCAAGTCTACCCAAAGTGCTTTACATAAATTTACAACGCCAATATTGAACATTCCTGTGGAGAAAATGGTTATGAATTCACAGACTAGCAGCGGATTACCTCAAGACTTGCACGATCTTCCTTTCGACATGCCAAAGCTACGTCGTCGGAAATTTTTTTTGCAGCAGGTACTTTCTATAATTTAACTGAAAATTAAGGGAAATTTAGAAATGAATTTATTTTAGGATAATTGCACGTCGGGCAGTGCGACGTCTGTTGATTTAGGAGACCTTCCATTTGATATGCCAAAGCTTAGAAGAAGATTACGAATGAATCAACCACAAGTGACAAATTTGATTGCCCACAGTACAGAATCAAGTGGAATTTCTCAAGCATCTTCAAGCCACTCTGTGCGGGATGATCAGAAACATCTTGGCTTAGGTAAATTTACATGGGAGACAAAATTTCCATTCAGTCGCTTATATGTAAGCCTAGTATAGGTTAGCGATTTTTGATGGTATCCTGATCTGATCTGACGCATGCTTGTGACTAGGATGTCCAATGTGAATCAATTGCACCGTAGTTACAAATATTTCGACAAAATAAACTTTTATGCAATCTGTTAATGGATGCTTAAAACCCTTTCAAAAAATATTAATATTATTATCCTAAATTTCTGGTATTGCCATGGCCATGATGTTGGTTTTCTTAAATATTGTGTTCTCAACTTATTTTAGATACAGTGATCTTCCGCCAAAATTTGACGTTAAATTTGAACGAAACTAAACCGGTAAATAAATTTGGAAGCTTGGATCTCAAAGGTGCTGGAACAAGAGGGTTGAACCTTAATATAGGAAGTTCTGTATTTTCTGCGGTTGTTGATTTGATTGATGTCACAGTTCCATTAGAGAGACAAGGGTAATTTTTATATTTTTGCACGAAAAATCAATTGAAAGAAACCAATAAACTAAATACTTTAGCTGGTATCATGGAGCAATTACTCGTGTTGAAGCTGAAAATACTCTCAGGCCATTGGGCGAAGGTAGCTTTTTGGTTAGGAACTGTGAGTCAACGAAGCAGGATTATTCATTGTCCTTGAAGTAAGTATATCTTTAATGCATTGGAAAGAATAAGTAAATACATATTTCTTATTTCTTATTGAAGGAGCGCGAAAGGTTTCATGCATATGCGGATACAGCGCAATGAAACTGGATTATATATATTGGGTCAATTCAGTAGACCCTTTGAATCGATACCTGAAATGATTCGACATTTCTGCTTGAATAGGCTTCCAGTGCGAGGTGCAGAACATATGTGTCTCTTAGATCCTGTTATAGCCCAGCTACTTTAGAAATTTGAAACCTTACGTTGCAAGATAAAGTATAGCAGTATTCACAAACTAATAGATACAACCATTAGGAACTCGAACCTTTATCGGATTACATGATGCGAAAGTGTGGAAAACTTCTCCTTACTGAATTTCATCTTTAGGTTGTCATTTATTTCTTACATATACTAGGTTAGTGAAGGGAGTTCTATAGTATATAGCTGTGATGTTCCGATATATCATATTCTTTTAAAGCAAACTTAATACACAGGAAAATGATAAACAATGTTTAAAGTAAGTTAATAGCTAACGATCATTAAAATTCTTCCACTCGTAGACTCTGATCATTGCATTATTTGTTAACCATAATGTATTCTTCTCCCTTTTATAAAGTTTGGATTGGTTTATATCTCTAATGAACATTTTCATTTAAGTAAAATGTATTCTTATCACCAACAGTAATTTAGATGCCGCCTGAAATATTTTGAAATATTTTCTGCTAAACGGTTTTGTTTAGGCAAAATTTCTTTTAAGTTTTAAAGCCAAAAGTCTATATTAGTATCATTTCTTGAGTGAAAACTGTAAATGGAGAATCAGGACCGGAAGGCATTAATGAAATGTATGATTTCCGGAATTTCATCTATCCCAGATTTTATACAAACTCTGCAAAAACTGTAATAATAGACAATACTTCCATTAAAATACGTTATTATAATAGCCATAACTACCAATAAATGCGAAACGCTTTCAAAGCACTCTAAGAGGATTCTGTTTTATAGTTTTCAGTAGTCGACTAGGACGTAGTATAAGACTCAAAAAATGTTAAATTATTACGATAGTGGTAAAAGCTGTATTATCCGAAAGAAACCATGTGAGAATTTAGAATGTTAGAGGCCACAAGTGATAATTTTTCTATGTAGGGTAATCACAAACGATTTTTAGTGCAATAATCAATATATCTTTACATGTGAAATTAATCTGTTAATTTTACTCACATTATTAAGTAAAGATAACTTCAAACTGTAACATTTAAGGACGATTCACTTAATAATATAGATTGGCCCTATGGCAAGTATACCAACCAATACGATTTTTAAGAAACAAGACCGAGTTACTCCAGATCAACTTTTTTTCCTGTCGATAATATGTGCAAGCGACAACTTCAATGCTGAGAAGTAAACTTTAAGTTTGTTGCAAGTAGCGGTATCTATGCGCACAATATTATATTACACGTTCTTAATTAGCAAGTATGCAGGTAATATTCAATTCAGAATAATCCAAATTACGAATTATCAACATTTTATTCTATATATACTTTTGCTCCATTGACATTCTGTTCATGAATTTGATCAACATGTGTTGTTCTTCAGCAGCGAGTAATAATTGTATGAATAAATTGTTACAAAACCACATGATAGCGTAGGTTTCATGTAAATAAGAACATTTTTATTTTGGATACACTAGAATACCAGGTGATGTAGCAACAAGGAATCCAAATCGTGTTTAAGGCCATACATCTAGTTACAAATACTTTGTCACATATAATATGTGAAAATATCCAAGAAAATAATTCCTACTTGTTAGTATACCAAATATAGGAAAATACAAACCATCGCATAAAGTGTAAAATAACAGAAAGTAATAAAGCAGTATACAAGGCAAGCAAATGTTTAACTTCCAAACGGATTTAATCGACATACTCGTCCATCATGAAGGTAGTAGGTGAAATTCGCTCCATTTACATAATTTTTGCATTGGCTCCAAGAGAGAATACAGTATTAGTGTTGAAATTGTAGGATCACTTCAAATTCCGTACTAATGTAAGAGACAGAACTGTTCCCTTAGTAATGATTGAGTTAGGATTGCTTGGGAAAGTGAGTTTTCTTGACGAAATAAGCTATCTTCTAAAATGCTAAGTGGCTATCTGACTATGTATAGCATTAGATATTGCGGGGAGGTATCATGTTTTTGTCTATAAATTGATACATTAAACTGAGAAAACACGTTTTTTTCAATTGATTGTGGTACTATTTCGGAAGCCCAAAAACGAATCACTTCAAGACACCTTACGGTAGACTTCTGTAAAGTTAGGGTTGCTTTGTAGACCTATGGGTTGTCAGCCTGCCTTCAAATAGACATCTTACTGTCCACCTACTGATATTGACCCTCCGAAATTCTTGTAAATGTTGTACCAGTTGAGCTGCATTTAGATACAGATTTCTCAATGAAGTGGTGTCTCGTTGAGATGGAGAGCTTTTTCGCCCAGGCCCACGTCACCTTGAGTAGCCTTCCTCTGTTGATATTTTGGTATACACGCCGAAATTCAGATTTCGGGAACCTTCACTTTGATTGTCACCAGATACAATAAGTGCAACAATTTGAGCATTTTGATGATGATTCGTATCCATTGCCCTGTTTTTATTGCGAATGGAATCGATGTACCAATATACAGACGAAGTAGTAGTATGCAAATGATAAATCTGTACTTGAAAAATATTCTTTTATACCTAAGTAAGACTTGCACCGCTTGCTACCAGTTGAGCCATTAAAGGGGTCGTCTACTGTGCAACGAATTTCTCGTATTTCCATATATCACGTCTAAAACATGCATGGAAAACGTAGATTTTTCGAGGTTCGAAGAGGTTTAAAAGTTAAAGCCGTAAATTGGAGGAAATGTATGGAGTGCGCGTTATATCTAGCAAGTTTCAAATGTGTTTTTCTCAAAACACAATTTTTTCAAACTGCTGCGCTGATATCTCAAAAATTACTTGATTGATGCTGGCGAAATTATACGGCATCTGTAGTATATATATAACTATAAGTTGAAGTAAAATAATTAAGATTGCTTCATAAATTTTTTTTACTCAGCTATGTAGGCTCCATAAAAGTGCGAAAAATCACATTTTTTTCTAAAGCCTACAATATTTTTTGGATGGATTTTTTGGAATCGCAACTTTATTTTAATTTCCTGTAGAGTTTCACGAATAAAATGACGCTCGTATTTTTTATTTGACCTAATCAGAAAGGCCAGAAGCTGCCATCATATGCAAAGTTAATAAAAATTGCCTGAATCTACAAATGACATGTAAAAATGATGGGCCTAATTATAGAAAATTTAGGAATATAACATATTAAATGGGAGAAAACGCAGTCATAAATTTACTGCGATTGTATGGTTTTTGAAGCTCAAATGCCTATGTTTAGAAACCCCTTGAAGCCAACCTTGCAGACTTTAGAAATACATACGATGTATTTTCAGCAGAGGTACATTAAAACAAATATTATTATATATCTGAAGTTAAAATAAAGTGTACACTTACCATATTCTTTATCTTTTATTCGCACTTTAGGTGAAGATATTTCTATTCCTGAAATCATAGCACAGTCATCACTTTTCGACAAGAAAATGGAAACAATGGCTTCTGTATTGTAGTTATAGATATATGTATGTATATATCTACTTTTTTATTGGCTCACCAAATAGTGTTCTGGAGATTTTTTCAGACAATCGATTACTGTTCGCATCTTATACTGCAACCTAATTGACTCTTATGAAAAATCTGGGGATAGATGGCGTCGTAATCGTTAAAGTAGCAAAATTTCATCTTTTTGGGGTAGATGACAGTTTATTGTTTACAATTAACTAAGGGTTGTCGGCTGTCAACAACATTTCCAGGATGTCGAAGAAGTTGGTTGCCAGGTTTTATCGCAAATAACCGAACTTTCACAGAGACAAATTTTTTTTTGTAGATATGGATTAATTCTGTCTGGTCGTAAGAAAGGTGCTGAGCCACCAAAAGCAGATTTCACGAAAAAGTCAGTGTTTGGAAGCGATGACGACTCCGAAGAAGGACCAGCGAAACCAGTTCCTACAAGTCCCGGTGCGAACGAGAAACGCCAGGTACATTCTTAGTATGCATACAATTACAGTATTACAAAGCAAAAACGGAATTCGCAGGCTCGACGTCTTCAGGAGAAAGCACTTGAGGAAGATCCCACTATTTTTCAATATGACGAGCTGTATGACGACATCGAATTGAAAAGAACAGAAGAAAAATCGAAGAATAAGGAGACTCGCAAACCAAAGTATATAAACCGTCTGCTTGAGTGCGCGGAGCGGAGAAAACTGGAGAACGAACGTAGACTTGAACGTATGGTGCAAAAAGAAAGGGAGAAAGAGGGTGAACAATTTGCGGACAAGGAATCTTTCGTAACGGGTGCCTATCGAAAGAAGCTGGAAGAACTTAGAAAAGCAGAGGAACGGGAACAGCGTGAAGATTATCTAGAAGCGATCGGGGATGTAACCAAACAACAGGATCTGGGTGGATTTTACCGACATTTGTATGAGCAAAAGTTGAAAATCAAGGAAGGAATAGAAGACGTGGAAGAAATTAAGGATCCTTCGGGAAGTACTCCAGGGTGCGTTGAAAAAGAAAAGTCCTCCATCAAACCTAGAACATACCGCAAACGCCATTCCTCAGATGATAATGAAGATAATGGAGAAGCGATTATTAAAGATTCAATTTCTAAAAAGGCGCATATTCAATCGAATATAGACGCCGATTCAGATTTCAGCATTGACGAGTCTTCGACGGATGATGAGTGTGGTCCATCGAAAGAGCAACCCACGGAAACACTTCCTTCTTCAAAGAACGCGGTTGCTTCTGCTATTTCTAACCGGGACGTTGAGGAAATAGAAACAATAAAAGAACTATCAAATGGGGCAATCAAAGAAGAATGCGGAGAAATTTCAAGCAACGATGAAGAGAAGGAGAAAGTTGCATTGAAGCCGGTAAAGAAAGAGAAGAAAGATATATGGAAAAAGCGAACGGTTGGTGATGTTTTTGATGCAGCACTTCGAAGATACTACGAGCGGAAAGCGGCGAGAAGTGGTTAGCTTCTACATCGATTGTGCATGCTTCCACTCCAGCAATTCATTTCACTTATGTTGTTCAAATTCTGGCTAAATAAATCTACTTTGCAATGAAACTTTGCTTTATACATATGCTTTTTTTGCCAGACATGCCTGAACCGCCTGGGGCTGGATTGGGACTATCTGTCGGCCTTCCTGAACTGGATGTTAAGATGGCTCAGGAGTAAGCGGGTTGACAACTCTGCTATAACTTCGGATTATCAGGAGGTGGATTAGGTTTTCTTGGAACTTCATCAGAAAATTGCACAGAAAAAACAAATTGTTCCTAAGCTCAAATTTGCAAAATATAATATGTATGCAATTTTGTTTGCGACTGTGAACTAAGCGCGAAAACGACGAAATGCTTGCCACTCGCTGCAATAAAGAAACATTCCAGAAGCGCTTCAAAAGCCGGGTAAAGGAAACGCTTCTGCCTAACAAGTTTCCTGGCTCAAGTCTTTTGGCAGACATTTTCTTGTTCAGGTGCATGCTTTCTGATGTTCGATTATTTGATCATAGTATTTCTGCTTATCGGGATTTTCTTCTAAACTACTGCTGTAGTTGATATTTATGGACCAACAATGTGCAAATTTCGGAGGTGTTCTTTCTTATGAAGTTTTAATTTCGGTTGGAAATGGGAATTTTTGGTTATGCATCCCAACTGGCGTATAAAGAAAAAAATATGAGGGCTTTTGGAATGGGTACATGCTATTTAATTATGATTTCGATGCTACCTGAAATGTATGTTTATTCAAGAATTCCATTAAACTGGCTGGACATTCTGAGCTTCACCTGCAGCATTAGACAAATCAGTTAAATTCTCAAAAGCATTTGCTGTCCTTAATAAAATCTGTTACACTATTCTCGTGATCGCTGGAGTATTATGTTCTGCCTTGTTTGAGAAGTGCAATAGATAATGATACTTGCTTGCTCAATTAATTAGAAAGGACCTTGATCAAATTGATCTGGGTATGGCAAAAAGTTTAGTTGATAGTAAAACTTTCCCTACCTGCATTCATGATTTCCTCAAACTCCTTGTTTAGCAGGATTAAGGGTCAGCCACTTCTCATTATGGGAAGCTTGTTCCCAGTTTTTGATAATAGCATTAGTCAATACTACTGACACCTCCATTGCTGGTCCGGGAATGGGGGAAATTGAACCCTCTTTGCTAAAGCATCCGAGATTTTATTTCCCTCTACACCACATTGACCGGGTACCCAAATTAGTTTCATCGTATTGAATCTAGAAACAAAGTTCAATTGATTTCTATATTCTTGAACGATTTTTGAAGTGGTCAAAGGACTGCTCAACGCCCTCAATGCAACTTGACTATCGCTACAGGATCGCATACATTTCAGTTCAGCCTGAAAGACCGTTGCATATTTTCCCCAATGGAAATGTCCACTTCTCGTTTTTATTCGAGAGGTACACTCCTGCTCCAGAACCCAGTTCTGTTTTTGAGCCCTCGATGTCTGTATATCCTGACACGCATTCTTCTGGTTCCTCCCAGTTTTATATCCGTTTCAAGATAACTTCATATCTTCTACTAAACAGATGTATAAGGATCCGAGAATCATAAGGCATTGCGAAAACTGGATTCAGTCCTCCCAATAACTCTTCCAATGCTCTGTGCTCCCCATGTCCATTGTTTCCAACTCCTAGATATTTGACTTCTTCGAAGAGTTGAAGGGTTGTACCCCTCAAAATCTGGAAGGGAAAGACGATTCAGTTTCCTAATTTTTAAGGTTTTGTGTGAAACAAAACCTTATTAGAATCGAGACGGTGTCTGTCTGTCCGTCTGTCCGTTTGTTTTTCTGTCTGTCTGTCACACCCGATTTATTCGGAAACGGCTGGACCGATTATCACGAAAATTGGTGAGAATATGTAATCTGGTGTTCCCTTTACATGCAGTAAGTGGCGCCATCTTTTGTTACGTTTAAGGGGGGGCTCCCTATACATGTGAATTGAGGGTGCAATTTTTTTTTTTCATAGAATGTTGCTATGTGGGATATCAAATGAAAGGTCTCAATTAGTACTTTTCGAAACTGGTTCCATATTTGATATTGGGTGAAACATAGGGGAGTGAGGGCTCAAAATATGACCCCCAAAAAGTGTAACAGGTCTCGTTCTCAGAACCTATCCAACCTAAAAATCTGAAAAAAATCACAGTAGTGCATCTCTACGAAATCTAGGCCTCAAAATATATCCGGTTCCGATATCTGCACAAATAAAGTTAATAATAGTATATTTCCACATTTTAGAAATTTACCCGGCAACCCCCCTTATATTTATCCCAGAAGTACAAAATTTGGCATGCGTATAGTGAAGAACATAACGCACAAGCTAGTCAAGTTTGAAGAAAATCGAACTATTATTGACAAAGTTATAGGGGGTAATACTTTACCATTTTTTGTGAATTTCGTGCACTCTTCATGCATGATTGCATGACGTCATCATCACATATCAATTCGTCAATACCACAACCAAATGAGTTCTTATGAATGGGGTCCCGAAGAATTATTTTGTTTTAGTTTTTTAGTCATTTGTATATGAATATCAATTGTGTATGTAGGTATATAGTATATGCGTGCTAATGAACTTTGTGGGTAGTGCCTATTCAGATAGATATAAGAAGTAAATCGGAAATATGGGTACGATCAATTTATATACGTGCATATATGTGTACAGTATTCGGAAATAGGCAGTTTGTTTGTTTAGGGTGAGCGTAGTATCTATGGCTGTAATATGTACGTATGTCTCGTCGTTTAGAAAAATATGAAGGATTATGTTGGATTTGTAGCTATATACGGATAGAAAAATGTGCGTTGAAATTTCTTACATAAGATGAACACAAAACCTTTATACCCGAAGCGCGAGCTTCCGGTATTCCGACTTGTTGTAGTTTTATTTGGATTTACTGAAAGTCCATGCCTGAGGTACCAGCTGCGAATCAAATGAACGGCGCGTTGTGTATTTCCACACACCGTTCCGAAATCTCGACCAACAGCTAGCATAGCCACATCATCCGTATAAGCTTGAGCGTGTGTTGGCAGATTTTGCAGTTCGCATAGTAGTGAGTCGATGAACATACTCTACAGAAGTGGCGATAGTACGCCTCCTTGAGGGCAGCCTTGCGTCGCTTCCGTTGTTAGGTAGTGATCAACACCCACTTCGGTGCACAGCAACCTCCGCGTTATTTTTTAGAAGTTGCTCTAAGTGCTATATACCCTCCTTTAGCATCGCTGGGTAGATGCCAACCATTTCAGGTGCATTGAAGTGTGCAAATGACAATGCACCAACAATGCTAAATCTATCTTCGTTATTTTGCACGAAAGGGGAAATGCAACCATCATAATATTAACATCAAGATGAGACTATTCCAGGTCAATGTTGTCTCTATACTGCTGGCGACCTTAAAGGTCATGTGGATAAAAAGGTAAATGGCAACAGGTGCCATGGGGAAAAGGGATTGGAGTGTGCAATGAGGGCGGCGAGCGTATAGTCGATTTTGCGGACACTTTTGTACTTGTAAATATATGGTTCATCAAACGATTCTTCTACATTTTATAGTGGGAGTATTTTCTCATAAGATGCCGACATTTTATCGCTGCCACTGACTGCAAGGTCGTTCCCTATGAGAGCATTGCACCTAACTATTGGTCGTTGATTGCTGTCTTGCGAACCAAGCCACCGTTAAAATAGCGTGAGAAACTGGCCCGCCGTGATGGTGGTAATTTCGTGAGAAAAAAAGAAGAAATGCTCTCGTGTAAAAGATTGCCAATCATTATAACTGTCGAAGAATCGTGGAATCAAATTAAAAATACGATCCACAAAGCGGCCTATGCAAGCCTTGCCACCAAGCCAAGGGGTTCATCAACCGAGATGCTTGGCTTTGGAATGACGACGTCCAAAGGATGGTCCGTAAAAAGAAACGCCTCTATTATAAGTTTTCCGACGACAAAGCATCGGCCAATTGGCAAATTTACAAAAATGCCAACCAGGAGGCAAAGAAAAAGCTCGCTGCTATTACAAAGATCTTCATGATAAACTGGATACTCCGGACGGCGAAAGAAATCGACTTTTCAAATCCGATCGATGGGGGGAATATTTCGAACGGTTTTCAATGGAAGAATTTATTTATTCTCCGCTTCCACAAGTATTGCCCACATTTGAAACAATCCTACCTGTCGTCATTGAAATCGAGGAAGCAATCAAACGGAAAAGAAAAAATATGAAGTTTTGAATTGATACTTTCCGTTGCCACTAAAATTACTTTAGGCTCCGCGTGAACCTCCTCTTCGTGATCTATTAGTATTCACCATGAATGTATGAAAATTATTTCAAATGGAACTTCTTACTTTAATGCCCCGACGATAAGAAAATTCATTCCCATAAAGGAAAAGGAATTTTTACTTCTTGTTGCTTTGCATTCATTATATGTATAGTTGTATTCAGTATGAAGAGAGGTACACATAAAATTGTCTGCCTGATATATGAAAATAAGAAGAAAGAGTGGAAGTCAGTTTGTGGAGTAGAATACTGAGGAAAGAAAATGAAAGGATTGTGAAAAGGATGTATGCCACCTTTCGCGAGCCTGTCATGCATACAAATTCATATTTGCAAAGTTCGCAACCCTTGTAATTTTTATAAAGTTTTGAATACTTGGATGGCAGAATTCTCCAGCTGATTTAGTTAATTTGGTAATTATTTTATAGCGAAGAAGTTAAAGAAAGAGAGAACGACTTTACAGAATAGTACCTAGTTAATCATTCCAAAATAAAAAATTCAGAATGAGAGAAAGCGGCATGAGGGCCTTTTGTTAAAGGCGTTTTTGATGTCTAGGTATTGCATTTCGATTTTCGATTCTTACTCTAATTTGATTTATTTTTCTTAAGGTCTTTCATATATTTGCGAGCATATGCAAGAAGACTACATACAGATGTAGACATCTAGACGTACTGTTTACTTTTCTAAATCTGCCATTGAAAGAATTAGCAATCCGTTAAACAGAACTTGAACATGTCCGCAATCGAGACTTACCTAAGCTTCTAGTTCCTTGAAAAAGATTGAAAATTATGTTTGATCTGCCATGCATCTTAGATTAATTGATAGTTTTTTCGCCTATTTAACAGGTTTCCTATATAATTTTCACAAGTCAGAATTTTCGCTAAGGCATCATTATATAATGATGACTATTCCGTTGCTGACATTGGGGTATGTGTACAGCAAGTCTATAATTTGTATTTTTGCCTTTCTGGTACGCACAATGTCCGTGAATGTTAGAGATTGCGGATGGAAGAAGCTTTCTGCACGGAAGTAGATTTATTGTTGTCCTTTAGTCGTCACTACAGAGTATGAGGTAGCCTTGCTCTGATTAATGATTTCATTAATTTGTTAAGTAATCTCGTTTATTAGGCACATTTAACAAAAAGGAGATCGTTATCTATTTTTTGCTTGATTAGATGTAATGAAAATTCCTTTCACCAAAAAACTTCCAAAACTTCAAACTTGAATACATATGATTCATATATATATGTAGTAGACACATAATGAGTATGATTGGGGATAATAGCGTATTCATATTTTGTGGACAAGTTCGTGGACTTCGTTCTTTAATTTGCATTGTATGCAGATAAATTTAAATAAATATATTTTCTATTTGAGCGTAAAAAGCGTATTAGATGTCTTCTTAACAACTATCTGTGTAATATTACTTTGTACATTCAACATGCGAAAATTGCAGCAATACCTTTTGAAGATCATTTGTGTATACCTGTAGGATGATTGCAAGCGTTTCGATACTACCTTGACACATTATAACCACTCCATAATCTGTTAGCCAAATTGACAAATGTTTGTATATGTGAAACTGATTAATGTCAATATGAATAATGGATTGAATAATTTTAGCAGGCAAGTATTCTATTGTAGGCTTCTGCACACAAAATATCTATGCACCAGTTAGCGTCAAATTCAATTCAATGATGTTCTAGAAACGGTTGAATGGTCATTATTGGATGGGATGGGAAATAGTTTCCATGAAAAACCAAGTGATTTTTACTCGATTTGGTGATATTAGGAGTACTCTTTAATTAATTAAAGTTGAATGAAGTAAATTTAGTTTGAATTTGAATTTATTAAACATTTAATTGTTGCAATGAATTGCATTAGATTTGCATTACGTAAAATCGAATTGCAGTGCATTAAATTAAATAATGTAATGTCATATTCTGTAAAAAGGAGTTACTGTATAGGAATACATCGCAATATCAGATTGAGCTGGTTCCGCTCCTAACTAGCGACCGGCTGCAAGTCGCCAGCGTATGCTAATCTAGGACCATATGTGTTCACCATGAACCAGATAAAATTAGTATGAAACAAAGTCGAGTTTGCATCGGAGAGTCGACGCGATTAGATTTGCATACACAGTGTGGAAAGTACACGACGCGATACATTAAATTTAGAAAAAATAAATAAGGAGAGAAAAACCAAAGGTGACGGGGAAACAAAACAAAAATCAAAGGAAGTATAATTCCAAATCGGTAGTCCAGTGTGCCCCAAAATTGGTGAGACATTTTTCTTTCCGAGAGTTAAGAAAAGGACAACGGAATTAGTTTTTGGCTACCCGGCAAGGGCAAGGACACGCATTTTTCTCAAAGCAATAATTTTCAGGTTGTTATGGAAGACAACTCAAAAAAATACCTTTTTAACTCGCTAAAATGTTCCACACTTCGTCTGTATACCAGTGTATTCTAGCTGAATTTAAAAATTGTGAAGTATTAGTAGAAGAAAATATTTTTTTTAAGAATGGAATTAGCAATTTTTACTTAACGCTAACTAAGTTTACAATCTTACGTTTAATTTTACAGGCTTACAGGCATTTTCTGAGGAGGATTGGAAATTACCCTTAAAATCAGCAGGGTAGACAGGATTCTCATATACGCAGAGTCCATAGAGGAC
This sequence comes from Hermetia illucens, assembly GCF_905115235.1. Classification (NCBI taxonomy): domain Eukaryota; kingdom Metazoa; phylum Arthropoda; class Insecta; order Diptera; family Stratiomyidae; genus Hermetia; species Hermetia illucens. Next base: position 82,465 of record NC_051852.1, read on the forward strand.
TAGGAGAAAATATTTTAGTCTCACGGGGCAAGGGCTTAACATTATTGCAAATACCCTTCTGCACTATGGAGCAATTGAAAATAGGTTCGGTTACAAACTTTGTGAGGTTCACATTCCCGAGTAAATAGCATTTTATCATTTTTCTCAACCGTGTTCGAGCCCTCTTAAGAGTATAATGGGGTCAGTAAGATGAAGTATATTCTTCAGAAAAAACCCAGGCTATAAAAAATCTGGTAGGTCTAAGTACCAAAGCCAAGCTGACTCTGTATAAAACTTTTATACACCAATTACATGTTAGAGACCCTGGAGTACATGCTCATCAAGATTGAGAATTGGAGCCACATGAGGGAATGTGATTTGACCAAGAATCTTGAGATGGTCAAGAATAGAATCTAAATTTTAACAATCGGAGAAAAGGTTGAAGAAAAATCTGATCCCAACGTGGGGATTATATGCCCATAGTTCTTTATTTAAATTTATGAAAATGTAGTTACAAATTATTTCAATTGCAAGAATCATACATATTGTTCCCGATTGTTGTGCAATTGAGTTCAAGTGCTCTTTTCTACAACCATCTAAAATTTTCACTTGCATTCATAACCCTACTTGCCTTCTGCGTAGAACAATGGACACACATATTCCAATAAATTGTTGGAAAATTGGACCGTCGGTTATTGTTATCGGTCATTACATTCCACTAGTTTAGGATATTTTGCGTCCATTAAAGTATGGCTCTGTGATACCTACAGGGATATTGCGAAGGATGTTTTACATTTCTAGTGCTCTGGATCGCCATGCTTGTACGCACCACACCATTTCTAATAGTTAATTTTTCCCTCCATCATTATTCCTGCCTGGCGTTCCATTACGTTTTATTAAGCGTTTAGCAGATGCCTTCTGAACCTATTGCTCACATGTAAAAGCCATTTAGCCATTTACTGAACTATTGTATGAATACAGCCAGCGTAAGGAGTGGGTCGCTTGGTGCAGGAAAGTTATTCAATGATTGGAATGGTTATTGAAGTGAAAGCAAACTGCGCTGTATTTATGACTGGGATACAGATGGACCTAATGAATCGTTTATTTATACAAAGGTACGTACAGTATGCATGTTATAATAATTGTGATGGCGTTAATGCTGTTAATAACACTGTTGGTTGAGAACTGAACGAATCAAGATTTGAAGTTTAATTTTTCGTTGAAAGTTGGCTAAACAATAAAATATAAGTATCATCACCATGAAGTAATAGGAGATAGCTTTTTCACAATTTGATCAAGGTCCCCTCTTTCGTTCTTTTGCTCTTCCAGGTGACAATTACATTTGTTGTATAGCGTTTTCGATTTGGAAGGCATTCAATAAATTTAAATAGCACATGAAAATGGCCCTTTTAGATGGGGACTACAATATACTGGCATACATTGTTACATGTCGGAATATTCGCAGTTGAATTTGGTGTAGTCGGCAATCAGGATACTAACCGACTGATATTGCTTGCTTTTATTCTTGCTTCTCACACATTGGCACATTGACATTGATTGATTGCTCGGTTGACTAGCAAATCGAAACTAGCAGCTTGTATTTGTACAATTAAGTCTTTTAACAATTTTTTTGTTGATTTTTTTATATTGCAGAAGTATTTCTTTTAAATAGTTGGAATTTTTAAAATATCGTATACTTTTCATTATGTACTTTACAGGTACGGTTTAGAGTAATTGGCGAGTTAAGAGTGAAGTTCGAAGAGCCTTCTGGAATGTCTACTTTCAGGTAGAAGCGCAAACATTTCCTAGAGAATAATCTAATTGACCATGACTAGAAAATATTTATTATTGAAGTTAGGTTAAGCAAATTGTTTTCGAAATGATGCTAGAAAAATAGTTACTTGTATTGAGGGTTCCTTTGGAACCTTTTTCCAGCGGTTTTTTTTTTACAAATCTCGCGTGAGTCGTATCAACCTGTCAAGAGTAGAGTTTCATGAGCTACTACTGCATCCACAGAAAATAACTGTTCGTTGTGCTTTATAGAAGTGATGTTCATCCGTCCCTATTTCTTCGAAGTCACGCAGGACATAAGGTAGCTCTCAACGGTAATCGTTTCCGTTTCCGGTTTCGGCATTTCCAGATTTCCTACAAAACAGTGAAAACGGCATTTTGTTTAGAGGTTGAGGGAGTCCTAAGTCTGTCACCCACTTGATGGCAAACCGGACCAGTTGGGAAGCAACTTGCTTCTGCGGTTGTGGTCCATGAACCCCACAATTCCTAAATAAAATTTAATTTAGCCTCGGCCGACTTTAGGCCTGAATTTTTTTTGGCGGTTTTGCCCTGAATATAGGTAGTTCTTGCCATAGATCACCTTGTGGCCTTCTTGTGAAACTGGAATTTTCTAATTCAAATTTACAAAAAGGTTGAAGTTTACAGATCCGTAAATGGAGAAATCGACTTTCTGAGCAATCTTTACCATTTAAACCTTTTCTCTCATCTTTTGTTTCGGTATCGAAGAATAAACTTGGGATGGTATAATGAATCTATTTTAACAACACTCCCATCCTTCAATTATTTATATGATACATACATATGCATGTAGATATGGAGACAAATCAATTTGGACCACAATCTCAATTTCAGTTTCCACAAACACGATTTTATGTGCGATTTATGTCGAAGGATATCTCATCTTTTCCTGGACCTTCCTTTTAAGATATTCCTCCTGTGTAATATCTTTTTGTAAAATTTAAACTATACCCGTATATCCCCGCAAGCTTTTAGTCTTGCATTATTTTCCTGTATTTCCCTGGTGATGTGTCAAAATCAAAAAATTCAAACTTATCTAATAAAATTTGAGAACTGGCGAACGAATGAAGAATCATCTTGCTGCAGCTAGGAGAGAAAATTTAGTTTGGTATGGTAGTATTCGGTCGATGTAATGTAAATTGTGAAGCCCCTAAGGGGTTGCTACATAGTCTCTGCTTGGGAAGAACTCTTGATCGAAAGGACATTCTGGTGGCGAAGAAAATTTATGGTGAGCTGAGAACTTTCTATTCGAAGTTTTGGAGAATATTTCACGAATGAACTGGGAAAAATTTCACAGATGAACAAAAATTGAATTGTATATATGTATGTATGTATGTATGTATATACTATTAAGCAAGAAGATGTGTACCATTTATCGCTAATTATGCACTAATTATTTTCTAAGTTCTTATTTTGAATACATATGAACCCATGTAGGTGTATTGTCCTTCTCTAATATTTGAGACTAACTCTTCAATTAAATGAATGCATTAAAAGATAATAAAAGTGACAATTTTTTTCATTGGATCTTCCCAAACGTGATATGAATGACTAATTTGATCACATCCCGTTTATTGGAAGTTGCCGGGAAGTTGCGTTGGAGGGGATTGGTGGCAACATGATTGTTTCCGGATGGATAAAGAAGTTTGCGGGAAGGGAAGAAAAGTACAGTGGGAAAAAGTTCAGATTTGTTGAAAAATTCCCCAGAAAAGAAGTAGATTAAGCTGTTTATAGTTAATGTTGATTAAGCTTTAGATGAAAATTGCTAAAGTTGAGAAAATATATTGGCGGAATGAAATTATATAACATGTTATCGGATGTAGATAATATTTTCAGAGTTGTAGAAATGCGATAAATTTCATGATATATGTATATGTAATAATGATATACGAGTATTAATTAATTGTGGACTCTTGATTTAGTATAATACCAGTCTTCTACCGATGAATTAAAAGATGTGACACTTTCAAAATCATAGAACGGAATAATTGAGTTTATGTACACAACAATCGTTTCCACTCGCAAGAGTATGTATGCGGTTTTCAAAGTTACTTTATGGTAATGGCAGGTTTCGAAATGCCGAAAAAGGGAGCACATTAACATTTCCGAAGTACCCGGATTTCATTGAAATGGCTTGGTTTTATAGAGCGAAAAATTCAATATCCTACAGAAGGGGAATTCCAAGTTGGTGTTTATTTCGCTGAGGCTAGAACAAATTAATTCAAAGGCGCGATTTCATTGCATTTTTGGCATTTTCATTTCGCTATTTACCGCAGAGAATTACAGCAAGTCTTCATTTATGTAATATGAAAACAAAATCTTTGGCAATCTTAGGAAAAATTAACGTATTGTAACTTTGGGTGCTAAGAGTTTTCAAAAACTTTTATCTGAGTTTTGGGATGAATGTAAAGAGTAATTTGAGAGGAATTTGAATAAAGAGTAATTTGTAGGGTATATGGTTAGCAGTGCATTTAGAAATAAGCTATTGATTTGAACACATGATTATTCATCTGTAGGCAAATTTGTAGAGCTAGCAGATATACTAGATATTTCTTTGCAGATTGGTGTTAGAGTAGACTACCTTCAAAATATGTATTCTTACTAAAATAAGAGCATCAAATTTGTGCTTCCACTACAATATACTACAGCCTTTGTTGTTGTTTGGCAGTAAAGCCATTTGTATAGTTGATGAGATAGGGTCATCTAAACTGTGAACATCTTACAAATAATCATTTTTTTCTAGACATAGAAATAGGTTACCATCAACGCTTGAGAAAAAAATGATTCGATTTGTTTGCTGACTGGCCAGTCGCATACTGTTTCGGTAGTGTAGGGCACATTTTAAGGTTTTGTGTAAAAAAAACCTTAATAGAATTGATTCAATGTCTGTCTATCCATCTGTCTGTCACACCCAAATTTTTCGGAAACCGTTGAGGCTATTATCTTGAAATTCGGTAGGAATATGACGCCATTTTCTGTTAAATTTAGAAGAGGGGCTCCGCATGCATATGAAAGAGGACGAAGTGGGGTATCAAATGCAAGGACTCGATTAGCACTTTACGAAACTGACTTCTGTTGACATTAGTTGAACCATGATAGAGTGAGGGGTCAAAATGTATGGCCCGAAAATAAGTGATCTCAGAACCTACCCAACAGAAAAATTCACAAAGGTGCACTTATATAAAAAGGCCTCAAAGTACATCCTATTTCTATACCTGTCCGAATAAAGTTAATAATAGCATATTACCGCATTTTTTAAATTTACCCGAAATCTCCTTAAGTTCATCCTAGAAGTACCACAACACCATTATAAGTAATAATATAATACACCGTTTGAGAAAGTTTGAAGGAAATGCAACTATTATTAATAAAGCACTTTAAAACGTATGTAACATTATCACTAAATAAAGTAAATTCATGTGAACGGCGGAGATGAATAAATCGAGGAATATATTATATTTTCAGCTGTGTACGAATGGAAAAATATGAATAGGAAATTTCTCACACAAGATGAACTGAAAACGTTCACACCCGAAGCATCCAGCTTCCGGTATTCCGACTTGTTTTATTTTCGGTACTGAGGAAGTCACCATAACTCATCAGATGCTGCCTTATCTTAGCGTGGGGAGCGGCGTGAATTAGGTGGTTGCAAAATACTGTAATAGTTTGATCCGATAATTTTACAAGATTCCCTGTGGATTATACTTGATGTCCCCAGATAGGATTCCGAACGCGCTCCTGACGTATTAAAATTAGGAATATAAAAACAACCGAGCCATCACGCCTGCTGGCAGATACTTTCGGTGCTTCAGGGTATCAATTTTGGCCTTTCTCACAATTACAAAAATGTAAGTCAAATAATGGTGATCAGTTTTCAATAATAAAAGCTTCAATCTTAGAGATTAGGGAACCATTAAGTCATACTTTAACGTAAGGTTCTTCTTCACATTTATAAAACCTTGGACTGAAGCTGGTAATTGAGAACTCATGCAGAATGTACCGTTTATTATTTCTAGATGGCAACAGCGGGTTTAGAAATTCCCCTTATGCCCACCATCCACGTTCTGGTCGTCAGTCAAATGCGGACTGTTCACACGTAACTGACAGGCTGCACTGAACGTGGATGACGGTTTTCGGTTTATTCTACGCCGAATTTATACCTCTCTTAATGTTTGTGAAGATACAAATGTATGTATGTACCAGCCACGCTGTCGAGATATTTCGATTTTTGAAGTGAGAAATCTTGATGGGAAGAAATTGGTCGATATTTTTAATGGCAAGAAGAAATGAGATTAGGTATCTCCTTGGTGATATGTATGTATTTTATACGACCTGCACAACATATGGAAAATAAAAAAAATCCGTGCCGCTTTTCAAACTAATTTAACTTCTCTGAGAAAACAGCATATGGGTTCGGTACTATCTGTACGAGTTAGCACATCCCAGCAATGAAAATGCATGTATTGTGAAAATCTAGCGAATAATGCCAATTGTTTTTAAAGCACGTTATAAAATATAATAAATACACCAAAATCAAGTAATAATAAACATCTTAAACACTCCGAATAATTCCTTCGTTTTTTTATGATTGAATCCCGCAATATTGCATTAGTTTAAGGATAATCTGAAAATATCCTCACAACTGACTGTCTTATATTCTGTACAACGAAGCTTAAAGCAGTCAACACAAAACGACCATTATCAATGAAGTCTCTAATAATCGTCTATTTGTTTCAAACTTTGGATTGTAGTCATGCTATCTAATGTGGTGTGGTTGTCTCAAGTTATCATTTTCGAAGTAAAACTCGTTTCAAGAATTGGGAAAAGTTTTTGACTTTAGTTAGTAACAGTTTCTAACTAAGCTTCATTTCACAATGACGACGAGGAACCCTCAGAATGTCGAGGGAGCCGAATGACAAATGCAAGGTTGCGGTTACCCCATGAAGCAATCAACAACTACGCAGGGAGGAATTGAATGGGGTTTGTTTTGAGGGAGAGGACTAGTCTAGTCCAAGTATGTATTTTCATCGGTGCAGGAATTTCATTGAAGAATTTGTAAAGTGGAAAGAGACATTTAAAACTTGAAATGTCAAAATAGTTTTCCCTGTTGTTTACTTTCATTTTTGATTTGTAAATTCATAAGTCATTACTAAGAGGAAAGCAGAGCGGCAAAGGGAGTTATGTTTAACGGTAACGAAGTATTTCTCGTTTATGTGGTGTGGGCAAATTCAAATCTACTTAAGTGACAAGACTAACAATGATAATAATTGTGGAGCGAACGTTTCTCAATTGATAGGAATTATTGAATTTGTACGCTTGGAACAGTTAGACACATCTGGGAATTCATAACATCAACATCCGCACCACCTTTAGAGTCTGTGGGTGGAACCGTTTCCGGATAAATAGTCTGCATCACACTAAATCGTAAATACGATGATTACGTAAATACATAATATCGATAACAAGACAATCTCTAGTTGGCCTGTCCATGTCATGATTTATCGAAGAGTGAAAGAAGGTTGCAGTAGCGACTGATATTATTGTCAAAATATTTATTGAATGAAGTGCTGTAATTGGATTTTTGTTCGGATTTAAAAATTCAAGTTTTCGCAATGAATTCTGAAGAAATGCAAAGCAAGAAGTCGCCAATATCTGCTAAAGCGCCAGAATCAACAGACGGTAAGCCACCTGTAAGTACTTGTTCATTCATGTGCGCCCAAATCTATATTAACTATCACGTGATTTGAAGAGCGACGAGGATCAACTTTTGCAAGAGGAACTTGACATGCTTGTAGGACGGCTTTCCGAATCAAATTCTGAATTGTATCTTCCTGCTTTGGAGACGATTCGTGACCTCATCAAATCCTCAACTACCAGCATTACTTCAGTTCCAAAACCGTTAAAATATATGGTTTCGCATTATGAGAACATGAAGAAAATTTATGAGAAGTTCCATGATGAGAAGTGCAAACAGAGTTGTGCGGATATCATTTCTGTACTTGCAATGACAATGGGTTCTTCTAATGAATGCGTATTCTATCGTTTACATGGAGATCCTGATGTCAACGTTAGTGATTGGGGACATGAATACATTAGGCATTTGGCATCTGAAATCGCATCTTCTTGGCCATCTGCATGTCGATCATATCAAGAGCGACTACTTTGTCTTGTTAAACAAATTGTTCCCTATACTATAGCCCATAATGCCGAGGCGGAAGCGTGTGATCTTTTGATGGAAGTTGATAAGCTAAATTTACTCGACGAATTCATTGACATAGAGTCTTACCCGAAAATCACACTTTATTTGCAACATTGTGTTCCTTTCGTTCCTGAACCAGAAAATGTGAACATCCTCCATATTATTCTCGATTTAGCATTGCGTTTTGGAGAGAATTATGAAGCAATGCGAGTTGCTCTTATTCTGAACGATTCAAAGGTATCAACGTTTCAAAAATCACAAAATGGGCTTTGTACTCTTACCTTGATTTCCTTATACATTTTCTCCTAGATCATCCGAAAAGTTTTCCACTCTTGCGACGACTATCTAGTTAAACTCCAAATGGGATTTCTTGTAAGTCGACAACGGATAAGTTTCAGTATTATCGAGAATTCAAGCGATCTTTCGGAAGAAGTAGCTGAAATTCTGACGAACTCTCGGCTTAATGTTTATTTTATGATTTTGGCCCGAGAGTTGGATATCCTAGAAGGCAAGACACCAGAAGACGTTTATAAGTCTCATTTGGATCCCGCTCGTGTGACAATGAGCCAAACTCAAGCGGACTCTGCAAGAAATAATCTGGCCGCCAGCTTTGTGAATGGAATGATAAATGCTGGATTTGGCATCGACAAAATTTTTGTAGATTTTGGAAACAAGTGGCTCTATAAGAACAAAGATCATGGGATAATTAGTGCGACAGCTTCTATTGGGCTTTTAAGGTTATGGGACATTGATGGAGGTTTAGCGATAATCGACAAATATTTGTATTCGGTAGATGACTATGTCAAGTCGGGATCATTGTTAGCTTGTGGTATATTGAACTGCGGAGTCAGAGACGAGGTGGAGCCAGCTCATGCTCTCCTTTCCGATTACCTTGGAAGCTCAAACAATTTATTTAAAATATGTTCGATTTTAGGAATAGGAATTGCGTACTCGGGATCGAATAGTTCCTTGGCTTTGGGTTCTCTGCGGCCTCTGCTTAATAGCGACGATATTGAGGTTTTGGGAGTTCTGGCGATTAGTATTGGTCTGATTGCTGCAGGCACTTGTAATTCAGAAGATACAGAGCTATTGTTGCAGCAAGTAGTTACTTGTTCAATGCGGAAAAGTTTCGGTAGCCATTCGCGTTTCCTATATTTAGCGTTGGGGCTCCTGTATCTAGGTCGGCAGTGCGAAAGTGAAACTCTTTTAGAGAGTTTGCAAATTCTAGAAGAGCCCTACCAGACTTACACAAAAATAATTGTTGAAATGTGTGCATTTGCAGGAACGGGAAACGTTCTTAAAGTACAAAAATTGCTTCATCTTTGCTCTGAACATAGTGAACAAAGAAAGAGATCTGAAAAAACTGATGAAGAAAAAACAGATTGGAAGTTTAAGAAAATAGATTTATCGGATATTCAAACAGTTGCAGTTCTAGGTGTAGCGCTCATTTCAATGGGCGAAGATATTGGAACCGAGATGGCTTTCAGGTCTTTCGGGCATCTAATGCTTTATGGAGAACCCTGCATAAGGAAAAGTGTGCCACTTGCAATTGCTTTAAGTAGTGTGTCAAATCCAAAGATGGGAATCCTGGAGATGCTGAATAAGTTTTCACATGACAATGATATGGAAGTGGCTCATGCTGCAATTTTTTCGCTTGGTTTAGTTGGTGCGGGAACAAATAATGCGAGGCTAGCGTTGTTGTTACGGCAATTAGCACAGTATTACGCTAAGGATGTGAATAATTTGTTTCTAGTTAGAATCGCCCAAGGATTGACTCATCTTGGCAAAGGCACGATGAGTTTGAGCCCTTATCATAGCGATAAACAAATCATGAAGCCAGTGGCGGTTGCTGCAATCCTTTGTGTTCTGTTCTCGGCCATAGATATGAAGAATTGTAAGTATTATTAATTAGTGGATTTAGTTTGTATTTGTTTTGTTGTACTCAACAAAATAATTGATAAAGTAGATGAAATGGTTTGAAGGTAATATCCGATTTCTGCAAAAAAATTTCAGTAATATTTGGACCGTATCATTACTTAATTTATACATTTGTGCCGGCTATAGAACCACGTTGCCTGATGACGTTCGATGAGAAATTAAACCATCTTCCAGTACCTGTGCGTGTAGGGATAGCAGTTGATACAGTGGCACAGGCAGGAAAGCCAAAAACAATTACAGGGTTTCAAACGAATACTACGCCAATTTTGCTTGGAGCCGGTGAAAGAGCTGAGTTAGCCACAGACGAGTACATTCCAATATGCAAACATTTGGAAGGTTTCGTAGTACTAAAGAGGAACCCAGCATATGGCAAATAGCGATTTATTTTCAGCATTTTGTAATTTGTATTTGAATTTTTTATTGTGAAATGTTTTAGAGTCCATCAATTTTATTGAAATTATTCTGTAACACAAAGAACCTTCTAAATGCTTTCCTCATTGGATTTGATATTAAGATCTCAGAGTTCCAAAGGTTCCTTAATATAATAAATATAGTAATATAATAAATATTGTAGTTATTGAAATACTCTACTGGAATGACAAACAAGCAATGACCAGAAAAATACCCTAAGAATATTTTCTCTACCGTGTATCTTCCTTAATAAGATAAAACGAATGTCGGGAGAGCTTCACATGTATAGAATAATAAATTTAATCACAATGAAATTGATTTACCGTGCTGTAATATTATCCAGGATTCGTGGTAACAAGATGATATATCCTTGCTACATTCAACATTTTTACAATCTGTCAGCCAACAATTTACAGACGCAAGTAAATATATTCCATATAGCACATTATTTTCAGCCGAAAATTTAGTTTTTAGGGTTATTTACTAATAAGAAATAAAATTGAACGAGTTTGTCGCCCACGATCTTCAGTATGAATTCTTTAGGGATAAAATAAATTTTCGTAGAAAAAGTGAAAAATCCAAAGGTTCACAACTGAATATTCCATTTACAATATTCAATTCTACACATAATAAAGGTCTTTCCGATTTTTTTCCATAACTGAATGGCTACCAATTTGTTAACCAACTGATTCGATCTTGCAATCGCTTATTATTATGCATACGTATCAGTTTTTATGGTATATAATGAATGTCTTTCAAAATTGAAGAAATTGTGTGTTGATAGGAGAATGTTTTCTACTGGAATGTAATAAGTTATTGACCACTTAAAATGTGCCTAAGAGGAAACATCTAACGCTGGCAAAAAATGGATTGCGAGCCCACAAAATATTTCAAAAGGATGGTAGTTAAAGTTGTAGTTGATCCCTGGGGTTTCTGAATTAAACAAAACGGGGCAGAAGCCCCTACATGTGTAAAAAATAGTGAGTTCCCGAATCCCGATAATTCGTACATCGATAATTTGTATTTGCGATTAACTCATACGAATTTGCCGATCCCAAGAGTTGATTTTCTTTATTTTGCTCTCTCGATAATTGGTAATCCCGATATTTTGTACCAAATCGTCAATACCTTAACCATGCAAATTATCGGATTCTACTTTAGTAAACTATAGACTGCTGGACGGAACCGCAAGTCACGTCCAGGGTAGAGACATCTCATCAGACGTTGCCTCTTCCCTGGGAGCAGCGTGACCGAAGTGGTTGCTGGGTATTATTTGCCCTCCTATATTAATTCATTACACGTCATATGCCAAGGCTGATCTAATTTTTTTTTGTATGAATATGAGGGAATCCTGAGTCCGCCATTCACTTAATGGAAAGAAACTATCTTTCTCAGTCTCTGATCCAAGGCCCCTCTATTATGGGCTAGAACCCAAATTCAAAAAAATGTAGAGAACTTGTGATTTCGTTCAGGGCAGACGCAACTTATCAGATGCTGCCTCTGCCTCTGTCCTGGGTGGTTACTGGGAGTCATTTGCCCTCTTATTGCCCTCTATTGTAATTTATAACACGACATGGGTATGAATTATATTGAAGTTGGAAATCGTAATTTCAGGCCTAAGCCGGTCCGGTCCACTATCAAGTGGATTGTAGAATTAGGACTCCTTCATATCCCTAAAAAAATAGGTCGTGTGATAGGGCGCCCAAGAAAATGCATTCAATGTCGTTAAAAACAAAAATGATCGTGCTGAACTCAAAACCTCGGAAAAATGCTAGGGCGTTCACCTCAATCGACGCGACAGGGCGGGTCAAGTTGACATTTTGCGCCATCATATATCATTCTGATAATAACTATTACTTTGTGCGGGATGTCCCTCTTGCGTAGAGCACTCAAATACAGTCCCTTTTGACGCTGTCGAAAGCCTTGTCGAATGTGTGTTTAGTAGACTATAAGCAAATATTAAGACGCTTTGCATCTATTGAACGGGAAAGGGAGATTAGAAGAATGCGATAAACCACTGCTGGTAAAGAGAATGTTAGAAGGATATTTGTGGAAGAAGGTGGAAGAGAATTAAGCAAATCAGTGGTTGGATGGGCTCAAAGTCCTGGCAAAAAGCCACTTTTGACCGAAAAATTGCACAAAAAGCGTTCAGGATGGGCGAAAAGGACTTCAGAATGATAATGTCTTCAGATGAATCCAAATTCAATTTGTTTGGGACCAATAGAAGAATCGAAGAGTTTGCCTTAGAAGAACCGCTAAGCAAGGTGGCAGCTGAATGATTTAGGGATATTATACCTAACATGGTGTTGGACAATTGGCACTGATAGATATAGCTAAAAGGGAATACTTACAAAAACAATCTGAAGTAGCATCTAGTTCCATCACTAGAAAGGTTCTACCCTCAATCTCAGATTACCTATTTTTCAAGATGATCCTGGGCCGTGTTATCGTTGCCAACTAGATAGTGTTTTTAGATTATTTTTCCAAAATCTATTAGGTCACCAAAAATATCTAACTTCTTTTATTATTTGCATTGGTAGCAGAAGTTAAGATTTTCACCTCTAAACTGGCCTGAAATTATTATGAAGGTGCATAAAATGAAGTAGATACCCAAAGGTCATGCTGAGTTGAACAAAGTGAACGAAGAGGTGTAGTATAATGAAATTACACCACCACTTTGGGGGTTGAAGCAGTCATTAAAAAGAAAGTCTCACAAAATATTAAAAAGCTAGATTAAGAGTCATTATTTTCTATATAATAAGAAATATTTTCATAAAAATTATTACTGGAGTAAATATAGATGCAATAAAATAAATAATGACTAGGAAATTAGTGAAGAAATCCCATTTTCCTATATTCGATGCCTATTAAGTCCCTTTCTGTTAAGAATGTGTTTATATGTGTGTACATGGTAATTATAAATTTTCACTAATTTTCATATAAACAATGCTTTTGTTTGAGAAATTACAGAGAACTATCAGAAAATATGATGTTTTCCAAGTGTTAACATTTTCATGACCGCCACTGTATGAGCATCTTGAAGTTTCGAAATATGTACATGTTGAATTTTAATTTATATTCGAATGAAAAAACGTAGGTTAAAAATTCCTCATATAGGAAAAACACTAAACCTTTCCCGACATTTTTCATATTAGTAGGAAACTGAAAGTAAATGAATCTCCATTGGTTACTTACTTGTGTAACATGTTTAATATCTAGGTTCATACGATAATTGCATAAAATTACCTCATCAATGGTCAATGGTATACAACCATTGGAATAATTCTTCCAAAAATCATAACTAGGAGATAAAGATTAGTTTTGTTTATTTTTTCGATTGAATAAATAATGATATTTAAATATCAAACTTAAATGGAGAAAATTCAATACAATGTGCTAAAATGATATTAGGCTGTTTTACTAGCTCGTGCTACAAATCTACGACGGTTTTTATTATCTCTTCGAATCAATTCGAGCGCGTTCCGTGGAGTGTTTCGAGCACGTTTTCGTGATCGCTGCTGTTGGCTTGGAGCTGCAGCGGCACCTACAACGTTCGCTGGAGCCAATTCACCAGTATTTAGTGTTGCACGTCTTATATCGCCTAAAAATTGAGCTTCTTCGGCTGGCCCACTAACTCTTGCGATATTATCTAGACCAATGGATTTCTCAGCACCATTCACTTCATTATCTTTTTCATCAACTTTTTGAAGGTCAAAAGGTGGTCTCGGATCGTTGATATTATTAAACTCGCCATTGCCTGATGGGTTAGTTAATTGAACAATATCAGTGTCAGCAGATGTTTTCCCATTTGCATCTGTTGCATCAGATAAGAAATTATTTTGATTTGGTCCAGGTTGCTGGAATGGGTCGATTTGTCCGCTTGTTTCTTCATTTGTATCTGGCATGGAAGGCGCTGCCGGTGTTCCTGATGCTTGCTGACCCTGTGGGACTTGTTCTTCTGGTGGATATGGTTCGTTTTGCTGGCCTTGTGGAGGTTGTCCTTCGGTGCCCTGTTCAGTATTCAATGTTCGCGGTGGCAGTCCATCAAACGCTTGCCCAGCGCTTTGTTGCTGCGGGCCTGAGGGGATTTGTAGGTCTGAAGGGGGTTGTTCTTGCTGCTGTGAATTTAGTGGTTGTGAACCTTGTGGAGGTAATTCTTGTCCCTGGGAGGAAATATCTTGGAATTGATCCTGCGATGGGCTTTGGAAACTTTGATCTGGAGGTACCTCTCCCTGGGGTTCTGTCTGAGGGTTTTCACTCTGCAGAGCTGGCTGCTCACCTTGTGCCGGTGTTCCTGATGCTTGCTGACCCTGTGGGACTTGTTCTTCTGATGGATATGGTTCGTTTTGCTGACCTTGTGGAGGTTGTCCTTCGGTGCCCTGTTCAGAATTCAATGTTTGCGGTGGCAATCCATCAAACGCTTGTCCAGCGCTTTGTTGCTGCGGACCTGAGGGAATTTGTAGGTCTGAAGGAGGTTGTCCTTGCTGCTGTGAGTTTAGTGCTTGTGAACCTTGTGGAGGTAATCCTTGTCCCTGGGAGGAAATGTCTTGGAATTGATCCTGCGATGGGCTTTGGAAACTTTGATCTGGAGGTACCTCACCCTGGGGTTCTGTCTGAGGGTTTTCACTCTGCGGAGCTGACTGCTCACCTTCTGCCGGTAAGCCTTGACTCTGTGTAGGAAAATCCGGAAAGCTTTCTGGTGGTGGTCCTTGGGAATTTTGATAACCTGTTGTTTGATCTTGACCTTGAGGTGCCCCTCCCGGGGGACCTGATGGGTAGTATTCCCCTTGCGGACTTTGAACCTGTTGAGGGGTGTTTGGTATACCTTGTGGGGGAGGTGTTTGTGAATTAGAGGGTAAGTTCGAAACTTCAGTATCTGGCTCAGGTTTTAGTTGCGCGGTTGAATAGCCTTGCGGTAAACCTTGTTCCAGAGCGTTATTTTGGTCCTGTGGCGGTTGACCTTGGGCTTCAGAGGGCGAAGGCTGACTTTGCGGTGGTTGATCTTGACCTGGACCCGCTTGCGGATTTTGAGGTTGCACATCTGTTGGTAAATATTGCCCTTCCGGAGGAAAGTTGGGATCTGGACCTTGCATATATGAATAACCCTGTGAAGGTATTTGTGGCTGTTGCCCTGTTGGATCACCTTGGGCTTGCTCGGAACCAGGACCTTGGGGTGAACCTTGCAGCTGTGCCGGCCCGGTAGGGGCTCCTTGTGGAGGTTCTTGCTGACCCGGCATCGTAGGATATCCTTGTGGGGGTGCTTGCTGGAATTGTGAATCTCCTGGATAGTTTTCTTGAGCATTAAGTGGTACAGGTTCGCTTGATTGATTTGGTTCAAGTCCAGGACTTTGTGTTGGTTCTTGGTCAGGTTCAGAAACTTCAGTTTGGTTTGAGTCTTCTGGACTCTGTGGAGCAGTTGGCTGTTCAAAATCGTCTTCTGTTTTATTGTCACCCTCGGGCGGTGAAGTTTGGTCAGCTTCGAGAGGTAAAGGTTGCTCTGGCTCGGGAGGCAAAGGTTGTTCTGGCTCCGGGGTTGATTCTTCTGGTTCAGTTTGCGGCTCTTTTAGAGCTTCGGTGTTACTTTCCGTATTTTCGCCGCTTGAAGGAGTGGTATTATCGGTATTCTGAAGTGGGAGCTGAGTAGTAGTTGTTCGCGGTGTTATCCATTGTTTTTCTATTTTAAATGTATTCCCTTTCAGAGTTTTCTTAAAAACAAATCCAATTATGCTTTCTGTCGTCGTTTTCGGTTTGACTGTAGTGAAACTGGGTCTTGTTGTTTTGGGTCTTGTTGTTTTAGGTCTAGGTTTTCTAGTTGCCACTGTTTTTGTTAATTGATAGCCACTGAATTGTGCTAACTTCGCCAATAACCCTTCGGGATGGAACAAAAAGAACAAAGTCCGTTTCGGTCGAAACAGTTCAGAAGCAGGATTTTCCACTGTGATAAATAAATGATGGAATGTCTATGGACCTTAAAAAAATTCACAATATTATACCTGCACTTGTATCAATTTGATATTCAACCGGTTGACATCGAACTACAGTGAACGTTATGCTTATGACGAAGCACAACCCTATCACCACGATTGTTGTCCTCATGACTTTTACGTAGACTGACTTAAGTTGGTGTGATTGTAAATTAGTGTCATCAAAGCTTTTATACACTCACTAAAGGCGTTGCCGTGCTCTTATTAAAAATCAATGGACTCTACATCACATAACAAAAAAGTTACGAAGATGTGCGGTCACTTCAAGATGCTAAACTAAAATGAGTAATATTGAACTAGTTTTTTCGACTAAGCTAGTTAATTTGGTGAATTGATTTAAGATACAAAGATGAAGGTATGTTTGTACGATCCTAATGATATAAAAGTGCTATTTAATCACAACCGTCTAGCCAGTAAGGTGAATTACAAACAAGTGAACGATGGCGTGGATTTTTTAACACTATAGTCAGATTATTCACTGATCGCAAATTAGTTGGGAAAAATATTTTTTGGAGGCTAGATATCTGAACGGTAAAACGTTTTGATATAAATGTTTTACGGAGCATTGGTTTTATCCAAGTAGTAGTGAATTTTATATACTATAAGTTTTCGAATATAATAATGGTTTGCTGATCGAAATGGGGATGAACATTTGTGGGAATAACTTTGGATTTGGGTGTTATTAACACTTGCAAAATATTCATAAGTTACTAGCTAAACTATATTATTCACTTCAGGAATGCCCGTTTTAGGATCAGTCTAAATTGTATAATTTTTCTAATATTTATTAAAAGTGTAAACTTTATAACAAAAATGATCTAGATATCGTATGGCCTTTGGTGTTTATTACTATCGCTAGTATTCTTCAGTTGCCCAATACTTAGTACTTCTTTAAATTATATGCGTTCTCTGGTTGTTGCTAGATATTGACATTTTTTAAACTGTTAAAATGTTTGGAATATATATACCTGCATCTAGAACTCTGTGGTTTGTTGAGTTGAATGAAATCTTAGCAGCTGGATCTTATGCAAGCATAGATGTTCTTGACCTTAGCCAATGTTATCTAGTTGACATCGCTATGTGTATGCTCGGAATTCATCGGAGACAAACAAATTCTGGCAACATGCTGAAATCATCAATGTAATTTAACAATGAATGTAAGGAGGAGGTTAACCCCGTTACAGTCAATTCATTGACTGGATGCATATCAAAGACAGTAACAATTCGCATACTTTCAACCAAAATAAACTTGGACGACTCCAGTGAAGCAGGGAGATGATATGTAGCCATCGGTTGATGGTCTCTGTCGAAGTAGTTATTTTTTTGCTTTTATTATGGATATACCCAAGGACAACTCTGATCACGATGGTGTCGATTTTAGGAAAACATCACCCTTTATCGTCATACATTTCTGGTGGCTGTTGCTTTGCAATTATAGAATATAATCGATAATATGGGCGGTTGTGAAACTTACTTGGAAACTTTTTTCTAATACAACATGTAAAAATGATTAGTTTTAGAATTAAATGTCGGAATGTACGAAACATTTTAAATTTTTAATAGCACTACAATTTCGATCAATGGCTTAGATTAGAGATGCAAATTTTCTACTTTTGCTTGAATGAAAGAAGTGTAAAAAGCTAGATAAGCCAAAATGAGTCAAGCAAACAAATAGGAAACCGCAAGCTCTGCACTTCAGTTATGAAACGCTTTGAGAATTTCTTATGTAAAAATATATGGACGCATGATAGTTTCTTTTATATATAGCTAGCTCCTATTTTATAAATACCTTTTTTACCATAGATGTTGCATCCATAGGCTTTCTGGGCTCCATTATTCTCATCTATATAGATTAAGTGATCGTCCTACTGCAACCTATTCAGCCGGATTTTATCCACAACCAGGCAGTCGTGGCATTGTTCATAAATTTCGTCAATATATAGGCTACGGAATTATTCATCCTCCTAGAGGGGTCAAACATTCTTTCGGGGATACTTGAACGCGGTAATGCCTCGTTGCCAGTCATCAAGCATTGATTCGCTGTTCCAGACTTTGAGCATAAGTTGATGATCCGTTTGGTATAATTAGTGATCTGAATCTATATTGACCCTCTTATGTCTTGACATAAACTGCGCCATGTTATTTACATAGCATGTTGGTCCCAAGCTGCCATTTTATTCACATTAGTTCCAAGCCCAGATAAAGGAGGAGGGTTTGAGACAACGTACTTCATAATACTCTCAGTAAAAAATAGTTAAAGTGCTGAGATCAGGGAAAGAGATGAATAAAGTATGGTTGTAGTTACTCTACTATGCTAAATTCTACCTGATTTTTCTTGGTGACAGATTCCACGCTAGTCAATCAAGAAAATACATCCGATGTCGTTAAAAGCAATAATGATCGTGTTGTTACTCTGGATGGATGGTGTTAGTTCGAGCAAAACAAATACGTCGTTGGTACTCTTGCTGGAAGGACGGAAAGCGCAATGATATTTGCGCGCTACAAAAAACTAGATAGTGTGATGTGGCTATAAATTTCTCTATTTTCTTAGCCCACACACTCCATATAGTGTTGGAATTGTCACCTCAGGGGGTTTCCGTAATTACATTAAACAAGTGGGGTGTTGAAGCTTATCATTATATCAGCTGATCCCACTATTCAGTTTTTCACAACTTCTCTATACAAATTCCTGTAACGGGCCTGCCGAGATGACTACATCGTCATTACTGGCAACTTTAACAGTCATATGGATGAGAGTGGAACGTTATCTGACTGGCAAGAAAACACCACGGTGCCCATATGGAAAAAGAGAGGTAATTCAAAAGAATGTTCATACCATGATGATTTTTAGACGCATTCTTGATAACCGTATTCGCGGCATCGTTCAAACAACAATGAATCAAATCGAGTTTGCCAAAAACTGTTGAAGTATTGACGCAATGCACATTGCGTGGCTGGAAAAATACTGTGATAAGCATCGTGCTCTTTACATTGCATTTCTGGATCTGGAGAAGGCTTTTGATCGTGTGTCACACGAACTCACCTGGTATGCTTTGCGGCAACACCCAGTACCAGAAGAACACGTGCGCTAGGTTAAATTGCCGTATCACGATCCGAAAAGTAAAATTCGAAGTGTAGCGAGTTTATCAAAACCGTTTCGTGTCGCTGTCATCAGGGAAGCACTCTCTCACAACTCTTCTTTGTTCTTGTTATGGACACTGTCACTTGCGACATCCAACATCCAGTGCGTTATGCACTGCTTTATACACATGCTGTTTTCCTAGCGTCTCATAGTAAAGCTGATCTCGAGCAACTTGTTTAAAAATGGAATGATGAAACAGAATTTTTGACGACCACACTATCAACTGCGAAACAACATTTTTATTTACCTATATTACTACAAATTTAAATTAACCTAACTTATGGACTACCTTACTTAACTAACTTATCACTAATGAAGAATTGTATCGAATTGATAATATAATTTGGAGGAAAAGTCGAAAAAAACCTCCACTCGGTAAATTTTATACAAAAATGGGTCGACGGGAGAAGGAGCTAGGATGTGGGATGGCATGGGGAGCATGTGGGAGGGGTTTCAGAAAGGGGAGGAGGTTTTGAGGAGGTAGTGATCTGCCGAGAACTGGGCGATTTATACACCTCGGATCAATGCTATCAACCAATGATGACCTACCACAAAATTGGGGGGTTTTCTTGCAAATTTTCAAAATGTAATAATGTTCTATTGTTATATTTCGGAATGAGAATGAGAGATTTTGAAGCCTAGGTATCATATAGGGGCATCATCGTGATTCTTTTCAGATTTACCTCCTTAACAACAAACACTAGAACTAATCGAATTAATTGAGACCTTTCATTTGATACCTTCCCTCCTATATTTGGAAAAAAACTTTTACATTTGTTTTTTGGCTTTGTTGGGAGCACTCTTGAAATTCTTCATAAACTAATGCCATTCACACCTTGTAAAGTATGACTGGGTTTGCGTGTGAGTGATTTCTGCGTTTAATCGAGCGTATTGTATCAGATGTTATGAATTGTATTTTGTCTCTATTTTAATTTACCAAATACGGAGAAGTCTCAAAGTTCAAAACTTGGAGTATTTTGGCATTCGAAGACTGAACAGATAGCTTCACAATATTTGTGTTAATTTTTTTTTGTAAATTTTGCGATTCGTTCATCTTTATTTAGACAAACTGGTAAGAATGTCAGGGTGTTTTTCACCCATGTGGAGTTTTTTTTGTAGCGCAACATACCTATACATACGCAATCGAGAAAGGTAACCAGAAAAGAGTATGATGAGTAAATTAGTTTAGTTTATTTGCCTCTTTACAAAGTTGTCTATGATGATCATTTTGAAATTGGTCAAACTACTTTCGGATCCAAATCATAAAATGTTGGCTTTTTGTCTACGAATATGATTTGAATTTAATTAATGACCTTGCCAATGTTGGCTTCCAGGGCCGGAAATGTGTATCAAAGAAAATTAAAATAGTAAACAATTTCAGTAGTAGAAATATTTCCGCAAATGAAAAGAAAATTATTTTAGATTTGAATGTCAAATAGTTATCAAAAAACTGTCAGTACATTGTTTGTGATTCCCGGGATACAATATTTTCGCATTAACCACATGCCATCTAATTACTCCGATTTGAATGTATAACAAATAATAAGCGCAGAAAATCAATTTGGAATCCGAAAACATGTTTCTTATTGGCAGTTGCATAGAATTTCATAATTTTGGGTTCAGTTTGAATAATGATATTTCTCTCCATTGTCAAAATGCGATACTTCTGATGTACATCCATTATACTTTTCTTGCAAGCAGAAAGAAACCACATCCAATCTAATCACAAAAATTCATTCACCTTTTAATCGACAAGAAGTTACCTCACAAGTTTTGTATTCATAGGAAATTTTGCAAGGTCACGAGAAATGCATATGTGAAGTGGCCATTCCAAAATATAAAAAAAAAAGATAAAAAATAGTGAAGAGTATTCAAATTTCTTTGAATGATATTAGTGTAAAAGTACGTGGTCTTGGAACTATATTGGTTTTGGCGGAAGATAGCTTTGGGTATAGATATACAAAAGCGGTTGTATTATATGGATGAAAAGTGAATTGTAACGGTAACGTTTGGTTTCTATTTTTAATTTTTCGAAAAGCGTTATCTTTGTATAATGCGTTTATCTCATGATTAAATCTGCCATGTTATTCACATTAGTCTCAAGCCCAGATAAAGCAGGAAGATTTGAGGTAATGTACTCAGTACTACCTAAATGCCTAAGTAAATAAAAATTAAATACTGAGATGAGGAAAAGAGATAACAAACTTTACTTGGATTTACTTCGTTATGCGAAATCTTATTTCATCTCTCCTCTGCAATTAGGAAAACGTATTGAATGTCGTCAAGAATGCAGATAATGCCAATTAACAATAACAAGCTACGGAAAAATTCTAGGGCGACCACCTCACTCGACGGGACAGGCCGTGTCCCGCTCTTGTGGAGGAATAAAAGCAGGTTCTTAAGGTATCGACGGTGTCAGGACATAAGTAAACCAGTCTGGACCATGCAAATTCGTGTCCGCACATTTCCAATCAACGGTTAGACGGAGGAACTCGTAAGAGACCTTCAATCGATATCTGCGTTCTGTAAGAAATTCTGTGGAGTTGTTATATAGAAAGGGAATGCACTATATAGAGACACATCAATACCTGTGAATATTATGAATTTGGCTTACGATCAAGATCCTAGATTTTTCTATTCTTCGCCGTTTTAAAAAGGAATCAAGATTTTTAATTTAAGAATAACTCTTGAAAGCGCTTGTGTGTCGATCACTACATTACTACAAACTAGCCAGAAGACTTAACACTCATATATGTACACTAGATATTTTCAAGTGAAGGGTATGCTATTTCGTGTTGATGCTGATTAGCTTTTTCTTTATTGTTTCTTCTTTTTTATTTTGTTCTGAAATTCTGAAATTGTGCTTCAGTTCCATTATCATCACACTTAATGCTCTGCAAGTGATAAGCTTACAGTAGTGAGAAACACAAGACGAACACGAACATGCATGGCGACTGGATTCGAACCCAGGTAATGAGTTTGAGAGGCTAGCGCTCTACCTCCTCAATTACCACACCCCCAGAAGAAGATTCTGCAAATTTTCCTGAAAATTTGTTTGCGAATTACATCTGATATGAGTTTTACTTTAAAATGCTAACTCGAATAATATATGA
The DNA here is from genome assembly GCF_905115235.1 of Hermetia illucens. Classification (NCBI taxonomy): domain Eukaryota; kingdom Metazoa; phylum Arthropoda; class Insecta; order Diptera; family Stratiomyidae; genus Hermetia; species Hermetia illucens. The sequence continues at coordinate 105,040 of NC_051852.1, forward strand.
AAATATTGCTTGCTTTAAACGGTAATCATCTAATTAGTTTTAATTGTTTTTTCATGTTAAATTAACTTTTACTTTCATCTAATATAATTGGTAAATGACACGGAAAAATTCAAATAAGAATGCAAATTTATACCCATGGAAATTCAAATGATAATCATTACTTGAAGGATAAGCATATACTTCTTTTGGTCTTGGGTGAAGATGAGAAGTTTCTGTTTCTTATGTTTTCAGCCGCATACAAACAGGAGCAGAAAAGTTCTTAGTTTAATTTATCACCAACCACATAACCATTTCCTAATCGCCCAATTATTTAGGTTCAAGGCCTTTAGAGTGGATATTAAATTTAATTAGAATCATTTCAATGTACATCCCCGTCTATTTGCTTTGAAGTTTAAGAAATTCAAAGGCAAATTTAGAGGCTACAAACGGCGAAATACAGGTTTTATTTCTCAGCGTGAAATTTTATAGCATGAGCAAAAGTACTGAGGATTCACTAATCAAATCAAAAATGTTAGGATTGTATTTGACCGTAGCGCAATAATTTCAATTTGTTCGTAATTGTCACTCAACTACTTTAAGCTAGGTTACTTGTCTTAAATAAATTTCATACGTATTCCGAATTATCACCCTCCTTGCTATCTTCAATCATAATTTCCCTTTATATATTTCAATATAGGCACTCAGATTAGGCTGGTTTATAGTTCATTTTAAGCGTTAAGCTTCACACTTGTTGTACTTTTTCATACTTTATCATAAATGCATTTCAACGGGTGTTTAGCTGAAACAATTTTAAGTGGAAAACTTTGATGGAGGACTTGCGGGACACTCAAAGCGTGTTGAAGTTTAATGCTGCTCAAACACAAATTATAATTTCAATAGCAGTGACTAGCTCTTACCTAGGAATATGCTGATGGTAACCTAATTTGAGGAGGCATCAAACTTACGTTCGATGAGGAAATTTCGCCAGGCTGCGATTTCGTAAAATACTATCAGCAATTGAAAATCCGTATGTTAAAACTTTGGTGCTTGAAGGGAAATCTTTTGATTGTGCACTGAATGAAAAGTGCTATTAAAAATATTGCAGACAGAGATATACGCCATTCTATTAGGAACAGAAAAATTTCTAATCTATCCTGCCAGTTCAGAGGTATTAACAATATTGAACGAGAACACCATGTCAAGTCAGTTGGTATGGAATTGGTTCTACGGGCATGGAAAAATCCCTGTGAAGGAACCTGAGACTGCTAGAGTGGTATTTTTTTATCCCTTAAGAAAATTTGCCTAGGATTGATATGCATTTCACATTTAATTTCCGACTTAAGAGGGATACGCCTTGGTGGTTATTTCCCCTTCTCTCAACTAACTATTATACATGACTGCAGTTGAAAAATGCATCGTGGAAGACGAGTCGTTAGATGATAAGGAACACAGCGAATTCGTTGCTACCGTTGTTATTATTACAAAGACTCATCACATATTGCCTTTAGGATCGGCCCATCTTGACATTCAAATCACACTTCCATATCTTCCCGCCTGTCCCCTTTAAAAATGGATGCCAGGCCATAAGAGCACACTTGCGGGTGTCGTTACGCGGCATACCATCAAGGAATCCTGAATACGCTGTTTACAGGGCGTCACTACCTCAATGGAGTGGTGTATAGTATTGCAAAAGGCTTTCTCTTCAATTATTCCCATTCGTCAGGAAATATTATCCATGTTGTACAGCCGTTCAGACTAAATTAATTTTCTGTTTATTATGTTTCTATGTAGGAAATTGGCTCTAATGAATACAACAAATTAAATATTTCTGTAAAGCCCTACATTACAAATTGTTACTTTCCTTACTCTTGTACAAATTCACATTCAATATCTCTAAAGTAATTATTCATCCATGAAGATCAATGTATCGCGGTTGCTGATTTTTTTTTATCCTTTGTTTCATTTGACATACTTGCTGATAATATATTACTTCTTCTTTTTCTTTAGCCTTTGTCCCGTTCACAAGCAGGGTCGGTGTAATAATATCATATTGCTCTTAAAGTTATTATTTATCAAATGCGGTCATGTTTCTCCACTTATAGTACATTTTTCTATGAGTTAGATTTCCCAGAAGTCTAATAATTTTAATCGAAGAACGGTTTCTTCTGCAATATAAAATCTGAGGCATCCATAACATAGAGCTTATAGAAGCTTTTGTTTTCGACAGCAAGAGCATTAAGGATAGCTGCTTCCGAATGTTGTCCACTTTATGTTCATAATTTAGTTCCATTGGAGTTTTGTTAAAATGCATGGCCAGTTACATATCAACTCGACTCCCCAATATGCTCTCACTTTCGACCGAAATGGGCAGAAATAATTTACATTACGAATGTCTAACTAAAGTAGAAGTTCTAACAAAATATAATAAATGAGCTTTATTAATTTGTTTACAATATTTTACTATAATTTTCTTAAAGGTGAGTAAGAACTAACGACGTTGCTTATCAGTACTGAGTAACTGAAATAAGGATCCTATCACCAGTTCAACCAAGTTGCCTTTATATATGCATTTAAGCATTTACTCGGAACCGATTAATCAATGGAATGATTGCAAAAGAAAACATCGCTATATAATTTGTATAGCATGTTTGTTCCAAGCACAGATCAAGGAGGAGGGTTTAAGTCAACATACTTTGTACTATCCTCAGTAAAATAAAAATAAAATGCTGAGATCAGGGAAAGACATAAGTAAAGTATAGTTGGTGTTACTCCATTATGCTAAATATCATACTACCTAATTTCAGATCAGATCAGGCCGACCAAGAAAACGCTTTTAATATCGTGAAAGGAAAATTATCGCAATAAAAAAGAAGCCTCAGAGCAATGCTAGGGCGTTTACCTCAGTCGACGGATCAGGGCGAGTCCCTATTCTGCGGAAAATAAAAAAGGGTTTTTGAAGCATGGAGGCCGCCAGGATGTAAGTAAGTTAGTCCAAGCAAGGCGAATCCGCCGATTGATATTGGCGCTTTACAAGAAACTCGACGATGCGGTGCCGAAAGCTGTGACATAAAACGCGAAACGCGGCAAATATGGCTATAGAATTCTCTGTTTTGGTAGCCTACGCATTCAATATGGTGTTGGCTTTGCCATCTCTGACGGTTCTCGTGACTTCAAATTCATTGCTTCACCGTTTATACAGCACCGACAGGTCTGCCCGATACCGAGAAAGATCATCAACCACTTAACTTTGGAATAACGACAGTCTGTGAATAGAATGCCAACATTTGAAGAATTTCCACCTGTCAGCATCATTGAAGTCGAGGAAGCAATCAAATGAATGAAATACTGAAAAGCAACCGGACCTGATGACATTGTATCTGAGTTCTGGAAAGCATGGAGCTGGGACACAGCACTGTAACTCAGCGAGTGAGTTCTTCAATGAAAACTACTGTTCGATCCGGTTGTTATTCTACAATTTGAAGATTTTTCAATGAATTTTTGATATCGTTCAAATCACTGTGAAAAAGACCAGATTTTTCGCGAACTGTGGAACTTTTGACGCAGTACACTCCGCTACACCTCTCGTTTAAAACCTTCCTAACGACTGCTTAATCAATTCGATTATGGAGAATGTACCTAAATGCGTATAAATATATAATGTTGTCAATTCGATTATAATGTGAACTTTGAAGTATTATAATTTCACGGAGTACCTAGTGATTCCCCAAACCAGACGATATTAGGAGAAGTCAATTATATACAATAGATATGATCTCTCCTATATACTTTTGTGCTCCTCATTTCTCCCATTTTTGAATGATGGTTGCTTATCTATTCTACTTGTTGCTGCCTATATGTGAATTTGAAGGTCTTAACCTCAGAGGTTTATTAAAATAATTGATATTTAAAGTCTCTTAGTGTTGGAATTTGGAAATTGTTGAAGTTGAATGTCACAACGTGATCTAAATTCGTTCCAAAAACTATTTCCATACTGAAAATGTGATCTCGTTAAAGGTATAAATGTTAATGAATTGAAATTAATGCCAATTTGTAGAAATGAGAAATAAGATTGGCGTGCGTTTTAATGAGATTAGGAAAACATGTGAGTGGGCCAAATACTACATATATATATGAACCACGTTTACGATATTTGTTCGATTGAAAACATTACTTTACCCCTGATTTGCATTTGGCTTACTCATATGTAGCTATTATGTTACGGTATAGGTATAAAGAATATCCTCTACCAGTGAGATAAGAATAGATATGATAGGTAAATTTTTTGTAATTTTGTTACTATTTTGGCTTCTAAGGAAGGACAACTTTTATAATGATGATTGATCGTTTCATAAATTATTGAAATCAAGTTATTAGTTGGAACTTAGCTTTTAGGAAATCCTTATTATCATCTGGGTGCTATATTTATAGATTTAATTCCTTGGTGGTGACTTGATTTCCATGGCATTTACAACATATCCTTACTATTCCAACTCTGCGTAGGTATAAGTTTCGTTTCAGGTTTCGTGATAAACTCTTTACGACACCTATTTCATTAGCATAGCTTGAAATTGAAATGGATTTCTTGAGTGAGTAATTTGATTGCTAGCCTAATATGCTGAACAGCGGGATTGAAGATGTCTATATATGATTACATATTTCTGGTATTAAAATGAAGACAAAGTCAGCCATTATAACCGAACGTCCGAAGGTCCACTTTATCTAAAAATCGTCATTACATTAGTGGGTGTAAAAAGCATACGTACAGCCAATGTGAACAATCCATTGCCATTTCTCATATCAAATTTTAAATTTATGGCGAAAGTTTAAATATTTGTCATGATTTTCGCAGGTTCCATCAACTCTGGCAAAATTCCAAACAAGGAACACACCAAAAATTGACTACAGGAACGTCCCGCCCATGCTATCATATTTCTTTCCGTAAACGCAAAAATCCGAACAAAAGCTATCAAAGGATGGATAGTTGAAAGCTGAGAAAGGACAAAGTTATCTCTGTAAATTAATTTGTTGAAATATGAGTGTTGAAAAAAACAAACAAAAAGTAGTAAAAAAATATTAGCAAACAGCAGCAGGAAATTTTAGGATGTGTGTAAAATAATAAATTGTTGTATGTCTATCTGTATATCTATTCCTTCTGCAATAGTGGCGAACTAGAACATGTAAATGAATATTTACTTTAAAGCACAAAGTCGATTCAATGCCAAGTGTATTGCATGTCTGCACTTTCTTTAAATTCTGACGATGAGAAGTTGTGGGTTATTCCCGGAACCTTCGTGAATAAAAAGAAATGGATTCATAAGACGTTTCGTAGGGTAGAAACCGTTTACCCTCCGCACTGGCTGACAACCTGCTATTTAGAAACATGATTGGTTTCCAGGAAACGGATGATGAACGCTTCATGGAGCCGATGTGTGTACCCTGTGGAGTCCTGCAGTGATAGCACGGACAATAAATTCATTGAGTTGCTGGGTCTAGATTATACATATGACACCTAATTGACCAAAGTGTATAGAAAGGGGGTAAAAGGTGTGTTTTTGGTTTGAATTAGGAGGTTGTTTGTTGTTGTGTTTTGTTTTTTTTTACAAGAACGTAGCGCACAGTCTATTGGATACAATGCAAAGAAAATTAATGAAAAATGATAAAATAAAACCCTTCATGAGGACGAATAACAAAAGAAACTCTATTTACGTAGGCAAAAAATTGAAATCCAGACAGAGCCAAAAAATCATCATAATGACTTTAAAAATTGAGCAAAATGACTGTGTGGCTGTTGCGGAGCGGACAACATGGGAATGTGTTATTCGTGGAGGGGAACATGGATGCGAGTATGCACATCGATATTTTAAAAAAATCCGCATGCTAACGCAGACAATTTGAGTATTTTTCAAGCATTTAAGATATCTAAGTGTAACCTTGCGATTAAATTATTTGAAATAATTAAGACTGTTTTTGCTTTACCGCTAGTGTTATTTAATCTATAATGCAAATATCAATATTTCAAGGACTTGTAGCACTGATAAAGGGAACAAGTCGTTTCCATCTAGTCAAACAATGCTTCCAAAATCCAAATACAACACCTTAATACCTTAAGTACTTGCAAAAAAAAAACATACAACCCAGTTTACTTTTACCCAGTTTTTGAACACTTATGTATTTCTTACGATGGTGTCCGGATTTTAACTTTGCTTACTGTAAATGAATGATGTGGGCGATGACAAGTACAACATGCCAATGTAAAATTTATTAAAGTCAAAGGATAGGCCGCTTTGTGAAATAATTACCAATTGAATGATATTCCAACGATATAATGGCTGAAATGGCTTATTTAAATTTAAAAATTAATTATTTGATAAGAAACCAAAATTTGTCCCCCCAGCCACCTTTGGTTTTACATACGAATAAAGGTGGAAGTTTCGTCTTTAGCTGAATATTTACCATACTTTATGAAACGTTTTGAAATAAGAAGTTAAATTTGAATGAACTGCCAAATAACTTCACGAAATTCGTACTGTCGTCGTTATTTGTAAACAGAAAAAGAGATAAGTAAGGGAGCTTCGCATGAATACAACATGCCTATCATTAATCAGTCGTTGCCTTTTGCTTGACACTTTTATTTGCTGCCGGGTATCGCTTAATTCTTTTCTATTTGCTCCCGGAATGAAGATAAATTCGATAAGTGGTGAGCCCAGAAGAGGCCATATTCAGATTGATGACGAGCCAGAATGGCCCATTAGAAACTTAATTTGGCTTTATTTAGCTGACTTTTTAGATAATAAAATGTATCCCTACCCTTATTCTGCCTTTTTCGTTGTACAAGGGGCTGAGTTTTCGCTTTAATTTGGAAAGAATTTTCTAATGGTTCATTAATAGTAATTGTTTAAATATGAACGTAAGCATTTTGATATGCACAAGTCGAAGTTATTGAATGTATTCTCACTTACATTCGGATATTTGAGGGGTGCATTATGTTTCATGAAAGACTCAATACAAAGTTGTTAATCCTGCCTGCTTAGCAATAAAATCCCGAATTACATGTATGGTCATTATCGAAATAAGACATCCTTGGATTATGAGGGGGGGGGGGGGGGAGGCTGAGGTTCTTACAAAGCAGAATTATAAATTGAAAAGCTTAACGAGAATTTTTGTAAATACTCGAAAGTTAAGTATCAAATGTCAGTATCTAGACGGTATTGGTTATTTATTTAATTCAATTTCCCTTGTAACCATTTCGTAACTCCCAATCTCCATTCGTGTTCACCAAGGATTTTGCAGGAATTTAGATGTGCATAACAATAAGTTTAAATGGGCATGGTTTGCAATAGTGGACGTTAATCGGAAAGTGAAAATTATTTGATACTGAAGAATATATAGCTATACTTTTTGTTTTTTTCTTGTTTAATATATAAAATGAAACTCTTCTAGTGATTTTGAAGATTGTATAATAACATATAGAATTCAAACAATATAAATATTTTGTTGTTGTTTGTTTTCGTCTTCTTTCGATAGATCGACTAAGATGATGTTTTATTAGGATCCTTAACAGAATCGCGGATAATTTTCCTATCCTGGCGTGTTGTGGGCAAATTATTAGTCTGGAAGCTAACCTTACTAAATTTGTTAATAGTAAACTGCACTGCTTACCGCGAACATTTCCCTAACATTAATATTTCAACATGAGACTTCCATTTTCCCTGCAAAAATTGCCTTGTGTTTGTTTTGCCATTGAAAGCTTACTTGTTTTTGGCATTTTGTAAAACAAAGCACCTTTACTTAACCAACGAAACATACACTTCTGCAAAGAGAAATTCAAGAACACGTGTCGAGCTTTACTTCCCAGCTGCTGTACTTACCGCCTTAAATTAATTTTACATGTAATGTTGTCGGCCTAGGATTTGTAAAAGTAATTTGTATTTTTCAAGTTATCCACATTTTAAAGTAAATGTTACCGAAGGATACACCTTATTTTAAAAATCAAGCGCTTCAGAGAAATATAAGGGAAATGATCCCATAAAAATTTAATCCGTGTAAGATTTGTTATTCCAGAACCTAAAGGGGGAAATACTAACCCTTTTTCCACTTGACTGAAAAGCAACCGACAGAAAGGTCTTGTTGGAGCAAAAATAAACATATAATTGTTATAAAAACAGAAGTATTTAATTGTTAGTAGTCTGACCCGTAAAATTACATGAAAATAATTTTTTTTTGCAATCAATCCTATTTTCAAGATTAAGAAGCATGAATTCACTTTGTCCTGTATTCTATCTTCGGTATATTTTAACTAAATTTCAGGATTTCAACCATATTATCTAACGGAAAGCCGTTCGGGGTCTTCCCTATATAAACAAGGGTACACTTTTCATGGGGATCAGAGCGAAGCTACAGCCTTGACGAACCCACTTTAATTTTATTTATTCCATGGATTTGGAATTGTACTTTCTAACGAACCGCATTAGATTAGTGGCACGAATGACATGAATACGGTTACCCATTCGTGAGTGTGTACAGAAAATAAGGGAGAAATTTCCTCTGATATCATGGAAAAGGCGACTTTTTAATAGTGTCTCTGCTTTCAAATTTTCTTTCTACGTTTTAACAAAGGGTATTCTGCTAATCACGCAAATGAAACTTTTTTCCTGGAAATGGTTTGTTTTGGAAAGCGGTCAGAAGCGAAAGAAAGAGTATGTATGGTATATTTCTGTATATATTCAAAAATAGTTTCTTACTAGCTAATAAAATTGTATAATATCAATTTGACAGCAAATAACATTGAGGGTGTATTTAAGTTTCTTAGAAAAATTAAAAACTACTGCACGATCCAGGAAAAACAGTTGTCGGTCGAAAAACTCAGAAGCAACAGGTATTCTTACTACTAAGGTAAACGAAAAAACACACTTTCAGTAAAGCCTTTGTTATTCGTGTTCTTATTCTATTTTGTCGTCGCGTTTAGCATTCTTTTCTTCCTTTATGTTAAAGGTGAAATGGTTCAAGGAACAAAAATGCGAAGAACATACTCGTCATAGTTTAAATGAAAACTTCAGACAATTTGTCTTCTTTAATGGAAACTTGGAATTAACAATAATGGGAGTCTGCAGGTAGAATGCACCGAAGGATTAGAAAGCAAAAAAACGCGAAAGTGAAGTAGATAAGTTACTGTTAGACAAGTGGGTGTTCCCTTTTAATGAATATAATTGGAAAATGTTAGAAACGGGAAAGGAATGCTGTTTCTGGTATTGAAAAGTGTTCGCAACACCTTTAAAAATTTGCTCCCCGGGAAGCATATTATTATTAGGATTGTTGAAATTGTTTTTGCAATAATTTGGCTGATTAACTGAAATAACTAAATTGAATAAATAAGGTGAAAATCAGGCATGATAAGCGTACTTTTAAGTGCGATAATCCTAGAATGCTTGGTTGTACAGGTAGTTGATGGTGAATGCTGTGTCCTTGTCACAGGGGTAAAAGGCTGCTGCTCTTTTAGTTTGTTTTTATATCTTTCTGAATTTTGATTTATGTTAGCCTTTCAGTATTTGATACTTGCAATTTACGCCACTTTTATCTCATGCAACTGACCTACGGCCTAACGAGCAACTGATTACCTGGTACACTGACGGGTCTTTCACAACAGAAGGAGCGAGTGCACGGGTCATTCGTCAAAGGAAAACGTACTTTGAATAAATGTGGTATACTAGTATAGTTCAGGCGGAAATACACACCATAGATAAGCGTACCTTCTTCAACCTACAAACGAACTACAGGGGGCAGAACATTGCTATTTTGGCCGATAACCAGACAACTATAGCAACATCAATAATATCCGCAGAGCAACCCCTCTTGTTTATTATTATTAACCCGTCTTGTCAACTAATAGCACGTCCCGCTTGTTGTGTGGAATATGGCGATCAATTAGAACTTGCCGGGATTCAGGCGAACAACTCGAACATGGGTTCTTTGCAGAATTCCTAGATATTTGTAGAAATCTGTTTCGGTCATAGCTTGGATGAGGAGGTCAGCAATACTATGTCCGGTATGCCGCTCATGATGACCTTTGCAGATGGCTTGGATTCAACACTTGCCTAAACCAAATTACATTCGAATATCACAGCTGAACATATCTACTATTCGCAACAGACTTCTAAAGATTGTTTATTTTTATATTTCAGTTTCTATTAGTTTTTTAGTATTTGATATTTGAAATTTACACAACTTTTTCTCATGTACACATCACTTTCTTCGACTTCAACTACGAAATCCATAACGTATTAAGCATCACAACAGCTTCAACGTGTGTTCCACCTGCAAACAATAGACATCTGACCACTAGAACGCTAGGCATCACTATTTCACTCAGCCTCAGTAGATTGTGCCTCTCCCATTATTGCTTCCTGGGTTTGATTTTTGATAGCACGCCTATATTTTTGCCTATTAAACAGCAAATCAACAGCACAACATATTTAAGGAATTTAGCAGCAGCAAGGTACTGTTTTTAGGTCAACATCAGCAAATTTTAGGACTGTTTCGAGAACACCCGCTTTAGTACTACCTAATACAAATATAGGCACGTTCCAAATATCAGCCCGCGGTATCCACTTATAATAATATCAGAGTATTTTGTTCATTATAAAGGCCGAGTGGAGGAAGAATTCATGCATCTTGAAAAGTTCCGGGGGAAACTGGGGCATATTGCGTGTAATTGACGCGCTATTTCCAACATAAGGGTTTATGGTAACCATATATAGTCAAGCATCCAAACTAGTTCCTGTTCTTGTCGACCTTTCTAGAGGAAATCATCATTTATTTCACAACATTCCACATTTTTAAATAAAACGCTTATCTGTGTCGTATGTTGGCCCATATTTGTATACATATAAGGCATGTACGTACAAATGGGTATATACCTTGACTTTTTATCCAGCTGAAAGCGTTTAGGAAAGTATCTTTTCCCTTGCTGAAATTATTCAACAAGTCCATTAAATTTATTGTGGAATGCTTGGAGGATTTCCGGATTCTCATGTTTAGCTCTGTTGGTAAAACCTTGCTAAGATGAATTGCTTTCCAAGGTATAAATCACTCGGCGGCTTCCTCATCCCTTTTGAAGTTTTGTACGGAGCCTTTGAGTTTGATATGCGAATTTGTAAAAGAAAAGAAACTACAGTTAGCAACAAATAGGTGGAGTATTGGAAGGGAGATGCATGCATGCTTAGAAAGCGTTGAAATTTGAACAAACGTGTTGCACAATGGCGAATGAATTGTTTTTCTAGTTTTTTTTACGAACTAAATTTAACGTGCATAGTTATTTTCAAACGCTTTCACTTGCATATATTTGAATACATCAGGGGACCTCGAATTTGAATACATAAAGAGCCCTCGAAAATAATTGCTATATATTTGAATGCCTTTATTTGGAGTTTTAAAAAATCTGTAGATTTAATTTTCAAACAATTTGGTATTAATTATTTTCATTTGATTTGAAATCCAAGGAACTGTCGGGAACGGGCAATTATGCCCTTCTGGCTGTTTACAATATTCCAAGCAGACACATGATTTCGACTTCATTGCATATTAATTTATCTTTTCTTCGAATGTTCAGCTATCACAGGTGTTTTGAAATAACATTTTCCTCCGCGTAACACATAAAGTTGCACATAAGAGCGTCTTAATTTTCATAAAGCAGAAAATGGCCACGGCTGTTATGATTTCCTAAATGAAAGAATTAAAAGTGGATTTGCTTAATATTTCCACATTTCAAATAAGACGAAGAGTGGTACTATCTTTGACTTCTGACTTGTCAGCAAATAAGTTTTAACCGCAGTGGCTATAATCCGATGGATTAGCGCATCCCCATAAGCCGTGTCAGATTTTGATAAATGCGCCCAAGTTCCCCAACGAGGATGTGTGGTGAATACATAAATACGGAGCATCACAGACCTCAATATATCTCAAGCAATGTGATTGCCATGTTTACCCGTATATTCTTATCGTACTCATAGAGTAACTCATATCTCAGGACTTGAGTCGAAACGACGTGGGAGTAGTAGCTCCAGGTCTAATGAGCTTAGAGTTTAATCTTTTAGCATTACATAATCATGTCAATTAACGTGTGGTTGCTCCGTAGATTGTGGGCATGTTGTGAGCTCCCTGCAGTTAGGAAGCGTCGATGTAGTGTAAATCGATTTCATCTTGAGTTTTATTCTCCTCCGATGATTTTTCTCTAATTTCAAAAGCGTGCAGTATTTTTCCTTTGCCTGTTACAACCAAGACTAGGACTTTTTGGATCGGATCAAATTCGCTTTGAATTCCATTCCTTGCTATTTTCTGCTTCAGCAAACGTTCCATCCAGATGGGTGGTTAGTGCATTTAGTTGCTGTCTTAGCACACTCAATCGATTCCGAACGAGTTAACGTCAAAGGGAAAATTCGCATTCGTTGAACGAAAAGACTACGACTACTCCTACATTCTATGACTACTCTGCGCCGCAGCTCACTCGTACTTGAAGTCAGTGAATGGAAAAGCATTTTCAATTGGTTAAGGAAAAACCTTTAGATTTCTCGCATAGAAACGAATCGATTCGAACAGTGGAATCTTTTGTTGGCACATTATTTGACAGATATATCAGAAAATTGGATAATCTGCTTCTATTTGATACGATTAGATGGTGAAGTGGGTAAAGAAATGGATTGTAATGTTGACAGTAACAAGATTTTGCGGTTATCGCTTTTGTTCAGATTTCAGTGTAATTAAATCAGTAGTTATATAGGTTCCTGGTCAATTTAAGAATAGACGAACATGATTATTAATTTTGTCACAAGAAATAGGCATAATTGCAAAAACCGCCTACCTTCCTAAAATGAATCGATTCTAATTTCCATTTGCATATTTAAGAGGCTATATCTGTTTCAAATTTTTTTTCTCCATCTTTTTGGCTTAAAATAAGCTTGCATAAAAACCACCTAAAAATATTTTTAAAATTAGTTTCTCTGGAGTAAATTCTAAGAAGACAACCGCATTTAAGCCACAAAACACTCACTTTTTAATCAGGCAAAGAGACTGTGCGCATCATTATAGCACTCAGAAAAGAGCTATAAGAGCGAAATGTGGATGCGGAAGGACAATTGTATAATGCCGGGATAGAAGAGTGAAATTAAAAAAAAAAACTTTTGAACCATACAATTATGATTTTGACAAGTTATAGCGTTTTTAAACTTCAAACGTGCTTTTCGGAAAAAAAAAAAACGTTTTTACAATCGGCGATCAGTAAAACTCTTTAACTATAATTTCTTTATCCAATTCTCTAGGGAAGTACACATTTTTACAATTTATGAAGAGATTTTTTGAAAACAATTTCTATACAAATTCGAGTACCATGTGGATTTCTTTCAAAATAGGCAAATTATGGTTCGAATATCTCACTGATTCCTTGACACCTGATTTGAAATCCTTAGGGGCTACTTAGTTTTTCCGTACTTGCTTTTAAATTTACATATGTACGAAGTAATCCAGAGTGTATAGTTTCTGTCGAATTAGGTGAAAAAAGAGTTTGAACTCCTCTCGTTATAAAAGACAGCGCTGGAAAGACTCTCAGCAATCTCAGCGTCATATATCATATGAGAATGTAACAATTCGGTGGGAGTTGGATTGATAAAATAGTTATCGTTCCGATGCTTGTAGTTTTTCTAAATAAAAATAAAACTAGGTAGCTTTCTCCTACTACAATATATTTTAATAGTTAGTATATACGTATTTCGCGGGCTACTTACTCTCTTCCTCAGCACACAAGGTGCTAAATCACCATCATAAATCATCACAATGAAAGTAAATGTACGTAAATATGTTTAGAGTGTACATCCAATGTATTAATTTAATAAGGTATTGCAATGACGTATAGTAGTCTGTAGAGAGTCGAAAACAACTTAGAATGAGAACTTTACGTTAAAGTGGGTGGGATGGCATACTATTGCGGGGGATATAGGATATCATTTGCTAATAAGATAATAAAACCTTTCATATCAGAAGCATTCAGGTTCGGGAAGCTGATTTCTAAAGGACAATCTGAATGAATTTGCGACTGAAGTTTACATTTAAATATTCAAAAACTTTGCAGTTGAGGCGCAGATTAGCTGTATTATTTAGAAGTTTTCATCCCATTTCCTAAACAGGGATTTACCCACAGGGAATTTCAGACGGCATACACATACATACGTATTTATACGTAATTTAAAATCGAACATGTCAGTTCTTAAATTCAGTCTATGTGTGGCATTTGCACTGGGAAAAGAGTTTTGTTGCGATCTACGATATCTACGATCTATAAGATCGAATGTTGCTTTGTCGTATATATAGGGAACAATTTCAACGCAGTTACTACCGATTGGAGCATCATAGCTAATGAAAATTTATGATGTTCTGGTTATCTTCATTTCAATTTGGGTACACATGCAAGAGTTCGCATGTGGGTAAATCACAATTAGTTCAAATATTGAACGTTTTCTGTGCTAATTATTACGAATTATTGAACAATGTCTTCTACGACCAAAGAATGCTAATAATCCTTTCAATGAACCATTTTAATTTTGCTTTAAATCTGATTGATTCGTTGTGGTTCATTTTCCTTATTAGTTAATTATAACTTCATTGATCGGCATGTTCTAAGGAAGTTTTACGTCGTTTTCAAGCATATTTCAAGAAGCTGAAGAGTTCAAATTTGCAAAGTCTGCCAAACTATCTGTGAAGAAGATTTCTTTATTTTACCCCGAACCCATTAAATGAGGTAGTTACTATAGTCTCGAGATGTTCCATGCACATGCAAAAAAATTAACTGAAAAATCCTGAATATGGATTTTTGCATTACTGTGAATAAATATCAAATCTATGAAGTTATGAGAAGAAACATCAAAATTGCTTTTCATTATTCATTGTAATAAAAAGATAAAATATAGCGAAATGAACGATATAACTCTCAATGAAATGATAAAAAAAACTTCAGAAGTTATCCCTTTTCAAAGGAGGCGGTTGAACTGTGTGCGTCCATGGTGAAGTTTCTTGGGTTGTAATCACATCTTTTAATTAGCGACTAGAGAGGAATTTTTTTTTATAAATTCATAGCGATGTTATAGCTTAGACTTGCTCTCGTTCTCTATGAGCCCCGGTAGACTGTGAAAATGTACATAAATTTATGTTTCAGCTGCTAGAGAAAGTTTAATGAAGAGGTTCAATCGTGAGTAAATGCGACTAAAATGCTGGGAAGAGCTAGAAAAGCATCAAAAACGGCAAGTGGATACTGCGTTAATTAAAATTCCATCTTGGAAATAGATTTTCAATGCAAGTAGCAAAAAAGCTCATTAGTATGATTTTATTCCTGAGGAGTACTTCAATGGCTTTTTTTTTTGTTCGGCAAGGCATGTGCCATCGACATCATGACCACATGCAAAGTTCGTTGATTAGTCAAGTATTTCCTGTGTTATTCTTCTGCCGAATCGTTGGAAATAGGGTAATATGCTGCAGAGGGGTTTGCCAGCTACTTTACGATTGCATTCAGATTAAATGTAGGTACTTTATATATTATATTTTTCCAATAAAGTTTGTGCCTCACGAAGCTATGGTGTTCATGGTGGCGATGAAATTGAGATTAAGTTTTAGATCTTCCAAATGAACTGATTAACAACCAGTATTCAACTGAATGTGGAGGCCGGATGGCTCAAGTGGTTAGAGCGCTGGACTGTCATATCGGAAGGTCGCTGCGGGCAGAGGAATTTGTTTAGTGGCTGGATGTTGCATACCAGTCGCAGTACTTGAGTCAAATCAGGCTTATAATCTCGGACGAGTGCAATGCTGACCACATTGCCTCTCAGTGTTCTGTCGTGTACCGTTACGGTCCTGAGTGAATTGCTCTAACACACTTCAAGGCCATGATCCAATATGGATTGTTGTGCCAGCGATTATAATTATTATTATTCAACTGGATGTATTTGTGGCATTCACCACATGTAGTGGATAAGATTGCTAATTTCGTAGGCACAAGCCGAGCCCAGAATTTTATTTAAATGAAGGCCTAAAAGTATTCACCAGATTTTTTTAGACAAAGTCATAACAATTGGCCTTCGAAAGTTGTTGAAGCTGTAAACGAATTCTGGATATACTGGATACTTACCAAATCAAGTGATTTCTTTTAAACATTTTAGGGTTTGTAACATGAAAAATCTTTATTCATATATGAATTTCAAAATTATAATATTAAATTTCGGCCGTTTTACAATCTTTCCAACATAGCATTGTTTTAACTTTAGACACATTTCATGCAATAACTGCTTTCCAGAATAATAGGTGATTTTGAAGAAAATCAAAATAAAGTAACGATTAGGAAACTCATGGTCAGTATGAATAGTCCTAATTTTACAATTGTGTTTTTAATTGTAGTCAACATTAATTCACATAAATACAGAGCGCTCAACCCGCTAGATTTGTATATCTTATTTTTACCGTTGTATTCTAGTGTAATTAACTTTACTTTCATCAGTTCGGTTCTGAATATTTATTTTATACTTACTCTTATTTTCGATACTAATTTAAATTCGGAACGTATTTTTTAGATGAATATGTGCTCATTTTCCCCATAAAAACACAAATTTGGAATGGGGCGATAGAGACTAAATATGAACCGGTATATTGGTCGACTGTTATTTGAAATGCATTGTTATTAAAACAACTTAGGGGATTTTGATTATTTCTTTTCGCCTAACTACGTTAATATTTATAAGTATCTAGTATTCATTTGCCTGGGTTGCCTTATTCACCTTCTGTCCGTATTAAAAAGTTATACTTCTAAAAGATACAAAATTGGCTATATAATAACACTATTCGTAACAAAACAAAGTTTATTCAGAATACATACATATTTCAATATATATATTCATCTGCACCAATTTCCTGCATCGTCGTTGTAATATTTAAGAGTAGCTTTTTGTTTTCTTTTATTTACATATTTTTACTGTGTTAGTTCTTCGGATTTCTATACCTAAATCTATGTGGTTAATTTTTTCACTCTGGAATTCAGTTTGTTTTCTGGAGATGCAAAGTGTGTTAAAAGTTTTCTTTGATTTTCTATATTCCCAAGTGGCACTTAATTTGTATATTCCTCTTGTTTTTTGTGTCATAATTGTAAATATCACTCAATTCCTTTTACCATAATTTGTTTAACTAACAAAAGCAAACTAACCTAATGTTCAAGAAATGCAACTCACGTCCAACGAATCTCTAGCTCAACATAGACACAGACAACAATAAAATAGAATAAAATGGTCAATGATGAAAACAAATAATATAGGCTTACTTCAAATATTGTTTATTCGTTTGCAGATTTCTTATTTTCAAAAAGTCTCTAAAACTCACTTAACAATGGGAAAATAATAAAATATATGCTAGTAAAGCAAAATAAAGGTAGAAGGAAAACTTTCATTAAATTATGTCTAACCAAGGCATCGCTTTTTTCAATCAAGTTTTTTAAACGAAACTGGATAGGGAAGGACAAAATACTAAGTAACAGATACAAAATCAAGAAAAAAATTTAAAGAGGTTGTGAGGAAATTGAAACACGTTTACTCCTAGGTTTCAGTGAAAAGAGACATTTCTTCTCTATTACTGTTGTAGTTGCTACTCTCACTGCCCTGGTCATCACTAGTTCTCAAGTTGATTGCATTGTGATTTCTCCTCGACATTCCGCGGATGCTGGCTTCAAATTCATCTGATACTTTTCGTGACTTTAGGTTATCTGCACAGTCTTTTCTATTATTACTGGACACATTAAAATCATTTTTACTAGTATATAGTTTAGAGGTGTTTCCATCTGATAGCTGCCTATATTCCTCACGACTCCTCGTACTCCCATCGCTCGACGCACATATATTACTATATTCCAAAGAGACTGTCCGGTGGCTGTCGATCATTGCACCATTTAAATTTGGAGAAAGCTTGCTAATTACACCCGTCTTGAATGGTATTTCCGTACACCTTACATCTTCAGAGTCCTTATATTCCAAGCCACGGCTATTCGCATTGTCACGGTATTGGCGTTCCGTGCCAGTGCTGTGCTCATCTTCGTCACCCGACTCATCATCATCATAGTAGTCAACATCTTCATCAACCTCATTTAAATTTATTTGCAAAGTTGTCGTTGACGGTGATAGTGACTTTTTAGATTTTGTGGGTAATTTGTTGTATCTCACGCCTGTGTGGGTACGTTTCGAGGCACCTTTTGGGCTATAGCTGTTTCTCTGTATGATGAAGGAAAAAAATAAATTCGAAAAGTTATTATAACTACAAAAATATGAACGCCAAAATCGAGCAAAATTACAAATTCGTTATCCGCGCCAAAATGAAAGGTGACTTGCTATTTATATTAAAAAGTACGAACAGCCTCAATGGGATGATTCTCTTATATAAATTTTTATTACATTTTTGATAGAGCAAGATGATGAAGGTGATGCATTATTTGATTTGCTTAATACTGAACGGAAAGGCAATTATGAAAAGAGATGAAGTTTCAGTGTACCCTACATATAAATTCAATCTTAATTTCTGCCAACATGTTTCATTCAAGAAGTGATTATATTTCATTTCAATAGAGTCAATGATCTCGAAGAATTGCATTGGATTAGGGCCGCTATTTTTGTTTCTAATAAATCATGGCCTAAGCTAATTTTGAAAAATTTGGTTATAAATTTAGTTTATTCTGTATTCCCTGTGTCCAGCATCCCAGGAGTCATGGACAGCTCACGTGCTGTGATTAGAACTGCATACATAATGCATAGGCGAGATATAAATACACCCGAAAGCACGAATTGGAGTTGTTCACCTGTAATGCGATTATCATCATTCTCCTAATATATATAATTGCCAGAGATTGACCGCTCGTAGAATGCGAGAAATGATTCAAATGTGCCGTGTTATTTTGCCTATGCTTTGTGCAAATTCGTGCTAATTGCTAATTAAATTTGCAGCACACTAATTGCAATTATTCACCATTATAAATGCCGTGATTGTGAAATTATTGTTTTAAACGAACGCAATGTAGATTTTATACTTGGCTTTATTCATTACCGGGCAACGAATACTACATATACGTGCAATTTGAAATTTCCTAGCTCAATGCGAACTGTTACCAATGTGTCAGATTAGACGCTCTGGCTACATCTCTAATTTCCGCACGAATGTATGTCATTCGGATCCCATTAGGTGATTAATTTATGGTTCAGATAATTTAGAAAATTCGAGTTTTAATTAAAGCACGTTGTGGTGATTGTCTTGAGAATCTGTTGTAAAAAGAACCTCATATATTCTTTGCAGCAATCTCTAAGCTTCCAAATCATTTCATACATCTACTTTTGATATTCCAACCGAAACTCTGTTGTATTTTCGGAGAGATGTGTTCTTTGTTGACCTTTTTGTGGATCCACACAAGGGCAAGTTAAATTTGTTTATGTTATTAGCGGTTTTGAGACATGATGCCTCCTACCAGTGTAGATAAATAAAGGCCGAAATGATGATTTCAGTAAAAGCTAGTGATATCTTTTTAATTCAATTATAAGAGGATAAAAATTATCAAATTGATCTATTATATCATAAGCCAATGCTACTCCTTTTTTAATTAACAATTTTTGAATGCAAATAACAATTTAAGAGTGACGGTGAATTAGAAAAATGATTAATAAATTTTGAAGGATAGCTTGAAGCGCCGACCTCTAATGGTATTTTGCAAGCAATTTGGAGTAAAAACACTGCATTCCGTTTCAATGTATACATCATATATTTTTTTAGTTTTATTAAAAAAAATTATACTGACCTGGAGAATGGCGAAAATAATTGCAAATATGGTCACAATCATTAGGCATCCCGCAACTGCGATGGCAGTAATTGTTGTAAATGGTGATACCACCTGTGATAGAACACCTGTTGGCTCACCATCTGACAATCCCATATTATAACCATCGTTATTTCCAAATTGCTGCTCAGCTCCAGCTGCAATTCTTCTCTTGCCGGCCGGCGAGGCGTTTATACATTGACCTAGAACATGCACAGAGAGAAAGTTCGGTGTCAAATATCACTCCGTTAAAATTGAGTATGGCCCATACTCTCTTTGTTCAAAGATGTTTACCATTGAGTCAAATCATAGCATTAATACATAGAATGGGGCTATTTCGTGACCCCGTACTTACCGGTGTCTTTATCGCAATGACAGCAGGACTGATCATCAGGTGAAGCGTCTGTTGGACAACAAGGCACACATTGGTTATTAAGCCGATCTAAGTGAAGTGGGAAAGCACATGTCTTGCAAGAATATTGACCCGGGCCAGTACACGACCGACATGATTCATGGCAACTTTTACATTTCTGTGTTGGGGAATCGTAATATTGCGAACCAAGGCATTCCATGCAAAGTCCACCATCCAACATGAAATGAAACGGGCAGGAGCTGCAAGCTAATGGTCCAGCACCTGGATGTTAAGAAGACAAAGATTAATTATTTATTAGAGTTTAAGCCGCATAGGGATAAAATAGTAAATTTTTCAGAATTTGGAGAATTTTACTTGCGTCAATTCATGAGCTGCATGTTATATATATCTAATTTTTATATTGATATGCATAATTAAGTAAAATTTTACTAGGCACTCTTCTTAGATAATTAGCACCAACACGTTGATTTTAAATATCGTAATATGATTCGATCCATCACAGCATATAATGATTTCAATTGTTGGGAAAAATGCAGCCTAAAAACATATAGCATTCAGCTATCAGTAGATATGTGTATTTGCAATGTATGTGGGCAACATCATCAGATGCATTTAATATCGCTGAATATACAGAAAATAACGATTTCTCTTGAAAATGTACCAGCCCGCCGTGTCAGAACGACGACGATGAAAGTACTTGCAACGTTATCATAGCTAGGAAATCGTTCCTGAAAATTATGTTGATTGGGTCTGAAGTTCTTCTTCAAAATATGGAGAGTCTGTCTGCTAAATATTCCCTTGGCGTTGTTTTACAAGGAGATTCTTCAAGATACTTATTCCATGATCTTCTATATTTTTCTAATCGAATATAGGATTCAACAAGTTGAAGTGTGTATACGTGATATTTGCGCTTTAAGAAGAAATTATCTTATATAAAATTTTCCACTAGCAGTTTAATTTCTGTCAAGCGTTAACGAATATGTAAACTTCACAGTAAAATAATCCACATTTCCATGCACTCATTACCATTTAGCTTTCTCAAATTTTCGTAAATCGTTAACTAATCCATTTACCGAATCTTCAATCTTAGAAATACAGTCGACATTTAAAAAAATATTATTGTAATAAAAATATAACAAACAAATAAAAGCGAAAACAGTCACAGTTTATGGTGTCTTCTTATCTTTAATTTATGCTTTCTTTTTTCTTATTTATGCTGTCGAAAATCCAAAACGGATACAACCCTCTAATCTGTGTATAAATTTCGAATGAATCGTAAAACGCTATTTGACTCACCGTTGCACGTTTTGCAGTAGTGGTGGCATTTTTGGCACCCGAATTCCGACTTATAGAATCCTTCCGGACATTCTGGATGACACTCCCCGCCTGCTAGTTGCCAACCCGGCGGACACTCCACACACTGATCACGACGAGGTCCACTGCATGTCCGGCAACTCAAATAACATTTCGCACACGTGCCACGGTCACTGTAATATCTGTTCAAGGAAACCAAGCAAACGGAAATAAGAAAGTAAGCAAGGACAAAGAGGATTCAATTTAATATAGCAACTTGAAAAGAATTCGGGGAAGATAGCGTATAGATTTTGACTTCTCTTGCATTGCCTTAGTCATTCATTTCGACGTTCTCTAACATTAATTGAAACGACACTATGTGCGATTGTCCCTTCTATGTCCTCCCCGAAACTAGCTAGTCGACGCTATCAAAGTGGAATTTTCATTCCATGTCTCGTCTTACTGGAGATGAAGCGAAATCTATTTGTTTTATTCCGCAGGAAGACTAATCTTGATTTTAGGTCAGCTTTGTGACGTATAATAATAAAATGAACAAAAAATGTAATTACCCGTCAGCGCACGTAGTCCTACATTCGCCACTTTGTAATTGAAGACCTTTGGCACATGCTGTGCAATTCATACGTGACACGCATTGTGTACACGTATGTAGACATTTGGCACATACTCCAGCTTCCATGTAATATCCATCGTCACAGGTGCTTACACATCGATTTGATTGTAATAGTAGACTCGGTGGACATTTTAGGCAATTTGTCTCTGTTGGCCCATCGCAGGTTTCACACGTTGAGTGGCATGGATGGCAGTGACCGTTATCAAAATATTCAGCTAGAAAATACAAAAATTGATTGTGGCGACTAAGGTTTTATTCGACATGAAGGGAGTAGAGGCAGATTATAAATATATGGCAATAGCAGTTTGGAAGAACACATCCAAGAACTCATTAAGTATTGTACACATTCCCGCAATATAAGCAATTATCTAGGATATTGCGTCATTACTAAGTGAATAATTCACAAGTTAGTTACGTCCTCCACCGGAAAGGGATTAAATATAGCCTTCGTAGAAAGTGTTCATACTCACGATGTTTTCAGTACACTTTTTCGATAAAATTGAATTGCTATAGTAAATTGAGGTAATATTTTATGATAGTCTTAGTACAGCAAAATTGGGGTTTCATCCTTTTAATTATATGAATCTATGAGTGTTACTCTACTTTACGTTTGTGATTCTGAATCAAATAAACATCATAGTCTTGTGAAAAGCATCAAACCTGAAGTGAATGTAGCAAGTGAAGTCGTTGCCTAGAAATATTAAGGAACACAACCCTTATAAGACCGTTCATTTTAGCGGAATTATTGAGCTATTGTAAACGCGTTTTTACTATTCCCTTTTATCGCAAAGATTTAATGTACAGATGTTTAGCTTCCCTTTAGTTTTATATGAGTTGGTTCGGTTTTTTGGCCCTTGTTGTACGCCCCTCGCTGTAGTTCCGATTCTAAATGAAACACGAGTTAGCTAAAGCGAAGAATATAATAATATAGCCACGGCGATTTGCTTGCCATTTATGAATGTAGGCTTGAAATTGAAACATGTGAAATCTTTTTCCCGTGCTGTTTGTGGCGTGTCCCTTCACTTCTATCACAATCATCACCATAGAATGAATCAGGGCAGTTCAAGAATCCTTCATTGTCTCAAGCGTCGATAAAAACCTTACGGTTCAGCAACTATGGTTCTTCCATTCCATTCCATTACTACCCTATCATGTTTGTGAATGTTGTCCCGTGACCGTCCCATAACTGCTATCGGAACTCTACATAGAGAAAATGGAATCGATATCTCTAACGAGATGGTCCCCAGGACGATAGTTGGTCCACCCAAGAGTGTATTTATATAAACATAAAGACTACATTTTTACCATATTGTTTTGAAACTAAGGACTAATGTTGATGACAAAAATCACTTACAGTCATCACAAGCATCACTTCCCTTCACGATACATTTATTTTTCTTATTTAGAACCCAATTGTCCTTGCATGTCAGACAGATTCCATTACTGCTACATGTTGCGCATCCGATTGGGCATGGGACACATTCCTGGCGTTTCTTGTCGCCATAATATCCGGCTGGGCAACTGTTTAGGCATTTGCCGTCCAAAGCGAAACGTCCGGAGCGACAAGTGATGCACTGAGATTCTGAAGAGCCATTACATGTTGAACAGGATAGATGACAAGAAGCGCAGCTGTAAAGATAAATTAAACATAATGAACTTTCCTAATTCTTGAATAACTTTTTTTTTAATTTATTCTGATTTATGATAATTCCAAAAGTTCTTCAAAAATTCTACATTGGAACAAATCTGTTGATTTCTTTTAATGAAAATACAAGAAATTGGCGACGTTTGTCTACCAAATAGATGCGGGATATTGAAACTTAATCAAATAAAATCTCCTCATTCGTTATAGCGTGCATGTGTGTCCGATTTATACGACTAAAATGGTTTGTGGTAAGGAGAGTTGATTATGTAGCAACGCTAAACTCTTCTTTTCGAATTCCGTTTTGAAGGAAGCACAATTCACGGATCTGATTTCTTAATGATGAGGTATTTTTTCATTGTACGAGATATTACAAATAACAACACTTTCTTATATTAAGGACAAGTAGATTTTCTCATCATTACATTTTTCTCTGTTGATGATTAAGATTTGAAAATCAAGACTTGTGAGTTTAAGCAGAGAATAGAAGTTCAGCTTTAGAAATGAAGGAGGAAACCGTATTTCGATTTTAAACTTTATTGATGCAAATTATGTATACCCATTAATTCACTCTCCCCTTCGTTTGCAGTATTTCGACAGCCATATACATATATTTATACAAGCATGTGTGATGCATATAATTTAAAGAACAAATGACCAATTTCAATTTACTTACTTGTAGTCTTCTGTCTCAAAGGTATGTTCTGGACAGGCCGAATAGCATTTGTGGTCATGCATAACTAAGTGATGGTCACAACTTGTACAGTAATCAGGACGGTCTTGGCACGACGCACAGTTGGCTTCACACGGGACACATGTTTTATTATCATAGTCTGTAATTAATTTAACGTAGAGAAAATAAATAGAATAAAGCCTAGTAGCCTTTGAATTGAAATCACTTACTTTCATAATATCCTTCAGGGCAAATTTGCAAGCACACTGCTAAGTCGGTAACGTGGAGATGAGCTGGTGCACATGTAAGGCAACTATCCTGGCCTGCACCAGCGCAAGTCTCACAAGACTCATGGCAAGGCCAACAAACTCCACCCTGATTGGGGAAACTTCGTGGAGGACAACGACTTACGCATGTGCTGTGAATGGAATACGCTTAGCCTCATGTTTGTAAAAATTTTAGAACATATCTTAAAAGAAGGTATTCACTTACTTATCTAATCGATAA
The DNA here is from genome assembly GCF_905115235.1 of Hermetia illucens. Classification (NCBI taxonomy): domain Eukaryota; kingdom Metazoa; phylum Arthropoda; class Insecta; order Diptera; family Stratiomyidae; genus Hermetia; species Hermetia illucens. Next base: position 130,005 of record NC_051852.1, read on the forward strand.
TGTTTGCAAGCTACACACTGTGTGGGTCCACGCCCATAGCATCCTTGAGAATCACATTCTGGATCGCAATCATGTAAGACGATTTTATTGTTCGAATCAGCCATAACATTTTGTCTTTGTGGAGTTGGAATATTGTGACCATCCACGGTGGCAACAGATTTTTCTGGACTGCTTCCAGCTCCCGTAAATAAATTCTGATAATTCAAATACCCATAAGGATCAGAATTGTAATAAGCGTTTCCACTCTGTGTTTGTCCCAAATCAGTATCAGTGGGGAAAACAAAAGGGTTTAATCCAGTTACTCTTCGTACATTCGATGGATCCTGCCCGCCATTCTTCAGACGAATCGGATTCACTTGAGTCCCATAGAAAATCAGTTGCCATTTTGATAAAATTCCGGGCTGATTTACACGTCGTCTTCCGCCATTAATGATTTGCAGTGTCCATCTGCCTTCAGCTCGTTCCCCCCAGAAATGAACACTTAGGAATGGCCAATCGTCGAAATTCGACTTTACAATGTCCCTTGGACGTTCAAATAGCAAGGTACTTGTTGTTCCCATCGGTGAAGTGAGTAGTATTCGTAAATTCCCTCTTGGGAAAAATCTTAATGTGATTTTACATTGAACATGTTCTAGATAACGAACTTCATTCAAAGTTCCCGCGCATCCATTTACGTCCATATGAATTTGAAGTGTATATCCGTAGGTTCCTTCTATTTGCCGATCTTCGTTATTTTCGCGAGATTTACAAATGTGCTGATTTGGTACAGAAGTCCACTGTTCTGCCAAGCTAACCATAGCTCCGGCATCCATTAAACCATAACCGAATTTGTGGCTATATTTCCTTTTAACGCCATTTAAAAGCCAACCTGCCTCTTTTTCCAAAGGTTCTGGCCGCGACGTCATCACAACTAAATATTGCATATCTCGCCACGTAAGGTAAGGATTGGCTTCAAGGGCTAAAGCGCATATCCCTGCAGCAAGCGGAGCAGAAGCCGACGTTCCTGTGTGTTCTACGGTGCATATATGATCTGGTCGAAGTCTTCCGTCCATGTCGACGGTTGCCACGCTTTTATCGTGACCAGGAGTTCCCGAACTATAAGTAGTAGCCAGTGTGGAGGAACATTCTTCCAAATACCATGGTTTGAAACTATCCATGTAAAAAAATGTGAATAGATTGAGTAAAATGCAATGGAAGAAAAGCTAAATATTCCAATCTTCTGTCAAAGGAAAAAGTGACTGAGATGTGAATGATAATTATAGATTTTAATATTTCCAAGGGGGAATAGACACATTTATTGAAAAGGCATATGGTCCCTGCATTGATAAAATATATTATGCAAGCACAATTTAAAATTGAGCCCAGTGGAAGAACGAGCGCTGATTTATTATTTGTTGGTAGCGTTTCTAAACGTGTGACCAGAACGTATATAATATAATAAGTACTTGGTGCAAACATTGATAACGCAGTTGAATTGTCACGTTACCCCAAACTTATCTAACATTGAAGACGGAAGACGGAAAATACAAAATAAATATTTCGTTCAGCAAGTACTTACCCTCCTTGTGTTGCGCTTGAAATTGACAGCGTGAAAATTGAATTAGTGTATCCGTCGCAGTTACACGAGTCTGTATAACGTCCTCCATTACCCGATGCCCATACAAATATTGATCCTTTGCCATGACGTCCACTTGTCACGCCGTAGATGAAGGCACGTCTAGCCAATGGACCCGGACCGTCTACAGTTGATCCATCATCTTCAGGTCCCCAGGAGGCACTATAAATGTCGATATGTTGTGGATTTAAGCTTAACGCCTTTGCTTCAACCGCATCGTTTACACTGCCATCAAGCATTCGAACACCTGAATTGATGAAAGAACAAGAATCGATGACTACACCTTCAAAGTTAGCGGAATATACAATATTAATTGTTAAAGTCAAACCATTTTTAATTTGATTATATGCAAGAGGTTCAAGAATAGGCACCAATGCTATATAAGTCGAAATTATTCGAATGCTGATTTGTGGACATGTAACTATGGTAATATGAAAAATTATATATTGATTGGTTGAAACCATATTCGTTGAAAAGACAATGAAAGTTGAAATTTGACCAAGAGAGAGGCCATTAATGAAATTTAATTTGAATAAAGGATCATTGAAAAACGATTATGTAATTATTCTGTTGAAGAAACTTCTTAGAGGATGATTCGCTCATTCAACTTAGGGACGGAAATCTTCATCATCATCATCAACGGCGCAACAACCGGTATCCGGTCTAGGCCTGCCTTAATAAGGAACTCCAGACATCCCGGTTTTGCGCCGAGGTCCACCAATTCGATATCCCTAAAAGCTGTCTGGCGTCCTGGCCCACGCCATCGCTCCATCTTAGGCAGGGTCTGCCTCGTCTTCTTTTCCTACCATAGATATTGCCCTTATAGACTTTCCGGGTGGGATCATCTTCATCCATACGGATTAAGTGACCCGCCCACCGTAACCTATTGAGCCGGATTTTATCCACAACCGTATGGTCATGGTATCGCTCATAGATTTCGTCATTGTGTAGGCTACGGAATCGTCCATCCTCATGTAGGGGGCCAAAAATTCTTCGGAGGATTCTTCTCTCGAACGCGGCCAAGAGTTCGCAATTTTTCTTGCTAAGAACCCAAGTTTCCGAGGAATACATGAGGACTGGCAAGATCATAGTCTTGTACAGTAAGAGCTTTGACCCTATGGTGAGACGTTTCGAGCGGAACAGTCTTTGTAAGCTGAAATAGGCTCTGTTGGCTGACAACAACCGTGCGCGGATTTCCTCATCGTAGTTGTTATCGGTTGTGATTTTCGACCCTAGATAGGAGAAATTGTCAACGGTCTCAAAGTTGTATTCCCCTATCCTTATTCTTGTTCGTGCTTGTGTTTGACCAGTGCGGTTTGATGTTGTTGGTTGATTCGTCTTCGGTGCTGACGTTGCCACCAATCTTATTGATTTCAAAAGAACCAAATCAAGTTTAAAAATTTAAAACTTTGCAGTAGTGTTCGTAATTATTTCGAAACTACTTGAGGACTTTTCTCACTTTTACCCTAGTCTTTAGCTGTGCCATTATCGCATGGCATGGTTTCTGATATTTAGATGAAATCGAAATTCATAGCAATGCTATGCAGCGTTATTGTGATAAATCAATACATACAGTAACTCTCAAACTCAATCACGCTTCTGCCGAGTGTAGAATTCTATCTGCATTGTATGGAAATGTATGGCTGAAATCACTCAAAATGTATGGTATATGGTAGAGATATCGAACTAACATATTAATGGCGCATCATGATATTCTTTCAATTAATTCATTTTTGCATTACTGATTTGTATCGACAGCAAGCGTGATCGGTTTTGTGAGTTGCGAGCGGAAGTGAACAAAAACATAAAGTACTTGGAAAAGTTTGACTAATATTAATTTCTGGTAATTAAAAGGAGGTAATTAATAAGTAGGGTTGTTTGAAAAATAAAAAGAAGTAAATCACAATGGAAATGAATATGTTAGGGATGAAGTGGAAGTGAGCAATCAAGCCAATAGATCACAAAAATCTGTGAAAAATTAAGATTTTGAAGGAAATTTTATTACAGCCATCGCATGTAAAGCCAACCCCCTAATTTGGTGGAAGTTTCATAATGGTGTGGGGTGGAATGTATGATGGCCAGAGGCGTTAGAGCAATTCAAAGAATCCTCGAAAAAAAGATTGCAACATCTTATATTGATATTTTGAGAGCCGAATATGCAGAAAAGATTGATGTGAGTGCTTCGGACATTATCTTCCAGCAAAACATCCTAGATATACTCCTAAATCAATAAAATCATGGTTTAAAAATAATGACATTGAGACATTTCTTTAGTGGCCCCAACAGTGTCCAGACCTTAATCCCATAGAGCACCTGCGGAGGGCTTTGAATAGGTCAGTTATTGGAGAGACGAGAAGTAAAAACGCGCCGTGGACAAAAGTGCATCCTGCATGGCAGGACATTCTTGTATATTTGTGTAAAATGTGTGCAGGTGTTTTCTTGATAGTATGCCAGGAACAATTAAGGCCGCACTGGACGCGAAGGTGGATACAGAAGGTATTGATGGCGAATAAGCTCACAAATGGTTACAGTCACAAACTCGATCACGTTAATTTTTGATAATTTTATTTAATTTTTGGGCTCCGGCTGATAATGAAAATGGAATGAAATGTAGTATAAGTTAGTTTATACTTATATTTAAAGGATCAAATAAATAAAACAAATGTCCCAAAAAATGTTGCATAAATGAAGCGTAATCATTTTGAGAGTTACATATTTGAAAAAATCATTGTTTCAGACTTATAAATTATAAATATATCCACAATCTGTTACTAATGGTTTTCGCTTCAGAGAAAAATTCATATAGTCGAATATATTACAAAGCCATCTGTTAAAATGATACATGGCCGTATCTTTAAGAAGAACATATGCCTGTAACAATACCCTCATAAACATCGCAATATGAAGGGGTAAATATTGAAGAAGATATTACTGTTATGTTATTTTACAATGTCCTGCTATAACATTTAATATACGCAGTTATTCACACGAAATATTCTCCATAACTGTGTCTAGTACCTATATATTCAAGTATACTGTGTGCATGGGCTCCCCCATTTCTATTCGCGTTTTAAAACAATAATAAGACAGAAGAAGCACTCTGGCAGCATCCAATATGTTGAAACGCAACACATTCGAAATTCTACCTTGCGAGTAGCATTCTGACATGTTATTCTAAATTGAATGCCATAAAAAACAGAACAAATGAACTGAAATGATCGTAAAAGGAAATATAAGCCATAAACAAAAAACGATTCCAAATTTGCCACTAGCCTTGTCCATATCAATGTAAATTTTGAATCGATAAATAATAAACTAAAATGCAATTCTGCTTTTCGCTTAAAATCAGATATAAGCCTTCCAAAACCCAGAGGTTTAGTGGTTAGAGCTCTCGCGGTTCAAATTGCGTTAGTGTCGAAGCGATCTGTATTGTAGGCTAGACGTCGGACATCCACCAACTCAATTGAATGAGCACAATGTTGGCCACATTGCCTCTTAGTGTACCATTACGATCTAGAAATGAAGTGCTCTGACACGCCAGACAGCTTTTAGGAACATCGAATTGGTGGACCTCGGCGCAAAACTGGAGTGTCTGCAGTTCCTTATTAAGGCAGGCGTAGACCGGATACCGGTAGTTGCACCATTGATGATGATGAAGGATATTTTGATTAAATGGTCATGTTTTTGGAAATAGATCCTGGAAAATCTCAAATGAAGCTGAGAGAGAAAGATTAATGTCCTTAAACAAAAAATTATAATTAAATCTGAAATTATTATCTGGAGGATGATTTACACTTCTCCAAATATTATAAGAGCCAGAATCACGACGACACAGTGCCCAAAAGTAGTTCACATCAAAAGACGGTGCGAGTTAAAAAAAAATGGATGGAGAGTAAGGTTTATGTATTTAGATCCTTTATTGGAAACGGCCAGGCAAACAACTTTCAACAAAAATATCGATTTTGTTTTGCAGGTTATACTTTCAAACGAAAAAAGAAGTTGAATCTAATCCAGACGGTTTCAATTGGTACCGGGCAAATCAAAGACAGAAGGGCAAATACTTCTCAGAACGCAATTTCGGCGGCGACTCATCAATGGCTTGAGGTGAAAATATTCTGATGTGAGGAAATGGAAAACTTTGCATTATGAACTCCCCCATTAAAGAAAATTGCAAAACCTTTCCTACCCTAGCGAGAAAACCACACAAAATCTTTCATACTTGAAGCAGCTAGATCCGATTTTTGAAATAAATAAGACTTTTTTTTTCTTTTTTCTTTTTCTATCCGCTACTGATATTCATTGATTTTGCAAAAACCGATATTTCGGGAACCACTTGTTCCATTCACCAGGAGTTGTTAGAATAAAGAATAGAAAAAAGTAAGCCTTAATTATTTCAAATAATTTAATTACTAGAAACACCGCGAAATTACACTTAGATAGATCCGGTTTCCATTTTTTTTGTAATATTAAATATACTGATTTATAGAAAATGTTATAGTGAACCGTTGAACTTACCACCAATGCTAGCATTATACGCTACACCAACTCCACAATAATTGTTGAAAGCAACAGAGGCAACTTCTCCAGCACATCTAGTTCCATGTTTGTTATCTCCATTATCTTGGGGCATCGGATCGGAATCGTTCCCGTTAATATCATATGATGCATCTGGATCCTTTTTAAATAAAAGAAAATTAATTTCTTTGCAGATAGCGTAATAATTTAATCTAAACTTATTAAATCAAAACAATTAGTAAATTTCGAGTTCCTATCCTGTGGATGCATTGGCGTTATTGATTTTCAAAATTGTATACAATCCACAAGTATTAAAAATTACAGGCGTGTAATATGTAATGTACATGACCCCCATAATCTTTCTGTTAGAAAATATAAGTTTGAAATCTTCCGGGACGCTTTTCTTCGTTCGCCAAATACCACTTCTTTGTTATAACCCATAGACCGAAATTAAATTGTAACCTTCAATACGATCAGTACCAAGACATTTCCTACAGTTTTGTACGACGTGGTTACAACACACTTTCTTCTGTTTATATGTATATCAAAAAATATATGTTTGAAAAAATTTCCTCAAGAAAAATTAAGTCTTCCTTTTTTATAAAACCTCCATTACATTGGGTAAAAATCGACAATTATCAATTATGAAAATCTGGAAAGATTTTGATAATCTCAAGACTGTTAAAAATATTGAAGCTTCTAGTGCGTACTGAGAAAGCTGTGAAATTGATTGCCGGTCACTTTGAAAATCAGGGTACTGTCATCCCGAAACACTGCGGCCGCATTTTGTTTTTTTATTTTTGGTAACAACGAAATTATTTTAAGAGCTCAATAACGGTGATACCTCTTTTTACGCATTTAACACTAAATAATAATAATCGTTGACGCAACAATCCAATTGGACCATGGCCTTCAAGTGTGTTAGAGCACTTCAATCAAGGCCGCAATGGTACACTACAGTAGATTGTAGGAAGCAATGTAGTCAGCATTGCGCTCGCCTGAGATTATTACCCTGATTTGACTCAGGTACTCATTCGCAGCGGAGTCGACTGGTATCCGACATCTAGTCACGATGACAAATCCCTCTGCCACTAGTGAGATTTGAACCGCGACCTTCCGCTACGACAGCTAAGCGCTCTAATCACTTGAGCCATCCAGACACTAAAACAACCCCTTAAAATAGATTCAAAAAGGAGATGTAAAAAATAGCTACTTCATATGTGGGTCTTTGGTAGTATATGTTAAGCATTCTCATTAATTATGACGTCAGCATCATATTTCGCACGAAATTCATAACTTTGATCTACTATCGGATATTGTTCTTAATGGCAGGATTTGTGCGAAACTTTCTAGTATTATGTGTCCTATTACTCTTTATGCTACTGGCGGTTTCTATTAAGTTTATTTGAGTAAATATCGGGATGGGATGTATTGGGAGGCCTAGATTTCATATAGGTAGTAGATTGAGTAGTTTCCGAAAATGAGTCTGTGTCTCACTTGAAATTTATACGGTGAAGTAAGGGAATAACTTTTTCCCCTATTTTGTGACGGATGACGAAGCTAATATAAGGTCTATTTCTGAAAGTTCTTATTGGGACCTTGCATTTGATATCCCACATGGATACATTAGGGGAAAAAATGTTTATATGCGTACATGAGAGGCTTCTCTTTATCTCCAAGTGAATTCATTCCTCCTTGTATCCACATGTCCACCAAAATTCAAACCGATGTAGCCGTTTTCGACAAATATGCTTGTGTGTGACAGACATAAACAGGCACCAAACTTTCTCTCAAACTAACCTTAACAATGAACATATATCAATAGTTCTGAGAGAGTTAATTTTCGAAACTGATGCCATGTTCATTTAGGATGATGGATTGCTTTGATAATATTTTATATATTACACATATAATCCTAACTAAGCGGCATTTATTCCAGTAATTAAATTTAAATTAAAATTTACCATTACCCGAATCTATTGGTACCGTTGACTTATATAAAGTCCTCAATTGGCGGAATGGAGATCCAGCTTATCAGCAATGTTCGACTATACACATATGTTTGTTTTACTTATGACTTCTGGACGATTTCTTCCGTGATGTTCAAAAAACAAATAGTAGAAGTGAACATGGGGAATACACGTGGGATTACCCGAAAATTCGAAGACTATATACTTCATTGATAGATTGTATTTCATACTTTTTACCCTGCTTTTGGCGAAATATTTTCCGGCAAATATTGTTTCAATAAATTTTTAAGATACTCTAGAGACATTTTCTGTTTACGAACGATGAAAGAGGTATGATTGAAGTCTGAAATTCAGCAGTAATTCTTTTCTTTCTGCTTCCGTTCACTCTGACTTTTTGTTCGTCATTTGATATGTTATTTCCACTCGTAACGTATTTTCAACAACTAGGAGCGGAAATGAAATAGTAACCAGTGGGGGCCTAACCCAAAGCCAATCTAAGTTCCTGTTGTATATCCCTATAAATAAGTTGAAAGTTGGAAACAAATTGCAAAGTGAAAATAGTGTGCTTTTGAAGGAAAGGTAAGGCTATCTCAGCTGGAATTGATGCACGACACTGCAAAAATTGATCGACTCGAAACACATCATTATACTCACATAAAGGGGGTGATAACTCCTAGTCGATAGGTGAATTCCTATGCGAATTTGCTTTACGTGGAAGCTAAAATAGCTGTTTGATGACGCTAAGAGTCTTTTCCTATTCTTAAATTAACGTAATTCATCTCGACACCTTAGAAGATGCACATTGCTGTCTGATGCGAAAAACTATATATTGCAGTTAGAGAGTTGTGTGTTTTCTTCGAATTTATTTTGAGCTTGAGAATATTCAAAGGTGGTGGAACAGATGTTCAGAATATACAAGGGGAAACATTTTCAAGGTTAATATGCTACCAACTTGCCATCTTTGGTACTGGGATTTAGATAGAAAACGCTATTAGTTCACTGTTTTTTACGTCAATAAGTAACAAAGGTCTTATAATTTCGAAATTGAATTCGGTAAAATGAAAGCAGTTGCCTTATAATTTGTAAGCTGAATTTCATTTGGCTTATACTATATATATATTAAACGAAAAAGCTCCAATTAATCATTCTTTTCGTGATGGAAGTCATTTTAGAGAGATCAAATTCACTCGTGTAGCAAATTAATAATATCCACTTATAGGACTACATAGCAAACTTTCCCAGCCGCAGAATGGTTTACAAAACCCCTTTTGTATGTAAACTGATTTGGTGTAATCCTTCATACGGTAATGATTCGCATCACGCCTCACACGTCTTTTACCCTCATCTTTCTGCGAGATCAAATGTATTTTTAATGGTTTCACTAATTCACCGCCAACCGTTATTCCGCTTGACCTACAATGTTCTTTTTTCTCAATCAACTTTCTCAATTCTGAAGCGGTGTGCTACCTGTGATGTTTACGATAAAGCTTGTGTAACATACGTTGCCGTTTATAATAAATATTTAAGGGTTTGTAATAGAATTTCAAATCAGCGAATTGATGATGGGTCAAAATGGTTTGAAACGTTTGTTACGATATAGACTCTAAATATCCTCTCTTTGGCTCATCCTTTTCCCATTGGCAAACCCTTAGTTCTCGACCCGGCCTTCCATTTATCCATGCCATGATTCCTAAACGTAGATTCCAGGAGAAAAGTGAAAAGTGGTGGTTAAATTTACGACTGAAATCGATTTTATCGTTTGAAAATCAAGGCGACTACTATTTGTAATGAGATTTCCAATAGATTCAACGATGTTGTTACAAGCGCTTTATTTGCAAGTATCAATCTGTTACGATAACCTAAGGGTTAGAAAGGGTCAACATCTGAAAAAATATTAATGACTGCTATTCGTATAAATACTCCTTTCATCTAAATTTTCAGTATTCTCTATAAATTTGAGTAGGAAGATTTTTTAAATAGCAGAAATAATCGGAAGTGAGACATTCAGTCTTGCTCTTTTATAATTTTTTTCAATCAATAGACAATATGCTAGAAAAGGAAGATAAACTTTGATATTATGCCAACTGTTTTATTATTTGTATATGGTATCTCTCTCTTTGGAGCTAGTATATAATGTTAGATTGTATACCATATTAAATGAATTTTACAGGTGAAGGTTTTTATAAGCGTGGTTTACGATAAGATACTCATATACGATAATGAATTATTGGAGCCATGATCGAAATTCAATGTTTCGAAATATGTGGAGTTAGTCGTTCTGTATATTTCACCAATTGCTGCGAAGGAAATCGGAATAAGGAAACTATTGCTAATACCATTTGCTAGTTCTATCTGTCGTACCTGTTTTGAAGATATACATATAAACGTAAAGCCCCATTGAGTATATGCGTTTATATTGTGATAACTTTCATTATTGGCAATATTGACGCGAGCAATGCATAAGAATATATGACCAAGTGAAGGAAAATGACGACATACTTCCGCGAAGCAAGAGCACCCACAAAAAATTGACAAATTATTTAAATCAGATGCATGCTGATCATTTTAACTGAATAACTGTTAATCCAGATCTAGTGGACCAATTTTTCACCAAGAAGACACCTTATTCTTAATGGGGTTATTCTTGCCGTTTGAAACGTCTTTCAATTACTTGTTTCGCACTATCTGAACTACTTCTGTTTTTTGTGCGAGTTTCTGAAAACGAATTCTTTAATTTACAGCTGAATAGCAGTAATGATGCACAAAAGGGTCCAAGTGCTGATTAAAAATTGGCCGTTGACAAAATGTCACATTCCTAGCTGCTAAGAGTCTTATATTTCTACAAATCAACCTGAACGTTATAGTTCTCGTAAGAACTGTGATGGAAACTTTGTCCCGCTTAAAAATGAGGTTTACTCGTCTTGATGGATTGTGCCATTTGCCTTTGCCATGGGTGTGATCTGGATGGAGTCGAGAGGGTCTACACTTCACCATCTATCTTTTGGCCGCGCAAAACCGGAATGTCTGGAGTTCCTTATTAAGGCAGACCTAGACCGGATACCGGTTGTTGCGCCGTTGATGATGATGATGAATGCGTCGATTGCCATCAAGTTCGGTGCCACCGTCTGTAAAAACAACGCTACCTAGAAGTACGGCCTCAATATTCTACTCACACTCCGCTGTAATACGAAGATTATTCTAACGTAATTGTTAGAACAATCTTGCACTGAAAGTGGTGCTCATACTATTATTCAATATAATACAGGGGAACTTTCTATGGACATTCTACTGATACTAATTTCTACGTCTTCTAACAAAAATTGTGTTTTCAGGAAAAAGTCTGTTACTCGTAAGGAATAGATAATAAAATTATGAAAAAAAATCTATATACATGTATATCGGAAGCAATATTGCGGAATGCAAAATATTATTACTAGAACTTGGACGGAAACATATATTTTCTTGATTACAGCAAACAATGTGGATTTCCATTTCTAAGATTATCCCAAATTTCATATTACTTTTGCATGTTCCTACCATTAGAAACTTCGGAGAGTGTATGAATTTTATGGAAATTTGACCTTTTTGATTATGTGAAATAAGAGAAAACTTTCAGTATTAATGATTCTATCTGCCCTTGTATCTTTCTGAATTTTTAGCAGACCATAAACTTTTCAACTAACATAGAACGTACATTACGCTATAGAAAAACTTGTATGGTTAACATTATTGTTATTACAATTTCATTATAATAATACTCACATAATTTTGCGCGAGATCAGGATGATTTGTCTGAATGCCATCATCAAGGATGGATACGACAACGCCTTTTCCTGTATATCCTTTCTGCCAGGCTGGTCCTATGTTCATATCAAGGCCATCTTTGGCGCCACCATTCTGTTGAGTTTTCCCCCGTTCAATTTTTTCACGTTCACATTCATTCATTCCGTTAGAATGGAATTTCGTTTTTGGTTGGGTTTTTTATCCAATTTTCCATTTTGTTAGCCGTGGTAGTATGAACACAATAGCAGCGAACATTGTAGTGTAGAGAGAACATGTAAATATACATATTGAGAAAAGTGGATGAGGAAGAGTTAATATGAAAATAATTCAAGGGGAATATGATGTTTTATGATAACAATTTTCGCAATTCCAAATTTAGCATCAATAGTTTTAGATATTGTAATGTAAGTGCAACTTATTCTAAAAAACCATCCTAAAATATAAAAGTGTCCATATTGGCATTGCATGATGAACACGATGGATAAAGCAAGAAATATGAATTTTCATTATCCGTTAATAGTCAACAAGTACGGCAGTTACGCTCTTATAAACTGCATTCACTTATGCATTAAATGTAAATATAAATCCGCTGAATCTTATTTCCCAGTCCATCCAAACTTAATAATCGAATACGGGTAATAACCTATATAATACATACATACATCTTAATCCTTTTACCTCCATTACAATCATCCAACTACTTTGAACCATTCTAATGTCTATAAACTGTAGAAACACCGATTATTCACCCTCCATCCATCTCTTTGTATGCTTCGGTGACGTTTCTGCACATTGTGTTTGTCATTGTTAAAAGTCCAACCAGCCACTACTTTAGAGACTACAAGGGTAACAAACAGCAAGACATCATGCATCCTGCACCCTACATTCTCTGCGGTTCTCGATATGCTTCCAATCTTTGGCGAGGAGCGCAGATGCATTCTTAGAAGGGATTATACATAGCACCAAGGGACAAAGATATTACTTATTGTTCTCCTTTTAGGACTTTGCCACATTTAAACTATTATTATGGTTCTTGCCACATAAATCCGTTTATTTGTGAGCGTATATAAAAGGTTAATGCAGCATTACTACCACCGCATTTTCGCCTTTAACATGATTTCGAATTTCCTTCATTTTCTCTCTTAATATAGTACGTACAGAAAATATTTCCTTTAGTGCTTCTGCTAAATCGTGAAAAAGTAGAACGTAATGGGGAAAGTTTTTCAGCAAAATAAGTTGTCTTGATTATAAAAGTTCAAATATTCTGCTACCAAATTAATAACTTACTAGTAAAACTACTGCGTTAGGCTTTCGTAATACTATGTAGTTGAAAAAATTGTATCTACTTCTAAAATAATTTTACTTTTCTTGTAAAACTTAACACATGCTGTGCCACCACACCCGTCCTTTTCGTGATTGAATGTTTTATCAGCAAAGTAAGATATTCTCTTACGTTGTAAGTTTGCAAAGATGGACGTAATGAGAATTGGGGCCAAGCTTACAGCGGTGTTAGCTAGCTTACCCTCGCTTTACACTTCAATATTTCAGCTCACTGAGGAATGCATTCATGTTCTACGTTCAATTCCAAATTGGAAAAATAGACGACACAAAAAGATCATAACTGTTGCTTTGTGATTAGCCGATAATGAAAACTCATGTTAAATGCATTGTAATCGCAATGCTCGAATAAAATAAAAACTTTATGTTAGTCAAAATTAATAAAGTAAAAAGAAAAGAATGCACATACTCTACTCACCAGGTACCATTGTTCTTTGAATAGTGGATCTGGGAATATCGTATGCGGCGTTGCATCACGATATTCTAGTCGCGATTGAGGAGCGATTCCCTTCAAAAGACTACCTAGACCCAATCCTGTAGTCGGGCTCGGCGTGAATGAGAGTCCTGGAAATCGTATACCGGGATTGTAATCACGTTTTTTGCGAACTTTTTCATTCTGTTGCTGCATCCATCGTACCTACAACAATGCGAAAGGGAGAGAAAAAGAAAAGTAAATTGTAACATTTCATATATTTATAGGAAAATTAATTTGCATATAGATTATAGCCAGTGAAAATCTGATGATAGAAAGAGTGCTCTCAAGCACCAAATTAAATGTGTTCCAATTTCATCAAAAGCCTCCATCGTAATCTTCTTTACCACTTCGCTGAGTTAAGCTGCATCATAAACATGTATATGTACACTCATATTTATACATATGTGCATATGTATCAACTGTTAGCGACATTCTGCAGCTAGCCAGGCTCTATACATGCATAAAATGAACCTGTTGAGCTTATGATAGAGGACAAGGAACAAACAAATTTCATGGCAGGAAATTAAACGGATAAGCCATAGTTGGTTTCCTTCCGTAGTTTATATTCGTTTTCAGTACAAAAGGAATGAACTGTAGATTACCCGTTGAAAAGTATCTCGAAAGAAATTGTAAAATTGCCGAGGAGCTATATTTCCTATAAATTATTCCTTTAAAATATTATTCAAATTTCCATGGAAATAAGCAATTCATAACTTGTTTGAAAATTTCCAGATTTTTTTCCGGTCGTATCCCTAATACAATATTATTCAAATTTCCAGATATATTTGGAATTCGTAAGTCGTTTGATCGTTCTCAGATTTTTTTTGCCGTGCCTTCCATGTCTGAATGCTAGCCTCCTATTAATTATTTTATTTTTTTCAGAATTTTAAAATTGTTTTTTAAAGATGAAAATCAATACCGAAGTACGTAAATTTGAAAATCTCCGAAAACGTCCTGGAAACCTCCGATCTCGGCCAAAGAGTAACGTAATGTCCCATCGACATCCCAGTTGTAAAGTGTGTATATATTCCAGTTTCTCAGTCTCTAGACAGAGTATTATAAGCGGCATATATTAAAAAAATGGGCGACTACCGTATGAGAGACTTTTAATTATGGACTTGGAGGAGGAAAATAGACAAAATTCGGAAAAAATTCGACAAATAGAAATTCAAATTTAAAGCTTAAAAAATTAAAAATTAAGCATCAGCGTTAAACAAGTTCCTATTGAGGCAAATGTTTACTCGACTTAATTTTTGAAAGAATACGGGGTTAAATGTTGTATAATGTATGATTTTTTCTCAACTACTCTGGATACAGTAGCACCAGGAAAATAACGATTTGTATATGCTTCATATTTCTTTCTTCAGCTTATTTGTACCTAGCTTGCAATGCATATGCATATATTATATCAGACTATTCATTTTAGCGTGATTTTGATATTAAAAGCCTTAAATTGCAGCAAAGTTGCACAGAACAGTAATTTGTTAGGAATAATGCGATTTCCACCAAAACTTGATCGAATCATACTTTATATTATATATAATTTTGGGACGAACGTAAGGGCTTTACAGTCAATTAGTAGAATTTTCTTTGGCCAGATATAAGTATGTAGGGTATTTCGGAAACTAGACACCATAAAGTGGCATCTTTGTGATTTTTTCCATATCTTTCGGAGAATGGTTCTATGAGGAAAATGACCATTTTTAGCCCCCGCACTCCCGCCCTTTGCATCAAATGCCAGAAAGTACTAACCCAGGCCTTTCATTTGATATTCTACATAACTATATTCCCCCTTTAAACTACACGTAGAAAGACGTTACGGCATGCATGGGACTTCATAGTTCCCACTAAATTTCATGTCAATAGGAGTAATCGTTTCTGAGAAAATGCACACAGTAAACTGATTTTATTAAGGCTTCGTTGCACACAAAACCTTAAAAGGCAGTATGTTGAAAAGTACGTAAGTTTCCAATTCTTGCTAACGATACCTCAGCAAAATAATCTAGTCTGAAATGATCCGAATTGAGATGAAATACTAAAAAATCATTTCAACATTCTTTGCTTGCTTTATAAGTGCATATACATATTTCTTGCTTTACTGTAGTATCTGGATTCTAGCAGATTGATCTCTCACCAGTAGCTATTTCAGCTCCTACGTCCTTAGTTCTCCATATTGCATCTTTTATTTTTTGTTTGATACATGCCTGTTGATGATGGTACTCTGTAGGAGGCATTGTGAGCAACATTGCACTCGCCCGTAATTATAACCCTATTTCGATTCAGGTACTAATTCACAGCTAAGTCGACTGGACTGGAGTCAGGATACAAACCCGTCTCCCAACAGTGAGATTTTAATCGCGCCCTTCCGCTACGACAGCTTACCGCTCTAACCATTGAGCCCTCCGGACACTTAATGTATGGTTAGCAAATTAAGTTCTAAAAAATGTTGAGACACTTTATAGAAGTTTTTGCAACTTAATTATAGATATAAATTTTTAGCATGATCCTCAATTGGGTGGCAAATTATGGTAACGCAGAAACTCAAACTTCCAATTTGCGACTAGGAATTATTTTGGGAGATATCGCAATCAGCATAGAAGAAAAACATCAATAAAACTTTTACATTTTTATTGGAAGGGATGAAAGTTAAGCCTAACATGTCTGAATAAGTAATTGGATTTTCCTGCAAACTTTCGCAGGAATTTTAAATATTTTCTTCCCTTAATCCGCAGAGTATATAAGTATATTAATCGAAGAGACGGATAAAGAATAGAATAACGAAGGCGACTACAATCCAATTAAACAGAAAAAAGTTTCAAGAAAACGTTTTTAGAGAAATCTAGTGGAAAAATGCAAGAAAACTTACCTCAGGTTCGGAATTTAAGGCGTTGTGGTGAGTATCACTTCTGCTCAACGAACGCTTTGATACATGATTGTGGTGGAGAAGGTAGTAGCCTTTCAAACTTCCGATCTGTAATTAAAAGATGAATAAAAATTTAGATTTCAAATTAAGAGAACTTTTAACATTATTAGATATGAACATATGACTTTTTCCTTATTGTTTTATAAGTCTTCAATTGAATTAATTACATTAAAGTTGACCATTTTAAGCACCTCCGTTCTACTTTAATTTCATAACAAATTATTTTCAAGGGGCCTCAGAATTCAGAACTGAAATTCATTTTCACATAGAGCAGTTGAGAGTATTTATGTAATTTTACACTGAACGCTATATTTGAATGGAATGCCACCGAAATGTAATTTCACTAATGGAAATCTAATTAATGTTTTATTTCACACTGCTATTTTCACGAACTTGCCCTATCTATTTCGATTTAAACCGTTGGGTGGAAGTGCGCCTGCCGCAATGGGAAGTGACAATATGTTTCCATTTTTGTTTAGCAGTCCAACATGCATTATGCCCTTGATACGCTAACTTATTTTCAATCGGAATGTTTAAACCACAATACAATTCAGCTTTAACATATTGTATTGTATTTTTCTATATAAAATTTTAATTTATAGTAGCTGCAATATCTCATAAATATTTTATGTAAATATATTGTCGTTCGCAGGGGGTCGATTGCAGATGTTATATGATATAATTTGAATGCAAAACAAGTGCGAAGGACCTCACCTACATTTTTCCTTCTCATTTTTTCCCAGCAATTTAAATACCTCGGGTCAACGCTATCCGCCAATGGAGAATTGCATTATGAAATTGCTTCACGCATTAACGCAACCTGGATGAAGTGGCGTTCCACAGCTGGTGTTCTTTGTGATCGACGGACCAACGAACGTCTCAAATCTAAAATTTACCTACCTAAAATTTAAATATCGTCTGTCCTGTCGCCCTCTATAGTTCTGAGTGTTGGCCGACTATAAAAGACAATAAACGAAGTCTTGCGGTAATGGAGACGAAGATGTTGCGTTGGTCTAGTGGCGTGACAGACTTTGATCACATCCGAAATGAGGATATCCGCGATCGTTATGGGGTTGCACCGATCGTGGAAAAATTGCGAGACAGGCGTCTTCAATGGTATGGTCACGCGATTCACGTTAACGAGAATTCACTTGCCAAGATTGGTCTGAACATCGAAGTCGATGGTAAACGACCAAAAGACAGGCTGAGACAAAGGTGACTTGATACGCTGGATCGGAATTTAAAAGCCTTGAGATTGCATCCAGATCAGGCATTTGATAGAATCAAATGGCGAAAGCGATCACGACGCCGCTTGTTAATGGGACAAAGGTTGAAGAAAAAGAGGAAATAAAGCTACTTAACATTTATAGATGAAATATACCAGTTCTTATATAAACAGAACTCCTTGAAGTTTCGGGGAAGTACATTTTGGGAACTACGGAGTTCGCAGGCTTTAGCGAAACTGATGACATTCTCCAGAGGCAGAGAGTGTGCAGATTCTCCATTGAAGAAAACTTTGCCAAGATGTCTGAGGTCTGAGGAGGCCGGGCAGCTGCATAAAAAGTGCAGGGTCGTCTCCTCCTCCTCCTAACATTGGCCGCATATAGCCGAAACCACTAGCCCAATCTTTTCCATATGGTAGTTTAAGGAGCAGTATTCCGTCAAAAGCCCCGTTTTGATGTCCCACTTCTTAAGGGACAACAAAAATGCCGCTCTAGTGGCCCTAGGGTCTTTTGACAAGGATTTTCGCTGTCGGCAAGAGTCCAAATTTCTTCACTCGGTTGCGTGAATCCTTGCAATTTCACCCTTCAGAGTAGACTTGACAGTAGATGGTCGGATTCCAAGAGTTGGTTCTGGCCCCACCATTGTGGATCTAGATCCTCGGCGAGCCAGTCTGTCAGCCTCCTCATTACCAGCGATGTTAGACTGCTCCGGCACCCACATTAGGAATGTTTCGTTCAATAGGCCAAGTTTCATCAGCAGCTGATGTCAACTACACACCAACTAGCTTGATATGTCGTTGCTATTTAGTGCTGATAATGCCGCTCGACTGTTGAAACAGATTCGAATCGTGCGACCCCTCCATTTTTGTCGCAAACATTCTTCTGCTGCCAATGAAATGGCATATATCTCCGCCTGGAATATGGTCGTCATTTTCCCGAGGGGTCAGGCCAGTTCTATAATCGGATTCCCCGAGAACACCCCTGCGCCCGATCCGCCATCCATGACTGACCCGTCGGTGAAAATTATTAAGTCAGTAATCTGAAAAGACTCATGGCCATTTGTCGACCATTCTTCTCTTTCGGTGATTACGACAGTGTATGTCCTTTCAAAGACGAATCTGGAAACCATATGATCGGGTCGAGACAGCTAACTGGTCCGCGACAAATGTGGTTAATTCATTGGCGTGTTGATGTGTCGATGACACTTAGATGGTTTTCTTGTCAATGACTTCCCCCATGTGACAAGCCATAAAAATTGTGCGCGGTCGAAAATGCGCAGTGATTTTTCTCTGCTGTAAAATTTCGAACAATACGCTGAGAGTTGAATCTCCTTTATACAGTCTACTTGACTAGGACGAATTTCTATCAGGAAAGACATCATAGATTGGCAGTATTATATTAAAGTGAAACAGTCGTTCACTAAAAGTAGTTTGCATAAGAAAATTAAAGAAGTAGGTTTTCGTGACTGTAAGCTTCAGTTTCTCGATTTGTTCTATTTATCAAACCAATTTAATAAAATACAACAAATGCACCATATTTTTCCAAAACTGGCTCTGTTTTCGAAAGTATTCTTTCCACCAGGAACAGAAGTATTATATAACAAAATACGATACTTCAGAAATCTACTCCTTCGTATAAATATATAGATAAACCCATGTTTTCTTCTTGTATTTGTAAGTTAATTTGCGTAGCGTTATCTTTACTGCCTCAGTGAAAAGCTATGGCCATTAATGGATTACTTCTTTATTTACTCTACCTTACTTCAGAAGCTTTGCAATTATCGATATCCAGCTGAGTAGCAATTTGGCCTTCGAATCAACTTCTTTATCAACACAGATGAACTTTCTCGCCCACAGCCACGTATTACATAGCAGAATATAATTCTGATATTTACGCATCAAAAGTTTATCAAACGGAACATTAGGCATAGGTTATTCATGGTGTAATCTAAAAAGTTACACTCTTACTGATTCACTAATCTTACTGATGGCTTAAGTATTTGTGCTTTGGCTCTAATTATAAGACATTGCTTTCCCCAAGCAACAGGATAGGAAAAATTTACTTGGATATATTGAAGACAGAACAAAAATAAGTTTTGAGTTACACTTAATTACATCCTCAGAAGGACAACGTCAACAAACTCCCTGAGAAGTTTTCTCATGCGAAAAATTTTCCCCTTCTTTACTCAAATCCCTTTTATTGCTGATCAAATATGAACGGTTTGGTCCATCGGAAAATTCTCTATTTTACTCCACTATGCTTATTTGGCGGATAGCAAATTATATATATTGAATATTAGTAAAAATTACATCTGAATAGTATTGTTAACAAGTTTATTGGGCTCGCTTGCTCGCCTTACAATCTCTAACATATATCACCTATGGAATTTAGGATCTAAGATGTGAAACATGCTTATTGCGTGTAGTGGGTGCCATAAATGAACCGAGTTGGAGAAGATTTAAATTTCTGGATTTATTACAGATGAACGAATAGACAATGGGAGAGTAAAATTTCTATTGCTTCTTGTGTCTATGTACACCGTATCGCTTTTATGTTCAAATAGTATTGACTATTTATCCATATCCAACAAAGATGATATGAGGGAAGCAGGCATGGGTACTACATAATTGTTAACAAGAAAGTGGAGCATGAAGCGAACAGAGATAATATGATACAACACCTGTTTTCGCATGACTTCAATAATTACGTACAATATAATGTCTGAAGGAGACAATCAGATGGGAATAGGGAAATAGTTAAATTGTAAGCCGTAGGTCGGCCGCAACGAGGGAAGAAGGTTTGTTTGTCAAATCCATTTTTTGCTACCAAATAAGGTTTTATGGGAGGTGAATATTGACAGTTGGAAAACAGCGTACAATTTTGTGGCATTTGCTTCCTTACTATTCAGTGAAGTTAAAAATGAAGTAGTAATCGAGGGCAGTTAGGGGACGGTCTGTGTTATTAATATGCTAGTGCAATTAGATTCGGCAATTGTTTGATACTACCAAGCATTTAACAGTTTAGTTGAGAATTATTTCTAAACATCAGTAAATTGCGAAGAGTTTTCACTTTTTGTCAGCAATTTATTTTTGAAATATTAACAGGACTGTGATTGTAACGTAGTGCTGCTAACATGTTAATTTCTCATGATAATGCTAATTAGTTGACATCAAACTCTCACCGATAATTTGCGTACAAAATTGTACTCCATGAATGTTTTGACAGAACAGTGTTGCTCTACTTGGGGCCTTGTTGACAATTCCTATTTAAATCATTCTGTTGTTATGCCAACAACTATAGAGTTAGAGCTATTTCCTATGGGGGCAACTTTAAATCAGAGCACTAATATCAATATGTTAAATTATTTTTACATGTAAACATAGTTTGTGTTGCATAGAATTAAAGATTAATCACAAATATTCAAGTTTTAGTTTGGTATAGATTAAGATAAATATACACAATTTTGTTGTTTATTAATATTTTCCCCAATATCTGTCATAGGCATCTCATTTCCGCTCTCCATCCTATTTTTATGTTATCATCACGATGGAAATTCAACCAATTCTTATGTATGATATCATATCAATATAATAATAATTTGAAATCAAGCCAGTTAGTCAATGCTGAAACTTCTTCCTAAACAGTTGCTGTTAATTCAGGGATAATTGCCGGTAACACTGAGTAAACGATACTCGTACGTTTCGATTCTCTTGTATGGTTTGTGACCAATGCTGCTCCGGTCGTGTCAAGTAGCGTAGATTGAGTATGATATAATATCACGGTGGCAATGGAGAAGGCAATTATTTAATGGGGTTGTCTCCTAATTATACAATATGTGGGAGGCTGGATGTGCCGGAGCATTTGTGTAACGTTGATAGAAGGAAAGAAGGAATAAGCTCTTGATAAGATTCACAAAAAGTGAGGGGTAATAAGACAAAAAAAAATTAGATGAATTTTACGGCTTTTTAATGAGGACAATACAATATCTTTTCGTTTCCTATTGTCTTATTTTGATCTGTATTTAATGCTTCTATTAAACACATTCATCAGCCGATTTCGACCCTGTTTCTGATTTTGGAATATTTATTAGATATGATTTACTCTGAATATCCCAGAAGCGAATGTTTCATTGTTTGTTTTGTAAAGCAATGTAATTCGTCAGTATCATTCATTCCTTTAGATTAACAGATTGATGGATTCAGTGGATTGTGGACCATCTGTGACAGTGTCTCCCGTAAAACTGTTGAATGTCTCTAATTCTTCAATATTCTTTGATTTTGTGTGATATCTCGAAGAGATTTTATTAAGGAATTTAAATAATTTAAAATCATAACTTCACAGCCCGCAAAGCCACTTCTGATCGAAAAATTATGCTTTGACATCAATAAATATATAAAGTCTGTTTTTTTTTGTATTATGGAATCGTACTAAGCGAAATATTTATGATAATATTCTTTCATTTCTCGTTTTGAATAATTGCGACTAGATGTAAAGACCGTTCATTGCCTCTACATTGCTTAGAGTGTGCAGAAACAGGTGCAAAAACAAACGAGTATTTTGACGAAATTTCGAAGGTCACTGTTTGGTTAGCAGAAGAAAAAAACATTTGAAAAATTGCTATACCATAAATAAATTCGGAAATTAAACACTGAATTATTTCTGCCTCAAGGTCAAAGAACATAATTCTGATTTTCTGGTCATATTCACAAGAACTAAGATTAAATCTAATTATCTTTTAATAACTTTGACCTTATGAATTTAAACATTGTTTTATTTTGAAGTGCTCTCACTTTTAGTTTTCATTTGCTCTTAAACATAAATCATTTGAAAGGCATTTAATTATAGACAATTTGCAAGACATCATCATCGATTCTTTTAAACGACTCAAACTGTAACCCAACAAAAAAATATTTCAAGGTAAGTGAGATATGTTCCACCATATTGATCCGGTTTTTTACCTCAACCGCGATGGCAAAAAATGTTACTTGTAAAACCTCTAACTCATTCATTTCAAAACTATTTAATACAAGGATATTGTTAAGATAGGAGATAATAGGATACGTGAAATATTGGGTTTTTCATATCTGTTCCAGTTCATTACCGAGTTAAGCACATCTTTATGCAAGTCAAGATATAATTTATCTATGTATTTAAAATGTTAGTTTTTTCACTCCCTATTCACTTTTATGTGGATTAATTTGAACAAAGCTTCTATCATTTTATGGTTGATCGAGGACTGCTTGAATTTCATTTTCTGTAAAGTCAGCGTAATACCATTTGCTTTGGTTCTGCAAATTATTAAGAGGGCGTTCGATAATTATTACATTACGAAAATAAATACATTCTTAAACGTTTTCTCACTTGCTGCCACAAGTCCCACTTTTCCATCGGACAATTTTCATCCATAGAGGGTATTAGGACAATTTAACCATTATTTGTATCCAAAGAAAATTTGTTTTTAATTAAACGTGAAAAATTGTCATAATAAAAACGAAAAATCAGCCACCCTGAAAATTTATTCTCAAACTAAGTACCGCGGGATACATATATATATAATATAGCCCCTAAGACGAAAAGATTACAGTATCGGAAGTAGAGCGTTAAGAGGGAAAGAATTTTTTTCGAGTAAAGGAAAATTCCGCACTAATCTTAAACCAACTAATGAAATAAAGGCCTGTTTTAGATTAATGATTCGTTGCTGCCCTGTTTCCACCCCTTATCCAATACTTAGAAATTCAGCAAGATGTCAAATTTGTTAAATTGGGCTATCCTTTAAAATGCTGCCAAAACGATAGGATAGACGGGGATACTCAGGAGTAGCTGGAGGCATTATAGGAGTTTGAACTCAAATGGAATTTGATTTATTATCCCTAGTCTTTCCGTTTTAGATAGTGCACTTTTCCGCTTCGGATATGCGAAGAATTTGGAAAACTGTTTTAAAAATGAAGCATCGATTTATTGAACGGATATGTTGCCAAAGCAAATTGGTGCAATTTTCAAGATTTCTTGTAAAATGAACATTTTATACTAACCAAAAAATTTAAGGTTACTCGGAAGTAATAAAGATTACGCGGTTCATTTTAGCACAGCATTGACTCCACATATAAATAAGTGGGTGTATGTTATAGTTTCATTAATATATAAGTTGGATTGAAATGCATCAGCATTCAGCAAAAAAGCTTATGGACAATAACAGATATGATTGTCTTCTTTTATGGCAGTTCAATTGCAAGACCTTCGCCTTCCAAAGCGTTAGTTTTCCTTCCCACGGCTGTACTTGATGATTCGAGAAATTGTTTCATTTGTCCTCTAATATTTTTCTTACTTGAATTTGCCTAATCAATGTACAGTGAGAGTTTAATTTCCTTGTATCATTAGAGAAATGCATGTAAAAACAGTTGCGGAAATATAGCAAAGCAGAAGGAAATTGAAAAAAAAATTTTCTTTACTTGACAGAGTGTGAGTAACGACCAAGAATTCCAGGTATAAAACTTTAGTAAAAGCTGATTACTTATCTAACCTTTTCTCCTTTCATGACGAAAAAGAGATACCATAAATAAAAATTAAAAAGGATACTATCTGCAGAAAGGTAGAAACCTCTAGAAGAATTTAGATGGAAATCTTCGTGAACAACTTTTGAACATCCTAATATCCCGAGACTTTTAATAGGCGACCAACCAAGTTGGGATTTATTTGGAAGCCAAGCAACTTAATTAGGTTCTAAGATTTTCAAGAATAGAGATTGGGCGATGAAACGCTGTTGTTGCTGCTTTACTATACTGCAGTTGAAAATCAAGATGTAAACTACATTGCAAACAGTGCAACTTGGTAGCCAATTTCAGGCTCCGCTCACAAGGTACAACATTTTTTGACAGACGTGCAACTTGCAACTTGGTTGGCAATCAGACTGCCCGTCTCCCATCATTTATGTGAGCACTCCTTCAACAAAGGTTCAGATTAAATTTAAACAAACAATGCAACACATTTGAATTACCTAGAGGCAAACTGGTTGCTGGATGATATGAAGCGTTTAGAATGATTCTATCTTTTTTTAATTCAAGAATAAAACTGGATAATGTCAGATTCATATCTATGTACATAATAACTTCAAGGAAAATAATTTGCCATCACTTACCTGTCCCATATTTACAAATCCATGTTTCGATGCGATGCTATCAGCTACATCTTGGCCAGCCGGTATATAGACAGCAAATTCATTTAAATAAATTGCAGGCTTACGTATACTATTCGTGTTGATTTTTACTGTACTATTAGAGTAGCGCTTAACACTATTACTTTCGATATTATAATTTTCGTCATTTAAGTTCACATCACTGAATGTCACGTCATGAAAATTATTCACATCAAGAACGTGTGGTTTGTTTAAAAATTCGTTGTTATCTTTGTTGCTGTTACTTATGTTTTCACTTTCGGGCATAACACTGTGCAGTGTTACCACATTCTCAGCAACGTCAATATTGTTGGAATTATTTCCAGCGCACTGCACAACTTCCACATATTGGTAACTGACAAATAATATTACGAATAAAAAAATACTATACAATTTATTAAAATCCCCTAGGAACCATCTTTTCTCGCCTCGTGGTTTAGTCCGGAAGTTATTAATGAAGATTTTATCTTGACACGTGGTCGACATTTTTTTTGCTGATGTGCCTGCAGATGCTGATGATAGCGATAATTGTTCTCGTACTGCTTTTCTTGCTGATTTGTTATTACATCCAAAGTCATGTCGTTTCGTACAGTTCCGTAAATTCATTATCAAGCCTTGGGGGTTAATAATTTAAATGAATCTGATAAGTCGACTCCGGCAGGTAGAATTCACTAAGTCGGGATGTACTTCGAAATTACAGCCAATGACGTTAGGATTTTTTTTGAAACGGACTTCCCCCTAACAAACATACGTATTATTTTTAAGTTACGTCAAGTAGGAATACACCCGTCAATTTGTTGCATTTGTTCCTTATAACGCGTTTCTTAAAAGGATTTGATCGGCATTGCTTTAGTGGGAACTTAACCGGGAGCCTGCACGCCACGCAACGGTCACTTTTATCGTCGCCTCGAAATCGAGCAACGCACTGACTGAAAACAATTTCAACCTGAAATGAACGAGAAAATACGAAAAACGTTATTTTATTTTCGGAACTACCGCATGGAAAGAAAAACTAGTATGATCACTCTGGAATACAATATCTTAAACTTATCGTATTAACGATATACATACATACATAGATATGAAGCTTCTGTTTCACATCTTGTTGCTTATCAAGCCGTTTTAAGACTGGTCGGAATCGTAAAAGAAAGCTTGGAAACACTAACGATCCGGTTTTCATCGTTACTTAATCGGCATTCAAGCTAGACATTTGATACGAACATATTTACCATATTATTTTGTTTTTTATTCGTATATATCCGCGTGCTATTGGATTGTGATGCGGTAACATATCGCAAATAATAATGAATCGACTCAGCTGCAGCACAAACTTTTTCTTTGTAGTTGTATGGGTGTTAGACAATAGGTTGGCTTTGGGATTAAATTAATTCATTTTGCACATTCGTTAAGTATCTGCAATTTTCTAACACATTGGATGTGAACATTTTCCAACATCTGTTTCAGCCGTGGCTGTGACTAAGACATTACTGGGAATATAAATTGTTATATAAATGAGCAGACATGCAAACAAAATCCACCTTTCTTGGCAATTAGAAATAATTCTTCTTGTATTACACGCATATGTTTGCTTAGTTCCAAAAAAATAACCCAGCAAATTCTTTCAACGGGTTATTAAGGACTAGAGTACATGATTCACTATTGGCCAAAAAATGCTCCAGTCTCATTTCCAATACGAAGGGGTGCGATAATTCGTGATAGAAGCAGGGTAGGTTTAGTCATGAACACGTGGGCTGCGAATACCTTTACATGCAATCAGTAGCACGAGTTTACGTTAAGTTTAAGAGGGCCTTCTCTTACATGTGAAAGGGGTTGCAGTATTTTTATCAGAATATGGTCATATCGGATATCTATTAAAAGCCCTCAATCAGTTCAAAGTTCTTGACATAAAAGATACCTTTTATAATCGAAGCGTTCAGCTTCTGCTTTCTCGACTTGTTATCGATTTGAACGAGGAGTTATATTAGAATTTTACTATTCAATTTGTTACTGTACTTGTACTTTGCTTATATCTACATACGAATATGTGTATAGAAAGATCGCAGGAGTATTTAAAAATGTAATTTCAAATTCAAATTTCTAAAATAGCTAAAATAAAGCATAAAATGATAACTTTACATTTGAGAATTTCGTTTGCAATAATCGTCATATTTATTTCAAGAGAATATCCTTCTAATGTACGCTGGAAACAATCCGACACTATAATATGCAAAAGTAATTTTCCTGTAGACATTTTTCCGAAACAGATAACTTAGCGTGTAGGAGTAGCAACTTAGCTTGTAGATATATGTTGAAAAACGACGACATTTTCCACATATGCTTGCTACTTTCTACTAGATGAAAAAAGTGCACTGCATTTTATATTTACAAAAGGGAGCGGATAAAATGGAACTATACTACTAGTGCTAAAAACATTCTTCATAGTTTTCATTTTCCCTAGGCCCCAGTAACTGAACAGAATAGAAAAAATCCCGCACATCGTGACCTATATATACTTGAGCGTTAGCTTTACAGTAAAATGAGGACGTGAAAGAAAAGCTTCTTCACTCCCCACGTCTATAT
The DNA here is from genome assembly GCF_905115235.1 of Hermetia illucens. Taxonomy (NCBI): domain Eukaryota; kingdom Metazoa; phylum Arthropoda; class Insecta; order Diptera; family Stratiomyidae; genus Hermetia; species Hermetia illucens. The sequence continues at coordinate 157,598 of NC_051852.1, forward strand.
CCCACACACAATATCTCGTAAGTACGTGTGGTGCATGTGCATCTAGCCTTACCAGTAGATTTTGGGGAATGCAATTTACAGTGCTAGCAGCATAACCAGCAACAAAACTTTCTCGAAATATTCTTTCTTTCCCGATATTTAGTAGCAGTGTATGAGTGCTGAGCAAAGCGCAGTAGAAATATGTATGCGACGACTTTCATAATAGTCAAGTGGAAGGGTAATTTCTCTACTACAGGCTACGGTGCTACATGAAATGTCCTTTTATATGTTGTGTGTTGTTGGTGAATTGTAAGCTTTAAATGCTACACTGCATTTCGCTTTTTACTTGGTGTCTGTATTGCTTTACTAAAGGTCTCTAGAAGCTGCTCAACTGTTAAATTTACTTAATACGCCTCGAGCCTTCTTTGTAATCAGCGTAATTGTCATGAAATGCTCTAGTGAAATTTTAATTCCTTTCTCCCCCATAAACATTTCATCCCAACGTCCTACAATTTCCGTTTTGCCGTCATTGGGGTTTAGGGAGGAGTATATCATAATCGTTTTTAAGGTTTTTAGTTACAGGCAGTTTCGTAAAGTGCTGTTTTAAGATAAAATAGAAGTTGGGGTGGAAAGCACATCGAAAAATTATTTGAAAAAAGGCACATTCACATACTCATAGAGCATATAAAAACGGGTGTGATGTATTTTACTCTTTATTGCATACGCCGTTTCATCATTGTGAAGGTGCCAATATATATCGAACCTGCAAACTTGTTTTTTTAGCTAAACTTTGCTCTCATTTGTGTGCACCGTTGACTGTAAGAGTGTTAACTATTTCTTGTATAAGCAGTATACCATCGCGTTTATTCAATTTCCTACAATTTATATCGACGCCATTGCCATTATGATATGCGTGCAGAAAGGAAATTCCGCGAAAAAGGCAACCTAAACTCAGCAAAAATATTGCCTGCAGTTAGACCCGACAAAATGGAGTACTTGCAGGTAGTGACCAAATATTCAAAACTACTTTAGACAAACCTGACATTTTAAATAAAAGACATGACGAACATAGATGTAAAGGAGAAAAATATAATAAAAACAAAATAACAAATGATCGGGGAATTATAATTGGTAAACAAATAGGCCACAGCGGCACTTGCAAGAGTGCGAAATATTTCTACATACTGAGACACTTATGATACATATATGCCTTATCTCCGAGGACTTTATGAAAATTTTTTTATGCATAACAGAAAAAATTTGGAAAATATTTGTATATCAACAAGCGTCAATTATTCCACCTTGTGTTCAGATTTCCTCTTGATCTTGCAATCGACGAAGTTATACTTCAATAAGAAATAAAAAAATTAAGAGTAAGGGGTAAGGGGACGAGAAATAAACAAATCAGAATACTGGAAGAGGCGTGCTTTGGGTATAAAGTTTTTGTGTTCATCTTACTTGAGAAACTTTCTAATTCGGTGGAAAAATAGCATGTTTTTAAGATTTTTTTTGCGGATTCAGAAAGTGCCAGCTTATTTGGTAAATTTTTATATAATAATCAAACAATCAAACAATATTTCCCGAAATTTCTATTACAAAAAATTTAAAATTTAACGAGTGTTGGTGAATTTCCGGAAGCACTTGGGAAAAAGTTTGTTTTGCTGTGTACACGATATCTGGCGACAGAATCATCTGAAACACATTTCAAATTTTTGTATCACTTGGAAGCCAACATTTTAAACAAATTTAAACTTAGTAAATATTAAACAAAACAAAAGAAAATACTCCCAGGGATACTTGGAGAATTAAGTGAAGAAGCATTGTGCTCAATTTTAAAACGATTGGTACAGTAGTATATGTGTTATGGCGTATACGGACTTCAAAAATAGCAAGTTTCAGAAAAGCGATTTAAAAAACACTCATTTAGGGGCAGCATCATGTTTTTTTCAGATTTTTTCTGGTGGGTACTTTCTAAAAATGGCTCGTAATTCAAGTGACCCCTTCAATACCCACTCACTCCCCCGTTTCGCAACCGGCTTCAAAACTAATACCTGATCCGGAAAGTACTAACCGAGACCCTTCATCTGATACCACATAATACATGAGTATATTCGGTGAAAAAAAAAACCCCTAAAATTCATTATTAAATAATCTATTTCATGGCACACGCGGGCGTTCACCGTTGCCACCTTTCCAGCAAATTTCATGTCAAAAAGTGTAACCATTTATCAGAAAAGTGGGCGTGGCAGAAGACAGCAAACCGATTTAAATAAGGTTTTGTTTTCAACAAAACTAAATGTTTCCATGCGTCCCGCCGTCCATACACTTTATATTGTGATGATGTCATATAAACCTCAGTGTGCAATAAATTCAAATGAAATACAAAACTTTTACCTTTTATAACTTTGTTAATAATATGGTAGATTTTTTGAAACTTCCCAGAATTATGCCCTATATTATCCACGTATAGTAGTGCCATATTTAGTAATTCCAGAATGAACTTGAGGGGGTTTTCGTTCCATTCATTCATTCGATGCCACACATGACCATATTCTGTGAAAAAACAATGTGTATCCGTGTTTTCCATGTATGGGGAGCCCCGTCTAGACTGAACGGAAAATGGCACCTCTTGTAAAGGGTTCACAGAACACACGTTCTCATCAAATTTCGAGACAGTAAGTTCAGTTTTTCGGAGTAAATCGGGTGTGACAGACATACAGACCGATATTGAATCAATTTTAATAACCTTCATAACCTTAAAAAGACGTTATTTTAGCAAAATTTTCGTTATAGCAATATCAGCTGCTCCATACCGTTTATTTTAAATTTCCAACATTGTCGCGTTGTCTTGTCTTATATTTTAAACATTCCATGGGTTTTACCTTGGGTACATTATGTTACAATGTGTGCGATAGACTATTGTCTAACATCGTTTTAGCAGAGTGCTACTCGTTTCGAATAAATTATGTAAAAGGAAGTTATTATACACTTTTCAGCCTACACCCGCCTGTTCTTCCCAGAACATTAAGTGTCTTTTAGCTTTAAGCATAATATCACCGACCAAATGGCCATTATTATTACTTGTATAACGTTTCGCTTAACAGCACTTATTACTTATTTTGGACTCAAGCAAGCTTTATGCGGAGCTGTCCATAACCAGAAACCACTGATAAATTTACATTTTAAAAAAAGTTGAGAATTTATTGGAAAAACGTTGAATTTGGATATTGGACAAAAAAGATACATGTATCTATATGTTTCTTGATTACATATGAAATTAAAATATAAAAGAATGTAAGATTCTGTAGTAATCGATAGATTCTTGGAAAGTTCATTCATTTAAATTTTATGCGCAAAATGTGATGTAAATGAATGATGAAGGTTATTTCGTAGTATTGATACTACAAAAACTTGTTTAAATTCGTGCTTAGCAAAACTATTCAACTAAACTATCACATTTTGGGCTGGACAACATTTAGGAACTCTTAATCGCAATCTTGCGAGTACTTTTTTCGCGCAGCAGAAGTAGAAGTTTGATGAAAATTAAGGCTTTGGGAGTGAGGATGATAAAATCAATGTGAAATATGTATGTATCTGTATATGAATTTATATGAATACAATTTACGCAATTGAAAATGGCCTGAGTCTTAGCTTATATGGATTACGAAATGAAAAATAATCACCTATTCATATATTTCATTTCAAACGATGGATACGAGCATCTCCAGGGCATTGAATGCGACCTCATTGCGTACCAAACTTCTTGAAAAATTAACAACGTTGGTCAGATATCAAATATTTTTATAAAAGGTTGTGAAAATGGAATTGAATACCTATTATCGCTCACAAATCCATGTACTGTCAACTTCATTTCCATGAAAACTATTAACAGAATGATTTCTTCAATATAATGAAAATTACAGAGCCTATAGTTCGATCAAAGCTTTTCCAATCCCGACCTCCTCATTTTCTCAACTTTATCCTCTTGTCTAACCAATTTTTGCTTTCGCGTCCCGACCGACGAGTTACAAGCCAATCTTTTGAAATTGTCAAAATATCCAGGAGGTGTACTGTGCAACGAGCGATGGGTTCAGTGAGAGATTAGGAGGGAGATTTTTCATATAAGGAGGTAGCCTATGGTGGTGGTCATCGTCATTCCCGCTTTTCTTATCGAAATTTAGACTCGCTTTCGTTTAAGTGTGGTAGTTACGTCATTTCCCTCCTAAAGTACAGTCCTTTGTCAATAGGACCGCGAACGTTGCGAGAAGTTTGAAAAGCGGGCATGCTATAAAATCCAGTGAAGCTTAAACGCAGCTGTACGGCGTACGATCCGTCGTTTAGCCAAGAGTTTCATGTTGTCTCCCTAAATTCCCCACTTCTGTATGTTTTTACTTTGCCCATTATCTTCTCATCTATTTTGCACAAAGAAGGTTGGGATGATTGTTAAGTTGAGGCGTTTTTGTCGATAGAAAACCATGGTATAAAATGTAGAGATATTATGGTAAAAGTAACACTATATACGAGTATGTATATGCACAGTGTGTTGTATTAAATGCTGGAAACTTCATTGATGGATTATTCATTCTATTGTAGTTCATCGAATCAATACAGGAAATGTTTATCGTTTTGAATATTGGTGAAATTGGTGAATATTTCATTGAAATGCTTTAATGTCCACTCTTTATTCGGACAACCTCTAAAATAATCTGAATAAATACTTAGCTAGGATTTAGATGAATTAAATATTAATTAATGAAAACTCAATACTTAGAATGCTCAGTAAGTCCAGTAAGTTGAATGCAATGGCTTCTAGCGTTTTATCCAAAATAGAACCGTATAAAATAAAAGTTGGATTACTGTCTGTCTGTTATACGTAATTTATCCGGCAAAGTGGTACCTACTGGCATGAAATTTGATAAAGATGTTGAAACTATCAAATTCCACGCAGGAAAATTGCGTCTTTTTATGTTGGGTGTTTCGACTTAACAAAAGGGTAGAAAAGCTGAGACCAGAGATTGGTCGCATAACACAAGCACATTTTGGAAATCCATCACCAAGGGAGCATAGATAACTTGGGGTCATCAATGATCCGCCATCGCTTAAATTGTCGAGGTGATAAAGATGAGATTTATGGTATGTTCTAGTCGCATCGGCAGCTATCAAAAAAGTTTTCAGTGAAAGACTTCAGAAAACCAAAGAAAATTTTCTAATATAATTTCAAACAGAATAGCAGCCTCAATCTTGATCAGCCAGCAGACTTTTAGTGAAGCGTTTGCAGTTAAACCAACCACTGCAATTTGGAAGCAGCGTGACTCACATACACCCAGGGGTTCATGCGAGGCCTTCCCCGAAATTATCACGCCGGATATTTCTGAAAATTATATTGAAGTAACCTTTCGAAGGCGCAGGGAGTTGGTAAGATGCACAATTTCTGGCTAAGACGAACTTATCCGAAGTTTTTCGCTACTTAGAACTTAAAACACTTTTTCCGAAAACAACATATTTTGACTGATATTTGACCGACTAATATGACTTTTTCGGCACTACGTAGGATTCTTTCTTGATATATGATTGATAATATGTAAAAAACAAAAAAAAATTCACTTGTTTCACTACTCTTTTCTCACTACTTTAGTATTTTAACCAATCTAATCTATAAAGTTCTAGCCTTATATATGCGGAGATTATAATAACTTACTACTCCAATTTGTTCTTTTGATTGATTTTTATTTTCTACCTTCCTCCAGAGATATTAGAATCATAACGTATATATATTTATTATCTTTCAACGAGTATTTTTTTTAGAATTTCTGGTATTTTTAGGCATGGGAAAGTAAAATGGAATGTTCTAAAATTCTCAACAATAATTCTGCGTATCGTCTGTACAATATGTTAGGCTATCGACAGGAACCATTCATAAGGCTGTAGGCGATGTCAGCGTTTGTCCTACGAAGATTTGGCAATTGCTTTCATAAGTGCTGGAGTTCACAAATAATGTGTCGTATGAGAAAAATAGCCTAAAGCGCTTGACTACATATTTTGTCCGTTAGAAGCCTGGGCATGTCCCAAAAATTGAGTCAATAATAAAACTTTAAATGATGAATTCGAGCATATCCCATAGCTGGTCATCATTTCTATAGATACAAAGTCTCAAATGAAATGTTTATAGAAAAAATGAAGCAAATACACCAAATAGCTAGGGAGATGTTCTTTATTTCCAAATAAGACATGTATAAAGTAAATAAGGAAAGTGAAAATTCGGAATGTAGTTTTCATTAGAACTTTGACGCACATAGAGATTTATTTTTCAATGTTAATTTGATCAAAGCATATTCAGTACAAAATGTTCCTGATGCAAAATAGCATCCGAATAGCTTCAATGTATGGTACAACCAACTTTCTCAGATACCATCTAATTTCCTTCGTTAACATTATTCGGTTTTGTATTACTTTGAAAATTGACGCACTTCACAGTATATGCCCGCTTTAAGGAGGCGACTATGGTATCAGGTTGGTACAAAGTTATCTATCATTACCGCTAGCATGCCTGTTAATGATTTTGTCGTCGATATAGGAGAACGCTCGTAGGGTCGTTTTATGTTCAATGGTGTTTTCATGTCCCTCTTTCATTTACTTTGCAAAAGGCTCAGTGTTGGAAGCGTGGCGTCACTTAGATGTTCTCTGAGTTGTTATCCAAAGTATTAGATTTCTGTAGAATCTGGCATTTGCTTCCTAGTTGCTTGGTAAACGTGATTCCCACACTCCGCACAATTCCTTTTCACTCTCTTTCAAAACAGGACTATGATAGCAGGATGTGCTAATGTTATGAAATATCATCTACCTTAAATAACAACCTTTTACCACGATGATGTGCATAAGAATGTTACTAGTGTTGATGATATACAACTTTGAATTAATCGCTAGCTACGAACAATTCAATTTGCGAAATATATCAGTAACTAAAGCGAATTCTTGATACAAAAACTTCCAAGTTATGTAGTAACAAGTGGCCGCGAACATATGTATATTTTGGGAATAATTTGCGGTGGTCCTTGTAAAGTTTTCTTTTCCCACAACTAAATATAATAAACTCCCAATAGAGTGCGGTTGTTGAAAAGGGTTCATTTTATATCCACCAGTCGTGATGTGTTAAACCCTTTTCCTCAAGTTTATTTTTAAGGATGTAAGGTAACAAAATCTCAGAATAAGTGTCTAAATGGGGCAAAAGGAAACCCCAGTGTCTTACACATATTACGTCGAAACAGACGTCGTAAACTTTCGCCCATTTCTGATGTAATTCAAATCATAATCTAATGGAAATTGAATGAAAACAATATATTACATGCATGTTCAGATTGTAGGGTGTAGTTACGTAGATTACGCCGAACAAGAGTCAATCAAAACAACGAGTAATTATAATAAACGTAAAATTTCCATTTTTCACAAATTGTGGTTTCTTTCATTCATATGAAAGGAGGACCCTTTGGAGAACATATATTGAACCGTACGCAAGAAAATATTGATCAATACAAAAGTGTTTTTATCTTTGGTATGAGTCATGTCGCACCATGAAGGGATGCCAAATATAAAGATAGGTTTTTTTCCTTATCCTGTAAAGATTTTTATTTTTTCCCGCATACAATCGTTTCGGAGACCACGTGCCTCCTTCCTCAGTGCTAGTACCTAATGTATGCGTTGCGAGCGATGGCGAGCGTCACGCCCTCGTACTCCGATACCGTACGAGATTCCATAAAGTTCAGCGTAGTGTGTTCGATAACAAAACGAAATTTGTTATTGCGCTGATCAGGGAAACGGAAACAGCGAATCGCAATGATTTAAAAACTGTACACCCCATCACGAAGAACTAAGAGGGATGTTAAAGTTCCACCCTTCATCAGCGATGACGAGAAGCTGAACAGATGGAAGAAACATTTTACCACGGTTCTTAATTGTATCACATCCTATAAAGTTCAGTCTCTAGTGGATGAAATGGCTAGTCGCCGCAACCTACGGGTACAGATCGCCTCTCCAAACAGAAAAGAAATCATAGCGGCCTCCCCGCAAAGTTATTCATCCCTGCACCTGCAGTTTCTGCACATCCACTACTTCTACTCGTATGGAAATTGTGGGAAACCGAAACTTTTCCCAGAGAATAGAAAAAGAGGATGATCATTAGAATCCAAAGGAGGACACTCACCCTGAGTGTGACAATCCTCTCCCCTGTCTGCCGACGTGAAGATAATACCTAAAATAATCCAATAATGCATCAAGGAACACCTGGAAAATTTGATTGACAGACAGTAGGTTATTTTCCACTCCGGATCCTCCTGCATTGACCATATCATCTGCTCATCACCTCCCTTCACCGATATCGATCTATTCATTTTCATTGATATCTAGAAGACTTTCGACAGCGTATCTGGCTTGTTCTGGCATATTTGTAAGTTTAAAGTACCGTTATAACAATGCATATTGAAATTTAGATAAAAAATTGATTTGAAATTTCTAGAAAGTTGAATTGAAAAAAATATCCATTTATAAGAAAGTTTATGTAGTTTCCGATAATGGTATCAAATCTGGGATTAAAGGATTGAAGGAGTGGGAAATTGTGTGTCAAACAAAAAAATTGTTTTTTTTCATAATATCGTCACTTGATTAAAGGAAGTCTATTTTTGTTAAGTATTATCTTAACTTGAGACATTTGGAGAATTTGCCCAACGCATTCAAATAGAACATTATTTAGTTAACTTGCATTCAGAGCAATTATTCTCACTGAAGTCCTTAAATTTTTTTTTCACTTTTTTACCCTAACGAATCGAGTTTCTCATGCCTTCTAGCCTATTGACTGTTTTCTTTTTCGGGTCCTTTATATTATCATGGTATTCTCCCAGCAAACTGTAATTCATATGCATATTTAAAATCATATTTCATCTCGGGCACTTTAATTTCATTCTCCATGTTACGGTTGCCGATAATGGCGCTTCGGCTCTTAGGCAGTGCTCCAAAAGCTTTCCAGGTTTGGTGTTGTACCGACAGGTTACCGCAAGGTATGCTATGCAGGACGGTACATATTTCTGATATGACTGCAGGAAATTTATGACTATAATTTGTAATACGAAGGGAATTTCACACTCAGGTAGGGTGATGTAGTAATGTTTGATGGCGACAGACGCGTTACTCACTTCCAATAAATTGGCCAAAGTGTGACCTTTATTTTTCCTTAACAAAAATAATCTTACGACAGGTTATTTTGAAATACCGTAAATATGTATCTGCATGGAGATAATTGTTCTATCTATACAGAATCAACAAAATCCTAGAAGCAGATGAAAGCCGATGAAGTAATGAAGAGCAATATTAGACTCAGGTGCAATGCCCCTAATTTTACTTTAAAACGCCCTAATTCCTAGAATCCTAAACAGATCTTAATTCCACTTTCACAGTATCTTCTCAAAACTATATTTCATTGTTTATCATACCGACAGTCTGCCGCAGTGTCCGAGCTCAAACAGGAAATCTTCGCAAAGTGAATGGTAACAGAGATTGAAGAGTCCCGCAATAGTGTTTCGTCAATGTCAGAGCGAATTTTTAATGTGATTCAGAATAATGGTGCAGTAATAAATTGTTAGAAATAAAAAAATATTAAAAGCAAAAATTATTTCTTTTAAATTTTTGAAGTGCATCTACAGGAAATACACACTCAATTTGGCAGTTTTCTTAAACAAACCTCACGATAAATTGACTAACAAAGGTAAACTCCGCAATCGATATGGTACACAATGAAATACAATTATATACTCTGAAAGTCAAAGTTATAGCAATTGAAAATTATCAGTTTTAAATAAAATGCTGACATGATAATTAACAAAAATAATTGACATATGAGTGAAATTCTAAGGTCCCATATAGGCAGAAGTCACTCTCCCCAGTTATTTTTTGTATCTGCACACTTGCTAATAATGTTGATTATTATCGACCAAGTGTACTTTCTAGAGCAAATTATTTGTGTGTTATTTGTATTTTCAACTATGCACAAGGATCCTCACATAAAGAAATGCAAAACTCTCCATGTCTGAAGCGTCCAGCTCTCGGTTTCCCGACCTGTTTCGTACTTATTGTGACAGTAATTGTGTTCAATTATAATTTCTAAGGAAAAATTTACTTTGTTAAAAGAAAAACCACCCCGTAAAAAAGTATACGTGCTGCAATTTTTGTATTACTCTACTTTAACTTAAAAGTATTAAATCTACTATAAGCATACATAATAACAACAAACAGAAAGAAGATGAAATGCATAAATTGGAGTGGGAAACAAGGAAGCCTTTGAAGCTTCGTTCCATACTGGATAAGACACAATTTTCAAATATTCTAGTTGAATGAAACAGAATAAAAAACGAAACCAATTATGAACATATTATTGTACACTATTAAGTGGAGAACTGCTTGCTAAGATTTATGCAATGCTTCGTTACTTTCCTTTTCATTTTCTCTATCGATGTGAAAGAATGGAATGTATTAAGAGGTTAACTGTTGAAAGCTACGACACCATTCGGTAGATCCGTTCACATGTGTTCATACCAACGTTAATATCTATTCAACGTAGGACTATTTAGTCCCAACAACTTTCATTCATTGGATGTACAAAAGCTATTTGGATAAACATGGCTCCCTAATGTTCAAATAATCGTTGTGCGAGACATACTCAAATGCCTAAGCCAAATGTTAATTGAAATATGTCCTTTTTTGCTCTATAATTTATTGCTTCTATTTACATTAGAATTCAATGCGAAATGAACATATTTTCTTTGGTAATTTTTATTCTGACAGCAACAGCATATGTTCCCTAGTCACTCCTGTTCACCTAAATAAATTTATTTGATTTCCCAAAAGCAAAAATAACGAGAAAATAAATGAAAAGCTAACAAGGCAAGAAAGAAAATTCCCAAAATGACCAAGTAGAGCAAGAAAACCTGTAAGGTAAATTGCGATAAATCGACCTTATGCTGGTCACCTACCATTCAGTCACGATAGCGGCAAGGACAATCCCAACAAGCCAAAGAATGTAACACTCCGTGCTGCCTCTTCAGGGTTTTGCATTAAACTTATAACTCAACACACAAGAAACTTTGTAATTGTTGATACGTAGAATGTTAGTAGGGCTGTTTCCAACGTTAAAATACCTTATGTAAATGAAGGGGTATAAATTTTGAATAGTCAACCCGATACAAATACGGTATCTTTTATGATTGTTCTAGTGGAACATATTTGCCGATAATACTTCAAAATAGAGCAATATTTTTTTGGAAAATAGTATGAATGTTCAGTTTATTTATGAAATTTTTTGCTTTAGTTGCTTTGCCACTTTACTAAATTTAATACAAAACCCTGAATTGATATATCTTTTTCTCATTTTATTTCCGAGTTGAAACGTATTGTACATTTCGTCGAAGCAGCTTGAACGTTCGCAGACGTGGTGTTCTTTCCATTCAATGATAAATGACGCCTTACCAAGTTGAACTCGGCTGTCAGGTAAGAGTACTTTTGATGGATTACCTTTCACCTCCATTTGTTGTCAATCTGAGGAGAAGCTTTGGTCACTGATGGTGCCTGGAATTTGTATTTTCATTTAGTGCATTTCGGAATGTTACGTTATTCGCTGCAATATTTTGCAGTAAATATGAACATAACAAAAAAAAAGCATCAAAGTCATCTTCATTGCTCAATGATAAAATTTTAGGCGTATTATTTATTAACATATGCGGTACATACGGAGGTTTCTATGGAAATTACTAGTGCATTTTGCTTGCAAAATAGGTCGTATAAAAGCACATAAAATTCAGATATCCCATAATTCGCTACTATCCTTGAATATTTTAATGCCCGCAGATTCTTTTTTGTAGAAATTTAAGCTTACCTATGTACATATGTATGAGTATATTTTTTTAATTTGATTTATTCAAATATTATAATTTGAAAGATTCTAAAGATCAATTATCGTTTCCCATAAAAATAAAATTCAGAATTCCAGTTTGCCGTTACACCAAGAAAAACAAATTAATTCAGGGGCACTTCAAATAACTTATTCTCAATTTCAACATCGGCAACCAATGGCTGAAAACATTAATGCTAATCTGACCTGAACATAGATTTGATACTTTGCGGAAATTGCTTGAAATTTTTCTAAAGCTCCTACAATTTATTTTCGTTACCTTTATGGGAGCAAAAGCAAAAAAGTATGTGAAGAAGGATAGCGAAAATCAATGTTCTGTCGTACGAATGAGCCTGGAGTAGATCAAGTCTTTTCTGCAAACAAATCTTTGTTTCTTTCTATGGAATCCTTTGCATAATATCAAGAAGTATCCAAAGTTTAATCCTTAAAAAAGTTCACATTGAATCTACGAGAATTTTGTAGCTAAAATCTAACGTAGGAATCTGTAGATAAAACGACAAAAGGTCAGCCTGGACAAATCAAGAATAATGATGGCCTGTGAGAGTTAGTCGATCCTTTCTACATTTATAGTTGATAGATACAAGTAGAAATGAAGATAAATTCACTCACGTAGATTTATTTCGATCAGGACAAAAAAAAACAATACGAGACAGATAGGCGAGGGCAAATAGGGTGACTCGAGTAGAATTGAAAATACTGAAAATTTGACTGAGATATATTTCATAAGACTGAAAAAGCTCCCTGATAATTCGTGCGAAAGGAAATGCCGGACTTAAATTCAAGAGAAAGGGAATGAAAAAACGAAATAGCTGAGGATAAGCGTCCATGCCAAATATTCAACAACAGGCTTGCTCCGAATGAAATTCAATAAAACTTTTTTAATTTTAGGAATGATTTCTGTGTTCTTCAGACATTTTATAGCAAATCTTATGGCCCATGTAGGGTAATGCGGGAGTGGTGGAATTGATGAGAAGTATGCCTTCATTGAAATGTGATATTTACACTATATCGATAGCATGTTAAGGTTCTGCTAAGAAGGTTGAGTTGGATTATTGCAAGCTTTCTTTTAAGAAATTATAACCACTTTTTTTCATGCTCCTTTAATTCAAATTTCAAATGCGTTATTACCTCAACTCCCTATAGCTTGTAAATTTGTTCAGAAATAATTTCATAGCGTAGCGTGAACACTCAAAAATTGTCGGATGGTTAATCCGGAAGCAAGAAGTATAGGCAACTGTGCGACTAAGAGGATACCCTCAAGACATAAAACTTACTTTCGTCGAAAATGGAAATGTTTGTTCCTAAAATGTCCAAGCTTCATTATAAATATAATTTCGACTACTATAATCAAAGTAAAGTAAGACAGGGAAACTTTCGTTACATCTGAAATATTGGGAAAGATAGGATAGGGACTTCTAATTGAGTTCGTATGAAGAAGATTTAATATATGGTAAATACAATCTCTTTTGAATTTAATCTTTCACTGGAGATATATGTGTGTATTGATACAGTTGCAATAAAAATTTAGCTATGAGTGTGTCTCTTGCAATGTCATTTCTAATCGTATGTTTTGTATATTGAAATTGTTAATAGCAATATCAAGCCTTTCTCCGCGGACAGCTGATATCCAAACCTACCCAGCATCAAAATCTCCTCTATTTGAGTTACTTATTTAAGAAGTCCCCCTCCCCCCTGATCCCCTAAACCGAATTCAGACGACAGTAGATCCAATTGCCAAAGAAATAATGGTAGGACGTTTTCTTTTGTTTGAAGCAAAACTTGCCTGTCTCACGTTCGGTTTACTATTGTCACGAAATTTGATGAGAACGTGTAGTTTTTGAAACGCTTTACATGCAGCGAGTGGCATCGTTTTAGGTTGAGTTAATGGGGAAACTTCATTTATATACAAGGGGTATGTAATTTTTTTTCTTCTGAAAATTTGGCCATGTCGAATATCAAATAAAAGGGTTCAATTAATAATTTCCGAAACTGATCTTATTTATAATATCAAGTGAAATATAGGGAAATGAAGGCTCAAAATTTGTTCCCTACAAAGTGAAATTGATCTCATTCTCAGGACATATTCACCCTAAAATTTTGAAGAAAATCACAATAGTGCAATCTTAAAAAATCTAGTAATATTTGTACTAGTGCATTGCTTTTCCAATTTCTTTTTGTTTGTGGACCAATCGAGCAAATAGAATCACAGTAATAGCGGTACATAAATAAGTGCGGAATGGAAAAGGACAAATATTCAAAACACTAAAGTTACTTGATATAAGCCGTATGTTTGCCTATCTGGTAACGTAAAAGACCGTCAAACATCGAGCAGACCATATACTGTAAGGACACGGCAGGCCATAAAAGCGATCAATGATTGTATCCAACGAAACCCGAACCGTAAACAAAAAATCATGTCTCGTGAATTGGGAACATCCAAAAATTCTGGCATAACCAATGGAGAAATAAGACTAACAGTTTGAATAAGGTTTTGTTTGGCAAACAAAACCTTAAAAAGGCAAAAGAATGATCCTCTTTTCGGACGAAACAAAATTCACCATAGAGCAGTCATTTAATAAACAGAATGACAGAGTTTAAGTGCGATGATCAAAAAGAGTTTCAAAACAAGTTTCAAGGATTCAAACAAATCAATACCTTGCCTCAATAATGGTTTGGTAGGATGTTAGCAACGATGGTGTCATCAGCAGATATTTTGAAAGCCATTGCAAAACTTCACAGTCGACCCCATTTCAACAATTATCATTGGGCGATTCAATAGCATCCTGTGCCAGCGCACAAGACTGGCTCAACACAAATCTGGTTCCAAAATAACGTCAGCAGTTTTAATTTCTTCAGACAATTGGCCTTCTGGTAATCCGGATCTTAATCCATTGGCCTACAAATTATGGTTAGTGTTAGAGGGCATGTTGTGCTCAAAAAGACATCCAAATATCGATTCACTCAAGAAAGCATTAGAACGAGGAGTGCGTATCATGGTAGATGACTGGTCTGCTCGTCTCGAAGCTTGTATCAAGTCTAAAAGCGATCACTTCCAGTAAAGTTCCAATTTTTTTTATACTTCTTAGTTATAGTTCACCTGGTTGGACCTAAGTACCTTGATCGTTGCTTGACTATCGGTGAGAATAGCTATGTTCTGCCCGCTGTAGTTTCTTTGCAGATTAAAGGAGGCACATTAGTATATTGACAATAATAACTTTTATTGCAATTTTAAAATATTATGTCGTTTTGTTCCTACATCATTGTATGTTTGTAAGAATATTATTGGGAGTAGAAAGTACTTTTGAAAATTCAGAATATTGGACATGAACTCATCGACATAACTGGTGAACAACTTTTGGTATAGAAGAGGTTAGACATAGCATACACTTCCTAAATACATTTTGGTACATCTTATTGTGAGAGGATACATAGTATCTTCCCCATTCTTCGCGATACTCTTAAATTGAAATTTTCTTTCAGTCGACAAGTTTAACAATTTGAATTGAAGTTTCCTTTTCAGCAATTAATACGAACAAATGCGTATGCACATAGCATTCGTACGATTCCTATAATAATTAGATTAAATTGCGATAAAATGAATTGATTCGACTAAATCCAACAGTAACTATATGTAAGCTAAAATCACATTTGATTCCATAATTTGCGTGTTTATTTCACCGAGTGCATGGTGTGAATATACTATTGAAATTCATTAATTTTTTCATTGCTAAACAAAGCCACGTATCCAACAGTGAAATAAAACGGTGGCATTTACACGGTTTTGTTCAATCCACAAATACCTTCTGTCGGGTACTTAATGCCCAATTAGCGTATCCGAATTGCTAATTTTCCCAAGCAATAAAACGCCTACTATGCAAATACGAGCAACACATAAGTGAATATTATATATAGAATATTAGAAAGCCATCGATTCGATTGTCCGTTTTCTGTACTCTTAGCTTTCTATGGCATCGTGTTTCCATTTACCAAGGTATTATCTCCTTTGGGCAATACAAAGAGCACCGTCCATCGGAATTAGAATGCAATAATTCGAAACTGAACTGATCTGCCTGCTGTTTTCGGCTGAACATGTATATATGAGCTAACATGGAAAATATGTTTTTCGTATTATCCCTATTCGCGATATCAGAACAGTTTCCCACTTACATCATACTCGTACAAAATACGTTCGCTCTGCTGGCCTCTATTATAACCCTAAATAAATTATTAGCTTCAAAATTTTCGGTTAATGGTAACGGCGAGTTGTAGACAACGAGAACGGAATTTGAAATTAGGCAGTAATAACTGTACATACTGGTCTTAAATCCTAGCAACATTCTCCATACTATCTCCTTCGCTTTGTGAATATGGAAAACGATATCTTCTACACACGAATTCCCAGTGTGATTTGTAGTTGAATATGTAAAGACCAACAACTCTTAAATATTATTCATCCCTGACGTCCACCGCCGCCAGATACGTGATTTTGCGGAATTCCTTTTCAAATAAATTTTGCTTCCACACGACGAATCGTCTTGTATTATTCTATGCCCTATAAATAGATAAAGCACTATGCCGGATCGCGCAACGGGATCGGGATACAGGGTCGGTGACGAGCAGTAATGAATTTGAGCAACACATTCAACCGAGCCACATTCGA
Organism: Hermetia illucens; assembly: GCF_905115235.1. Lineage (NCBI taxonomy): Eukaryota > Metazoa > Arthropoda > Insecta > Diptera > Stratiomyidae > Hermetia > Hermetia illucens. Next base: position 174,187 of record NC_051852.1, read on the forward strand.
AGCATCCACAGTCATCTTATCCTACACATTTGGCGAGATTTAGTGCGAAATACAATAGTCCTCATTCCCGTAGATAGGATATATGGTAATAGGAGCACTATGTAGGGTAACATGTAAATCAGAAACGATAAATTGAAAATTGGAAAAATTTGAAATTTATTTGAAATTTCGTTCAACAGTTTAAGTGGATTTAATACTATACCATTACATAACATAAGCAAGAAAGAGAAAATGAACATTTGTCCCTTCGGAGTGCATCCTACAAATGTGATGTAATGCTTTCCTCGAATTAGCATAAACGCGGCGTTTTCCTCCACACAACACACGACCGTTTTTACAAATCATGAGCATCCTTGCTAAGTGTAGTAAAAACAAAAAGAAGATACGTATTAAGTTCATAACATTTAGAATATATCCGAATTCAATGGTGCATAGAGAGAATTCACTGAACCAAAAATTCATGAAAAATAACATTCTTTCGCAGCACGGAGCAAGAACTTAGTACATATTTATTTTCAAGCCTAGGTGTTTTTCCTACTTTCTCCAAGGTATATCTGATGCGAAATCAGGCGTAACATGAGCGCATCCGACAAAAAATTTCCAATATTTCTCAGTTTTACGTTTCATAAATTCTTTCATTGAAGTGGGAAGGTTCAGATGAATTCAGAAAAGAACATTGTATATAAACAAAAAAATGCTTACCACAATGGAAGCTCACGGGTCGCAATGCTTCATTCTCTACCTCTGATGTATGTATTTATATATACATATGTATGTATAAATGTTTATTACAAATGAGTAACCCTTCGGGAGCTAATTTATTTGTCATTGCGTGTGACCAGCCAGCGGCAAGGTTCATATTCACTATGCAATGCAGGCATTTCTGCAGGTTAGCAATCCCAGAATGCCAAATATAAGGCCGAATAACATCATACTAATTTCAATTGGTAACCGTTGATCCAATACATATATATACACACAAACACCAACATTTCCCTGAAATGAAATGTAATTTCATTTAATCTTCTTCCCTCGGGCTAAACGTTTTCCATCAGTCACTTTGATTGAAGTTTCGTTACTGTTGTTACACTGATTCCGTTTTGTTCCAGATAATAGGATGATTCTAGCTTCCTAGCTGTGAAAGCTATAATAATTGTGTGTAGTGTTTTCCCCACTAGTGGAGAAGCATGTACAGGCTAATACAATAAATCCCTTGGAGACATATTTCCTTAACAAGGAAATAAGGTCGCATCTAATTTTTCCTGGTGTTATGCTGTGAACTGAGCCTAGTTCGCCCCCTCATTCTGACTTACTTTTTCTGCTAGAATATTGCAAATTATGCCCTATGAAAATTTTTATGTTATTACATAGCGAAATAAGACATTTCGTGAATTTGATAGTAACTAGCTCCCAGTTTTACTAGAGGGTTTAAACGCAAGCGGAAATCATGCTATTTCATTGTTAGTGCGTCATAAATTTTAGACAGTTATAATTTGTTTGTAGGTGAATGGTAAAAGTCATTGTAGTACGTTTTCAGCAAGTGGGAATTAACCGCCCCGTTACCAAAAACCGAAATGTTTTGCGTGTAATACACAAAGAAGGGTGTATCGTTTATAGGGGGAAGTTTGAAACAACAAATATATCCCATCCACTTTTCTCATGGATTATTTGGAAAAATTGACGTAGAACCTGGAGTGTGACTGCTGCTAATCGATCAATTTCATAAACACGTACGGATATTGAATTCAAACTCGAAAAGACAATTAAATATCTCCATATTTCCTGGCCTTGATGTATCCTATTTTTCTTGAGCAGGTGCTTAGATGACTCTTTTAAGTAGTTCAAATTGAATGTCTCTCTTGCTTATAGAAATGATACAAGAAGGACCAGATATAGACACACTAATAATAGTGATAAAAATTTAACATATCTTCATTTAATTCGTTCGGTAGCCGTTCATTATTTGGGAGAGAAACAGGTACAGATGCCTCTGTACAAAATTTATCTAAAATAGTAATAATTTACCAGAGCAAAAACCATGGACTTTAGCAATCTATATGTGAAATTCAGTTGTATAATATTTTACCAGAGTAACGATAGTTAAACAATTATACTGGAAAATTTGGTTCAAATCCTCCCGCTACTTATGAAGTCTTTGTTTATGGAAATCATAAAATTACATAAAAGTATCAATCTGATATATCAATACTAACTAAGATCACATCTGTATCAAAAAGTAGTATTCCCAATATATCCGTACCATCAAAATTTCCAATTAAGTTCTCAGCCCGAGTTTTCGCAAGTCAATTACCAATCAACCGATATCACAATTAAACCGTTGTAATGACTAAAAGAAAACGGCAGTAATGGCCAACTTTCATTGTTGATGGAAAACGGAGCTTAGATTTCCAGCATTATTTCGTCCATCACAGACCATACAGTTTAACTAGCAACATTATTAAGTAGCTAAATAAACCGTGTCCATATGTCTTAGCAGTCAGAGCATTAGGCAGTTCCAATGGAAGCTCCCGGTTCAAATTTCACTGAGTGTAATTTTTGAGACACATAGTTTGAGCCCTCGTTTCAATGTGAGAAAACATTTGCGAAAAGTACTAATTGAGCTACATTTGTTACATGCCTTTATTCTGTGATAGCAAATTGTTACACCCTCCTATTGCATATATGAGAAGCCTCCCTTAAACAACAAAAAAACCTCTAAAACAGGGAACAGTAGAGGTAAAGAGCATTGTTACATGTAAGAAGATTGGCCTGTCCGAAATAAAATTAAATTGGGTCTGATAAAAAATTTCTTCAGAGCCATGCTGCTTTAAAATATTTACATAAAATTATTCTAGATATTCCACCAGTGGCAAGCAGATTGAGTGTTCCCATCAAGACCTTAAAATTTTTGAAGATAGGGGAAAAGTGTTTTTGAGACGATAACTCAAGAAAATTATAAGAACAGATTTTTTTTTCATTTTATATTTCATGTAATTTTTGTTTTTACTAAATAACATATATTTTTCAGATTAGATGTGGTCGATTTTTTGCAGTTCCACAGATATAAATTTCCTCGTGTTAACTGCACAACCCGTTGTAGCATTCAAGCCACACTGCAGGCACTGTAATATGATTCTTGCCATTAGGCTACTAGTCCAAAATATCTACTTTTTGGATTTTTTTTATAACCGTTCATGTAACTTAAACTGTAAACTCTAACTTGCTCACAGACTTGCAACATGTTTTATTAGCAAAAATGCTGCTATTCAGTGGGCCGCTTCAGGGAGGTTAAGTTGTTATTAGTGGAGAGTAGAGAAAGGCCGCTAAATATTAAGATAAACCGCAAACTAGTTATGCAAGTTTTCATCAGTATCTTTACAATACACACTCAGTTCTGTATTCAATCATCAAAAGAAGGGATCTTTGACAATATACCCACCATTATATGGTCGTATCTTTTTACGAACAAAACCATAGTTGTGTACATTAACTACAAATTTAGACGAGACAGATTGTAAAACCCCTCCCAAGGTGTCATTCCTGATCCCGTTGTTGACCCAGAAATCTATTAAACAGATTGTTTTCATTTAAGTACACATTCCTTAATCTCAATATATAAAATGGTTTCGTTTAGAACACTTTGGAATGATAAATTTTCCAAATAGGATAGTCACAAGACACTTTAAAAAATGACAAAAAGAAGAACTCCAGTTGTGTGAAAAGCAGAAAGGAATCTGGCCTGCTCATTTTCAAATGGCACTCTACCAAAGTAAGGTGGATATCGAGATGATGGCATTTTATTTGCGACTCCAACGTCTTCCTATTTCCTTCGCGTAAGAGCCTAGAAGGAGAGACATATTTTTCAATTGAATTTCTTTACAAGATATTCAATTTTTTCGTCTCTAGACGATTTTGACATTTCCATTTGTCTTCTGCTATTTCATAAAGTGAATAATTCGTTAATCTACAGATTTTCGACTTACCAAAAAACGAGACTTGCCCTCTTCGTTAATGTAGCGAGAAAAACAAATAATGACTTTACTAATTGAGTTTACGTAAGTCGAAACATTCTCGTCCCGCATACGTGGTAGATTATCTACTATCGATAAAGGAGCCAAGAAGAAGGGACGTGATATGTTATTCAACCAACAGCAATCACCCATTCTAAATAGGGGTCCTTCGCTCTTCTCTCCATTGTGATGAAAAATAGATTCAATATTAAACAAAGATCCATTTCATAAATTAAGCCTCTTAGGAGATGTGAAGAAAATAGTGTTAGCTTAGATGATTGTGTTCCATCCCCACTTGTGGACTGTGTCCTTTATTTGCTCAGCTCGATGCCTTTGCCCTGTTTTATTTGGAATGGAGAGGATAGTACGGATGCTAAATAAACATTCGTTTATTGTTATGGATATGAAGGCAGAATTTATCATTGTCTAATTTTTCGATATGGACGGATGAGGTGGGAACTTATGCTTTAGAAAGGTGTGCAAAACGATTTGCAATCCGTCATGCTTGTGATGTGTGTAAGTAAGCCATTTCTAAGCATAATCGAAATACTTTTTCTACACTTATCTGGCTACTCAACCAATACAAATTCGTTAGACTGAATTTCAGCACTATGTTTGACATCTTCCAAATGAAAACTTTAATATTAATTTCACCACGCTTTGGACACACCTGCTTTGCTTCAATAATCCAGCATTTATGCAAATGGTATTTTTTTCGTGATGTTGTAGAGGCGCATACTGTAAAAGTTGCGAATATTCGAAAAATAAATTTCTGCACACCGGAACAATCTTTCGGAACGGGTTGTAAAAAAGGGAACAGAAAAATATTAATAAATTGCAAATAAAACATTAAATTCTGCTGAGGGAAAACAGAATGTCGGAATTGTATTTCCTGTGCTGATATGTATTTTAATTTTTAATGTTGCTTTTACTTTATCACAGACACAATCATGGAAAGAGTGCTATCGTAATCATTACCGAAAAAATGACTGCACTCATAAAATCAGCACATATAAATATGGCTGTGACTTTAAGTTTAAAATTGAGATGTTATGCAGAATGGTGCTTTTTCGTAGTAGTCGTGTTCTTGGAAAGCAATATTGTGACTTTGAAATATATTTTTGATTATCATATATTATGCGTTTTATTTGAAGTCAACATTGAGTGATTTTTAAATCTCCATCGGTAACATTGAAAAACTGTTTGGCCGTCCTCGATCATTCCCCTCGTCAGATTGCGACGAATTGATAGGTTGAGTGTTTTATATATTCTTTCAAGTACGTGATCGGCCTGCATAATACTTAGTATAAAGACCAATGATAGCCTCATTCGCACATAAATTTCCCAGCTATCAATATATATGGAGACAATTTCAATTTCAAAGTACTACTATGTGCATAGAGGAAATTACCATCAATTGCTGATCTAAATATAAAAAACTTGGCTTTAGATGGCATATGCAAATGCCTGACGCTTTTAAGTCAACCTTGATAATATGCTTTTTGCTAACTCTACTACGAGTAAAAGTTGCTCGACGAGCAACCTCTTCTGCTTAATCGCAAATCGCGGAAAGTTTCAATGTCACGGCTTCCTTGTTTTTGCTAGGTAAGCTCTATGAATGTTGTTTTAACAATGTTTTATTTCGTAATGGTTAAGTTTTCTTATGTTCGCGCGAGATTCGTTAGCCTTCCTTCTCTGAAATAATTTATGCATTTTCACGAAATATTTACTTTCGCAATTTGCTTAATAGACATAATAAAAAAGCGACATTTTGAAAGTATTGGCCAAACGAAAGATCTCCTTGTTAAGTCGCTTACTTAGAGATGAAGAAATGTGTCAGTCGCTTGCCGCATCGGCGATAACTAGATTACGAAGATAATAACTCTGCGGTTTAGATTAAGCAAACGTTTCTCATAACTGGAATTGGCATGCGCAGAGGACAATACATCAAAAACCATAAGATTAAATCAATTCACCCTTTACTGCACCGTTCCAATTTAATGCATTTAATGTGCTTTTATCAAATATATCAACCTCCAACCTCGACTACCGGGTGTTTATTTGTAGACATCTTATAAACCGAGGTTGTTTAAATTATCATTTATTCAATGCTCGAGCGTTCATATTGAGACAAGGTGAAGTCAATTACCAAAATAGAAATTACACGCGGCCCCCTCCTATCAGAGTGTCGTCTTTATGGAAGAAAATTTGTCGCACGAGAAACCGAAAAATCGACTTAACAAGTTGATCAACTTTGCGCATATCAAATCTGATAATCCCACTCCAGAAAAAGGAGTAGTGACTTTTTGTACTTATACTTCTAGGCCTTTTAACAAGTCCAGTTATTTTATGGAATTATATCCTGAACATAGATTGGAGGAGTGCTTCGTTTGAAATTAATTGATTCATTTACCTGAACTTGAAGTTCAATGTCGATATCACTTAACTAGAATAATATGCTTAAAATTTTGGATAGGTCTTTGTGTTTAGTGAAACCTTCTTTTTTTTACTGACGGCGAGCAGATCGCGCTACTTTATAAAATCCAAACTAAGAAAATTATCTTTGATGGTCAGAATACAATTCAAAATAGCTCAGGGTCAGACATGAGAGTGCAATGTATTGTCGTCGTAATGACTTTTGTTAACAAAGTTTTTTCCCAACAGTCAGAAAACTTGTATTTCACATTGTCGCGATTGCTGCAGCTTCCGTGCGTATTAAAACAATTATTGTTGTTTTGTTATACAGACAAACGATGTGCTTAGGATTGAGAGAAAAAAGATTCAAGTGGTCAATTATGATAAAAACCAGTCACCTGTGCCACGTGAAGTTGGCTGATTTTGCAATCAATGTGTTTACCGAGAATTACATAATCGCTCGTTGTCATCTGATGCTTACGCTAATTATTTACATATATATTTTGCACAGCACTATAAATATCGAACAATGATTCACAGCAAACTCTGCATTTCATTTGCATTGATTACCACATCATTCCATGATAACTTGTTTTCCTGAGAGCATGACTACATCCAGAAATGAGACATGTTTGGATTTTTCCAAGTATTCCGAGGACAGAACATGTCTACAAGTTAGATGAGCTTCGAGCCGCAACGGCTTATTTTAGCATTCATATTTCTAATGAATAGGGTTAGGGGAAAAACAAAGCAAAAAGATGAAATAGTAAATACAAATCTAAATATATTTAAATGGTGTTTGTTGGAACATCGGCAACGTTAGACATGCTAGGGAGTTAGTAAATATTGTTACGTGATACGGGGTAGACCATTTCATTTAAAAGGTAGAGGACAAACTAAACGCTTTAAAACAGTGTAGTCTAACTTAAATATTACCCTAATCATAAATACGTGGTTAAATATATGGGTTTTATACAAAACCTTAAAAACGAGCAAATTAAGCCTATTTCCCTGCGTGCTCCACTTACTGGCGTGCAAATAAATTTAGTTCAGCAACTCTGCAATATTATTAATAATATGTATCAGAATTCAAAAAAACTCATATTCATTACAGAAAAAAATAATAAACCGTAGCAACAGACGTTCCAAATTCAGGTTTTATGTTAAAGATTTCAGAAAACAAGTTTCTTTTGAGAGGGCAGAGGGCTATTGTAAAGCCCTACTACTACTAGGAAACTTTTGAGAGACAAGTTTTAAGACAGTACCTCATTAATCAATAAAACCAAAGTATTTGATAAGCTTACCCAAGAAATTGTTTAATTCAAATCAATAATAAATTAATTATATTCAAAAAAAAGTCTACCATTCTCAGCTACAGTTGAAATGAAAGGAAAGAACCAAAAAACAAGTTCCTCCTCCTATTTTGATCTTAATTTATTTCACATAGCAACCCAACTAGATTTGAAAAGTGTAGAATATTTTTAATCTGATGGGAAAATTTAAAACAAAATTATTTTTTGAGAATCGTTCTCCATCGAACAAGGTGATATTAGTAACTATGGAAAGTGACACTGGTTTATACGGTTTATATACTTCCGCCAAAATGTGTTTTTTTTAATAGATTCTAATCCACTGAATACGGGAAAAATATTAGGAAAAACCCACCAGGTCTAATTTTAAAAACATATTTTAAATAGTACAAAAGCATGAAAAAGAATATAAAAAATTCTGTATTGATTTTACTCTTTTTTTATGATTTTCTTGATCGGACTCTTCTAAAATACAGAAGTTGTGGTCCCCTAATATACTTACGCCCCACAAACCTTTGTATCCGACTTTAAAAATTTTAAAATTTTGGTGCTTACTTTGCTGCTTACTGTCGACGACCAAGTTTTCAAAAAAAGATGTGAAAGGATATGACGTATTTTGAGAGTTTTTTTTTGTTATTTTTAACTAAATTGCCGAAAGCCTTGTTTTAGTTTTTTTAATTTGAAGCAATTTTCGACATACTAAAATAATGTGAATGTTTTTACAAGCATGTATGCATATATTCCATAACGGTTAATGCCGATTGCATTACTGTTTTATTGTTTCTTGTGAACATCCAGTTACAATCGACACAAAATCAAATTGAATAAAGAACTTTGAAAAGTTAACGAAAAACTAAACCTTTTAGAGTTTACTGGTGGCGGAAGCTTATTTTTTCGTATATTTAACTTTTGTGAGTCTCTATTGTATAATGTTCAAATAGGAATGCGATTGTCACAGGGCATACCATTCTCATTTGCTTCTATCATGAAAAATAATACTTTTAGCGACCTATGCGGAGATACCAAGGGTAGGGTTTTAGGATAGAAAAATCGGGCTCGGAGTGGAAATCATGAAATGAAGCATCCCTTAAATTGCCTAATCAATCTAGTTTTCCAGCCTTTCTTTCCGGACAAACTCCTCTACCGAACTGAACAGTGGCAATTGATGGAACAGACAACGAACCAATTGCCCTTACTATAATTCCATTAAATCTTCTATGGCGAAATGCATATAATAATAAGGATGACTGGTTTAAGTTTTGCAAACGCTTTCAAGCTCATAAGGACTGAAATTGGATGGAATGGCGGCCAAGAGCTAACACAGAAGTACAACTGAACGAGTTGTAAATAAGAAAGTTTAAAAGTCGTGGAAGATTGTCCTTGGCCGGCAGAAAGTCAATAAGTACACATATTTGTATCTATACGTTCAGCAACACAAAGGAAAGAAGCGAAACTGGAAAGGGGGAATTGCTACGTGTATAGCATTCTATGACTATAAGCTACTTTCGCCTTACCAGTTTTACCAAAAGATTTTCTACTTGGTTCAGAGATGGAAAAGACAGTGATGTTAGCTCTCGGCAGTAACAAGAAGTTATTTTCGCCGCATTTTCCACGCCACTATCACTTAAGCAACGCGTAAAAATTGTTGGGGCTGGGGATTTGTAGTCCAAGTTAGGAAAAAATATACGCCCGCAGTTAAAGCAAGTTTGCAACATAATTACATAAAAGAAAATTTATGGATTTTATGGAGACAGTACGACTACGCTTTTGTGGTATCGCCACCATGCCACGTACACTGATTCTGACTACATATATAACGTTGTAAGAAAGATATTTTCGCTACTTTCCTCCTTATTGATTCCGACATTAAACTCTTGGTTATCTACATATGTGTTGTCAAAACGGCTTTCTTTGGCAATCGTCAATCTAACGAACCAAACATCTAACATTAGAAACTAGATCGAGTTGAACGTTTCGTTCTTTGAATAAGAACCATCCTTTCAGGTTTCGACTCCCAAATAAATTTGAAATACACGATAGGATTCCTAGCTTCCAACTTTCCACTCACGCTCACGTTACGTTTTGATTATAAAACAAAGTAGCACAGCATTCTGCCTAGAACATTTTAAATTTATTCTTCTACTACTATTCACAAGCGATTTCGTCGCCTTTTCCCCTAATTTTATACTCACAGCCTCACTTTGTTGATAATTGGCATTTCTCAAGGGAGTCTGCCATGGTTATAAGCCAATTAGTTCCTTGGAAAATTATACACCACGGCATAGTCGTATATGACAATTTAGATTGAATATAAGTCATCAAGTGACTTCAGAGAAGACAAAACCACATTGTATTAATTAGTCAAGTTAACAGCCAATTTTCCTCGCTTAGTCCCCATCTCAATAATTATGGGGTTTCCATAATGATATGTAACAGGACCTATTATGTCCTCGACCAATGGAAGGTATTTTGTATAACCCATTTTTCCAGCTTTTTCGTGTTTCCTACCCCAACCAGTCTCCCGCGACTTTTCTCAAATATCATACGAACTCGAGTAAGCAGTTTAAATATATATTGAAATATGAAGTATGCTTGTTGGAACATATGACGCCGTAGTTTGGATGATATATAATATTCTCCTTTGTACATCCTCTATAGCCTTCTCCTGGCCAGAAAAGTTCCCATTTATGTATGTTTATATTCGCCTCCTTCGTACACGCCATGACGACTTTTAAATTGGACATGTGTATTATTCACATTACTGGAACAACGTTATTTTTATGAAGTTGACGCGCGTAAGGAGTGTCATATTTTATGTATGGTGGTTAATATATGATTATGGTAATAAAAAAGTTTGCTCCCAAAAATGCTAGATTCTGGAAAGCGGATGAAAGCTCATCTCAGATTAACCCAGGACCATACAGACACCGAAAGAATGAAACGAGTTTGGGCATTTATTATGACTGAGTTCATGAAGCATCCTCTTCTGGGAAAACTTCTAATCAGATTACATCTGATGAGAGATGTGAACTCTAGATGAAGTTGTATGTGTTTCCTATAATGCCACGCCGAAGTTTACCGGTGGAGTTTTTAACGGTATATTTTCGTGATAGAGATTTAACAGTGAAACGTGTTGCTATAGGGCGGATATGAGGATAACTTAGCTTTAACATTTCAGTAGGAACATGACATAATTTTAAAGGGAAAAATGTTATCATTTTCATTCTCGGGAAAATGTAAATTTTATTGCTTCATCAAGAACAACTTTCAACAAGAAATAAAACTGGTATTCAATGGTATCTGCCACCACTGATTTTGGATTTTTTGCTACCCATTAGTATTGGGAATTTAGAACAAATTATCGAAAATAAAGTCGAAAAGAGGAGTAGTTTTAGAACTTTCATAAAATTCGAATATTTGACCCACGAATTATGAACCTACGTATTTTGGCTTTTATACCGCCCCCCAAAAAGGTTTTGTAGAGTTTAGAGTCAACAACAGCCCATTACCTTTTTATATTGAATAAAAGGGAATCGATTAAAAATTAGCGAGATTTTAAATATATATTCCCATATATAACATCAAATGAGTTAAGGATATGGTACTATAACATATTTAGTCATGTAAAGGGTGACATACCACCTTATCAGTGCGTTCATCTGAGGGTGCCAATACCTCAGAGCCCATCCGTATACGGAGGGGCATCTTCTTGGGGGAGTCGTTGAATCTCCTTTGGTTTTGCATGGTACTGAACTCCCTTTCATGGCTAGTGAATGATGCCAGAGGGTATGGTTCCGCAATCAAATATGGCCTACGTGCAAGTGTGAGCTGACACACTTGATGTACTTAAATGATATGAAGCTGTATTTTGGTACTTATGACCACCTTGCGAATTGTAGATACGTTTAGCCGTGATATCTGGACCCAAAGGTCATCATGAGTCGCATGCCGGACATAGCATTAGAGACTCTCACATCCAAGCTGTTACCAAGGCAAACTTCTACAAATATCTGAAAATTCTGCAAAGAACCCGTGCTCGACGTGTATAGCTAGTACTGAAAACGCATCTCTCGGAGAAGAATAAAATAAGCGCCCTGAACATATTCGCTATCCCTCCACTGGGGTATGCATTCGGAATATTGCCGTGGACGAAGGCCGCTCTGGGAAATGTCCAGCGGCGGATACGGGCTACTATGTCCAAATTTTGAATGCACCATCCAAACTCTGCCGTGTAGCGGATGAACTTTCCTCGTTACATCGGAGGCAGAGGCATGGTTGATATTACGGCACAGCATCATCGACAAGTCGACTCTGTACGGGCTTATTTTTACTGCAAAAAGCAGGCGAGTCCCTTGCATGCACCTGTTTTTAAGACAGACTGACTCCATTTAACTTAAAGGATCAATTCAATCCTCTGATTGTGGTGAAGTTAGATCAAGAGCGGATCGATGAATGGAAGTCGAAGGCAATGTACGGTAAAGAGGTGAATTTTCTTTGGCAGCCATTTGTCGAATAGATTTTCTTTGGCAGCCATTTGTCGAACAGATGGCTTTTTGCTGTGACGGAGTGATTTAAGTGTGCCATTGAGGAGTTCTTGGCCGCCAGACGAGCTTATAAAAGCTCATAATGAAAGAGCGGGTGGAGAACGACCAGTGTAGATTTTTTTTTTATTTTTGGTCGCACTGTTATGACACCGGTGCAATAAACAAACAGGCATAATGTTGTAAGCTGATTTATCACAATCTTGTATACAAGCGTGGGCTGATCACGGGAATATGTCCGGTTTATCGATATGAGTTGCAGGTAGTACTTGATAGTTCTATTTACGACATGTAAAGGGACTGGCAAGTTCTAACTGATCGCTATATACCACACAACAAGCCTGACGTGCTGTTAGTTGAGAAAACGGGTCGCTCCGTTGCTATCCCCCATGATAGCAACATTGAACGAAAATACATGGAAAAAAAGGTGAACTATGAGAAATATGCCGTCTCGAGTAAGTGGCTGTAAAAGTTCCCAAAATATTGCTACAGGTATCGTACCAAATTCCTTACACGGTCTCTCTTCATGTCCTGCTCTCACAGTCATGCAGAAATATGCCATTCTGCATACACACTCGATGTTGCGTGGAATTCTTGACGGATTCTCCCATTAACCTACCACCTGCCACTACCACCAGCGCCCGTTTATATTTTAAGTAGGTAGGATCGTCCGAGCCTGAATTCTTGACATCTGCCGAGATTCTGACAATTCGGAAAAAAATAATAATAATGCCTGTAAATTTACTACACCATAAGACACCATATGTATATAGAATGTCAATAACACATTAAAGTGAATAGTCCCGACATACTTAGAACATATATACTACAGAAACCCAAATGTAACCATCGAACAACTAAATATTCTTACATACAAATGAAGTGCCGGTTTCCGACTTGTCTCGTAGCACGCCATTTGTTCGCCTGATATCAAGATTACGTGTTGTAAATATTGACCTACTCCTGTAATGACTCATTTGGAGTGCGTCATTTTTTCAACCGTAGAAATTATGTCTGCTGCGAAAACTCGCTGTTTAAAATTCAATTCAATTTTTCAAATGGTAAAAAATTGAAAATACGCATGAAGACAGAATTGTTTAACATAGTGTCAACTTCACAACTGTCGAGTTACGATTTGGAGGAAATGTCAATAACATAAGTGGCAACATATCAGCAACAAAAACCGAACCTAGCCGTGGTAATTCCTAGAATTTTTTGATCGAAACAGTATGTAACAGGAGAGTCCTTTGTGAATATAGGCAATTCGTACAGTCTCTTCCTTCTTATTAACATCTTTTACCCTTACTTCATTTTCAATGAAACTGTGCTTCAGTTTATCACATAACCAAGATTTTATTACTAAAGTTAAAAAGCGTTGTTTAAATTATTTTTTTTCGTAATGAAAGCAGTTCACTGCCTCTCCGGCATATAGCCTTCCAGATACACTACCCGCTGACACTGACGCAATTCTTCTGGAAATCAATAAAGAGCATGTATAGCAGGTATTTCTTCACATTGTTCGATAATGATCCACAAGGCGTTGATGTGATCAGTACATAAGCATCCAAAGCGGAAACCAGTCAGCTCTTTGTCAACAAGGTATTAAGATGTTCTTTCATGCGTTTTAGGGTTATTTCAGCTAGTACTTTTGCGGCAGCAAGCAACACGAACCTTTTCAATAATTACACTCAAGACTTTTGACCTTATTCGGGATCATCTCCTTTTTCCATTTCTCGGGAAAGGCCCGCTTGAGCGTGTTATGGCCAAAATAGTTTCATTTTTGTTAGGAGGGGTTACGGAAACCTGTAGGTTGGATGAACTTAAGGAACTGAGAGTTTTGTTGATCGCTGCGAGTGGCAGATGAGCAAAATGATCTAGAATCCTGATACCGTAGAAGTTAGGAGAAATTCAACGCAGTGTGAGTCATAGCAAAAGAAATTCGATCATTGCTTTGGTGGGAGAAACAAAAGCTACCATAAATAGTTACAATTTCGCTTTTCAACCTCATCACGAAAGAACTGACTATCGTTGGTGCTCTTGAAGGAGGGAGGTGAAGCATAGGTTTCCACCGTGATGAGCAACTGAAGGGATGGAAGGACCCTTTCACCTTGATTTTGATCGTAATACATTCGATGAAGTTCTTCCTTCTGTGGATCATATGGTGTATTCCACCAAATAGAAACGAAATTATCTTTGTCATCAACGCGCTCAAGTGGAGTAAAGCGGACGGTCTTGACAACCTTCCCGCAGAATTTTCCCGTTAACCCCTAAAGTTCCATCCATAAATTATGGAATTCTGAGATCCTTCTCCGCGAATGAAAGAAAATTTCAAAGAAGCGTACCCATGCTTCATGGAATGAGTTGAAGCACATTCTTCGTACATTTGTTGGGCTAGTGTCCAACAACGATGACGCATAGGCACCACGCGTGACTACACAGAGGGTTGTGGCAACCATATATGTATATATATATATGTTTCATAAAATATCAAAGAAGATTAATTATGGAAAGTCGAAATTGAAGAATAGTTTTACCGATTTGTAGGATAAAGTTAATGGGTTTTTGAGAACAAATGGGTACTTCAAAACCTTAAACCAACACATTAAAAGTATTGTTGTTGCATGCTCGTCTCTTTAGGGCGAGAGAAATCGGTTTGTGAGTGGCCAGCATTTTTGCGAATGTGTGTTTATTCCAAAGAACGTCAACCTACTCTACCTAATCCTTACGACTTTTGCTGAGTAAGTATAAAGGTAAACCTAATAGTACAATTCTACAAGCTGAAAAGCGAAAAGAATTAGCGCAATGCAAATGTAATTGGAGTACATAAAAACCACTTACTTTATACAACAAAATTCTATACCATTCTGCAATCACCATTGCATGCAGTCATGCATAGAGAAATTAAGTTGTGCATTTTTTCATCTGTTTCATGTAGCCATGCACAATATAAACCGTCCCAGAGGGGGTCAACAATATATCTGATGGCGTGAAATGCATCCCCAAAATGCATAAATTTTGGAGATTTCAATTAAGAAAAAGGTGTATAAGGTTAATTGTATTCCATTGAAAGTGGATTAAAGCCACTATGGTGCTCCTTGCACTTCAATTATTATCAGCCAGTTACAGAGAATCATTAAGAGGCAACAATCATAACTTTTAATCTGGAGGATTATAATTTTGATCACTTTTCACTTTTCGTTTTTCAAGTCTATTTAGGCATTTTCCCAATGACAAGTCGTCTCAAGAGCTAATGAAAAACTTTTAGGCGACCCCAAGGTTTATGGCATTATATATCTATTTGCAGATGAAATACAAGCAACTTTTCCGTGTGAAATCCGGTTTACATTAATCTTTTTTTAACATCATGCCACCTTGCATACATACGGAGGCAAAGGAGAACATTAAATAGATAAATGTACTTATGGAATTTGCGAGATTAAAACTTCAGTGGATAAAATCCATTTAATATAAATTCATATTGTTTTTATTGCTATATTTGTCGAGCTTAGTGTGTTCATTTATTGTAATTCCATAGTGAATATATTTGCGGTTTTGTGGAATATTGCGGTTGCTCAAGGGACTAGAGCTTTACCTATTATATGGCAAATTAGGTTTCATGTAGAATTGTGAATTTCAAATTTGAAGTTCTGAAGTAGTTTCAAATTGTCAATAATATACTTTGTTTATGAATTTCAAGAGATGTGAGAATCCTCTGCTCTGTGAAAGCATAATTTTTTTTCGGCATCAGTAAATTGTTTTGTGTTTATGTATAAGCATTAAACAGTTGAAATTGATAGCTAGATTGTGAAAAAATAAGAAATACCTTTATTTGGAAATACGAAGGATGAATCCAGAAGTCCGCTCAGTTCCAGAAATAGTTCTAAAATATAGTAAAAACACAATAAATTAGGAAAAAATGAACGTTTACAGTATTGGATTAAAATTGATATAAATATGATATGAAATTCGTTAAACGAAGTCGGCCGACTGAAAAGTGTGGACAAGTCGGGATAACAAAAATGTTGGGAATAAGCTATATTGACCTAGTAAGATGGAAAACCGGAGATAATTATGGGGATTAGCATATTATTAAGCAGATTTCGACTTTATGGAGGGCAGTTGTGGGTTATGAAAGCTATATTTGTTTTAATTTCATTGAATAGAAACATGGATCAATAAATTACATTCCAATATATTGTCGAATACGGTAATATTCACTGCTATTCATTTACTTTTATCAAATCAAGCGATTAACTTATATGTACTATTTTTAATGATTCAGTGTATCACACTGTATTCCTCATCAATTATGTGGAAATGGACGGCATATGGTTATATCAAAAGGACACTGTGTTTGCAAACAAGATTGTCGTTGTTTGATAGACATTATTCGACGAAGTTACTAGGAGTAGCATGACTAGAAAGATCAATATATGAGTTCATATGAATTATGATGATCCCACATTTTATCGATCAGAGAATACAGTACTCAATTTTAATTATATTTAGAATCAACCCAACAAAAAAGACACTGGATGTTGAACCGCCGCAAATATTTATTTTTCAATTTTCCTGGTGATATGGGGGCTATTTTTTCGATATCCCCAACTTTCAATTTGGCTGATTAATATTGTCTCAGTGACTTTTCCACAAGACAACATTCGGAAAATGGGTCAAGAACTAAATTTTAGATTATAAAAAAATCTTTTCAATATGCTCCACAACTACTTGGTTTATTGAAGAGCATTTCTTCCGATTATTTATCGAAAGTAATTTTATTTCAGCAAATTCAGTCAATCTAGTTTTCATGCTTGCATCATTGCCAGAAGTATTTCTGGATTGATAGTATAAATTTTGGCTTTAATGGTAAGCATACATCCAGTCACTGCCATTGTAAATCCAATTGCTTTAAAACTCAAACAAAAAAGTGATAATGAGGCAAATATTAATCATTCTATTAACTCTATAATCAATTGAATTTCCCGCAATGCGAAGGACGCACACGAGTAACCTATACCATGAATAAACAATTGATAACCAATTGTAACAGTTAAAACCCACCAAAGTTCATTTTTAAATTTCCAGTTCTGGCAGTGGCTTACAGAAAAGGTTCCTATATTTCAATTTTGCCGTCGGCGTCAAAATTACATATTAATTGATCAAATCAATTATGACAGAAATGGCCTACTCATTCGTACATGAAATAACTGAAAGATCACTAAAAAGGGTACAACAATGATACAAATGAAATTCAGATGACCAAATTTCTTAAATTTTTAAATATTATATTTAAACTGGCTGGAAAGTAGCAAAAATGATAAAAACAATTTTGCTTGAAACTGGGATGACAAGAAGTTAATAATTACTTTCAACTCAGACCACTAACTTCGATCAGCTATTCATTCGCAAGATATATATAACGTGCTAAAAGACGTTTCCTAAACTAGAGAATGGAAAGGTGATGTTGTCTAGAAACAATGAAAACTTACAAACCATATTTGCTTAATACATATGAAATCGAGAGTGCCTTGAAAGAGTGCTACAGTTATTTTGGTTTCTGAAACTTCGTGACCGCCTTGACCGCTTTTTCTGATTTCTTTATCACTTGGTTTGCTTGAAAAGAATTGCGGGCACGAAGTAAAAAGAATTCAACGAGTTTATGTAAGAAAACTCAGTGATATTTATCCAAGAAGACGTGAGGAAATATGGTACCAATTAAGTTTGGACGTAAGTCTTATTCAAAAGAAATTCCGTAAATGCATATGAAGTTGCACTAGTGGTGCGATTTTTTTGTGAAATCATGAAAAAGCAAAAAAAGTAAGTGAAATTTTGTGAATATCTAAATAGAATATTTTTCTAGGTACCCTTTATAAGCTAATAAGTAATTTTGCTACGTATGCCAAACAATCAACTTCGAATACTGTCTAAGCCTGATTCCTCAAGGTTTGCATTTTCGCATGAATTGGAAACCGTTGAATTCGTTGACTGTATTGACCCGTCCGTGTTTTATTTAACATATACTTTTGTAGAGGCTAATGACCACTGTCGATTTGCTTAAACAGCCATTTAACATTGGATCAATACCAGCAGCATTTTTCGCTAAATACGAATTTAAACAAGTAGTCACTTGTTACCGAAGCTGATAATTTAAAGGAAAATATTCAGCTTAAGTTGCTGACGACAGTGAAGACTGCTAATTTTGAAAACTTCTTGCTGACTCAAGTAGGCAACAAAATACCATTTCCCTTCTTGAAAGGGGTAGTATGGATAAGTATGTCATTAGAGCTGTGTTTAATATGGTTAAAACCCGAGGACCATATGATCATCAATGTTTTAGTGAAATGATAATACAAATTTTTGAAGGGTCATTGTGTTGATATACTACCGGCAGCAGATAGTATTATGAAATAATTTATTGCTGTTGATGCACTTGTTACGAAGTAAATCTTCATAACCCGAAATCTCTTCAACAAAATAGTTTTATCAATGCATTCACCTAAATGTTTATTTAGTATGCACTTCGCACTTTGCGGCAGGTCCAATCTAATATGGGGTACATTGGGAGATCACGGGTTAAGATTATGTGAAGAATGGCATGTTAGCATAGGTAATAGACGAAGAAGCACAAACAAGGTCGTTCAAAATTTACATGCAGCTAGTCTGGTAATTAAGTTACGTACAAATGTGAACCGAGCATGAAGTGTTGCACAACATCAGCGTCTGCTGCTGCTACCTCTCATTCCATTGCTGGTCGCCGATGCAGAAAAAGTCAAAACGGAGATGTTCGTTTCTATTGCTCTCGTTTCTCAAGCTATCGTGGCCAATTGTCGGTGGCAGTGTTAGAGCTCCCGTAACAAGTGAGGAAATCTCTTGAAAAATCGTAATAAAACGACCAGTTAAATTGGTGCAACAACTACAGTAAGACGTTGTCGAGGCAAAACAAACGAATCGACGAGTATTAAACGCAACGAATAGTAAAACTTTCACAATCACTTAAGAAGCCACACACTGCTTCGTTTGACTTCTGCTCAAAAATACGAGCGGAATAGGAAAAACTATGAACACACGCGAAACTATTCCGCGGTAATGAAACCAGGAAACGATTGAACAATTACAGAAAGAAATGTATCTTCCTTCAATACTCCCACATAACTTTGGGGTTTAAACTTTGCACAGAAGCAAGTGTCTAACTTCGAATGCTCCTCTCAATCAACTTATTACGGAATTCAAACAGGATTTTGTCACTATCACAATGCAGTTTGCCTTCACTGCAGTTTTCCCACTTAGTGAGTAATGTGGTCGCAGTCAGTGACTCTTTAGTAGACTAGTTCCGTCGAGTGTCTACCGAACTCTTGGCTTCGAAATGCCTACTGAACAAGTATGCAGTCAAACCGCGGCTCAG
This sequence comes from Hermetia illucens, assembly GCF_905115235.1. Lineage (NCBI taxonomy): Eukaryota > Metazoa > Arthropoda > Insecta > Diptera > Stratiomyidae > Hermetia > Hermetia illucens. The sequence continues at coordinate 193,865 of NC_051852.1, forward strand.
CATTTACCTAGCACAATTCGCAATCTCTGATAGTGCGATCTGATTTTCGTTACCAAGCTCCCTTCACTTTTTGCAAATATATGTAACATTTAAATGTCGAGCGATTTTTTTGTTCTTCACGTTTTTGTAAGCATTTCGCGAGTCGCTTTAATAGTTTCACATTCGCGATTTTTTCGATAGTCTTGCAGAAACCTGAATTCATTGGAGTTAACGTCATGTATGAATTACAAATTTACACTTTGAAGTCATCAAATAATCACGAAATTGATATTGGAAGCAATCATTCAACCTAAGAGATATCCGAGCTATTTGAGGATCTTTTATATTTATTTTCACGTTCTTGTCAAACAAAGGATCTACGTTAAGAAAATTAGCCCATCCACCCAAAACAGTGGAACACATTTACGTACTCGTGGTTGGAATATACTATGCTCTGTTCACTTCGCCAAGGTTCCCTGATAAGCAGCGCGGCATTTTTCGTTTTCCCGTAATTTCTAAGGAAACCAATTGCGATTTCCGTCGTTTCTCTTATTTTTTCGACTTTATGTTTAAATCTAAATTTGAAACTATCTCGGAAATACGTCAGCACACGGACTGAACTTCAACACGTACCGAGTGTAACTGAGTTGATGGCGAACATCGACTTTGTGTAGCCAGTCGTCACGGAGTAAGTAGGAGCCCAAAAGCCCGTCAGCATAATCGGGCTTTACGCCGTTGCGGCTTCACTCTGCTCTACTCCATACTATATGCTCTAAAAAGTCTAAAGTGTTCGATTCCATCGCTTCATGGAAGAATCAACTCCATATTTCCATAGCAGACATTGCATCCAAAAAGCATATCAACGCCGCCACATGGTAAAATCCAGCGCACCATGTTAGACAGAATATACCCGTAAAAATCTACAATTTACCCTAACTAGGCTTCTGTTCAGGAATACAGATAGTAGTCCAAGAATGTGGATTATATGAAATCTACAAGTTTCCTATATTGGAGAAATGTTTTCCCACACCCGAAAAGTTGGTATAACAGAACAGAACATCAAGTTCAAACTTACTTATTTCCAGCTGGAAATAGTACTGGGATACGGTTGTAGCTACATTCGCAAAACCCATTTTGAAGACTTAGACACTTCAAAATTTGTTAAGAGATTCTATTTCCAGAGTACAGGGGAAGCATGATTCAGTTTCTCCTAGGGATAATTTTACCAAAAACATCAAAGATGCCAGAAAAGTTCTCTATCATGTGTCGAGTCGGCGCAACACTTTATCAAACAAAGAAACGAAGAGAGTGTCGCCTTTTTCCGGCAAGGCTAAGTGGGCTTTCGGAGTATTGTGTAACACAGAGCTTGCCTTTCTCCTAAATTAAGGGGCAAATTCCGGTATCAGAAGTGCGCAAGCGCTCAGTCCAGTCGGCTTCCTTTCCTGGAAAGTCCTGTTGAAGCATTTCCTTTGTTGCCGACATAATATTTAACTTCTGTCGATTTTATTTAGTATGTGTCTCCAAATATCCTCACGTTGGCACCTACACAAATGCATGGAAGCTTAGGAGATATCCAACAGTTTATGTGTACATACATAGAAATATATTGAAAAGAGTTCAAACTATTCAGAAATGTTGGTCAAAAGTATAATTCAAAAACATATATACTCGTATGATTCGAAGTTGATTAGTGGTATAGAAACTGGACTTTTCCTTTTCGATGAAGGTTTACCGGTGATCTCAAGAATTTTGCAATTCTTCTTGAAAATCATGAATATTTCACTTTTTCCGAAATCTATGTGTTCTTCTATTTGTTGATGCCACAAATCAATAGAAAGGTGACATAATTTCATCTAAATAACAAACGCTTTTCAATGCTTCTTCCTTCACTGTGTGCCAGAATCCGAGGTTTAAATTATCGTAACATATTAACACGATTCCAGTTATAATGATCAATTGAGATCTGAATGAAATTATAGGCCATCCATATGGTTTTCGACCTACTACCAAATTCCGTTATTTTTCGCTGGCAAAAAGATTAAAGGAAAAATTTTGTTCGAATAGGATATTCCGCTTTGACACAGCTCTGTAAGACTTCCTAACGCTATTCTAACAAATGATTAGAGGACTCGCCAAACAGAAAGCGGACTGTCAGTGGCGCAGTGCGTCGCGGACAGGTGATGCCAAGCAGACTGTTTACAGCGGACTAGTTTGAATGTATACCGCCGCGATTTTTTTCCCCAAGATGATGTCCGATGAAGAAGAACTTCTACTTTTTTTCGGTATCCATTTTTCCTGTCCTTCGCGAACTCTGTAATTTACCACAACGTGTCCGCAGTCCTTCGCGGACAAGACTGGTCCGCCGCGGCAAACCGGTTGCTATTTACTCCTCGCGGCAAGTCCGCTTTCGGTTTGGCGAGCCCCTAAGTAGTAATCAATTTATTTACGACGAGGGCTATGACAACATGGCGTTGTCATTCCCTACCTGTGAGATTTTGTTAGCATTCAAGGCAAGAAGACTATACACAGGAGGTAAGACTCCCTAGGCAAACTTTGAATTTTTACGGGGCAAAAAAGATGACATCCGGTGGGCAGTCAAGATCACACTTGTGTTCTGCGCATCTTCATCGGTTTTGGTTCTTATTTGTGCGATGGGGTTAGTGCACGAGACTACATTTCGAATAGAAATCTTCCAGTTTGATGCCAAAATCAATCGTAAATGGCGGCGTTTCGGATAATATGGCAATGCCGTTGCCTTGTTACATGGATTCGCACAAATAGGAGCACTATAGGAGCACGACAAAAAATACATCAACAGATGCGTGTTCTTGGCTTAAGGTTTATATCAGCATGACAGTTCATATATCACTTCGGCATGCCATAGTCCCTCACTAGCCGTTGTCGTTATAATCACCCCAAGATAAATGGTAACATCATTGAAATATTTCGCCTTAGATTCGAGATTCTTCTGACATTTTACTTCAATGCATCATGCTATTTGTCACTGATTGGTGATCTGAAAACTTTCCTTGCACAGATATGATGTATTCTTTGTTAACATTTTTAAAAGGCTTACTGACATCAATTCGAAGCAAGTCAAATTTAATTATCTTTTATCGGCGATCGATATGGGGTTGCATCGTGGGAAAATTGTCACAGGCGTCCTAAATGGTATTGCTATGTAATTTGTGCTAACAACAATTCTCTTGCCAAGATTGGTCTGAACATTGAAATCGATAGGAAAAGACCAAAAAGTCGGCCGAAGCAACGGTAGCATGGTACGTTGCATATTGATTTGAAAGCATCGTGACTGCATCTAGATCAAGCCTTTGACAATGCAAAATAGCGTGAAAAATATGTCAGGCTTTTTCTTTGGAAATGAATAACTTGTAATTATACGTTTTTATTTCTTTTTTCGGAATGTGGGATTTACCTCTGTTTATTTTAGTTAAATAAACGCAAGTAAACATGATAAAGGATCGGGGTTTCACCGTTGTTAAAATATGTTACTTTGGCTTTTACTACGGCTGCAATCAAGTGATAAGACGCGATAAGCAGAAAGTAATGAATCACAAACCGAAAAATGAACTTCATGTTAGCTGGGGAGTTACGCTGAACTGAATCCAGATGTGTTTGTACCGCATTTTATTACTGGTATTGTTGAATTTTTAAAGTCCATATCATGTTATTTCGAAATATAAACTATTTTAATGGTTAGTTTTGCATTTACTGATTTATTTGCACAAAGGTCAAGGATATTTTGGAATGACTTGATTGAAGACAGTATTTGTAAGTACTGTGTTAATCTGTGCTCAACTAAAATCCTCCCAAATTTCGGAAAGGGGGATATTATTATTATATATTATTCTGGTCTATGGTCATCAATTTTACTAATTCGTTCTTAGATGGTGGTCGCAAGAATTCTATTAACTTTCAAACAAAACCTTAAAAAGTTCTCTTCATCAATTGCTGTAGTCGTGTGTACTTCACTAGATTATCAAATGGAGAAGTTACAATTAAATTTTCACGTTGATTGGATGAAAATATTTCGTGTTCTATTGCTCGCCGTTTTCGGAAACGTGATCTCAAGAAAAACACGTTTGAAATTTTGAAACACTATAACTTTTCGAAATCATAATAATATGGTTCATAAATTGTTTGTTTAACTTTATTTTGCTTTGCCAACATCATACAATTGTCATTTTACAACCATATTTTGCTCTTACAGCTTTTTTCGGGGTGTTGTAATGTTGCACCCAGTCTCTTTGCCATATTGAAAAGTGAGTGTTTTGTGGCTTAAATCCGATTTTCTTCTTAGCAGTTATTTCAGAGAAACTAATTTTAAAAATATTTCGAAAATATCTTTATACAAGATCGTCCTTGATTAGGAATCTAGGAATGTTTCAGGGTATTTTAAGCCAATAAAGTGAAGAAAAAAATCCAAATATATTAAATAACACCACTTGTCTAGTAATTTACAGCTGGTGTGACCCTTCAGTATATCGGATTAATCACTTTAATGTGATATTAAGATTCCATAATTGCTTGGGATGCAGTAAATTTTGACTAAAAAGCAATTTTGGTCTGATGTAACTCTGTTAATAGTAGTAGAATTTCCACAAATCCTTCAAGTAATTATGAATCTATTCATAGTAATAAAAAATTAACTAACAGTGGAAGTGGAAATAATGATTGATACTGCGAAATATACGAAGCACGGCGCACTAAGTACCATTCAATAATTTACAGTCCGTCAAAATACTTTCGTATTATATGAGCCTTTTGTACGTCTGCTTTACTTTGGGGTTTACATTTTAATTCACTTTTCCATTTTTCAACTAAATAAATACTAACTGAACCTTTTAATTTAATGCATAACCGTACCTCGAGACGAAAGATTCCACCCCACTTTTGCATGTATAGGGAGCCCCTTCTTAGAAGTAAAATCGTGCTATTTTTGCTTGTAAAGAACCTTGCAGCTAAATTTTACGACGATAGCTCTCTGGGCGTGACAGATAGATAAACGAATTATCCAAAATAATCGTTTGTCTTCAATATTGTATCCAGAAAGGTATATGCAATAATAACACGTTTGTTTTCGCTAAAGAATGGGTTGTCACTAGCCGTTATATTTTCCATTCAGAGAGAACATTAAAGCTGAACAATCTCGATAACAGCAATCGGGCGTTTTAATGTTCTATAAAAAAAAAAAGTCTGGCTGGACCGATGACAAGCTGAGTGTATTGCGGTTATCATTGCGTTGTTAATCGAAACATGACTTCCGAATAGTTCGGATCTTTAAATACAAGTAACAAAAATGGTTTTTTTGTCGTCCTGTTTTTACCAAGTACGTCAGTCCATCAGTTTTCAATCAATCCATTTTTGATGGATTGACTTATGGCAGACTAATGAAATACGGATCGTGTAAGGTCAGCGGGTATTATTTCTTACACTATTGCATTTCATGATTTTAGGATGAACTTGTAGGGGGGTATCAGTAAATTTCTAAAAAATGTATAACATTCTATTATTAACTTCATTTAAACAGATATCGATATTGAGAATATTTTGGGGCCTACACACCGTATAGTTCCATATTTTCAGATTGAGGGTCAGTTAAGTAGTTTCTGAAAACGTGTCTGAGAAATAAATTATAACTTTTCAATCCCTGGATTCCCTTGTTGAATCAAATGTCAAAAGTGAGGCCAGCTTTAGAATGTACTAATCGGGACCTTTAATTTTATACCCCGCATGACTCAGCTGTATGAATTGGGTTTTCTTGATTATTTTTTCTGCATATACCAGATATGTACTCATGAATTTTTACATCCAGCTGGTCCAAACAAACAAATACAATTATAATTTGAGTTTATCGTTTCACCGATTTGGAGGGAATCAATCAAGAAAATAGCGTTTGCATCCCGAGAAATCAACGATAATGTTCCTAGGATGAATTTAGGGGTTTTTTGATTAATTTCTAAGATATAGTTATGTAGTTATATGAATTTCATTTGAGCATATTTCACATACCCCTTTCACATGCTTGGGGAGACGAAATGACGAAATTGTGGAAAACTGATAGTTTATGGCAATAACTGATGGATTGATGAATATTAAAATTTTTAAATAAAATCTGTCAGTTGGGCTGGATTGAGTTTGATGCAGTTGCCATTGTGTTATTTGTCGAAGCATGACTTACGAATGGTTCGGAAAGTTAAATGTATACAACAAAAATGGTTAATGTTATCCATTGGTTAGGTCTTGTGTTCACCTCCTGTAAGAGTGTTGAAAGTTGCTGTCTTGAGGCCTGGCGTAGTTTCTTTTTGATCCAATTTTCGATGAGGTTCCTGTTATATTCGTTTTTCTTGGCTGTTTCCAGGATGTAGTTCATTTCTTTATTTATTCTCTCCTCATTGAGCGGTATTGTGACCATACTGTGAATCATGTAATTGTATGCTACAATCTTATGGTGTAGATTATGGTTGGTTGTGTCTGGGTCGGTTTCCTGTAGATGTCAAATTCAAAATCTCCTCTTTCCCGGATTATTTTTAAGTCTAGGAACGGTATCACCCCTTCCTTTCCGATCTCCATGGTGAAATCGATGTTCATGTGTGCCCGGTTGAGTTTCTCGAGGATTGTTCCTTCTTCTGATAATTGCTAATATATCTCCATCGATGTTGATGTGTGCCCGGTTGAGTTTCTCGAGGATTGTTCCTTCTTCTGATAATTGCTAATACATCATCCATGTATCTGATCCAGAATCTCGGGAGTGCCTCAGCTTCCTCGAGTTCGTTCTCCAGGTTCTCAATAAATACCTAGCATAGCAGCTGTGAGAGGGGGTTGCTCATTGCTGCCCCGGAGGTTGTTTTACATTTATATTATTTATTCCTGAGTGTGAAATAGGATACATTCATGCATGTGGAGGCCACTTTCTTATATAGTTTAGCCTTTTTCCTCCATCCGGATGAGTTTTCGTGTGTCGTGATCAATTCCTCGAACAGGAGTAGAGATTCCTTCAAGGCAACCTTACTTTTGAAATTATCCAAAAGATTTTTTTAACAACAGCACTTTGTGAAATTCCAGGGACCAAAAGAAAGCTTCGAATTGTCTAAGTTTTCAAATAAGTTCGAAATATTAAGGTTCAACTATATAGGAAAAAAGTTTACACCCCGTTTTTGTATATACAGTTTGTTACATAAGTGTGTGGTCACTGTTACACGTAGATAAAAAATCTGAGCGTCCTGTTTCTTTTTCTATGACATAGAGGGCACCTCAGTCCTTCATGCTTTTTGTAAAAAGTCAGCTCTCTGTCAAATTTAGTCTTCAATTGAGTGGTTTTTCGAAATGAGTGCTGTTTACGCCTCTCGCTTTGAGGCAATTTTTCTATGTTTGCATGAAAAAGGACCCAAATTAACGCAAACTGTTGCTGCAAAATATATGGGAAAGTCGAAACAGTTCGTTAGCAAGTGGATAAATCGCTATAAAAAGGTCGGTAACGTTGATGATTTTCCTGATCGCGGAAGTGCAAGCAAAGTCTCAAAAAAAAAGACGAAAAAAAATTCTCGCTTTGTTCTCGAAAGATCCAACTTTGACTTTACGTGGAGCTGCTGTGAAATTGAAAGGAAAAGGTGTTGACATATCTTACGGAACGATTCGCAGGCACTTGCTTGCCAATAAACTGAAATATAGCAGTACTTTGGAAAAACCAATGTTGAGTACAAAACACGTTGAAAAACGAGTGGAATGGGCGAAGGAAAACTTGGACCGCGATTGGAGCAACGTAATTTTTTCTGATGAATCCTCCTTCTGGGCATTTTCGAACATCAAACACGCCTGGGCAACCTCCACCAGTAGGATGCTTCAACGGACTTTTAAACACCCCGTCAAGGTCCATGTTTGGAGGTGCTTCTCAAACAAAGGTTTCGGTACTTTGTTCTCATTTACCGAGAATTTAAATGCCGAAAAAATGAATAAAATATATCAAAAGGCTTTGTTACCATCTGCTAAGCAATAGTATATAAAGAAAAATGAAAGCTGGATCCTTCAAGAGGACAACGATCCGAAACATCGGAGTTGAGCGTGTAGCGAGTGGAAGGCGCAAAATGGAATTGTCACTTTAGATTGGCCATCTCAGTCACCGGATGCAAATCCCATAGAAAATGTGTGGGCTCTGATGAAAATGCAGCTTCGCAGACGCAAGCCATGTAATTTAGATCAACTTTCTCGACAAATTCGGAAAATTTGGAGGTCTTTTCCGGTAGAATATGCAGAAAAACTAGTGAAAAGTATGCCCCGACGGTGCCAGGCCATAATTGACAATGCAGGAGATTGGACTTGCTACTGAGGTATTTGCATTGAGTATTGACGACCAAATTATCAATAAATTTGCGAATTTTCGAAAAATCAATTGTTGTTATTATTTAACAGTGACCACGCTCTTATGTAACAGATTGTATAGGGAAACGTCCTTTAGACTCCACACAAGTTCCTGTCACTCACTGTATGCCTGGGATTTTATAGTTCCCATAAGCCTATAAAATTTTATTTCAAACGATATAACCGTTTTAGATAAAGTATACGCTTATACTTACAAAAATGCTCAGCTTACAAAAACTGTTTCGCTCGAAACGTCTCACCATAGGGTCAAAGCTCTTACTGTACAAGACCATGATCTGGCAAGTCCTCATGTATTCCTCGGAGACTTGGGTTCCTAGCAAGAAGAATTTGCGAACTCTTGGCCGCGTTCGTTCAATGCCATCTAATATATCTAGTGTTTTATAAAAGTTCCAACAATGCAAGTGAGTTCCTTGGTAAGCAGAGTATGTGAAAATTTTAGGCAGTGCTGGCTTTACGGTTTCTTACTAGGGCAAAGACAAATCGTCAGATGCTACTTCACCTCTGCACTGGGAGCAGAGTGACCGAAGCGGCTCGCAGATGTTAAGTGCTCCTTTATATAAAATATGTTCAGCTCTGGCCAAGCTTTGGTTCAAAGTATGGGCCGATTTACGCTCAATATATAGTAATTCGTATCCCCTATCTAGGGTCGAAAATCACAACCGATAGCAGCTATGACGATGAAATCCGCGCAGGGTTGTTGGCTGCTAATAGAGCCTATTTCAGCTTAGAAAAACTGTTTCGCTCGAAACGTCTTACCATAGGGTCAGAGCTCTTACTGTACTTATGTATTCCTCGGAGACTTGGGTTATTAGCAAAAAAAAGTGCGAACACTTGGCCGCGTTCGAGAGAAGAATCCTCCGAAGAATTTTTGGCCCCCTACATGAGGATGAACCATTTCGTACCCTACATAATGACGAAATCTATGAACTTCTGATCGTGGATAAAATCCGGCTCAACAGGTTGCGGTGGTCGGGTCACTTAATCCGTATGGATGAGGATGATCCCACCCGGAAAGTCTATAAGGGCAATATCTACGGTGGAAAAAGAAGACGAGGCAGACCCTGCCTAAGATGGAGCGATGACGTAGGCCAGGACGCCAAACAGCTTTTAGGGATATCGAATTGGTGGACCTCGACGTAAAACCGGGATGTCTGGAGTTCCTTATTAAGGCAGCCTAGACCGGATACCGGTTGTTGCGCCGTTGATGATGATACGCTTTACAGCCCCTGTTCATTAAATTAGGACCACAGCGACTTTTTCACATTTCTTCGAAATTTTTGTCGCTGACATTATAATATTACGGGATTTTCTAATAATGGTAATTTTATCTTATTTGGGTGACGATTGTAAGCAGTAGAAAATTATCAAGTGTCTCTAATATCGATTTTCCTTTTTTCGAAGACTCTTTTTTTCATCCAACTTCCTTTTCGCTTGTCATCCAAAATGTTCACAAATATATTTAAACTTATTTATACGACGTAAATTCCCCATTATTTGGCAGATATTTAAAAGTTTATTACCAGTCAACCACAGAAGAGTGTGTTAAAAGTGAAAAAGAGTAAGTTAAGTGAATTAAAAGAAAAGAAAGTGGTTTTAGTCGGATAAGAATAAACATTTAGAAGTGCTTTGGATTATATATATAAATTCGAAAATGGGTAAACGTAAAGACATTAATTCTGAAAAAATAAGTTCAATAACTTCATTATTGGAGATGAAAATGTTTAGCTTTCGAGATATCGCTAGAAGGGAGAAAGTTTCTCACCAAACTGTTAGCAGAATCAATCAGGCGAATTTGGCTAACAAAGGACAAGTCGAAAACAAACGACAAAATTGCGGTCGTAAAAGGAAAACAACGCCTCGAACGGACCGCAGAATTGTTAATCAAGCTTGCGAAAAGCGTTTTTCTTCCTTGAGGAGCTTACATCAGGATCTCCAAGAGGAAGGGATACATGTTTCGCAAATGACTTTAAGGAGAAGACATTACGAAGCCAATCTTCGGTCGAGAAGGCCTGCAAAGAAGCCTAAGCTGACCGCTGGAATGAAGAAAGCCGGGCTAGAGTTTGCAAAGCGTTCTCGGCACTATTCCGTTGATGACTGGAAAAAAGTGAATAAGATATAATTTTAATATATATAATCGCCTAATCCCCCAAAAGCATATTTTTAAAAAACAAAACATATTTTTCTCCCCACTTAGGTAGCTTTTAGCGACGAATGCAGGCTGGAAGCTGTTACAGAAAGGCTGCAGTATGTTCGCAGAAGACCATCGGAGCGATATCAGGAAGACTGCGTCGTAAGAACTATCAAACACCCTCCAGCAGCGATGATATGGTCCCTTATCTCAGCCGATGGACCAGGACCGCTATATTTTGTAGAGGGAACAATGGATGCCTGCCAATACCAGTTTTTGATTGACGACATTTTGTGCCCTCATTTTAATTACCTGCGATGCTGCCGACATTCAACAACCTTTATGCAAGATGGTGCACCTTGTCATCGTGCTAAATCTACAATTAATATGTTGAAAAGATGTGACATTCCGATTCTAGCGTGGCCTGGTAATTCCCCGGACCTCAACCCCATCGAGAACGTTTGGAGCCTATTAAAAGCTAAGGTTTACGCCTCTCCTAATTCAAGTTTAGATGTTTTAAAATTAAAAATTGCCGATTTCTGGGAAAATGACGATGAAATCAAGCAAATGATAGATCGATGCTATGAAAGTATGCCTGACAGAATAAGGGCAGTTATTGACACTAGAGGTAGTTTCACAAAGTATTAATGTTTAAGTCAGATTCCTTTTGATTAAATGAATTATATATAAGATAGGGAATCTAAAACTAGCATTTTCTATTTTATCTCTATTTTCTGTAATAAGCTTTGGAAGAAAGAAAACCAAATTTCGGAAAAAAGTAGTGCGGTCCTAATTTAATGAACAGGGTCTGTACATAACAATTTAAAATGTACACAATTCCAAAATAAATTCATAAAACCATACAAATTTTAGGGATATTCTTACTTACGATCTTTTAAACAAATTTTCCAAGTGTAATATAAAATTGACCAAATGCTATAGTTCATAGTTCAGATTTTGCGAATAAAGCATGATACAATGAAACTTCGATCGGACCAAAATATGATGGCGGTTCGAGCAAACCAGTGAATCACAATTCAATTTGCGTTCAAATTTCGCGTTAAAAATCCCCGTGGTAAAAAAAACCCATTTCATCTGCAGTAGACACTTTCAACAAAACAATTAAGGAAGGAACACAAAACACTTTTGTGGAGCCGTAGATAAACAAGCCGACAACTCAGTTAAGTACCGTCAATTGTAGATAATGATAACCTTCTCTAGTGCTTGGATGATGCTGATAGGAGTAACTATGATGAACTTGTCGAAGTCAAAATGCATGTGCTTGAGGTAGTTTGAAATTATCAAAGCAAGTGACTCATAAGAAGTTCATATGGTTCACATGTATTTTTATATGCTGCAGCAAAAATTCAGACGCCAAAAAGGAGAATGAAAAAAATGTCGCGAATTTTATCTGGCCAACCTTTTATGCAGATGTTTTATTCTTTTGATAAGGAGTGGCATTGAACTGGGACTGTATTGTCGGCTTTACTATTAAGTCGTCATTATCAGCAAGAAAAGTGCTTTGATGCGCCAAGCAGATTACTTTTATTTGCGATTATGAATAGATGAAAGCAAGATTCTATTCATGGATTATTGCCGTGATAAGATCGAGCGTTTTCATTAATCATTGTTTTGTTTACGTTTGCTTGGTTGTATTGAGATTAAATTTGAACCCAAGCGGTGACTCGCTGCTTGAAGTCGTGTGGCCTTGCGCAGTGGATTTACCCACTGATCCTGCTTGGGGAATATCACCCACATCGCTTGTCAGCTGATTGAGGAACTTTTGGGCATTGCATGAACTGATGGCAGCTCCGCGCAGGCCAACTCACACATCCCGACGGGAAAGTTCGGCATAAAGGGCGCGTGGGAGAGCTCGTTACAGCAGCTGATGAACGTGTGACGATTCCGAAAATAAACAAAAACACAATGGAATAAGGGCCCGTGTATTTGCAATAAGTGTGGGTAGCACGTGGTGACGACATGAGAATGTGTGAGTAATACGAGACTCATCCCCAAGCCAGCATGAAACGCAGAAATTTCCCCCGATTTTCGAGTATTGCTCATCTGTCAAGTTGACTGTCAAACTCACCTGGTGTTTGGAAAAAATTAAAATCCTCCGTGGACTGCGAAGTCGCAAATGGCCCGCCAAATTAACTAAAATGCGAAATGTACTACGCCAAGCCCAGGGCTCCACAAACCACTTTCGATTTCATTTACTGGAATGGAGAGAGATTCACACACGCGTAGATTGACTTTTCAACTGCACACACTGCGACACGACACACGACTCTGATTCACCGACAAGTTCGCAACTGAAATTGCACTTCCACTTTGCTACACGCCCGACGAAAATATCGAAACACGCTCGTAACCGGAGCAAAACTACTTTTCACCGTCCCAAGTCCTCTTTTGCAACAAATCACAATCAACTTTCTCTCGGAATGCCGCCGCGACAGGAAGTATGTACTCTGGACTGGCGTCCGGTGATGTCGATTCGACGTTTTGCCGTGGACTGCGTCAACTTGCGATTGATATCACTTTTCGATCGTCGCTTTAATTGATTTACCTGTTTGGCCGAAACTTGTATAGTTAAAGGTAAATACCAAACGAATTGTCACGAGACGCCCGCCCGCACGACGGCTTCTCCAAGACGACACAAGTGCGAGTGCCGCTTTGTGTTCACGAACTGCTACCCAAACGACTCGGGGAAATTTTAACATGCGTGGGGAATGTTGCAAGATGGTCCCTTTACACGCGTATAACACTTTCGGACCGGAGATGGACAGACAGTTTGAGAACCATTAAAGTAAGGTTGCAAGGTGTTTTGTTGTGTGCCGCGTTCCCGCCGGATTTCTGTAAATCGAAGTGCAAGTCAGTGCGGTTTTTAGTGAATGCCCTCGAAATTTATTACCACAAGTAATTCACGTTCGAGTACAGCCTTTCCAATTCTAGGTATGTACATAAGTATATATGGATGCAAATATTGATTATCCAATGTAATTTTATTGCAAACTAAAAATGGCGAGAATCATCTAAAATGGATTCTTTTTAGCTTAAATGCTTAGTGGCACCACTACAACTTTGCATAATTTTTCTCTGTAACATTTACCATACAGAACACAAACCTACATACACCTGTTCTCTGAACTGGGCCCACTGATGTTTTTCCCACTTTCTCATAAAATTCAACCTGTAGCTTGTTTTCGTCAGAATTGTAAGGATTTTGAATAGAATAACGGAAAATCCTACTCCTGCCCTCCTCCAGAAAGAGGTTGTCAACTACCTGTTTCTTCTTTTATGAATGTTTAATACAAAATTACGGGTAAGCTAGCGAAAAAACCCGATTTCCTCATTGAGAACAAAATGTTTCCCATGTCAATTGTCTTAATGCCAGTTAACAAACAACCACCCAACATCAATTGAGTACCGTTAATGGGTGGCGAAATTGCGTTGCAAAAAGGATAATTTTGCTTCGAACCAGATCCCAGAATTATCGAATTATCCAGTGCCATTTGGTCGGCCCGACTGAAGATGGCTTATTTATTTTGTCGATATCGGCACTCAGGCCAGCATTTGTGTGAATCTGAAGGGGATAGCGCTCCTGATAAGTGCAAGTACAAACTTCACCGTTAGAAATGATGAACAGACTAGGAAATGACCCCCTTGCTATGCTGTTGGATTCAAAATTCATGAAAAATGGTACAACTAAAGTCCGCCATCCACGTACAGTATTGCCTGTCAGTTACGTCTGAATAGTCCGCATTTGATCAGCGGCCGTAACGTTGATGAAATGCAATTGCCTGTCAGTTTCGACTGTTCTGGCGGCCGTTGATCGAATGAAAAATGATTCGGTCAACCGGCCAGATATGTTTGTTTAGGCTGTGAGCGAGGATTTAATATTTTTTTTAGGGGGTGAGCGATTATTTTCTGGGGATTTTTACCACTAATGAACATTTTTGATAAATGCTCACACACAAAAATATCTCAAATTCTCGTCTCAAGTTCTTCCAAGTCCAAAGTTAAACCGATGATCTTGCGGCTTGCCGATTCGTGGAAGGGGGAGTGAGGTAGCTGGCTAGTATCTAACTGTGCCCCAGATCTTGAGTATGAGGTGATGTATTTGGTCGTCTCCATGTTTTACCAATTCGCCTGTAATGAAACTTGCAGGGACTCTTTCATCCATGCTTGATGCAGCATTTGTTAGTGGCCTTCAGTTGGCGGAACTCATTAGTCGGTGGTATTCTGATACTGACCATCGTTTTTCTATTTAATTAAAGGGTTGATATAGGTTAGCGCTTTAACAGGTTCACTGTCCAATGAAGCATATATGATTCATGGTCCTCTGTCGCGGCACGCTCATGAATCAAATATGATTCACAATATACCTTAAGTTTGAAACTTTATAGAATTCGAATTTGAGAAAGTAGAATAGAAGTTTTACCTTGGCTACATTAATGAAGCCGTAGTGTCTTAAAAAATGTAAAAACATTTGGTAATTTGTATGTAACTTTTATTCAATGACTTTTTAAAAAAATGTTATACATCATAAACAAGAAATAAAACGAATACGAAATAAAAGTAGAGCATAGTCAAATTCTTAAGGATTATTTTTAAAGTAAATAACAAACTCCTTTGGAAAAAGAAAGAAAAAAAAATGTAAAAATAACTTCTATTAGGAAAGTATAAAGGAAATATTCAACAATGAACGTTATTGAAGCAGTCTAAACAAAAAGCTTTCTGGCACTGAATACATTCCGTATGCACTTGCTTGGCTTTCGAGGCACCCGGCATTCCTTCCTTGCGTAATTTTGTGTAGCAACTTGTACAACGTTTTCGCATAAGCATGTTGTTTCGTCGAGGAATTTCTGTTAGCTTATGTGTCGACAGCCCTTGGGAGGGAGGCCTAGCTGGTGTGGTTACGTTTGTAGAAGGTCCAAGAAGATGTCGAATAATTTGCTCCTGGACTTCTAGCATGGTAAGTGGAGCCCCGGTGGAATACTCGTTGTATATGCATCTCGCATTAACCACCGCTACTCTAAAAAGCAAGTCAACAGCAACTTTTTTGACCCAAGTCAGACTTTTGTGCAACGGAGAATGATATGAGGAAAGCTGGTCTGCTACATCTATGCCCTTCTTTGCATCGTTGTAATCGATGACGGCATTTGGCTTCAATGTTTCACCCAATCTCGTACGCACGCTGGTCATCTCGTCCCCATGACAAGTGGATATCATGAGAACATCACGTTTATCATGCCACTTCAACACGGTAATATAGTTATCTTTTTGTCTAGCGACACATTGTCCTTTTTTCAGTTTCGATTTGGTAACGTTCAATGGCAATCCCACTCGATTTTTTCGTAAGGTTCCGCATAAGTCAGTTTTACGATCTTTTAAGTATTTTGCCAAAGGAACACTGGTATAGTAGTTGTCAGCAATAAGTACTCGTCCTTGATCTAGAAGTGGCTCGCATAATTTTGCAACGACAGTTCCAGGTTTATCTAGCCCCTCATACTGAATAGAGGCACCCGCATAAATTTCGTAAGACCATATATAGCTGTTTACTGTACAGAGCTTATATACTTTTATACCATAAGAGCTGGCTTTAGAAGGATTGTACGTTTTTATTCGTAATCTTCCGTAAAATTTAATCATCGACTCGTCTACAACGATAACTTCCGGTGGAACATATAAACTTCGGAATTTTCCCACAAGTTTTTGTACGAGAGAATCAATTTTATGAGTTATGTTGCTGTTGTCTACCTGCATATCCGCAAAATGCCAACATCGAAGAATCGTCACGAACCTGTTGTATGACATCTGAATGGAATGCATAAGTGGACAATAGTACAAAATATCTAACTTCCAATAATGTTCTATTGACGGTAATATTTTTACACCCATGAACATAATTATACCGAAAAAATTTTTCAAATCGCCTTTGTCCACAGGTTTCCATCGTTTCATTCTGCTGTGTAGTCCGCTTCGAACATTTTGGTAAGTCTGGGCGTAATTATTTGTGTGCGTAACCATTTCTTCAATCAGACTATCATCCAAAAAGAATTCAAATATTTTTATAATATTGACTTTTCGATCTTCGTCTAATATTTCTTCAATATTTCGAACCCCCGGATTGCCAGAAAAGTTTTCTCTTCCTAAGGCTAATACATCACTTAACCGTGGGCTTCCTCTTACAGGATCGCTTTCCTCGTCGGTTGATTCGGAAGGACTAGACGATGCTCGATTCCTATCGTTTTCATTTGGTTGGCTTTCGCAAACATAGTTTCTATCATATTCGATGTCTTCGATGACATCTTCCATTTCCGAGTCTTCCAGCTCTTTTCCACTCGGTACGAATTCTTCATCACTTCCGTCACTGAAGTCCTCATCATCACTATCTTCTATCATTTCTCGAACTTCTTTATCTGTCAATTTCTTTTTTCCTGAACTCATTTTGAAGCTCTCACAACCAACTTTTTCTTTAAAATACCCGTACTTTCGCCTTTTTATCTCTGTACTGACGTTCCTTTGCATTTGCATGCACAAATGTTATGTGTAATCGTGTTCAAACAAAAGAATAACGGTATAAACGCTATCTACATTTAACAACACTGCATTTCACCATAAAATGCAATGCCAGTGCGTCCAATAAGATAAAATTTCATATTTTAAATTTTCAAATTTCAAATTTTAAATTTTCAAATTTAGAATACAATTTTCTAAATTGTGTATATTACATTTGTTATAGCATCGTATTCTAAATTTATTTTCATGGAAAAAATTTTGAGCGCGGAGGGACACCCTACAGATTAGTACGGGGACAGGGAACTTGTTAAGTCATTATCGTGGTTTGATAATGATGAACATGGTGTGTTTAGGTTTCAGTATACGAAGTGTTGAGAACCGGTTTGCAGCAACTTCTATTGAAACGGGTTCCAGTCCAAAACAGGAAGTCGGCAGAAACTTGACGCACGGCCACGTACAGGCTGTTCGGAAGTCAAAAATTCACTGACATGGTTTCGGTAAACAAAGCGTTGGGTTTAGGGAGGCTAGGTAATGCTGTGCCGCTAAAACGTAAAAGAACCCATATCTAATCTGACCCTAGGCTCTTTAAAGAAATGTAAAAGGTAATCAATCATGCATGATGCAGTTTTGTTTAAGGTTAAAACACTTTTTATACCATTTACATTTAACCCGGGCATGGGTAGGTAGGTAGGTATCAGTGGCCGTTCCGAGGAGCCCAATTAGCGCTGTGGTGCGCCGTTTTGATGCCATAAACTCTTAAGGCGGTCACTGCTGTTATGAGAGCAGGGAGGCAGAATCTACCCGGCTCGGATCTTCAGAGCCACCCCTTAGCATTCACGAAGGAAAGCAACTCTCCGACCTTGCAGCTGGAAATCTCTCTGAGGTCTCCAAACAACAACCCAGTGTCCGTAGCCGTAGACTCTAGCTAGAGCTGGGCAATTGCAGGGAAAGTGTATGAGGGTTTCCCTTCCTTCCCCGCAGCGTCGGTAATGCGAATTGTAGGGTATGCCGAGCCTGGCGCCATGGTCCCCTATGGACGAGTGAACCGTGCAGACCGCCGTAATCTTGAATGCATTTACACGCATCTGGCACAAGAACTCTCGTGATCGGGCTATGTTATAAGCGGGCCAAATTTTCCTTGACTTGGTACTGCTCGCAAGCCTTCGCCATCTAAGGCCCCCAGCTGCTCGGTAGTACGAGTACACTCCGCCTCTGACAGCCGCCAGCGAAACACAGAAGGGGTGCCAAGAGCAGAGCCTCGCCTGGCCAATCCGTCAGCCCGCTCATTTCTCTCTATGTTCCTATGCCCGGGAACCCAAAGGAAGGTGACCTTGAGCGCCCAGACTCTGCCGTCTCTGCACTGCCCCACCAGCCGAAAAGATGTCGTCGCTAAGTACAAGGACTTGATGGTCGCTTGGCTGTCGGCCAGAATGGCTATGTTACGCTTGGGGCTCGAATCTCGCTCCATCCATCGACAGATTTCCAATATCGCCAGTACTTCCGCTTGGAATATTTTGGCGAAACCTGGGAGACCATACGATTTGGATACACTGTGTGAAATTGATAGACCAGTAGCTTTATACTGACGAAGGGGGTAAGTTGCTCCCGAAATATATATACATTGTAAAATAACAATTGTAGTTTGGAGTAAGCTACTGGTCTATCAATTTTAGGCTTAACTACAAATAGAAGACAGTATCTAACCTCTTACACTGTGTGTATTCGAGAAAACCCCCCCGCGCCGACTTCAGGCCACCGAAACCCGGCATAATCCTTAAATAAAAAAATTATGTATTCGTTGGTTTCCCAAACGTTGTAAGTGTTACATTTATCCTAATCTATGTTGCCAAACCTCTTTAGAAAAAACTTTATTGTATGCGTGATTGGCCTGAAGACGATTCAGTAATTTTTCTGCCAGGGGATTGTTCGACCAATCTGGCAGGACCAGACCCCAAAGTCTTACGAGCTTCAACATGGGTGAGTTCGTTTAGTGGGTACCCCGAACGAGTTGGGCCCCGTAGAATTTTCAGTAACTTAATAAGGGTATTAGAAACAAGTGCACTAGGTGATGCGATAGCGAAGTTTGTTTAAGTAATTTACAGGTATGTAGAGAGTCTGTAATGATAGCAACTTTCTGTGCATCCATTCTGAAGGCTACATTGCTGGCCTGAGAAACGGCAAAAATTTCAGCAGTCCATATATTATTTGAAAGTTAGCCTCTGGTTTGAGCTCCAACTTCAATCTCCATAGACGTGTATATTCTCCGTTAAGTGGTAAGCACTATCTCCGTCTTATGTTCTGTGAGTGATAGGCTAACGTTCTTCAGCCAGAGTTCAATGTTTCACGTAATTTCGATCTTTTCGAGGAGTCGTGTATCAACCGACATCTCAATATCGTTCGCAAAACCAATGGTGGTTACGCCAGGAGGGATTTTTGTCGTCAGTAATCTGCTATACTATACATAATTATCGACAAAAGTGGGTCTAGGACGCTCCCTTGGGGAACACCGGATATTGCTTGATATGATTTCAGTCCTTCATCTGAATCACAGCACAGAAGCTTATCGATTAAGAAGTCGGCAACGATATCCATCAGATACTTCGTCCCGCCTAATCTGATTAGGGCATTTAGTATTTTGTTCCATTTCGTGGTGTTGTTGGCATTCTTCATATTGAGTGTTATCATTGCTCAGCATTTATTGTTTTTGCTTCGCAGTTTCAAGGATTTCTTCTTCACTTGCCTTTGAGCTTGGATGGAGTCTATCTGGACAGTAAAGGTTAGCGGTACCTACATTTTGTTGAAAAGTGTTCGCCATTATTTCGTGTAGTGGATTAAGACAAGTAATTGGGGGAGAGCGTGCTCTTTCTATTTCGGTAACTATATCTTCTCGCTTTGCGGATTTCTCGATTTTAGAGCTCCGCCAAAAATTCAGTACTCGTTTCTGGGAACCAATGCAAGTCGTCATGGACGCGTCACATGCTTTCCGTCCAATCTGTTTCCTTCCAGCGTCGCAGTTGAAAGCAATCTCCTTGTCGAACTTTTTAATTGCGTCTTACAGCTGCTTTCCTTGGTCAATTCTGGTATATTGGCTGATTTTGAAATTATGGTCTGATGTGTCACTGGAGATCCTCAGCTAAAGTGCCACTAACAAATATTACATCTATCACCGACCCCATTTCCTTCCTTCGGAAAGTTTTGACACATCCAGTGTTTGTAAATATACGATTCGAACGAGAAAGAGCTTCAAGTAATATAAATCCTCCTGGGTTCGTTTCTCGGTTGCCTCATGCGCTGAAATCGCTAACTATTGTTGTAGGGTTATGTTCATTTGTATTCATCGTTAGCCTGTAATAAGCCATTGATTTGAATTCCCACATCTTAAGACTTGGTACCGCATAGCAACTATCGATGGGTATACCACCTATTTCCGTTTTTGCGAAATCAATATCAGCCATTGTGAACAACATCTGGGTTATCCAGGATATTTTATTATTTTTGTAGCAACTGGCAAATGATTCACATTTTTTAATTATCTCGGAATTTTATACATTCCAATAACCTGATTTTTTTTTCAGAATCCGTCATAGTGCGAAAGCTTCATTGAAAAACTTTCATCGTAGGTAAGTCCCCCTTCAAAACGTTACTCCCTTTTTAAACGAAAAAACGATCCATTTTCATCAACATTGAATATATCACAATCTGCATGATTTTATTCCGAACGTGCTACAGCGAGTTTTTTTGAAACATTAGGGCTGAGGTGCCATTTACGAAAAGGGTCCATCCAAGAGGCAGATCATTGGAAATGTGGCTCATTAAGAAGCTTACTGAGTTCAGTAGTTTTTTGTCGAAGTATTGGATCATTTATCGGAATGTTTCCCGTTCGCTGAATTTAGAATCATTTAGGGAAAACACAGAGAGAAAGACAGTTCGACATCTTGATGTTGGCTCGATTTTATTTTATTGTTAGACATTGTTTTTGGCAATAAGGGAAAAAAAGGCGACCTTAATTTGAAATTGTTAACACTAAAGTATAGGTTCTATGTCAACCGAGTCAAATCGAAGGCTAAGTTTAAGTTGTAAAAATATATAAGACATATCCGCGAACCCGGGTTTGTAAACTACAAATTGTCAACAGAAAGCAGGCTGAGATAGTGTGCTTTTAATCGGCTCACTGGGCAAATCCCTAGAACTTACAGCTACCGAATGTTGGAGTTGGTAAAGACTAAATTTGTTTCCTTCTTACAAACTGTCTGGTCAGGAATAAGAATCATACAGAAGTTCTGCTGTTTTACTGCTCTTTCAATTCTTTTAGGAGATTTTTTATTGGTTTTTCTCCAAATAAATTTCGCAGCACATAAATTTCGATTAAATCTTTTCTAACATGTTTATAATCATCAAGGTAACATATGGATATGTTTTTTGGACCTGTACTATCCGGTTTTGTCTTTCATCTAGTTAATGTTGCTGTATCGTATTTTGCATGAATTTTTCTATTTAAATGCAAATTTCTACGAAATTTCTTTTTCCCATAGTTTTACCTTTGCGCGGCGAAGGCTTCATTCTGAAGACTTTCTACATCAAATAAAGTGTCTCTATACTCGTAGTTGTAGGTGGCGAAGAAATTCAACAACTCCGTGAAGAACTTCAACTAGAGTCCTTTATTTCCCACCAGATACATACCTGTGAAACACGGTGTTTAGAACAATGGGGACTTACTTCAGCAGTACGAAAACTGCTCCTGTGGAGGTGTCCTTTGCCTTACTCCGGGAAAATTTTACGATTGCAACTTGTATTTTGTTAAATTGCACAACATCAGTAGAAAGTAAAGTTTTCCCTAAGAATCTCAGAGACAATACAGCATTCATCAGAGTTTATACCTCACATCTGCTTACATATTTCGCGCACCATTGAGGTCACATAATATTATCAACAATTCATTTTTTCACTGGTTGCTGCCTCCTTTGCATCGCCTCATGATGTTTAACTTGTTCGTTTCATCGTCCACGAGAGCGCGAGAGCTCTGCCTTTGTCCAACATTTTATTAGACGGAACTTGAAAAGTTAAAGGCGCGGGAGAGTTGAGTGCAGAGGTATTCTTCGTTGTAACTACACGGTGCAAGCGAGTGTGAAAAGGAAGAGAGCGAACTGAAAATTCTGATTCAATGTAACTGGAAACCTCTGAATAAATTTGTCTGTCGTAAAGTATTTTCGACTTGATTCCGCGCCGACAGTATACCGTGTAAGGTCGGAACTTAAAATTCAAATAAGAAGAATTCTGAAGTGTTTGTACTTTGGCTTTGGACTTTCAAAGGATATTCAAATGTTTACTGACACTTAAGAGAAGGCAAGACGGCGACGGCAACAATCAGACTGAGAGCAAGGACGTTTACTTATATTTCATACTTTCACCTCTCCACAAAGTTTATTATTCTATGAAGGAAAACACTATTAAGGAGAGTGCTGTATTTCTATTTGCATTCAAGATGATTTTGAACTTGCTTAACATGATTTTATATATGGTTGTTAATATGGTCTAAGGAAACAAAAGAAAATATTGAAAGGAAAGTGTAGTTGAATTGCTTTGGCACTTGATACCTTAGGTCTTGGTAAGTGCTGGATCACATCTGCCCGAATGTCAACAAAACTCCATGACTTATTGCTATTAAATTGTTATACAACATTTACTGTAATATATTTGCAATATATATCATATCACAAGTTTTACACGTTCGGCAAAACTCGATACAAAATAACCTCTAACCACCGTTCCACCAAAAAACACACCAATCAACGCTCTATTTTATGCCTTACAAACTTTGAATCAACATGTATTTACTGTACCCTCCAGGGAGGAGGTGTTGAAATAATCCAGTTCTCCAAGAATCTTTTTCATTTTCTAAACATAGAATGCACGCTTTAACACAGTATCCTATTCTATCTTCTGATTGTTTCGACACAATTAACTCAATTTTCGTGAGATTCCAATTAGGGTAGTTGTACGTGATTTGGCTTCCTTGGTGACGAAGGCAATGGTTTAAGGGAGAAGGTGGGACACTACGATTTCTATACTAAGCATATTATGATTCAGGGAGTTAAGACTCGTTAAATTCTTCACTGTGCCCCCTGCATTTCAGTTACGATATCCTAATCCCCGATTCCATCTTCCGCCGCTACCTACTACAAGATCCTGGTTATGCCGTGGTTAAATAGATAGTACATATCCTCAAAGGCATATTCCAAGGTGCCATTATTAGGGATGAATACTAAACAGTCAAGCATGCAGTCGCTTTCCGGAAGAAATATTAAAGACGTAGGTAGCTCTTAATTCTCCCTGCAAGCCATGATGTGACAACGTGGAGCGTTTTAGGAGGCCATGTGACAGTGTATGGGTTAAAATATTCCTGGAGGACGAAGAGAAAAAGGAGTCAGACAGAACGCGAGAGAATTGCTTGTAGTTGTGATTGAAAATTATGGAAAAGAGATTTCACAACGTTTTCAGATTACATAATTGATCGTAGCAATCCCTGTTGGCCGCAATTCGGAATGGATTACTGAACTAGTTGACTGTTTGCGCCCAGTTAAGCAAAGTGAGTGTTTTAAGAGTATGTAAAAATTGTGAATTTTCAGATAGGGTATTACTTGAAGATTCGGCATTTGTGATACGGGAAGAAGGGAATTTATATAGTACATCCTTGAGAAAGATGAATTACATTCAAAATTAAGTCGTAGAACCGTATAGCATGCAATAAGTTGAATATACAGGCAAATTGGCTAAAAATATTTATACCTCTAAAATCGATAATTGTAATTATAATAAGAGTGCTCCTCCCAATTTAACTACTTACTTCAACACTTTAAAAGGAACTTCTTCGTGGCATGAAAGACTCATTCCTGCTAGTCGCCGAGAATGTTGAGTAACATTGCTCCTTCTATCGTTCCCAATTATTTTGGATCCTTTCCAGTTTAAAGTAAGGAAATCGAATCGCGAAAAACAATCATTCAGGCGATAGCTTTTGTAAGGCATAGCCATATCTTATTGGGAATCCTTTCTGTCATGGCTTAAATGGATAAGCATTTTAAACGAATTCAGTTCCAGTGCAATAAAAATCACAAATCACCTTGTACGCCCTCCTATATAAATGGTCATGCCACTACTCTATAACTGATTTTACTATTCTAGTGGAATCCGCTCAAAGGGAAAATTGGCACTCATCCTTAAATCGCATAGAAAATATATAACGATGAATAGCGGGTGTTAGAAAAATATACGAATGGTACCATTTGGACTAATTCCCTACGTATATATCATTTCTAATCGAGAGCTTCTCTCTATTCAGCCCAATTCGCGATGATAATGATGTCAATTCCAAGCAGTCATCTCCACTAGCAGATCTATAGTTGTGAGAGAGCATATCATATCTTTAAAGGGACGCTTCCATTTTTCTGCCAGGAAATTTCGAATTTGAATAACACTTCCGTTCATAATTCAACGAACTCATCGCTGTAGTCCGGACAATTTTAATGGAGGGCAAGTTGACAGACAAATAGTTTTATTTTGATTGTGCCAACTGGAAATATATTGTAGAGACCTATACAAAATTGCTAATTATCTGTATTCGATGGGAGCAAATAATCAGTGAGTTAGCTTTCGGCAGTTTCTCATAGTGTCACTTTGATAACGAATTAATGGTGGTAGTGTAATTGCCAATTTCCCCTCGAAACATCTCGCTATAGGGGCAAAGTTCTTACTGCACAAGACAATGATCTTGCTACTTGCTAGTCCTCATATATTCTTCGGAGACCTGGGTTCTTAGCAAAAAGAGAAAAAAATGCGAACTCTTGGCCGCGTTCGGGCGAAGAATCTTCCGAAAAATGTTTGGTCCCTTCAAGAGGGTGGATGATTCCGTATCATATATAACGGCAAAATCTATGAGCGATATCATATCATCGTCTGATTGGGGTTGAATCGGGCTCATTCGGTTACGATGGGCGGGTCACTTAATCCGTATGGATGAGGACAATCCAGCCCGGAAAGTCTATAAACGCTGGTCCGGAAAGTTTATAAAAAGAAGATGCGGCAGATCCTGTCTGAGATGGAGCGATGGCGTAGGTCAGGACACTAGACAGCTTTTAGGTATATCGGTGAGACGTTTCGACCGGAACAGTTTTTGTAAGCTGAAGTAGGTTCTGTTGGCAGCCAACAACCGTGCGCGGATTTCATTGTCGTAGTTGTCATCGGTTGTGATTTTAACCGTGGATAAGAGAAATTGTTAACAGTCTCAAAGTTGTAGTCTACTATCCTCATTGTTCTTATTTGACCAGTGATATTTGATGCTGTTAGTTTTTTTTTTTGGTTTTTGGCGCTGAGGTTGCCACCATGTACTTCGTCTCGTCTTCATTAATTTGCCGCCTGCCCGATCTGGATGAAGGCCATTTGTGTATCTCTGGTTGTTCTTCCTATGACGCCGATATCGGCATAGGCCAGTAGTTATGTGGACTTAGAGAGGATATTGCCTCTCGCATTTACCCTCAGCATCACGGATCACTTTTTCGATGGCCAGGTTAAAAAGGATGCACAATCCGACATGTCTTAGATCGTTGGTGATGTTGATTGATCTCGAAAGTGATCCTGCTGCTTTTATTTGGCCTCGCATATTTGTTAGGGTCAGGCTAGTCAGTCAGTCTATCATAGGCGACCTTGAAGTAGATGAAAATATTTTGCAATTGATGGCCATATTCTAACAGTTTTCCCATCGCTTGCCGCAGAGTCAAGTCTCTTTGGTATGGGCCGAAGATGCTCTTTGCGTACGGAGCTATTCAGCTCAGCAACGCAATACCTCTACAATTGTTAGACTGCGTGAAATCCTCCTTTTTTATGGAACAGGTAGTGCCTCTTTAACAGGCATCAGACATTGATTCGCTGTCTCACACCTTGTGCATCAGTTGATGAACCGCTTTATCCAATTCGCTTCCAAGCCGATTAAATGCACGGACTATTTGGATGCTTGGTGGTTTTAAATGGTTTTCTCTCTGAAAGTTTATTCTCTTGTTATTTAGCGTATCCTGTTTCTCCTATTTGAAGTGCGTCTAATGTTATCTTCACTTTTTCTATGAAATGGAAAAATCGTTACATTTGAAAACAAATACACACCTCCCACGTGTATAAAAAATAGGACCATTCAGTTCAATACTTTAATTCAAAAATTTTGCAAATATCCCCTTAATAAAAATACGTCTTCCAAATAGTAACGACGCGCTGGTAAAATCTAGCAATGAAAATTTGTGGTCGCCTGTGGTGCTGTAAGTCGAAAAGGCGGTTCAGACAAATTGAACTAGCGACATGTCAATTTTTTTCAACCTGAAAACCTCGTAAAGAAATGCCTTGGAAATGCAATTCGAAATCAACACCTCTAGATTCACTTCCGCACGATAAATGGTAGGTATTTATTTAAAAAAACGTTGGACTAGTTGGTGTATATAATATATATATATATACTTGCTGTCGCCACTAGCGGCTGTTTAAATTATTGTTTTCACAGCTGGGAAACATAAAGCAGTGGCATATTACTCAATCGAGCGTGAATAGGCTTACGTACATTCCAACGAAATTGAATAGTGAATTAATTGAGAAGAAAACATGAATGCTTGCCAATATTGGCCAGGCTCAATTACTAAAATGGTTGGGGGTTATAGAACAAAACATAATCGAATATGGTAACGGTAGAAATTGTACACAGCAAACAAAATTTCTCCATTTATTGGGTAAGGTTAGCACAATGCCATCTAATATATCTAGTGTTTTATAAAAGTTCCAACAATGCAAGTGAGCTCCTTGGTAAGCAGAGTATGTGAAAATTTTAGGCGGTGATGGCTTTACGGTTTCTTCCTAGGGCAAAGGCAAATCGTCAGACGCTGCTTCACCTCTGCCCTGGGAGCAGCGTGACCGAAGCGGCTCACAGATGTTAAGTGCTCCTTTATATAAAATATGTTCAGCTCTGGCCAAGCTTTGGTTCAAAGTATGGGCTGATTTACGCTCAATATATAGTAATTTGTATCCCCTATCTAGGGTCGAAAATTACAACCGATAACAGCTATGACGACGAAATCTGCGCATGGTTGTTGGCTGCCAACAGAGCCTATTTCAGCTTAGAAAAACTGTTTCGCTCGAAACGTCTTACCATAGGGTCAGAGCTCTTACTGTACTTATGTATTCCTCGGAGACTTGGGTTATTAGCAAAAAAAGAGTGCGAACTCTTGGCCGCGTTCGAGAGAAGAATCCTACGAAGAATTTTTGGCCCCCTACATGAGGATGAACCATTCCGTACCCTACATAACGACGAAATCTATGAGCGATATCACGACCGTCTGATCGTGGGTAAAATCCGGCTCAACAGGTTGCGGTGGGCGGGTCTATTAATCCGTATGGATGAGGATGATCCAGCCCGGAAAGTCTATAAGGGCAATATCTATGGTAGAAAAAGAAGACCAGGCAGACCCTGCCTGAGATGGGGCGATGGCGTAGGTCAGGACGCTAGGCCGCTTTTACGGATATCGAATTGGTGGATCTCGGTGCAAAACCGGGGTGTCTGGAGTTCCTTATTAAGGCAGGCCTAGACCGGATACCGGTTGTTGCGCCATTGATGATGATAATTCGTAGCCATGTTGTGTTCTGCTAATTATATAAAGGAGCACTTAACATCTGCGAGGCGCTTCGATCCCGCTGCTTCCAGGGCAGAGGTGAGGCAGCGTTTGACGATTTGCCTCTGTCCTGGTAAAAAACCGTAAAGCCGTCATCGCCTAACATTTTGAAAATTTGGATGCTAAGCCCTAAATGAGGGGTGGACCAATAAAAGAGAGAGTAAGTTGCTCCCCATTTGGTCCAGTCCGACGTCAAGTAGATGCGGACTTAGGAACCCGTAATTTTTTTTTAAAAAACAAGAGTATGTGAACCTTACGCCCCATTGCTACTGCTTTTCCTAACATAGCATCTTTCTTCTCGACTAACGTAATTTACATCATCTAATCAACTTGCATGACATGTGACTCAGTAGGTCTTTATCAAGTGTTCAGCGATTTTACCACTGCTTATGCATTCTATATAGACAAATTATTGGGAACTTTCATGGGCTGTTCACCGATATAGGTAGAAAAATCTTGGCTGGTATAGCCGCCTCGACTATGACATTGTGAGGAGACCAAGATTCGGCGGAATGTTCTTTAGACTCCACTAGCAAACAAGGTCAACTGATCAAATTGAGAATCTTAGCCTTGTTCGTATTTCTTCCAAACCTGTGCCAATCGCAATGTAGTCGATTTTACTGTATGTAATGGATGGTCGAACCCTTATCTGACTGGTGATTCGCCAAATTATGATTCTTTGGAGCCTAGTGGACTTTTAGTTATTATCTCGGTAGGTTGGCTGTGGTATTGGAACTTGCAGTACCGACTATTGATAATATTTTAGTTTTCATCCCACCTATTTCCTGATATGTCTAGTTTTCAACTTTCAATTAGCCTGATCGTCTTTGTAGATTGAATTAAAAGAAGGAAATTACGAAGGATTCTCTCAATCGACGCGGTTTCCGTAATCATGGAATGCAAGCTTGGATCAATATTTATGATGCTAACAATTCAGTTTTTATTTTTTCGCCTTTTCACCGCTCAATTTAGAGCTTCTTTGTGTATGAAACGTCTAAAGGTACATTGATATGAGTTTATATATAGAAGATACATAGATTATTCTGTTGTTCCTTTCCGTTGTTGAAATGATTGCATACATCTCGCTACTGAAAGCCTATGTTCAGTTTGCCTTCATATGTGCATTGTACTAGCCTTTCCACTTCTGAAGCTCTGAAACGAAATCAGTATCTTGCCACGACCCATATTGTCAATGTGAAAAACGGTATCATGTAGAAAAACAAGGACATTATTAGCGCACTCATTGCATTTTAAGTAGCACCCATCACCATCAACATCTCATGTGCAGAGTGCAAAATAACACTACAGCGTAATTAGCACGCGTATGAACTTTAATAAGCCCAGGTATTGCATGCATTGTAAATGCCTTAATACAACTGCAGTAGTCGAATCTGTAGCGTTTTACTACAGGGTCTGCAATTTCTCGTTCAGATGCCTTTCCCTTTGCACCGTAGCCCTATGAACAAGAACTGCGGTTCCCTTGCACTGGTCAACCAATTTGGACCCTCCATTTCGTGAACAAAAACAAAAGCAACGTGTCCACTGCTGGCTTGTCGTTTCATATCCAAATGGCCATATAGGTAATGTCCTCCTCGTCCTCTGTTATTTATTTTAATTAAACCGTGTATGTACTATTGTTTGCGGTTTTATTATATTTTGCATTATACTGAAGTAAGTGGAACGTTCGTTTAGAGAATTGCATCATAAAATAAATGGCTCACCAATGGATTTTTGACCGTAGCGCAAAAAGTTAGTGTGTAGCTGGTTTCCCTCATTTAGCGTAAAGGTAAAAGTCCAAAATTTGCGTGCAAGAAAAAAATGCCAGTTTTAGGGACTGTTCGTAGCTCGTTCGTAGCCACATGTAACGAGAATTTGCGTACGTAATGCATGGTCTTTTCTCGGTTTAACCTGATGTGTCTGGTCAAGCCAATCATGACTCCACAGAAAGACTGTCAGAATTTGATGTGAGGTGAAGATAGAGGCGAAGTGTGCAATTCATGATAGTGGAAGAGGGTTTTCAGGTGAGGGCGCAAAGGAAAGGAATCAGCAACTTTTTATTAAAAGCTTAAATTATGAATTGAAGCGCGTATTGCTTCAGTCGAAATTGCGTGAAAGTACTCATCCGCCACATGCGAATATTTCAATTTGCCCATCCTTCCCGATCATTAGATACATTCTCCGCACTCGAAAATATTCTTAGCTTCACTCTAAAATCGAATTCTTACACATTTGCCTTTAATGATTGGACTTTCCCATCGTCGCCGTATTCTTCGTGTTTTCTTAAGCTCTTAAAATTTTATTTTCCGACACGACGATAATCTTTCGTAGAGAATCCTTCGTTCCGAAATGGAATTCTACAATTCCAAGTCACACACGTTCTGGCTTGTTCTCACAAGCATCATCTGTGGGCTAGGCTCCTAGAAGCTAGAGGGAAATTCTAAGGAAAAATCTACTTGAATCTTCGTTCTGTCTCGTAAAAACTGATGATTGTGGCATTCGGCGTTCCACACCCGACATTATGCTCCAAGCTCGTCCACATAGTCGTAACCGTAACAATGAAGACTTCCTAATGTCCTTAGATTTAGATTCATCCTTTTTTCGGGTGGGGGGAGTTTACAAAAATGTAGCGAATTGCGAGCATTGTGTCGATTCAAATGTCGGAGTGCTCGAAAAAGAAGGGTGACGTGAACCAGTTTTTGGTCCTTTCTCAGTTGTGAATAGAACGTGCACAAACTTTTTATTATGGAACATTTTGGGGGGTAGAAATGCGAACAAACGCTATTTTAGGTGAATTGGGGAGAAACATCACACATTATGGAGTCATAATCATTGTTTGACATTACCCGTTATCTACAGGAAGAATCGAATTTCAATACTTTGCACAAGATATGAGGGAGAAACCGGAACAAATGTGAAGTTGTCTATTCAAATTGAGATTCATTAGTGACACCTTAAGGTGCTTGGTGACATTTTTTCGTCTTTTCATTAATTTTGAAGAGCGTTCAGATATTTTTCTTCACTTCACTGTGTGTTTTTCTGTTGAACCATTTAAACTTATGTATATTTATACAAGGTGTAAGAAAACTGGTTAGTTGGTGGTAAACTTGTACTCTTCCGAAGCAATTACGTGAACTTTTGAATGAAGGACACAGTACCAAAATTTGCTTCTAGCAATATTAATTTATTGTCGCTATACGGTTTTGTCAATGTTAATATCATAATAGATCGTTGATTGAATTCAAAAAGAAATTATACTTAAAGCATTTTGAGAAGGGGATTTGTTTGGGAAAAGTAAAAAATTCTTTGAAAAAACTGTGAATTTAAGTGAAAAACTCTTTGCCTTCTTAGCAACTATAGGTATAAATGTAGCCTTTGTTCCGTTCATAAGCGGGGTCGGCTCGTCGTGATCGGTTTCACCATTTTGTTTTATCAAAAGCCTGATCTTAATGCAATTACGAGGCTTTTAAATCTCCATCCAGTGTACCGAGCCACCGTTGATGATTATTTACGTTTCGGCGTTTATTTTAATGCATCAGTTTTTGCGTTATTACAATGGTTGTCAGTTATCCGCAAATGGAATTTATGGGTATCTGGGTGGTGCCCTGACGAAATTCTTCGTTCAAAATTGTATCGGACTAAAGTAACCCGATGACACTGTGCCGTATTGACAAGGCTTCGAGTTTCCCAACATCTTAAGCCATTTGACAAGGGTCCATGGCTCGGTGAGGGAGCAAACAGATATCATTAACTTAGTCGCGGTGTTTCAGGAAAAATGTTATGTCATGTCATGTCATGCCCATGGTAGCCTTTCACGTCCTTCGGACAAGAGGGCATAAAGAAAGGCGTCGAGAACAAGAAAAAAATATCAGCAACAAGATTTAGACTTCAGATTTCTCAGAAGTTTTATCTCGATGCCACGCATGACATTTTGCGCCATCATATGTTGTTCTAATAATAGCTAAGTTTCCCTAGAATACCCCTTTAGCATAGAATATGTTATACACACTGTTCACGTTGTCAAGAGATTTCTTGAAGTCAATGAAGAGCAAGTGAAGTGAAGTTTAGATCTTCCTATCGTTGACGCCTCCACCGGATCATCAAAAGATTTGCTACTATCTGCCATTTTTTTGTTGATGCGGTATACGATTCTGAAATCATAGCTATTTGTGGCAGATCCTGCTTTCCTAACTAGCTTAATAATAAAATCGTTTTTATCACGTTTTCCGAGATTTCGCATGTTATATTTAACATTTTAATAAATAAAAAAATCTTCATATTGTTTATCTAGAATTGCATGAGAAATCGTCCGGTATACAGTTTGTCTGGTCAGTTTGAAACGTTCTGTAACCTCGCCTTAGGAATACACATTTTAGTATTATAAACTCCGTAGTATTAGTATTATAAATCCCACTATTATTATCAAAATTATTGTAGGTCAAAATTATCTATTTCCCTTAAATTCACTGTACCCTAAGAGATCATGTATGCACATAGAATGTCAGTATCATATTAAAATGAATAGTCTGTCATACTGAGTACATATACACTCTGATGTACATATATATAAACGAAACACTTGGTAACCAATATCCATAAAATCTTTCGTACCTTTTCGAGGATATCAGTATCAAATAGGCTGATATACAAAATAAATAATGATACATGATGATTATTCAATGAATTCCTTTTTCAGTTATGTTTTTTTAATTGTAAATCTGTATTACACTGCTATGTATATAAAGATGCACAAATAGGAACAAGGTCCATAATTTTCTAGTTGTGATTTTCTCTCATGCTTCTTAAAATATACTTAAAAATATTGACATAAGTAGATTATCATGGATACATTATACTCCATTACGAATCGTTTATAATACGAGCTTAGAGCTTTAAAAAATACTAAACTTGAATTTTTAACTAAGTGTAAATAGAATGGTCGTCCATCGTGATGAAACTGCAAAACTTTTCATACCTGGAGCGTTTAGCTTCTGATTTTCCAAATTTTTCTCTCGTTGAAATTCTCTTCGTTTTCTTTGTGAAATATGCATATATGACATGAATGTTTAATCACGAACAAATTGCTTATCTTTTAAACCGGCGCTATCTTTTCAGCAATCAAGACTTTTCAGACTCTTTGAATATTTTTACAAATAAAGAAAGTTTAAATTTGCAATATAGGTAAAAACTATTACAATTTGCATATACTTAGGAAGTTACTAGCTTTGAATAAGTGTAAATCTTGGGTGAAATTTGAATCCAGGTGTAGTGATTAAGTTGATTTTAGGAGGCGCGTTTCACTTGGCCCTCGGAACGTCTGCGTGATTTACTATTGTTCAGACGAAGAAAAGTCATTATACCTCGCGTTGATGAAGAGTAAAAAGAAGTAAATCCCCTTTAGAAGTGAACAAAGTATGTATAGTACGCTTATATGCAGATATTTCACATATTTCTGTAGCTACCCATTCCAATGTCTTTTTTTTATGACTGCAGTATGGTATTGTTTTCGGTCACCTGGCCGAATTTCTATTAAATGGGAATCCCCCTGTTTGGTATTTTTGGATTTTTGTCCACATTCTCCTGAATAATTTATAATAATTTAGCTCTGCTGTAGGCGGTTTTTAGCGGTTGAGAGTGGCTCAACAACATCTGAGCGGCTCTTCGCTCTTGGATGTTTTGGCGTTTATGCCGTCAACCACCAGAGACGGAAGGCCTAAGCGTCGTATGGTTTGGAGGAATAAACTCAATGAATTCATCGTCCGCGCCTGTTACCGTGTCACGGATTTGAAGCGGAATCCATCAGGGTGCAGACACCGACTACATGGCACGTTCATAGCCCGTTTTCCGGAATTAGTCATGTTCCGGAACAGAACGTCGTCAACCAGTACCGGGTGATAGTTAATAATAACCGAGTTGCCATACCAACTAAGCAACAAATCTTCCAACAGGTTTCGCTTGAGCTCAGTCTATGCCGTATGCGTAAGAGGACTTTACCGTTCTGGGTATTTCGACTTAACAAAAAAGTCGAAAAGTTGAGAATGGAGATTGGCCGTGTCACGCAAGCATTTCTTGAAAATCCATCACCAAGAGTGCACAGATGCGTTGCAAACATCATTGGAAACTACCATCTTTCCAATGATGTGCCAATCGAAGAAATCCTCCATGTACTGAAGCAGAAACTTGCGGTATGCTCCAATCGCATCCGTAGGTATCAAAAGAGCTTTCAGCGAAAGATAGACCTTGTTCTTCCAGAATCAACCAAATCTCACCAACTGAAGTCGGAAAAGTAACCTCGATCTGGATCAGGCAGAAGGCTTCTGGAGAAGTTTTTGGAGCGAACCTAGACGTTGCAATTTAGAAGCAGCGTGGCTCCCACACCTTATGCGTTCATTCGAGGCCCTCCTTGAAATGACCATGCCTGACATAAGTGAAGCTGATGTAGAAGCAGCCCTTGATTGTCGATCCGAAATTAGTTCTACAATTTTTCACTAAGGGGATAACTTTTCTCATCCCCAAAGAACAGGATGCCTCTTGCCTTTCAAAATACCGACCAATTACCTGTCTTCCTACCATCTACAAGATCTTCGCTTCAGTTCTATGCGCGAACATTTCAAAACATCTTCATGTTCATAGATTGATAGCTGAGGAGGAAAAAGGATGTGCAAAAAGCTACCGAGGCTGTAAAGAACAGCTTTCAATCGATACGGTGGCCGTAAAGCAGGCTGTCTACCAAAAATGACATATCTTGACAGCCTATATCGATTATAAATCAGCCTTTGATTCTATATCACATTCGTGGTTGCTACAAGTGTTACGCTTGTACGAAATCAACCCGAATGTCAGTCTTCTCCTAAGCACATTGATGTAGAATTTGAGCACGAAGCGAAGATCTGTATCCTCACAAACATCAGGAGAGATACCAATCAGTCGTGGCATCTTCCAAGGCGACCCTCTAAGCCCACTATGGATTTGCTGGCTTTGAATTCGTTATCCCATCTTCTGCATGAAAGTATCTACGGGTTCCAAGTCAAGCATAGCATATTGTCGAAAAGTACATTAAATCATTCAATGTATATTGACGACATCAAATTGTATGTCAAAAACGAGAATAAATTTCGTTCCTTGCTGGACATTACCATCCAGTTCAGCAGGGATGTCGGCATGCAGTTGGGATTGGAGAAATGTCGCATCAAAACAATTGTTCGGAGAAAATACATCGACAACGAAAGATACAGCCAAAATAACATCCGAATTGAGAGTATGGATTCGGACGACGTGTACAAATACCTCGGCATATTGCAAGCAACAGCACCTGCTATGACAATAATTAAGTCTAAGTTGATGGGAAATTTGAACGGAGTCTGAATCTTGTCCCGAAAACTGAGCTGTGGAAAAATAAAATCATAGCGATCAACACCTTCGTTATTCCCGACTTTCTATACACTTTCGGTGTGATACAGTGGGGTAATACGGATTTAGAATCTGTCAATAGACGGGTAAGAGTAGTTCTTGCAAACAACAACATGCACAATAGGGCTGCTGAAAAAATGAGGATCAGAGTGAAATTATGCGGTGTTTCCAACGATTAATTAATTGAAGTAATAAAAACTTTCTTTTCTTTCTTTTTCGTTGGTGTGGGTATTTATTCTTGCAAATACCGATATTTCGGGAACCACTTGTTCCCTTCATCAGTGCTAATAAGTTCTAAATATATAAATAAAGTTCTTGTTAGCACTGATGAAGGGAACAAGTGGTTCCCGAAATATCGGTATTTGCAAGAATAAATAACCACACACACGAAAAAGAAACAACAAGTTTTTATTACTTCAATTAATTAATCGTTGGAAGCACCGCATAATTTCACTCTGATAAATAATATATAAATAAAGTTCTTGTTAGCACTGATGAAGGGAACAAGTGGTTCCTGAAATATCGGTATTTGCAAGAATAAATACCCACACCAACGAAAAAGAAACAACAAGTTTTTATTACTTCAATTAAAATGAGGATCTCCATCCCACCTCATCAGGGAGGAAGGGGGGTATTTGATTTAAAAACATTGCACTATAATCCAGTGCATTCTCTTCATGAGTTTTTCTTCGAGAAGCAATCCTCTAGCCGATTACATCAGCCTACCGTCATGGCAGATAATAAATTGTCTCCTTTGAACTTGAAAAGGAGAGAATGGGATCCCATGTCGAATGTTCCTTCAATCCAACAGAAAATCGACATGTGGAAAGAAAAATCCACTCACGGAGGTCATATTAAAAATTTGTTGTTGCCAGGCATTGACATTGAAGCCTCCAACAAATGGTGTACTTTTTTATGAGACCGAAGCATTCTTAACTTTAATTCAGGATGCTCCGCTCCCAACAAAAAATTACAAACGGTATATCCTTCACGACTTCTCAATCATCAACTTCAGTTGTAGGTTATGCAACTGCAAAGAGGAGACCATCCAGCACATAACATCCGCGCGCAGGATGTTGAGCAGTGCCGAGTACACCAATCGTCATAACTCCGTCTGCAAGATTCGCCATCGAAACTTTGCGTTGAAGTATAACTTAGTGGCAACCTACCATCTTTATTATAAGCATACTCCGCAGAGAATCTTGGAAAATGATCGGTTCAAACTACTGTGGGATCACACTATTGCCACCGACCACAGTGTATAATCACAACAGACCCGATCTAGTTCTGCTTCTCAAGGAAGAACGACCAGCACGGTCATAGACCAGAACACTGTTGAAAAACAACACGAAAAAATCCGAAACTACGGTCACTTGGCGGACGATATAAAGCAAACGGAGACTATAAAAGATCGAAGTAGTCTCAGTCGTGATTTCAGCGACAGGATTAGTCCCGCAAAATTATGCATAAAGCGCTGAAATCGTTTGATTTTAGGGCTGAACTATACATGGAGATGCAAAAGGCGGTCATCCTTTCAACCT
Organism: Hermetia illucens; assembly: GCF_905115235.1. Taxonomy (NCBI): domain Eukaryota; kingdom Metazoa; phylum Arthropoda; class Insecta; order Diptera; family Stratiomyidae; genus Hermetia; species Hermetia illucens. The sequence goes on from NC_051852.1 coordinate 230,536, forward strand.
GTTCTATAGAGTCCTGTCCGGTGACAGTCTGGCCTAGTGGCGTCCAATCTTGATTCGCACTATTTTCGATTTAAAATCTATATATCTCCGCAGTTTCAAATCACCGCGTCATTGCTTGAAGTGTTTGCAACAATCGGGGTGTAGCAATATATTGTCGCATGGTTGCACACATTTTGCATTGAAACGCATTATCGCTGTGATGCGGACCTTTGGATGTTGCCTTCAGCCCATCCTTAGGTTGGTTGCCCCTTGGTTCGGTTGAGCGGAAGAGGGTCCATGGGCTTTTTGAACTATATATATGTATGCAGTTCCGAAATGGTGATAGTTCCATTGCGAACTTTATCTCCAGTTAAATTGTTAGATATTTCTTTGATATAATTGCAGGTGCGTCTAAATTCAAATATGCCTTCGTAACTGTGTGAAACATGAGGAAAGAACCAGTTGTTATATAGAGAAATTCTATACTACAATAAGCAATGCCCCCCGCCTGTCCCGAATACATCTCACTGAAGTCGGTTTATTAAAAAAGAATAGTAGGCCGTCGTTTCTATAACGCTTTGATTACAATCTTCACATTGAAAGGCTTTCTCTTGAAGTGCATTTTTTGTAGAGGACTGACTGGAAGAGATTCTAAGAGTTTTTCAACTCTCTGAGGGCCTTCAACTAATGTCAAGAATACCATGTATCTGCCTCATCGAAGTCCTGCTTGTCAATTTCCTACATATGCACATAAGTATATTATAAAAGTAAATTAATAACCATAACTGATTTCGCATTTATGCTGACACATTAAAAGCTTTTGATGCTTCCAATAACTACCCTATAAACTAAACATTGCTCCTACATATAAGGGCAAAAGTAACATATATATATCAATATTTTTATCAAATACTACTGTATTGCACCTTACGAATGCCAAATTTACTGTTTTTGCCAACATGTATCATATATTTATACAAAACTACTTGTGCATTTATTACTCCTTTAAAATGATACTTCAAGTTTGATTATTCATTGTGCTCATTTTCTTTCATTTTATCATTTCAAGGATATATTTCGCTTTACCCCACTGTTTCCAGTGTAACTTTCCTTATGATATTTACATATTTACTTGAATGTGTATATAAACGGGTGGATAAATATGTATATAACATATTTGTGCTGCTGTACCGCGAGCACGCAGACATTTTCCGAATTTATGGATCAATCAAGAGGAATAATCGTTCAGGCTTGTAATGGAGGGACCTGGTCCTATAAGTATCATATCGTGCAGATGATGATGACGCTGAAAGCACAAGGCACCCATTTTCAGTAAACAAGTTAATTAGTGAAGGGATCGCTACTTATTTTTTCGTTTAATTAACATTACTTTTACCTTTAGTGTCCACGAAACGAATAAGCGCGGTGAAAGCTAATCAACGAAGAAATATCATGAGTAACATACAAACATTTTGGGTATACTAACTGTTACAAATATGCTGCCAGGAATTATAATTATGGGAGTTACGGCATTTTATGTTGACTGTGAATTCGTGCCGTACATCTCTATTATACTTTACGAGAAGCTTTAGACAGATATATATGTGTATGTAGCAAAATTAAAAGGTCGGATCTGGTAAAAATAAACGCGCAGCTAACGTCGTTCATAATTTTCTCATATATGTAACTGTATTTTATCCCTGGCAACCCATGGGCCCTCAGCAAATCCAGTAACGTAAATTATACCCTTGGAATTCTTTCCGCAAATCGCGTCCTAAGTGCAATCCGTGGAAGTGATTATTTCTTTGATACATTGTACCCCATCTGTACATATCTGAAGATTGTGGGGAATCTGTGATAAAGGAGCAAGAAATTTGGCTTATTGAATATATTTCCCCCATTTCAACTAAAGAAAATCTTGGAAAGATGACCGGTAAAGCAGAGAAGTAACATTAACGTAACGAAGGTTTATTCCTCCCGTGTTGCGAAGAGTACATTATTTATGAAGGGATTTATGATTTATAAGACCCAAAGGAAAAGTGAGAGCCCAAATAAAGGAAAAATGGCTTATGTAATCAAATCATTGACGTTATTTACATTATTAGGTAGATAATGAACAGTTCGGATAACGGTCAAGGATGGATCCTGGTCAAAACCGAACTGTTCTTACAAAAGGGAAACTTATTTAGGACTAGCTGACTTTGTTCAATGTTTACTCATTTTCAGAAGAAACGTTGAAAAATCGATACAACAAATATTCGGGTCCATTATTCCCCAATGTATTTATTATTAGAAATTATTAATTAAGGAAAATTGGCAAGGGTTTGGAAAACTCTTTGGAGAATCAACTCATCAACATTAAGGATTCAACTTCTTCTGATGTAAAGTTTAACCAATCAAATACTGAGACACTCCTTTTGCTGGTATACGAAGGTTTCAAGTTGTTCATTAGTTCTTTGAATTGTTCCTCATTTTGGACATATAAAATTCTGTAAACTTTTCATCTTTGCCATTCATAGTTAAATCGAATCAAATGGAAATTATGAAAAATATCCTACCATGGATATCGTCTCTTGGTGAACACCAGCATTCGAAACATGCATTACGTTTTTTTTTTATTGTTCCCCTCGCACAAAAAGGAGAATAAAAGTTTCCCAAGAACATCGGTCATCGCTTTTTCGCCCATTTTGATTTTGATAAATGATTACTTCTTGAATAAAAATGGAATAAAACAGACAGGACGACTTTTGTCATAGCGATTCTTATTATATTCGAACAAGGCATTGCAAATTTATTGCTTCAGAAAGAAATAGAAAAGTTGTGATAAAACTTAAGTTTTTCAGTATTATACGAATATGGGCGATAGAATAACATGGATGGTCGGCATCATGTTCTTTTGTGGTGATATCCGTTTTCCTTGAGTAATTTATTCCAAGAAAAGTTTATTTCAAAAAATTCATCGTATTTCTCAAATTCCTCCCTAGATTGGATTCTACTGTTTCTCTTGCCGTCAACCCCGACATTCAATGAGGGAGTGTTCGGCTTTTTAAAAGTCCCTAACGATATGAAGCGAACCGTGACCGCCACAACGACTTGGAGTACGTTATGAATTTGTTACTCACAGTCGAGATGTTATTTCTGTCTAGGAATGGGCGAAATCCTGGAAGAAGTTTTATGCTTAGAACTTTCTTTATCGCAACTAATTGAATACATTTATTGTTTTTTTTTTGAAAATAATGGCTTTGTATAAATTATTCCTTTTGTTCGATATTGTCTAGTATTTTTTTGAAAAATATAACAAATACAAATTATGACAGAATTTCGTGGATGTCTACTTTCACCACTTGCCCTCTAAGGTTAATCATTTAGACGCGGCAACTTTCAAGTCGTCTCTCATTTAGCTATATTTTTCCCGAGGATAATCTCATCTCGTTTTTATGTATTTTCGTTCTTGCGGTTTACCATCATTCCCTCCAAAGATTTGTCCTGTTTGATGAAATTTAATTAACTTACACAATTTCAGGCTAGAAGTATAGAACATGCTAATATACCCTTTGATGGCCAATGTCTATGAATCGTCTGTGAGACGAGCAACTCAATTCAACTCAGTTCGTAGTTGGTTGCAACTTTTAAATTATTCATTTCGGGCAAAGTTTGTGCAAAAATTACGAATGTGACGCGCATGAAAGTCCACTTTTTAGGTCACCATCAGAAAGTTTTGTATAATTAATCGAAATGTGTTTTCACTTGAAGCTATGTTAGTCGAAGAATTGAAAAATCGCTACAACAGTATGAAAATTGATTCTTAAAAACACAATTAAAAGTTTGTAAGCCATGGGATGTCTTTGAAGAATGGACCTGTGTTGATGACGTTTCTCAGTAAGAAATGGATATGCCTGGGAATATTGTTGCCCATCAGAATTATAATTATTTGTATATAGAGATATGAGAATAGCGTTCTAATTACGAGTCCCAATTTTCAAGTTTTCACCATACTACTTCTTTGCTATAATCCAATCAAGGTCATCGCACTGTGAAATGTTAACGTGACGTTTCCTCCATTTATGTATTCGCCGTGGTCCCAGTACAGGAGGATGTTCCTGCCTCCCATAGTCAGCCCAAACTTTAAATTGCGTTGATCTCAAAACAACGTTTTCAAAATCGGCGTACACGATAGCGTGAAAATTATTCAACCGATAGACTTGAAACTTTGTACACACCTAATTAATGTGTTTTTTTATGTCTTTTATATGACGGTAATTGTCTCTTTCGAAAAATAAAAAATTATGAGAATTTGACGTAAAATTGCAACCTTTTTGTTAAATTTCCCGCCATTTTTTTCCTTATTCGCCACGTCATATATAAGCTATATGTGTTCTAAAATAAATTATCATAGTTTATTTTGTCCAGATCAAAGGTCACGAGGTAGGAGAGTGTACGCCCATTTAAAACTCCTACCGAAATTATGTGCCATAACTCCGCCGTTTTTCCACAAATCAATATATTGTTTTGTTACAAAAATCACTTTTTTTAACGATATCAGTCGGAATTCAAAACATTAACAATTGAAGAAAATTGAAGATTTGAGAAATCTACCTATAGTTTCTATATCGGGGTAAAAGTGCAATACGAACACTGACAGGCAAGGGCATGTACGACGTTAATCACCCAGAGAGCCTGGATGGACAACAAACATGAGTTAACAGAGTTAACGTTCGAAAAGTCGTCCAGCCACTGGAGCACAATTGAAACGAGCAAGTATTCGGGCGGCTTCTCTAAACTATAATTTCATACTATAGGATTGCATGGCCCAATGTAAAATACCGTTCACCTCCTGACTTGCTCGCAATCACGCTGTGATGACAGTTTGTTGACAGTACACGCCATTTGTACTTCTTTTCGTTTTGATTTTCTGCATTTTGTTTTTTTTCATTTGATAAATTTGTCCCGATTGACTTTGGAGGCTTTTCTTTCAATGGCTTGCGTTAATTAATGAATGACATGGTGTTTTGACTGCAAAACTGGTTCACTGTTACTTTCAGTGTGGGATACATACATACAACATGTGTTTAACCCCTTTAACTGCTTCCCCCTACAATTGAATACATCAACGCTTGAAGGAAAACAAAACCACAATCTAAATATATATATATATATTTTTTTTTTTTTTTTATGGATGGAGGTGGAAATCTTAGAAAGACGCTACTGCGCCAGGTTGCAGCAGTGTGTGGGATTCACACCCACTAAAACCACCCCCACTCTTCCGCCCCTCCCCGCGGGACTACCGTGAAATATTACTTCGCGGGGGAGGCTCTGGTTCGCTATACCAGCTCGTCCATGTCACGTCTCCGTCGCGCCGCCTTCCGAGCTCGATCCAACTCCAGGAGTTTTGTCTGCACCACGGCTACTGCCTCATTTACCGCCATCCAGTTTTCCTCCGACTTCAACATCTCTTCCACCAGGTTGGAGGGCTCGATGTCCGCCCCTAAGATGCTGTTCAACCTCCTTTTCTGCTGCAGGAATCTGGGACAATGGAACATAACGTGCTCCGGGTCCTCGAGTGTAGCACCGAATTCAGGACAGTTGGGAGACTCGTCCAACTCGAAGCGATGCAAGCACTTCCTATAGCCACCCTGTCCCGTAAGGAACTGTGTCAGGTGGTAATTCAATTCTCCGTGCTTTCGGTTGACCCATTTCTCGATGCACGGGATCAATGTATGGGTCCACCTGCCCTTGTCGGAGTTATCCCATCGTTGTTGCCACTTGCCACACAACTCTCTCCTGATGGCTTTTCGGAAATCCGCATTCACCTCGGCTGGATTTGCCCTCCGTTTTTCGTAGAGCCAGTGTGCCTCGCTCGCTAGAAGATCTATAGGGATCATTCCTGCGATAACACACACTGCCTCCGTCGACGCCGTCCTAAATGCGCTGCACACCCTTAGCGCAATTGGCCGGTATGCCGAACATACTCTCCGCTCCGGTTGACAGCGTGGTTCAACGCTCCCGCCCAGACAGGGGCCGCGTATAGCAAGATCGACCTCACCACTCCCGCGATGAGTAGCCTGCGACTATACTTCGGCTCTCCCACGTTAGGCATCATCCTTGCAAGGGATGAGCTGGCATTTGCTGCCTTTTCTCGCGCATAATCCAAGTGTCCCTTGAAACTCAGCTTGGCATCGATCATCACCCCCAGGTATTTGACAACCGATTTTGAGACGACCTCACGATTACCAACCTGGATGGTAACCGTGTTGTTCTTCCTACGGTTGGTAATGAGGACCGCCTCCGTCTTTTCGTCCGCCAGGTCCAGCTTGGCTATTCGTAACCATAACTTGATGGTATGAATGGCTTTATTTGCATAAAGCTCCACGTCCTCGGGATGCTTTGCAATTGCAACTACCGCCAAGTAGTCCGCAAAACCAATCAGCGTTGTCTCCTCTGGCACGCGAAGGCCAAGCACTCCGTTGTACATTATGTTCCACAGCAGCGGTCCCAATACAGAACCTTGAGGCACACCTGCTGTCACAATGTACTTCTTCGGCCCGTCGTCCGTCTCGTACCAGAGAAGTCTGTCCGAAAAGTAACTCTCGATGAGCCGAGCCAAGTAGCTAGGAACACCCAGTTTGGCCAAAGCGCCCTTAATCCAGCCCCAGTTGGCTGAGTTTTTTTGCTGCTGAGCTTGCCGAGCATTTTTGACGTCCAGCGTCACCAGAGCACAGCATTTGCCCATGGCCATTGCATTTCGAGCCAATTCCACGACCTTTGCTACTGCATCGATCGTAGAACGGGCTCGCCGAAACCCATATTGCCGCTCTGAAAGGCCACCCGCAATCTAAATATAATATATAGAAATCTAATCACTTAAAATGTGTATTCAATAGTTCATCGTGAGCTATTCTGCAGTGAAAACTGACCACTGCAATTTAAATAGAAAATCATGGAATTAGTGAACTTTTTTGACCTTTTCAATAATAAAACCAATTATTTTTTTGCTGTGTATACTGGCTACACTTAAGTCATACTATATAACTTGAGGGAGATGATTTGTTCTCTTCGTGCCCCTCAGCAACGAAACATACACTAATTGCTATCAAGATAGACGCCGGAGGCTAAATATCCCGTAACAACAGGATAATTCATTACTTGAATTTGCATAAGCACTTGCCCATTTCGTGAGACACTATGATTATTTGAATCTTTAAACGATTTCGTTAAAAATTTTAATCAAGGGTACATTGAGACTTTGTCATTCTGTGATTTTCTACATTTCTAAAGAGAAGAATGCTATAAAAGTGGCGGGCAAACTATAAAATGTAAATATCACTGTAATCTTATGCAAATTTCTAGACCATTCTACTGAATAATTTTTCCAGGATAATTCCAAACCACAGTCCCGTAATCTTTGTTTAAGTCCGGGGCTCGTAATTATTCGTGTCTTTAATCGTTCGCATTATACAGTGAAAACAATACCAAAGGTGGCTCATAATCTTATAATAAGTGAGTATGATGGAAAGGCCTTTCTATATGGTTCTAGAATTAAGCTTCAGAGTTTCTATTATCCTGTCAGAAACCATAACTACCAAGACTAATGATTTTACAGTCTCTCTTTTGTTCATATTAAATTATTGTTTTAAAGAGATTTTAATCGCTGTTGTATGTTACAGTATAACATATGTTTCTAATGAACTAGTAGCATGTAGTAGGAATTAGTAGCGGAGCATTTTTATGCTATTGATATGTATACGCAAAGTCATTGATTTTTTCTCCCATCGTTCATCCCGTTTTGCATGTGCATTATGAATTTGCACTTCAATTTGCATTATCCGTAAAAGCAGTAAGGTTCCATCATAAATTCTTGGATTCTGAATATGTTTTTAATTGCACCTTTGCAAAGCATATTGAATCGACGTAGTATTTCCTATATTGTTATTATGTTGTCATTTTCCATGAGTCTATGCACCACTTATCTTTGTGTAAAGTATATGCTTATATCTGTGAGACAAGGACGAAATCCATAACTGAAACCGGAATTCGAACCCGGGTTTTGAAAAACATTTTGTTGTTTTTAAAAAAAATTATTGTAATGTTGTTTTTTCGTCAGTCCTTTTTGTTAATTTGTTAATATACTTGGGAGATGTCTGGCTGATGATGGCTGTCTGTTTGTCTCTCTGGTTGTCACAAGCACTTTTTTTTTTGAAGCGGTTATACCTATTGATACGCAATTTGCTGGGAAGATTGGAAGCATGAAGCCCACGTGTACAATGAACAACATCATTCTACGTTGAGTTGAAGGGAGGAGGGTCCTCTTTAATGCAAAATTCAAATTCACACCTCAAGCGCCGAATTTTCGGTTTTCGACTTGTCTTGTTATTTGTTTGCAATTTAAAATGGTGGAAATGAGGGTATTGTCAAACTGGTTGCATCGTTTTTGCTTCTGCATCCGCAGCGAACAAATCTATATATATAACATGCATATAATGGAAATGATCAGTATTACAAAGAAATTTGTTCTTGGATTTTACATTGCTTCATAAAGTCCAAATCTCATAGTTTCAACCTCCAATTAATGGCATCATAATAAACAAAATTTTATGAAATATCTGTGTAACAGAAAGAGTGCGAAATCAGCGGTTAATGTCGAAATTACTACCAACTGCCCGAAGCACGCAATTTGTGTAATTTTTACTCTAATATATCTAAGCTATAGCTTAAATCTTCTATTTACCCCAAAAACCCGACAGGTTGGTGTAATTGATAAACTTGTATGGAGTTTGTCCCCATTTATCGCCTCCCATTATAAAAAGTTTCAGGGTTTCATTTTCCTTTGTGTTGACAATTTACTGAAGAACCATTATCACTTTTACATTGAGAATTTATGCAGGACAATTTTCGAATTGTATTTACATTTGTATCTCTTGGCTGACCAAGGACGGAAATTCTGTCCATTTTCATGAGTGCTGAGTAATCTGAGTCCATTGGAAAATGCATGGAAGCATGAAATTTCCCTAGCGACAAACTTGTTTATTAGCATTGTCTATCCGTCTCCTTTTCATGTTTCATCATTGTTCAAAATAGGCACCACAGGAATATAGTCATCGTCGTCTCGGAGAATTAATTATTGTCCCTGTGAATCAGATCGTTACACCTGAGTTACTTCGATATCCTCTTTGTTCGGGGTAAAATTTGTACTTCGAGTGGATTTATCCCAGATGGTGACAAAGGGTATGGACTGCATAGTGTATGTACGTAATGTATTTAGGTTTCTGTACTTATTGTTGAAAATACCGTTGAGGAAAGGAGATTAGCCGACTGGGTGTTGTATGAAGGTAACATGTCAGAGGATTGTTGAATGGGAAAATTTGTTAGGCAAACCTGGTTGCCTATGTATATGTGTGTAGCTGTGGACACAATATATATTGGCGCGTAGTAATTGGTGTTAATCAATATACTAAATATTGACTTATTATTTCATTGAGATTAGTATGTTAATTGATGAGAATTTGTTGTGATGTGATGTGAATGATAAGCATTATAGAAATAATGTGTCTTTTGGTATTCAAGCGATGTGTTGCTCGCTGTAAATCCGATTATTTACAGCAAGCCTCCAATAACTCTCTGAATTGGGAATAATTTCCATTTTCTTCGCTGAGAAAAGCTTCGTGATGCATGGGGTTGTAAGTATTTCGCGGCTTATTTATTGTTTTTAAACTTAAAAAGGCACATCCACTTCTGCCTGGTCGCGTAGGACTTTGCACGCACTAAAAACCATCCCGATCTCTCCAGTCCAGATTCTGCAGGATCACATTTGGGTATTACTTCATGGAGTAGGTTTATCTGCAAACTCTTTTACCTTTTTCGATTTTCCTCTTTTTTGTCCCCTTCAGCAGTTCTTCTCGTATTTTTATAATCGCGAAGGCAACTGTAAACCGGTTCGTTCTTCTTTGACTCAATTATCAGTTTTCAGGATTGTGTTCAAGTTCCTTCTTTCGCTCCCAAATCTTGGGCAGTGAAATACACATGCTTTAGATCTTCTTGCATACTACCACATCTTGGAAAATCGGGGAATCATCCAGTCCAAAGCGGTGTTGCTACTATCCGTAGCAACCGTTATAACCCGTGAGGAACTGGATATGGATATGGAAAGTAATCACCACTGTTACTCATAAACTCCAAGACTTAGTTGGGGTAGGTAGGCCCGATACTATTTCGAACAAAGAATTTTTTAATCGAACAGGCCAGTTACCCGTGGAAGAATTGATCAGAAGGCGGAAGTGAAGTGGTCATACATTAAGGAGGAGTTGAAACGCATATCGGCGAGTCTTGAATGATGGCACGTAGGCAAGGGTGAATGGAAACTATATCCTTAATTGTTACAAATGAGCTTATGGGCCTTCCGATCATTCGAGGGTTTGTCCCATTGCGCTACTAGCAATCATGCGATTCTATACTTGCCACATTCCTTCATTTTTCGCAGCCATGCTTTCATCTTGCGTGATACAGGACACTCATTTGACATTGCCTCATTCCATTGCCCTCAGAGCCCTGAACGGAAGATACTTGCCTTTGTTCCTAAACGCCTGCAAGCACCTCTGCCGGAAAGGGCGTTGCGTATAGCAGAATCAACCGCATTTGATAGCCTCTTTAAAGACAAACTTCGTCCCTACCGATTCCGATGATTTCCATCAGCCAGCGTCAGCTCGACTATTTTCAGTCAGGACGTCAATACTCCCAGTGTTTTCGTCGTGTAGATCTCCATATCCTCTCGGTGCTTTGCCATGTAACTAATAACCGAGGCCTCGTTCCATTGTGCTACTACCAATCATGCGATTCCACACTTGGCGCATTCCTTCATTTTTCGCAACCATGCTTTCATCTTGCATGAGACAGGACACTCATTTCATTGCCCTCAGAGCCCTGAAACGGTGAACGGAACGTACTTGCTTTTGTTCCTGAGCGTCTGCAAGCACCTCTGCTGGAAAGGGCGTTGCGTATAGCAGAATCGATCGCATTTGATAGCCTCTTTAAAGACGACCTTCGTCCTTACCGATTTCGATGATTTTCATCAGCCATCGTCAGCTCAACTTTTTCCAGTCAGGACGTCAATACTCCCAGTGTTTTCGTTGTGTAAACCTCCATATCCTCAAGGTGCTTTGCCATATAATTAATAGCCACACCCATATCATCCGCAAATTCGAAAATTATAGACCCTTCTGGGATGAAAAGCAGAAGTACTCAACATACATCACATTCTGCAACAGATGACCCAGTATTGAATCTTGCAGTACCCCGCTGCTGTCTTTGGGCTCGCTGTCTGTCCTGTACCAAAGAATCCTCATCCTTGTTGCTTGTTTTGTTCTGTTTTGGTAGTGAGGAAACAGATTAGCACCAATTTTTTCCTCTAAGCCTTTGGTAAAATTTCCTTGCCCGAAAACATGCATTGGCGATATCGCGAATTCATAGTTCCACCAGTATGGTAGCATCGCATGTTTCAGTTGAGAAATCTGGTTGATTTTTTTATGGCTACCATTAAAATGCTTTAGTGGTTCCTAAGTCGACACATAATCCAGCCCATTTTTACTCTCCCTGCTCCTAACAGTTTGCTAGACTGATGATAGTGCTCTACGTCTTACCATAGGCTTTTCGTAGCCTCTTCACCGCGTTTTTTCTGACTTTTTCTTTAAGGAACCTTCTTCTTGGTGAGGATCTTCTTTATGTGCTTACAAGCTATAGTGATTTCTTGCCTGCTAGCCGTTATGTTTGCGTCTCGCCCTAACGAATTTCAATTGTTCAAAAACTCGTCCGCAGTTACATCCTTGGCTTTCTTAAGCTCTAACATAAAGTTTATTTCTATGACAGTCCAATCCAGCTAGCACTTTTGCACAAATTGGCGAGTTCTGGATCTATCTCTACTCTTCTGAGGATATCGACATATTCAGACGGTTAACCAGAGTTCTTTCTTAATTGCAACTGGTCCGCTGGAATCTTTCCTGTTGAATTTTGGGTAGATATAATATTTACTTTCTTGTAAGAAGGTATTCTGAAGAAGAAGTCCATCGTCGAGAATTGTGTTATGCACATCCAAAAAACGAATAACCCTTAGTTTTGATACTGAGGGTGAGTCAATCTAATTTGATGTTTATGATGTTTTCTAGTGTTGTTTACTTTCATTTTGGTCGGGCATTCTGTGAAAAAAAGGCACTGCTTTCGAGAAGACTGAAAATCAATTTCAGATATTTGCAAGGTCAATTACCGATCCATGAATTCAAATTCCTGCGGCATAGTCTAAATACGACTTCTTCTTCGCTAATTCTATATTTACTTTATTTTGGTATAAAAATCAATGCATTCAATTATCATAAACGAATTCGTCTTATATTTTAATTTGCGAATATTCAAAGTAAATTAGCCTAACCTGCGGGCAACCATTTTGGTAGTATCGATCGTTGCTAGCATTATGAATGCCGTTTACAAAAACGATTTCCTGCTAATTGTCTGGCAGCGTAAGTTAACTCTGACCTTTTCCAGCTCTGGATGTTGTTGTTGGTTCCTCGATAATTTCCTCCCAATCAGTTTGGTAATGGAAATTTTGTGCTCTCCCTTCGTAGTGCTTCTTCAAGTGAATAATTTCATGAAAATTGTATACTGTTTTACATTAAGCAAATTAATGTCGCCAATTAACATTTCCGAAAAGTCTTACCACATAGTAAAATTTTCAAGGCTCATTAGACTCGATAGCTTGGTTCTTTGTATCTTTCTTGTCGAATTTCGCTTTGCCTACTATATAACTGTTTTCCGTGCCAGCGAACCAGCTAACGAGGCCAGGAACATGTAGAAACTCAATTAACGACAAGAGGGAAAAACTTGAAGTCTCTATCAGCACCCGAACAAAGTCTGTTGATAATTGATATTAGAACAAACTCAAATTCAATGTTTGCTAGAATACAACAGAACAAAACTAGGGAGTTGTTAAGGATAAGTGTTTTTCTGATTGCGGTCGTAGTTTAGAGTAAAAGTGTCTACGGAAAGAAAAGTTTCGATGCTGATAGATCAATTTTCATGGGGGAGTGTTGAGACGGAGGAAATGTGAATTGGTGAAACCGCATAAATTAAACTTTGTCGTCGAGTCTCAACATTTTCAAACATCATCATCTTCATTAGAATTGTTAACCAAAACTCGTTGAAACGAAAAATTTACAAGTCAAAAATTATGTAGCTAGTAGCTGTGTAGGAAAGGACGATAAAAGACCGAGATGGTAAAGGGCACAGAACATCCAACATTGTTCAGAAAATTTCAATAACGACACAAAATGTTGGATAAATACTTGAAATACAAGTTAATTATTCAAATTGTGAATAGGCCATATGTATGTATATACTTTAAGGGTAAAGTATTATATAGACCAGGTTGTAGGATTGAGCACTTGGAGCGATAATCCATTTGGCTATTATTTTGTACCTCAAAACAAATTGTTTTAATTGGAGATTTGTGAAGGCATGAAATTTATATAAACCACGATTATAGTGGGAGTTTGGAGTTGGAGTTTTTGCTGTGTTATAAGATAAGAGGATGGCTGTGTGATGTGCACTTGAATGGCTTTTGATTTTAACACTAAATGAGGACCTGCCGAATTACCCATTACTCACTCTGAAGCAAATGATTTGATGCTCTATATGCTCTGTTACTTTCCATTTCGGCTTGCTGCACCTGTTAATGATGAATGCCTTTTAGGAAGCTTCGAACAACTGTTACTTATTTGAAGATATTTTTCGTGCTCAGATATAAATATTTCCCTAGCCAGAATATGGCCATATGGGGTATGAAATGAAATGCCCTGTAGGATGAAACATAGGGGCATGTGGGCTCAAAATGCTAGCCCAAGAAAGTGAAACAGATCTCGTTCTTAGGACCAATCCAACCGAAAAATATGCAAACAATAAGTGGTGCATCGGCGCGAGCATAAAAGATAATATAGAGTATAATTCTGGCAAATTTTAAGGAGATCCAACTATTAATAACAAAATGATATGACATGTATGAAGTTGCGATCATGAACTCATATGAATGGCGCATGGAAACATTAGTTGTTTATATGTCAGCATCAATTACTCGAGACAGATAGTATATATATATGCATATGCATTTGGATGATTGCGGAGCCAACCGCAAGCCACTTCTCCTCGGGCTCCAGCATCTCAGTAACCAAGCTCTCCGGGGTCCCGCTCCTGCCCAGCACCTGGTTTAAGCTCCTTCTCTCCATCGCAAATCGTTGGCAGTGAAACATCACGTGCTCTGGATCCTCCGGTATGCCATCGCATCTGGGACAGTTCGGAGAATCATCCAACCCAAAGCGGTGCAGATACTGCCTGTAGCAACCACCGTGCCCCGTGAGGAACTGGGTAATGTGGTAGTTGGTCTCCCCATGTTTTCGCTCAAGCCACACCCTAATGTTGGGAATGAACCTGTGCGTCCACCGACCTTTCGTAGACTCGTCCCATCTGCGTTGCCAGAGATCAAGCGACTCTGACCTTGCCGCATTTCTACGCTGTGCATGTCCCTCCATATGTCTTGCATTGTATAGGACACTCATTTCTTTGGCCAGAATGTCAACCAGGATTATGCCTGCCACCACCGATACTGCCTCATTTGATGTGGTTCTAAAAGCACTGCAAACCCTCAAAGCCATCCGCCGGTAAACCGAGTTCACCTGCTTCCGTCTCTGAGAGTTTGCAAGCGCCTCCGCCCACACAGGCGACGAGTAGAGCAGGATGGAACGCACCACTCCGGCTAGCACCAACCTCCGGCAGTGTTTCGGTCCACCATTATTTGGCAACATTTTTGCAAGCGCCGTGGTGGCACTGGCTGCCTTTTGGCATGCATACTCTAGGTGTTCCCTAAAACTCAATTTTGTATCAATTATTACCCCCAGATATTTGATAGCCGGCTTTGATACGACCGTATGTCCACCGACCTCCACTTTTACAGTATTATTTTTCCTGCGTTTCGCTATTAAGACCGCTTCCGTTTTCGGGTCCGTGTGTACTAGATATGTTAATGGATTTTCGGGTAGTGCCCAATTAAAAAATTACTGCCAGCGGAATTCAATTTACGTACATATATATGTACAATATGCTTTTGTACATGGAGCAAAGTGGAAATATTCAGATGTTCTCGATCAATTAAGATGCATGTATGTATCAGTATGCGGCAACAGGCAATGTGCGTTCATTTAGGATGAGAACAATACTTACACATGTATGTTTCTAATAATAGTTTGGTATTATATGAATATTTTGTATTCTTACTTATGTATCAATTGAAAAACGTGCATAAAAAGTTCCTCACATACGATGAGCGGAAAGTCTTTAAACCCGAAGCGCCCAGCTTCTGATATTTCGACCTGTTTACCAATGATTTTTAATTCTAACTCCTGGTCAAATTATATCACATTTGGGTTTAGAAACAACTTTCATTATTAAGGCGCGCCTAAATTCATCTTTAGCCTTTGTCCCGTTCACAGGTGGATCGGCTCGTCGTCATCAGTTGCGCCATTTTGTTCTGCCATTTGCCTGATCTGGAGGCAATTGCGAGGTTTTCAAGTTACCATCCAGGGTATCAGGTCACCATTGTCTCGGCCGGCTTTTTGTCCGTTTCACATCGACTTCGATATTCAGACGTTCGTTGATACGTGGCCGCTTCATCCAGGTTGCGCTAATACGTGAAGCAACCTGGATTAATACTATCTCCATTGGCTGATAGTATTGATCCGAGATACACATATTTAAGTCGTTCAGTTCTAGTTAGGTCACTGATAGTGAGAGTATCTGACTTATGGTGATCGGTCGACAAAAATTAGGGCGCTGGAGATTGGATCTCCCGTGTGACAATGTGTAGAATAAGAACAAGGAAGAGTGGTGAGAGGGCGGTTCCTTGATAAATTCCGACAGAGATCCGCCACACTTCAAACTTTAATATTCGGGTCATGGTAGGGCAATTGAACTCAGTGAACGAGTTCTTCTGGCATAAGGTCACGAATTCATCTGGTATGCTCTACGATACAGATGAATTCGTCTAGCACACGGTTAAATGTTTTCGCATGCAGCGTGCATTGCGTCAGCAGTTCCGCAATTCTTGATGAGCTATTTCAACGATTTCGCGAATACGGTTGTCAAGAATGCGTTCAAAATTCTTCAAAGTATGGGAAAGTAACCAGATCGGACGATAATTCGAACATTCTGCTGAACTACTTTCCTTTTTCCATATTGGAACGGTGGTGCCTTCTTATTAGTCAGATGGTGTTCTATCTTTCTCAATAACTCGATTGAAGAACTCACTGAGGCAGAGCGTTGGGTCCCAGATCTCAAATGCGATGTCGTCAGGTCCTATTGTTTTCCCGATTTCATTCGTTTTATTGCTTCCTCAACTTCAGTTGGGCTGATGGGTGGGATGACTCCAAATGTCGGAGTGATGTGTAAGTGGAGGATGAACAAATTCTTTCGTTGAAATTTGCTCGAAATATTCTCGTCATCATCGCGGCTCACCGGTTGGTAAGCAAAATATCGTCCTTGTCATTAATGCAACAAAAGTGTTCGATATCCTGTATTTGTGAGTGTCGGCTTTTGACATGATTGATACAGATCTCTCTCGCCATTCCGAGTGTCCAGTTTATCGTAAAGGTTTTTGTAATGGATAGCTGGGGTAACAGCGATCGCTTTCTTTGCTTTCTGATTGTCATTTTTTGTAAATTTGCCAATTGGCATGGGTATTATCGTCGAAAAACTTATGCTAGAGGCGTTTTTTTACACGGACCTTGATTTGAACATCGTGATTCCAGAGCCAAGTATCCCTGTTGGCGAACTGCTTGTTTGGCTTCGTGATCCGGAAGGTTACATAGGACGCTTTGTGAATCGTGTTTTGCACTTGGTTCAACGATTCTTCGGGATTCGTAATGGTTTTTTCTCTTTTTCTCATAAAATCGCCACTATTTAATACGCGGAGGGCTAATGCATCCCTCACGCTATTTTAACGATGGCTTGATTCACAAGACAGCAATCAACGGCCAATATTGTGGTGCGATGGTCTCATAGAAAAGGGCTTTGCAGTCCGTAACGGTGGTAAAATGTGGGCGTTTTATAAGAAGATAATCGATTTACTTTTCTGACAATAAAATGTAGGAAAATCATCTGGTTAACCATGTATTCAGAAGTACAAGGCGTTAAGTGTCCGTAAGATCAACTATTATATATGCTCGCCACCCTATTGCGCGCTCCAAATCCTTTTCCTTTATGACGTTTAAGGTCAGATTCAATTAGAAAAGCGTAAATATTTTCAGTGTTAGTTGGCATGCAATTTATTTCCTGAAAAATCGTTCACGGATTAAATGTATATCTGTATATCACTGCCTATAACGTTAATTTTGAATTTACGATGATTGCAAGAAGAAATTTCAATCAACTTGAAGCTTTTTCTATTGCAACGACAAATTATCAGATAAAAATTTATTGTTTGCAATTAGCAGATTTTAAGTTTTAAAAAGTTTAGAAACATAATGACACACATATCCCACACAATTATGCAGTTTATGGAAACCTAATGGCAAATTGCAAAGTTGGAATGTGGTTTGGGGGAGAAAAAGTTTTTCCTGAAAATTAATTTAATATGAATACTGTGCCTTATTATTCGTGGCAGCATTAACCGGAATTAAACGAAACAGAGGATGCATTCAGAAACACACAAGTACTGAAACATTCAAAAGATAATTATTTTGTTTGGCTTCGCTCATAATATTTAATAATAATCACTAAAACTTTTTTAATTAGCAATTTTTGATTTAAACTTGGAATGTGGACGGAGTAGAGCGAGTCACTTGAATCTTATATTGCGATAGTTCGCAGCCAAGAATAATTATTTCGACATTTAAGGCTGTACGTTTGCTATATATAATGAACTCACTTTGAATTTTAAAAACTACCAAACGTCATTGACAAATTAAATAAATTGTCGCATTCATAATTTCGTAACAGAATTTTAGATGGAGCAAATATTGTACTCATCATACTATAAACACTCTCTGGGTCGCGTGAAACTGAACTGCGACCCATTGACATTATTAGTATTGTGCTCAATATGCTTTATTTGTGAGAATCTCATTCTGAAGGATTTTCTTTCAAAGATGTTAAAATCTCATAATAACTTATGTCTATGGGGTGTGTCTTTCCCCTTGGGGTTAGTGCGTTAAAATCGACAAGTTAATTTATGAAAGACGTCGGAATAACCCTGCGGTCGTCTTATCCGATATCATCTTCGGTTAGAGATACCATAGAAACTTATCGTTATTTTAATGTTCCATCGTTAAGGACAGTAAAAAAGATAAATGAGAAACAAATGTTAACTGCGTGCGTCATCACGCCAATATATCTCTAGGAGAGTATCGAAAATTGATGCTACAGGGTACGTGTTCGCTTTTTTAAGGCATAGTCAATTTGTGCGTGTTTTTTACCATACTGTTATTCGCTGTATAAAACATGGAAAAAATTACTGATCATATACATATATTAGAGGAATACATAAGGAATTTTCTATCATTTTAAAGTGGATCAATTTAATGTTATGTATTTCTATGGTTTTGCCTGATTGACGGAACTAAACAAGACAAGTGTGCATCTTCATAGGTCCTTACTAAGGTTGGATAAATACGATATATGCATGCTTAGGACACTGCAAAGACTTTCTAAACTAGTTTATGGCGTCTTTGCAGAAAAATGATTCAATGAGCGGGCTAATGGTCCTTCCTGTATGTATGGGGACAAATCATCCATTTGTCCCAACGACGTCTGAAGCATCAACAAAACGCTCTTATTATCGTATGTTAACTATAAAAATATTTTCATTCGCTTTCGTTATCGTTCTTCAACTGGTCATAAATTGTATGATATCCTCAAGCAGAGGAGGTTCCAAGCCGAAGGCAGCCTATAAACGGTTCCTGTATGAATGTTACTTACTGAATTCCTCGATGTTGATGGAGGGAGTATGTCCACGCATATGTATATAGTATGTACATATGTAAAAGTGAATAGACCAAGGAAACGAATGGATCAAGCAAATATTGTATGGATGCGAGTCGAACGAAATAAAAAAACATTATAAGGAAATGCATAAAAACAAATTGAGTGCCTATGGTAAAACGTTTTTCGGCTTTTAAAGCTTCTTGGAACTTTTCTTTGAAGTCTGACACGAGAGTGTCTGGAACGTTGCCGCCTCCTCACTTTTTTATGACAGTTCCCATAAAATTCGCCTTAAGTTAATTGGGAAGTCATAATTCGCAATGTGATGGGATATAAGCGATTTGCTGGTTTTCGTGGATACATACAAGAAGGGTATACTTAAATTCTTATAGAAGATATCCCTATGAAGAAGGCAAAATCAGAAGCATGATGTCTTTGCCAAGCTTTTTACTGCACAAAGTCCATATACGAGTCCGCGTTTTACTGTCGCGTGAGTATGTGACGCAATATTTTCGGAAAATGATTTTAGATTAAAATGTTATGAGTTCACAATAAAAAGTTTCGAGAAGTAGATTTTTCTTTCGAATTTGGGAAAAGAAAATGGCTTAAAGGAATGTTTTTGCCAACGAGAATTTGATTGTGTAATATACATATGTACAAATAATAATGCAATATGGTCTAATTTAATTTATTTCTCATGGTATTAAATGTAACGAGAAATATCGCCTGGAAATCTTGGCTCGATAATTTACCTAGTATGGCACTAGCTAGAAACGCATTTTTAATTGCATTGCCTAAAATAGATGGTACTTTGCCTGGGCACATAGATTTGCTAACGTCCACTGGGGACGACACGACAGAATATTAGCTGCTGTGTTTGCAGGATATACATATTGAAAACACTATTATTAAATTATCTCAAATAAACATCTGTTCTTCTGTCAGACAAATGGGTGTTTCTTTCCATCATCAGACGGACAAAAGTCTGTCAGCCATGGTACACATATAGATGATCCGAAATTGGATATGTGGTCGATTGCTTTCAATTTGTAGGCATATACACAATTCAGAATTTTTTAAAGGTACGTACTATGTACAGACATATGTCTGCCTTTTGGCAGACAGATTCATTTGTCTTATAAAGCTATCGACTTTGTCTGAAGCAAACATCTAATTCAAACAGGCAGTTGTTTGTCTGGTGTTTGAAACAGACAGACATTTGTATGGCATAAGCACAGAGGTTTTTCTGAAACAATGGTTTGTCTGGAGCAGACATTTGTCCACGGCAGATATTTGTTTGACACAGTCTACCTGATGTCTGTTTGCACGCATTGGGAACATTATTATTTTCCGAGTCAATTTTTTCTTGGAAATCCTAAATCAATTTCCTTTCTGAATTATATATATTTTTTGATATTTTTGTGCATTTACTCTTTTTTGATAATTTTTTATCACTTCTAAAAAGATTCGATATCATAATGATTTGTTGCAAGTTGAGCACCATAGCTTGCTTTTCCAAATCCAAAGTCTGTATTGTTTATTTGCCGCATATTCTAGAATATATTGAATATGTTCCCCAAAGTTATTCATTCGAAAAAATAAATACACTAGATTTCATACTCTTATTACCAAATAAAATCATTCCGACTGAATTTCTTTGAAACAACAACAACAAAATATGTATCTATATTGACATTTATTTTAGAAATTATGTTATAATTGTTGTTTTTTGTTAACAGTTGCGTTGGGAATTATTGGATTTTTATACAAAAATGCATTGAAGTTTGTATGTAAACATACGCACACTTGTTACAAGGATTTTTTATTTTGTAACATATATTGCTAACGTCCAGCAAATAACAATTGTCAGTTTAACTAAGTTAGTTACTTCAAACATGTGAAACGATATACTCTAGATTGGTGACCAGGGGCCTCTAAAAACTTCTAGCCTAGATAAGTGGCTGCTTACCTATGGTATATGGATATATTCGTGGTGGCAAAACATATATTACTTAGTAAATTTGCAAGGACAAGAACGAAGGGAGGAAACTGAAATGTATTGCGGAACACATTTAGTGTAATGTCATCTCAAATCCCTTGTTAACTTTGTTTCAAAGGAAAAAAGGAAAAGTTTAATGCTTGCGTTACGTTTAGATCACGTACACAGGACGAGAAACTTTTCGGACTAGTCTTTTGTCCGGTAAATTGTTTATTGGCCCCCAAGGCTTGTAGACACTTTTTGGAGAAAACTTGCCTCTTTAGTTTTGTGGTAGAAGAGCAGTGAATAGTTGGCAATTTTCAAATGTCTGACTACAAATCTATTTTGTATTTAAATCTCAAAAGATAGTTACTAAGTTTAACTTTGATGAAGTTAATATTAGAATGCTCTGCTTCCCTGGTTTTTGCCATCGTTCTAACGTTCAACAAATTTCCGATAACAAACACAATAACCCGTCTATCCAATGTGGCTTTATAATCGAATCTTATTCTTCTTCTTATGTTTGTTAAGATGACCCTAATAATATTTTCTAAAAACCAACTAAGCAATCGTTCTTAAATTTATTCGAGTAATATATGTAGTTATTCATTAGCCTGAAATTTTGGAAACTTCACTGGAGATTTTTGGTTAAAAAATTCATAATAACTTTTCTCTACTGTTTGTACCTAAAACCCTCAGTAACTTAACATTGCTTTTCTTCTTAAGTTGAATTTCTTTTGACCAAGAGATGCAGGATGTCCACTGGACGTAAATTTTATGAAGAGACTTAATCCTAAACATGTTTTTGACAATCAAATGGTGTTGATTTGGTAATAACAGTTTCCTAAAAAATCATCATATTCCTTCAAATTCTTATATGAAATATTTTTTATTCTCTTTAGGTCGGTAGTTACGAACATTCATGCATATGTAGCATGACATATTAGGGACGAAATTTCCATACGTAGCGTATGGAAACGCGCGCATTCAATAATATCGCAAACATTTCATTTCTATTCTGGCATGAAATGACATATTCACCACCAGCCCTCTAAAAATATTCAGGCCATATAAAATTCAATTTGTAGGTATTCCTGTTTTTCCTTCTCGTATGGCACAATTCATAAATATATACAAATATATACACGCATGCACACATATGTAGCGTGGCGTTTTTTCATACAAATATCATGGAAATAGCAAGGCGTAAAATATATATATAATTCTGTTCTAAATTTTAGAACAAATAAGAGTAACTGAAGAAATATTACATATAAAGAAGAAGAAAAAAAAGGTTAATTCAGGCAAAATAAAATTTGAATCGTAAAGATGCAGTTAGGAGTTCGGAACGACTGAATACGTTTCAAACTGACTTCGGAAAAAATGTTCTTTTAGATAGTGCAGTAATTTCAATTTACTGATGAATGGTAGTTCTGAGCTTAAAATTTACACAAATTCGTGAAACAACAGGTTAAATTATATTTGGTATTCACTGAATGCTCTCTCTGTCTTGAATATATTTAGTTCTTGGATTTGCAGTGTCAAATTTCTATTATCCATGATTTCATTCATTTTAAAGCCAGGTATAATTATATACTTTGTAAATATATTTATTGATTTTAAGATGCTGCAGAAATTGCTTTTTCTTTCTTTATTTTTGTTTTCCTTAAACTTTTTATTCGTGAGAGCTGCTTGCATTTAATCTTTATTTCTTAGATGAACTCTAGGCGCTTTGAGCTTAAAATTTTCCCACAAAACTTTTTTTTCACTGTTCACCTTACATTCAACAATACTTTGGAAAAAGCTCGCATAAACCAGCGGAGGAAGTACAGCGACTCTTACTATCTTCTCTTTCAGGTGGAAAATGTGGGTTCGACAATACTGATGATAACACGTATAAATGCTGACTGTAGAGGAACATCCTTAACAGCATTAAAGGTAAATCTTACAGGGATTTTCTTTCTGTATTCATATGAGATCTACTCGACTTTAGATTTTGGATTAGTGTCGTATATTCTCGACTTATTGTATAGCTTTTTTCTTAGGAATTTTATCAGATAATTGGCACTTTAAGATTTCGCCCTAGATTTTGCGTTATCATTTAAATTGTGTTGGAACAGGTTCGAGGGTAAAATACTCCTTTTTGTTCAGAAGATGAGAAAGGTGGAAAACTGTTCGATATATACATATACACTCAATGGTACTGGGGAATTGTTTCTGAATTTTCTTGGTAATTTCCTCAAAGATTTGTGTCCAAAGTATGTGGCAAATGCAAGTATTGATAATTTTTATTAAGGTTTTGTGGAAAACCAAACTTTATGAGAATCAATCTATTGCCTGTTTCTTTGCGGCACACACACTTAAAAATATCCTCCATCGGGGATTTACTAGTTAATAACAATATATTAATATGTTTTATAAATTTACCCTTAAAGTTCATCCTAGAGACATTGTAATATAGCTAGTAGTACTACGAAGCACCATACTGGAAAGTTTGGTGGACATCCTATTGTTATTGACAAAGATAAAATAGGTTGAATTTCTTTCGCGTGAAATGACTGCCTCCTAAGACAAAACTTCAGTGATATATTGGAGTGAATAGTCGGACATACTTAATGCACATCGTACCCTCAAATATTTATAAACTTTTCATTCCGAAAATTCTTAACAGAAAAGAAGGCGAAAGCTCTACTTTAAATGTTTGCAGCAAGAACTTCCAATTCGGTTTTTTTTAACCGAACCACATATCTTTCTATTTAAGCTATTTTGACATATAGAACGGGCATATGCATATCAATATAATGACATTATTCAATTTCGTACTTAAATTATTCCAAGATGAAATAATCTCTACAAATGGAATTTAAAATCAGGCAGATACCATATCTGCAGTTTAACTATTATAGAATTATGGTGATTTCTGATGCATTTCCAAATGCCAGGACAGTCAGTGGAGCTTCTAAACTGCTTTCCTAAAAGCTGTAGAATATTAATTACTAGAAATTTATTACATAATTCACTTTTCGAGAAGTTTTGTAGGAAAATTCTCCGGCTGCCTCTTCGTTTCTATATGTATATAATAAATAATGGCTGGCATGAAGCGCTTGCGGGAAATCCGAATAAGTAGAGAATTGAAAAGAAGTGATGCCGATGATGAAGATAGTCCTTTGGTGAAGAAAGTTTTATGAAAGTTTTGGATATCGAATGAGTTGGTATACCTAAAATGATTTGGTATTTAAGTTCTCAAATGTGATATTTGAACAGTCTTGCCCATGGGGATTACATATATATGTGCACATGAACTATCATACGAGAGCCACAAATTTTTCTGCAATAGTTGAAAAAACTGCTGTTTCTACTTGGCTGAGTTCTGCACTGAAAATATTTTACTTCAGGGATTTAAAAAATGAAATTGAACTTCTTTCCATCTATCAGGGGTAATATTGCGAAGTGCTCTTTGATGCGTTCCAGAATTAGTTTAGCTATTATCTTTGCAGCATCAGGGAGCACGCAGATATCCCTCTAATTGCCACACTCAAAACGAGTTCCTTCCTTTGAGATCTAAACGCCCCGCCCCCTTGTTCCATTTTCTGGAAAAGTTCTCGGATTTCCAAGATTTCTGTATGAGTGGAAGCAGCAGAACAGCAGTAACTGCTGGTGCGGCGATAAATAACTCTGCGGGGAGACCGTCAAGCCCAGCGGCTTTACTCCGTTTGGGTGCATTGATGGCCGAAATGATTTCTCTCTTGCTTGAAAGAACAATCCGTATCCGCATGTTACGGTGACTAGTCATTTCATTCACAAGAGGAGGAATTTCACCGGATGTGATACGGCTAAAAACCATGGTGAAGTATGCTTTGCCACCTCTTCAGTTGTTCATCATCGTGGATGAGAAGTCGACCATTGACGTCCTTCACAGGCCCACCGAAAGATTTGCGACCACATGCAACCTCTTTTGCAATGCGATATTCCTGAAATCATTCCGATCAGCGGCATTTTCCGCTTCTCTGACCAACGCAATAGCAAATTCTCTTTTGTCACGTCCGCCATCGTTCGCACCGATCAGTAGAGTTTTCCATCCCTTCCGTTCATCGACCTACTTCCACAATTCCGCAGTCAGCCAGATCTTAGAGAGTAGAACCCTTCCGGACGTGGTCGAAGACTTGTGTAGCACATGGGAAAAAAAGAATACTTTTGATGCGGCCCATCGATATTCTCTGGCGAGTTATTATATTTAATTTATTTGCCGTTCGATCAGCAAGATAACTCTCCCACTGTCGAGCGACAGTTGGTCATAGATCCGGTCGATGTTGAATCTAGTTAGTTAATTATTTAGTACGAAAAGTGGGGGACGCAACACGCAAGCGAATGTGATCCCTTTCGAGGCCGATGTCCCCCTCTTGTTACGCACATACAACAAGCAACTCCTAAATCTACGGATAAATTTACTTACGTGCAGTTGTATCAACTCCTCCATCCTCAATGCTAAGAAAATAAACTAAACCCAACCCAAACATTTATCCCTTCCAAACGATCACCGTCATAAATTAATTTCGTTAAATGAAGACAATTTAATAAATGTAATATGCTCTTAATATGAAAAACCAACTCCTGATGGTGGCACAGCTTTTTATAATAATTATCCCATATCCAATAAATTGAAAACCACTATAGGATACCCTCCAAGAGCAAAATGCCCACCATACAGATGGTGCACACGTGGTATGTAACTTTACTATCTGATTGCGTACTACCCCACTCGCGACCATGTGCAACATAAAACATTTTTTTACGTTCTTTTGCTATTGATACAGGTGTGTTATTGAATGGGATCCATTGTACCAGACGTCATATTCAATAAACCGCAAATTGGAAGTGTTTGTTACAGAGAAGGAAAATTAACTTTTCCATTATTTATAAATAAATTTAGTGAGACTTGATCGGCTTGCGTTGAACATTAATGAGTAGAACCAAAGAACTTTTATAATTGCTGCTTTTATTTTTTACAATACATTATGAATGTATGTATATGGTTAGCTTAGCGATATAAATTAAAAATATAGCCCGAGTACATGCATTCCTCTATGTACAGCTAGCACTTTTGGCTGCCCCGTTCGTTGATAATATCACTGAAAATAAAACTAATTTTCGTTTCATTATAAATTTTTATACTGTTGGGTCGTTACCTGAGTAATGGGATTTCAACTCTTTATCCTAGCAAAATATTGAGGAAAATATTCGGTATTCAACATATAAACTTTTTGTTAGATGATTAACGTATAAGGGTTGGGAGAGATGTGGAGTTTAAATGTAAAATAGTTGATTATTCTTTTAATTAAAAACAAGTCGGGAAACCGGAAGCTGGACGCTTCAGGTACGAAAGGTTTTGTGTATTTCTTAGTACGTAGCACGTAGTATATCCATATATTATGTGAGAGTATCCACTTTCAGGTAATATTGACATGCATAGTCTTCAATTTTCAAAGAAGCAACAAATTGGAGGTATTATAACTTTGTTAGTAATACTTGGTAAGCTTGGTAAGATCATGCTCTATATTATAGCCTATATCACTACAAAGTTTCATGGTACTAGGATGAACTTAAGGGGGGTTTCTAACCAATTACAAAAAAATGTAGTAATATACTATTATTAACTTTATTTAAATAGATATCGGCATGGAAGGTATTTCGGAGCCCAGGCACCATATAGTGGCAGCCTCCTGATTTTTTTCAGATTTTTGGGTTGGGTAGTTTCTGAGAATGGCCCCCTTAAAGAAGTGATCACTTTCAACCCCCCGCGCTCCCCACCCTTTCAACGAATGTCAAAACTAAGATCGGCTTTGAAAAGTACTAATTGAGACCTTTAATTTGTACCCTACATGACTATATTTGGTGAAAAAAAATTTTACACTCCCCTTTTGCATGTATGGGGACCTCCCCTTAAATTCGACGTAAAAGGATGTAATTCACTGTATGCGTGAGCGTTCACAGTTCCCACCTTTCTACCAAATTTGGTGTCAATCGCTATAACCGTCTCCGAGAAAAATGCGTGTGACGGACAGACAGACAGACAGACAGTAAACCGATTTTAATAAGGTTTTGTGTTTTGTGATGAAATCTCGCTCGAGAGATTTAAGGGTCTGCAATTTGCCTTACTGAAATAACAACTAGCGCTTCATGATGCTAGTACAAAATTTACAATCAATTGGTTAAACACAATGAAGCAATACGATGCACAATTTGTTCATCATTTATAAAAATAATTCGGGACACCAGAAGCTGGGCGATCCGGGTATAAAGGTTTTGTGTTCATCTTATGTGAGAAACTCTATGCACGATTTTCCATTCGTACATATTTGATACAAAATATGCCTTCATATTTTGCCAAACTCCAAGATACACATATGTACATACCTATCATAAATATTGTGCTCATCCTAAATAAACAAGTATTGCCTGTTACCGCATGCCGATGCATAGATATATATGTATGCATCTGAATTGATCTAGTTAGTTAGTTAGTTTAGTTAACCGGGGGGAGCCGCAGCTCCGAGCACTCAGGCCATTGTTAGGCCCATCGGGGACAACAAAAATGCCGCTCTAGTGGCTTATTCACAAGGATTTTTGCTTGCCGGCAAGAGTCTAAATTTCTCCACTCGGTTGCGTGAATCCTTGCAATTTCACCCTTCAGAGTAGAGAGCTGGTTGTGGCCACACCATTGTGGATCCAGACCCTCGGCGAGCCAGTCTGTCAGCCATCCTCATTACCGGCGATGTTAGAGTGTCCCAGCACCCACATCAGGAATGTTTCGTTCAGTCGGCCAAGTTTCAGCAGCATCTGATGACAACTCCATACCAACTGGCTTGATATGTTGTTGCCATTTAGTGCTGATAATGCCGCCCGACTGTCGGAACAGATTCGAATGGTGCGACCCCTCCATTTCTGTCGCAGACATTCTCCGAGAACACCCCTGCGCCCGATCCATCCTCCATAACTGACCCGTCGGTGAAGATTATTAGGTCTGTAATCTGAAAAGACTCATGGCCACTTGTCGACCATTCTTCTCTTTCGGTAATTACGACAGTGCGTGTCTTTTCAAAGACGAATCTGGAAACCATATGATCGGTCGGCATCAGGGCTACCGGATGTTTTTCAAGGAATTTCCAGCTAGACGCATGACCGTTTGATTGGCCGTCTTTCCACGCCCCAATGGTATCGAGCCTATATGCGTCGTTGGCCGCTTTCCGTTTCACCTCCAAGTGAATGGGAGGTAAATTTAGGATAGCTTCAAGTGGGGCAGGCGGCGTAGTACTCATTGCTCCAGTAGCAACCAGGTCTCTGAATTGATCTAACGCATCTTCTTTCATTACATTAAAAACCGTTGGTATCAACGTACACACATGTCTATGGGATTGGTTAATACCGGCAAGTTTGATTCGCACATACATATATATACATATGTCAACCTCGATTAATTGACACTGGCATACAAACAACTAAAAAAAGTCAAAAACGGAAAACTTAAATGTCCCCATGTACCCTGCCGTTACTTTATTTCACTTTATATGATGATAACGTCTTAGAGTGCAATAAGTTTACTAGAGCCATTTGCATATTATTAGCTTTTTTCATCGATAATTGAACAACTTTCGTTTCGTGTATCAAATGAAAGGCTTAGATTAGTACTTTCCAAAGCTGGTCTTTCATATTTAGAAGACCGAACTTGCGGTTTTTGATTTGGTGTTGCTCTAGGCGCTTAAATGCGCGGAATTGAATTTTGGTTCAAAGCACGATTGCAAAAATTTCAATCGAAAATGGTGATTTTTATCTTTTTCCATATTTTATTGAGATTGCTTCTGCAAACAGTTGATGCTTATGCAAGTAGTCTAGAGATAGAAGTTCAATAATCGGCTAAGACATGAGTTAAGTGTTATAATATACCCAGCCATATTTGCGCATACAATCAAATCAACTATGAGCTACTCCAGCCTGGCCAAATGAATCACTCTGATCTTACTACCAATAATCAATTCCTTACCCAATAAGTTCAAATGCACCACACATATCTTTATGGACTTGGTAAAAACTGAACAGATTTCATTATCATCAACGCTGCAACAACAACTTAGTAAAGAACTCCAGACATTTCGGTTTTGCCCCAGAGGTCCACCAATTCGATATCCCTAAAAGCTATCCATCGTCCTGGCCTAGGCCATGTCTCCATCTGAGGGAGGGTCTGTCACGGTTTTTTTTCTACCATAGATGTTGCCCTTGTAAACTTTTCGGGCTGGATTTAGTGACCCGGTCACCGCAGCCCATCGCTCCAATACGCCCGTACAGTCGGAAATCAGATTTCCCTGTATGTGTCCTGCTGACTTGTTGGTAAAACCTCCGTCTGGTGCGGCTCCCTCCTGTATTCTTCGAATTGAGGGATTTGTTGGTTCTCCCAGGCTTCCTTTTCTGTCTGTGAAGTCGCGCATACCTATGTTAATCGAGAGTGCACACTGCCCAGTATGCAAGATTCTTTGGTTCCTTTGCTTGGTTACATTCATCATTGAACCAGTCGTTCCAACTTTTCTTGCGATTGGAGCCAAGTATGTTTGTGATCTTGCCAAGAATACCGTCCTTCATCTGGTTGCGAAGATCATTTGTTAATGCTTCATTTCCAGGCCCTTTTTATGGTTATCGTGGCAACCGTTTCCCCTTTATAGATGTCACGGAGGATTCTGTTATGGGTGGCTTTAGTATTCACTTCCGCCTGATTGTCAGAGGGAATTTGAGATGGTATTGTTATCCCAGCTCGGAGCAACATGCCAGCAAGATATTGATCCGAGCCTATATACTCTCTAAACTATAATACAAATATTATGAAATTCTAATAACAAATTTGCCTTTCTTGTGAGCAAATGAGCCAACCTGATGAAATGTGTGGCATTAGAGCGCCCCAGTTGATAATATTGTAGCTGCAAAGAGCTATTTGATTATCAATTAAAAGCTTTCTTTCCTTTTGAAAGCAAACATGATGTGGCTTTATATCATAAAAAGTCGTTGCAAAGTGTATCGGAAACACTCTTCAGTACAACTTTTATACCCACGCAATGGAGCAAGAAAGGAAAAATTACAGTCAGAAATAAATTTTCTCTTCTATAAAGTCTTGCCGAAACAAACAAATGGGAAATCAAAAGGAGAGCCCTTATTCGAAATTATAATGTAGTATGGTTGCCGTACCCAATTTCAATTTCTACTCAAATTTATAATTTTCTTTATAAGGTTTCTCTTATTTCATGTTTTTGGCAAGAAAACCGCACAAGCCTCCTCATGCTCAAAAGCAAGAGCATCCTACGCTGTAGAATTTTGATAGCATCCGTCGCATATACATTCAGAACCCTGAATAAAGCCCGAAGCTGAAGAAATTGCATTTGGCTGCAAGTTTCTTACCATTGCATTCGGTTTGTTGCTCATCTTTTCTATCTATATGAGCTAGCTGTTGATATGCAACTTCTGTGCGCTTGGTAAGAGCAACATGAGTTAAGTCCACACGAGACCTGAGTAGGAGTAAACAAACAAATTGAAGTTTTTGTTTGACGTTTTGTTTTTGTGGGAGAAGAAAGCTTGTTTTCTTTTCTTCCGTCTTGGCATGACCTGGCCTTTAGTTTTCGAAACGTTGTCATTCCCGACTCTTTCCTTTTATGTCGTTTGAAATGGTGATTCTTTCACGGTTAACTATGGCCAGGAAGTTGGTAGACCAAGAACACAAATGCACGGAATAAAAAAGGTTGAGGCATTTACTGATGGAAATGACACAGAATGGTTGCAAAAATTGATATTGTGCCAA
Source organism: Hermetia illucens (assembly GCF_905115235.1). Lineage (NCBI taxonomy): Eukaryota > Metazoa > Arthropoda > Insecta > Diptera > Stratiomyidae > Hermetia > Hermetia illucens. The sequence goes on from NC_051852.1 coordinate 261,330, forward strand.
AATACGAGTAACGTTTCTGCTTTCGTTTCTGTGCAAACTTAATATCGAGTTTTATTAAGGATTTTGTTGACGCCTGGAGCAATCTAGACTAAGAAAGTTGTCTTTGGTTTTTTACAGAAAGGCGTTTTAGTTTATAATATATCATTTCCCTGGAGTACTAATTTTGGACAATGTTACAAGCTATTTGGTGGAAACTCATTCATACTGCAAGCATTAAAATCCAATGCAATGAACCTTCTATAAACTTTGGCACAACTAAAGCTTGGAGTGTTGAAGTCTTCTCACCCCTGTGCCCCTGGTTTTGCATATTTAAAAATGTGAACACATTCTCAATAGGCGCACATTTTCGATTATAAAAAAATAAACGGCAGCTAGAGAGCCAAGTTAATTGTTTTTGCATAAATTCCATATGGCGTGGAATTCCCTTCATGCTGTGATAATGAAGACTCGATTTCATATTCATGGAGAAAAAACTTTAGAGGGAATTCAACTATGGGAACATTCTACAAAATCAGAAAAACTTCCTAATAATGTCGATGAACGAGGCATGGGGAGGTGCTTATATACTATATTCCACTACTTGCTATTGTAAAAATGAGAAATGTTCACAACATTCGCCTGTGCCCGAAACCACGTCAAAAGCAGCAACTTGGTGCAAATATGTAATGAGAAAAGATGTAATGAAGTCTATCTCTTATGGAAGTCCCTGTTGCATGCAACTGAAAGTAGACGAATTGGGACCGAGAGTACAAAGACCGCCTAGAGAGAAAATAATAACTTTTCGTCGTAATATTCGTTTCGCGTTTTCGTTCTGTGCTTATTGGACTAGATGTCGCTCCTTGTATTTTGTAAAACTATAACGAAACCCACAGTTTTCATCTGGGTTACATTCTCGAAGGAACTAGAAGGAGGATAGCTTTGGTACTGTAGCGATGTTCAACAGGCGTTTTACATTCCCTTCGTATCTATACAATATGTTTATTGTACAACAGATAAGGAAGCCCGGCATATTCGAGACGTGTTGATGAGTTCCTCTATGTGTAAAATGCATTTGCGCTTTTTTGCGCTTGTGACTTAGACTCGTTTCTCCTTGCCTCTCGCAGAACTCACAGAACATGCAAAAACGAAAAAGGATCATAATAAAGTTCTTTCGTAAGCAAAGAAAAAAATTCTAGTCTTCCGTTCTGGCAAGAACAACTGTTCTTTTCTAAAAAATGAAAACGGGAGAAAAAGGGAAGCCGAAGCATCCAAATGTAAAGAAGCCACACAAAACTAACAACAATAAAACGTTGAACATCCATTAAAAATGAGTTTGCACAGGACTTGACAACTTGACAAATGACTTGCATGTGAAGGAATTTTTATTCAACGTTCAGCTTGCATGCTGTGGAAGGTTTTCCACTATCGTCTAGCATAAATGGTCCAAATATCTAAAGTTACACATATACATATTTTCCAAGAATTTTCTTATTTCTCGCTAACATATTCCGAGAGTGACAAGCATTTTTTTCGCTTGCTTTAGTCCGCTTTCGTTATAAAGAGGTGCAATTGTAAAAAATTGTTCGGACTATAGAGCAGAAAAGTATATTGAAATTATTAACATATAAATCTTCATTAATGAAACAGCCCTGGAGTGGGAGATAATCGTAATCGTATTGGAAAATTGTTACTACAAATTAGTATGGGTGTTTTGATTGTTAATATTTTATTGTATGTGTATCATAATAAGGTTAACGTATCGAGTGTATGCATTGCAAACCGAACTTTTTGGATGAAATAAATGTTTTTAATTGATCAATCAATTTACATTTTATCAAAAATATTGTCCATCGCTTGCGATCGCTTTTCCCCACCCTTCTGGTAGCAAATTAATTCCGCGTTGGAAAAAAGATTCGTCCTTTGAAACTAAGAAAGAATCAAGCCAATTCTTAATACGTTGCGCAGAACTAAAGCGTGTTCCAATAGGTGCGTTTTGCATCGAACGAAACAAATGATAGTCTGGTGAATACGGCGGGAGAGGTAAAACTTCCTAACCGCTATTCGATAATTTTTGTCCGGTATATCATCGTGTGGTCGACAGACAGACTCGTGTTTGGTCGCACATTTCAGCCATTTTCTGTTGTCGGTATAGCTGCCCCGTAATGGTTTATCCTGATTTCAGCGACCTGTACTGGATTGGTCCCTTCTGATTCCTCCAAATACAGAGCATTACCTTAGAGCCTTGTATATTCGGCTTTTCCATCGATGTTCTTATTTGGCCGGGCTTCACATCGGGTTATCATATTGTATTCACTTTTCGTCGCCTGTAATGATTCGATGCAACTGCGACTTTCTTTTGTAGCGTTCATCTTTCCACATCTCTTGGCGTTAGTTCGTGTAAAACCCAATTTCCTAGCTTGTGGATGAATCACAGCGTTTTCAAACGCCTGGAAATGTTTGCCTGTGTCACACCTAGTTCTGGGGCTCGTTTTGCATTCCGCACGAGTCTTCAGTAAGGAGGGTCTCCAATTCTTCGTCTTCAAATGATTTCTCTTGACCAGAGCACTGTTTGTCCTTAATGTCGAATCGTCACTTTCGAAGCGTTTAAACAATTCAAATGCGGTCAGGCAGGCCATAAAGCGAACACCTGCAATGAAAAGGAAAGCTGCGTCCTATGCAGGGACCGTGGTGCGACTGGTGAGAACGTTGTGCACACTGCAGGCTTGGGGCGGTGTCCGGTCTTCAGAGCAGAATTGGAAAGAGCTAGGGCTCGGTCAACAAGATTCGTATCCTACAAATCAATGTGCACTAAAGTGCAACCGCTCACTTTCCTTACCCGAGGCCGAGGGACAGGCTTTGTTTGGATTCTGTGTTCAGGGATAACGTTTTTTAGTGTCTATCTTACGCCGAATGAGACGATGCCGGACTTTCGACGCAGGCTTGATGCTCCGGAGGACGTTATCTTAGACACAGATGGGCGGATCCTGGTCGGGGATGACTTCAATGCCAGGGCACTTGAATGGGGCATGCCCCCACAGACTCCAGAGGGAAACGAATTCTGGAAATGGCGTCGAGAACAGGACTGGTAGTTCTAAACACCGGATCCACCCCAACGTTCCGGTGCCCGGGTTGAGAGGGAAGCATTCCAGACGTAAGCTTCGCGTCAAAATCGCTGGTGACGGGTAGCAAGTTCTGGAAGATTTCTCGGTAAGCGACCATTAATACATCGCCTCGAAGTGGTGGACACCAACTTTCGGTGTACGCCACCCCCCGGCACTCTTTTTGTGTTAGGAAGGTTGCGAAGTGAACACTGGGAGGTTTGTCGAAACTCTTGGAACCGGTGGGGCCGCGCTGACCGTGTCGTAAGTTCAGTTATGAATCTGATAATGATGGCCTGCGGAGCCTACATGCCCAGGAGGGCATTGAAACGTGGGAAACCTTCTATGCATTGGTAGACGGTGGCAATCACAGAGCTCCGGAAAGAGTGTCACAGGCAGGATCTGGTCCACGAGGTAAATGGGGAGCCGGGGGACTCGGTAACAAACTGATAACCCGAAAAATCGGAGCTCTGCGGAATCCCTGTCCACTTAAGGCTGAGCAGATGGACCACGTTGTATGGGCACTATTCCCTGCGCACCCCGTATGGGATGATGACGTCGGTGCGGAGAGCGCGGAGGACTGTCCACTTTTTTCTATAAAAGAGTTGGAACATCTATGAAAAGAGTTATACAAACTGGTATTCCAACACCAGCCAGACCTACTGCTCGGCGCATTCAACGCTTGCCTGAAAGAGGGCATTTTCCTTGCTCGTTGGAAGGTGGTGAGGCTTGCGCTGAACAACAAAGGGAAAGGCGACCCATCGTTGCCATCTTCATACCGCCCACTATGTATGGTTCACACTGGTGGAAAAGCGCTCGAAAAGCTCATCAAAAGTAGACTCGCTGAGACGATACGCGCTGTCGGAGATTTATCTCCCTGGCAGTTTGTTTTTAGAGCAGGCAGATCCGCAGTCGATGCTGTCAAGCAAGTCGTGGATGCCATTCGACGAGCGGAGGCACATAGCCGCCGAACTCGACGGGTGGTGCCCCTCGTTACGCTTAATGTCAGAAACGCCTTTAATTCCGTAAGATGGAAAGAGGAGTATGGAGGTCACATTGGGGGTAGCACAGGGATCCATCCTAGGGCCGGACCTCTGGAATGCTACCGATGATAGTCTACTTAAACTCGACATGCCAGAAGAGTCGCGCCGGTTATGCAGATGATGTCACGGCGCCAGCTGCTGGACATACTGCGAACAAGCGCAAAACAGACTGGGCATATTGATGCGACGGGTAAGCGGATAGATGATTACTCATGGGTTCAACCTACCTTGCACTGGAAAAAACCCGAAGTAGTCATACTGACTAAAAAGAGAACTCCCACCCTCCGTCCCATATCGTTCGGCAAGTCGATAATCGAGTCAAAACCAGCCGTAAAGTACCTCGGGCTGACTCTTGACTTAAATATGAACTTTTTTGAGTAAATTAAAGCAGCAGCAAACAAAGCTGCAGTTGTAGTTTTGGCGTTAAGTAGGCTAATGGCAAATGTTGGGGTTCCTAGGTCTAGCAGACGACCTCTCCTGATGAGTTCAACGCAGTTTGTCCTGCTCTGCGGCGCTGATCTGACACTCTTGGCAAGGAGGTATATCATTAGCGTCTCGCGCAAGTACTGAGATGGGGAGCTTTGCGGGTGACGTTTGCGTACCACACTGTCTCTGAACCGGCCGTGATGGTGATCGCGGGAGTGCTCCCCGTTGCCCTTCTTGCTGATGTGGTTCAAGCCATATACAAGTGCAAAGGAGGTGGTTGCTCGTGAAGATGGCAACGCACTCTAGACGAGTGGCAGCTCTCTTGGCAAAATGAAACTAGAGACAGATTTCTTGTGGAAAGTGCGATGGGATTCGCCAGCAGCTCTATTTGACAACAGACAACATTGTCGATACTGAGGAGTGCTGACAGGTGGAGTCGTGTTGCCCATAACGTTCGGGTTTTTTTCGTTGTTAAGAAGGTAGAGCTCGACCGGTGGAGGAGCCGTATGGCAGGGAGTTCCTTGAACTGGAAGTTACCTTCCTCCTCTTCCCTTCCGCAAGGCGGGAGAGTTCGGGGACTAGCCCGAAGTAATGTGACAAATGGTTCCAGGTTAGCTCTCTGACGATTGGGAGGTGACGACGTTCCAAACCCGGAGTTCAACACTTTGTGCGTAAATGCATTCACCTAACCTTTAATATAATACCAACATCAAACAGCACTGGTCAAACGGGAAGAATAAAGATAGGAGAATACAACTTTGAGATCGTTGATAATTTCTCCTATCAAGGGTCGAAAATCACAACCGATAACAGCTACGATGATGAAATCCGCGCACCGCTGTTGTCAGCCAACAGAGCCTATTTCAGCTTAGAAAAATTGTTTCGTTCGAAACGTCTCACCATAGGGTCAAAGCTCTTACTGTACAAGACAATGATCTTGCCAGTCCTCATGTATTCCTCGGAAACTTGGGTTCTTAGCAAGAAAAATTGCGAACTCTTGGCCACGTTCGAGAGAAGAATCCTCCGGAGAATTTTTGGCCCCTTACATGAGGATGGACGATTCCGTAGCCTACACAATGACACGGTTGTGGATAAAATCCGACTCAATAGGTTACGGTGGGCTGGTCACTTAATCCGTATGGATGAGGTGACCCAGCCCGGAAAGTCTATAAGGGCAATATCTATGGTAGAAAAAGAAGACGATGCAGACCCTGCCTAAGATGGAGCGATGGCGTAGGTCATGACGCCAGACAGCTTGGAATCGAATTGGTGGACCTCGGCGCAAAACCGGGATGTCTGGAGTTCTTTATTAAGACAGGCCTAGACCGGATACGGGTTGTTGCGCCGTTGATGATGATGATGAGTAGCACTCTATGCTGTTTTGGTTAACAATAATATTATTCCTTCAAATTTTCCGAAAGTATGTATCATATGTTTTTGCAATTTTGAGATGATTTTAATGGGGGTTTTCCAGTAAAATTCGAAAATAAGGTAAAGGTGTACTACTACTCTAATGGCAATACAGTGATCCCCAGAGTTAACTTAACCCGATTATTGGTAATCTCGATAATTTGTACTAAATCTTCTATTCTTTGACCACACAATTTATCGGGATTCTACTGTAATATATTTTATTGAAAAGCAGAGATCGGCATAAGAAATATTTTGAGGCTTAGATTTCAGATTGAGGTACCTTGACGGATTTTTTTTTTCAAATTTTTCGATTGGGTAATTTTTGAGAATGAGTCCTGTATCCCCACTCCCGATTTGCAGCCAAGTTTAACTTTTTTCTTGTTTCGTTTGCGAATGATTGTGGAACGATAGCTTCTTTCCAATTCTCAACATCTTAAGGAAAATTTACGGAGACTCCTGTTCAGGAAGTAAATCGTATGATTGAGTGGATATTATGCAAAAGTAATACACCTTAGCTGTTTTCTGGATATAGGAGGAGCATTCAACAATGTCAGCACCAAAGGCATCCAGATTTACGCAATTGATAGTATCTACGCTAAGAATAAGAATAATCAAATCAGATATGTGGGGCAGCCACTTAACCAACAAATTCCGCGAACGCTGACGACATGGTGATGGGTAAAAATCGAAAATTGATGCTATTCGCTGAAGCATGGAAAGATGTGGGCTTCGTCCAAATAGGTTCAATGTAATTTTTCTGATCGTTATCTATGATTCTGTTGTATAGCGGCCTGCGTTGAACAGGGCAATAGGCCCAAGCTTAACAGGATGCAAATAGCCGCGTATGTGGACATTGCTTGGGAGATGCGATCTTCCTTAATATACGCTCTTCACATACTCCTGCACATACTTCTACTTGACCATCATATCAAATACATTATACCGCCTTTTCAGGCTCCCGGAATTTAGGAAGTGTGTATGATGTGGAGAAGAGGCGTAGCCTCTAAGCACCCAGCTCGTACTGGTCTATTGTACATGACTCTCCAATCTAATGGAATATCCAAGATTTGTTTATATATCGCAAGAGAGTCAATTATAACCAGTCACCATGTCCTCCATAGTTCTGCAAGTCTTCCTGCTTTTCGACAGGATATACTTTGCAACCATCCGAGATTTCATTTTTCTCTACATCACAGTGACATAGTGAGCCTGTATATCCAACAAAGTGCGCTACACGACTGCTGGTCCATGGAATTCCAAACCAGAGGGACTAGAAGACCGGCGATGTATTGTAAAGTTATGATATCGTGTTTTTCACCGATGGATCGAAAATGAGCTGCGGTGTTGGAGCCGGAATTTTCTCATATACACAAAATATATCTGAATCATAGTCCAATGAAGATACTGGCGATATGGGAGGCTTGTCGGCGGATAAAGTGTGATATTACTACTAAGCGAAATACAGCCATTTTAACTGACAGTTAAGCTGCCACCAGTTGTGACTTGGTCTAAACTGATGACTCAGTGAAACGACGAACTGAACAGCTTGGACGGTTGTTTAAAGTTGGTTTAGCAAAAAATAAAACCGGACCTAATTCGAAAAAGATGTGGTCGCAATCTTAACAAGCTATCCTATAATATCCCGAAAACTAAAAATATAGTGCTAAACATTGTGTTATTCCATTCTTTAGGCGTTGTAGGTCGAAGGGTAATATGTCGAGACAGGCACGTCGTGAGCATCTTTCATTTCTGTTTCATGTTTGCACCTATCAGATAAAATTTGCTCAAGTTCCATACTGATATAGTGACTATCGGTCGTGCAATACCTACTCTGGGCAAACAAACTTATTCATACAGAAATAGTTTTGAAAGTTGTACACACACGCATACTGATTAAATATTTGCTTCATTGCATTTATTCTCCCAAAATCTTCCAACTGGATGGCCAATGAAGTTAAATCCAGAAGGAGAACTTTCTGTGCATAAATTTTTTAAATAATTTCTGTGCATGCCGAGGACACAGAGTCGGAATTTCAAACACATTGCAAACTCTCTCTTGGGGGACACTGACCCTGATATGATTTCATTTACACTCTACCTACTCCAAATGAGTTCTCCTAATACATTATAAACTTGGCAGAAAATTAACAATATATGAGTTATGATTGCAGACGATATGGCTGCCTGCTCGGTTGGGTTGAAAAGTATCATAATTTAGTAAAGCAATGCAGATGAAAGTGTCTGCTCAAAAGGACTCTGCGTTGTTTCTCTCAACCGTAAATTGCTTTAAAGTAGTTATGTACCATGGCATCTAGAAGCGATTACTTGGCCTTCACTCAACCCCAAAACTTTCACTTAAAAATGCCCATATTTAAATACCCATTAAAAACGGGAATACATACGTAGTATGCCAATGGGAACAGGCCTTTCTAACTGAACGAGCTGCGAAACTGGTGCAGATGAAAGTTTCAGCTTACAATGTATGCATTGAAGCATATATGAAAATGGTATCAGCAAATCTTTCAATCACATAAAAATATCTAACATATCCGGGCAAGAACTGGAAGCTTTCATATCTACTTTCACACTTCTGGGTGTCAAAATGTGAGATACAGGAATTAATAAATAATTCAGCAAATAATGAATTAATTGTAAATCCGTGAAATGTCTTCCCTTTGAAGTTTTTTCGATGAACAAATAAAGTCAGAAAAATTGTCTCAGATGTCGCTGCTAACATGGTCCACCCTTTCATAAACAGTCGGGCTCTCCAAGGGACTTCTAGCATTCAGTGGAAACTTTTTCTTTCTATTTATTACCGAATGAAAAAGGTTTCATGAACCGACATTTGTTTCTTCTTATCTGTGGACATTATCTCAGGAAAATGAAGTGTCCTAGAAGCGTAGAAAAATAACCACAAACTGAAAATAGATGGTAGAGTAAAGAAGATATCTTTAACCACCAGTGCCAAAAGCGAAGCATGAACGGGCAAACGATAACCGGCCTATGTTTTATTTTAGATATAAGCTCAATAAAGAGGATACGGGGGTTGAAGTTGGATGTGTCTTTTCTAGTGAAGAGGAGGCACGTACGAAGCCAACATTTTTATAGCTGGGAATTATTCAACAAGTTTACGAAATTTATTTTGAACAAGTCAGGGAGCTGGGATCAAGACCGGAGACATTGAGACGAATGATATCATAAAAATGTAAGGATGTCGTCTATATGATTATTCCTTTCATTGTATGCTTGGCAACATTTATTGTTTGTGAAATTTGTGGAATTTTTGCAAGCACAAAATGACCGACATAAATCAGTGTTGGTGTCGGTTAGTAGCGGTAGAGTACTAACAACCAGAAGTTCATTTCGCATAATGTCGTTATTATATGTATGACCGTAGAATGTAAATAAAAATCAATATTATGGAGTTACGTGTTTCGTAAATTTTCCTAAAAATTGTTTGAAGTCGTCATTGGCGACTGACTGTTGTAATAAATAGGTTACGTTGAGTATTTTCATACATTGCAGGTTATTATTTTTATTTTTCGAGTTGTCACAATTTCGGCAGATCCCGGATTTTACCTAATACTAGCACTAAGTGCCAAGCATTTAGGCTCGGACGATCTTACCTACTTAAAAGTAAAAGGGGTTCTGTTGGTGATGGTCGACGGTAGTTTAATGGAAGAATCATCATCATCATCATCAACGGCGCAAGAACCGGTATCTGGTCTAGGCCTGCCTTAATAAGGAACTCCAGACATCCCGGTTTTGCGCCGAGGTCCACTAATTCGATATCCAAGCTGTCTGGCGTCCTGGCCTACGCTATCGCTCCATCTTAGGCAGGGTCTGCCTCGTCTTTTTTTTCTACCATAGATATTGCCCTTATAGACTTTCCGGGTGGGATCATCCTCATCCATACGGATTAAGTGACTCGCCCACCGTAACCTATTGAGCCGGATTTTATCCACAACCGGACGGTCATGCATTCGCTCATAGATTTCGTCATTGTGTAGTGACTTTCGCCGTACGATTGCATGTGACAGAAAGTTTCTGCTTTAGTGTGTCTAGAATTTCAGCTACGAGTGTTTTACTGGGGGTGGCACTAAACCCTCTGCACTTTATCTGAGTGTAATTGTAGTGTAATTTTGCGGTGTTTCCAACGATTAATAATTTGAAATAATAAAAAAAATTGTTGTTTCTTTCTCGTTGGTGTAGATATTTATTCTTGCAAATACCGCTATTTCGGAAGCCATTTGTTCCCTTCATCAGTGCTAACAAGTCTTTATTATTTCACCTCTGCACTTTATTTTTCATCTGTCTGCTAGCATTAACAGAGCTGATTTGAATCAACCTAGCCTGCCTGCTGTCCTGCCTTAATGAGTCCTGCCGATGTTCCACACGAATTTTCTATAATGCATCTTCAGTCACTCAAACTAATGACGCGAAAGCGAATCTTCTGATAGTGCAATCTGACAGCCGTAACGGCACCACAGTACACAAGTGATTGGAGTTAAAGCATCGACATATCAGTACACAGCCAAGATGCAACCTGATCATTGATTTGAGGTAGAATTCTCGGAGTTGCTGGAGATGCATAGAGGGTGGGAATACCTGGCGCATGCAAAGGATCCATTTCCAAGGATTCTATACATGCTCTTCGGAATACATCCCGAACCTCAACGGAGACTTCGGCTGGACGGTGATGAAGAGTGCTTCGGCGAGTACTAAAACTGTTGCCTGCAGTGCGTCGTGATGTTGTTGATACCGTCGCCTCTGTCCGTATCGACTGATGATGGCCGGGATTGTGTCGCTGCAAGTAATAAAGCGGTACTGGTCCGCGACTCGCTGCACATTCACGGGAAACGCTCGACGAATCTATTGTGCAACAAGGGGCGGTAGGATGTTGTACCTGTCCCTGCCGTTATTTCCTAGTAGGAGCGGATGATAAAGAGGTGCATTTCTTCAATCCGCTGCCTGTGCTCGCCACAAATTGTGTCGAAAAAGCAATGCGCTTAGACGTCGAGCGGTTTCTTCGCCATGCTGTCAATTACCGGAGCCCAGCACAATCGTCAAGTCAGACAACTCCCACCGGCTATCCGCCCTGGACCTTAGATTTCTTTGTATCCATCTAATGGATTTACATTTTATCTCTAACTGACAGGTGTGGTGATAGCTTCCTCAGTGAGTAATCTGCAAGACTACACAACTCCTGGACTTTCCTTACTTACTCCCTGAGAATCTGCGGTTCCTCCTTTCAGAACCGGGCTTAGGATCGGCTATGGCGTAATTGTTAGGTTATTGTTAGTTCTCCAATATTACAAGATTATCCATGTATAAAATTATTATTCAATTTTCATATGAAAGCATGGTTAACAGCCGACACTTTTTCTTTGTACGTGCCTGAATAACGAAAATGCTGTCTGTGATATGTCCCCCCATGTCGATTATAATTTTAGAATATTATTCAGAAAGCGACCGCATAAAGCATTACAATAATAATAAAAAAAACTAGCAAGTAGCAGATTCAGTCGACGAATCCAAGTTCATCAATCAAATCAAAGAAGATGTGATAAAATGTATGTTTGACTGTCTGTTTCATGTAAATAAAATTTATGGCATTCACCTCGAACATTCATCCGTGCAGATCTCCCTTGGAAAGGGGCGAAATGAAGAAGGTCGCCATCATACTTAGTTGAGGACTCTTGCTAGTCAACCTCCGAGGTTTAGGGATTGTGCGAATCAAAGGAAATATCGAGATTTTTACTGTTGCTTGGTACAGTCGTCTACAGTTACGATTATATTCCAGCAATAACATACTCGAGTGTAATGGTATTATCGTTCGTGGAACGTACGAAATAAAAGGATACTACATATCCCCGAAAAAATATGATAAAATACACGCAATCAAAGTAGGATACAAGCGAGGTAGTAAGCGCAAGCTATAGGTAATATGTCTACTGGTGAGAATGTATATACGCAGAGTATGTATTACAACATTCCCATGATAAAAGACTTCACGTCGTCAAATTTGTTATGCTGAAAGCGGAACTTCATCATCACATCAGCATTCCGAGGATACAAATTACTCACATTGAGATTCATCCTTCTTTCTACATACGCAGAGATATCCACTTATGCCATCCTACTGTATTGCCCATTCTCTCGAGCTCTCAGTCACTTTAGGAATATTTTCTCTCGTATCACTGCCGATTGGCGACATGACGACATGGAATCACGCTAGCAACCAGAGAAATCGTCTTCTCAATTTTTATTTGAATTTAATTCTTATCCTTAGAAGATTTTGTAGAGTGAACACTATTCAGTGTACGTACTCATATGACGTGACGATTCTTGCATGGCGCACAACCCCTTCTAAGTAGAATTCTAGTATTCCAGATGTACACCTTAATAGAAGAGGATTTCAATTTTCTCATAATATAACCACATATATAAGATGAAGTACATTCAGAGTTAAGGGTCTTGAAGTTTTCTCTGAGATGTTGGAATTTAAAAACTTTCAGTAATTTCCTGGTCCGCAAAAGCAAAGATTCAGTTGTGGCACTTCTAGTTGGAATATTCAATTTAAAGCCTGAATCTTTTTGAATATGGTAGAATTGGTATTTATTATATAGTACAAAAAGGCTACATGTATATACATAGATAAACAAATATATAAATGGTGTTGTGTTGGAATTATGACATTTTTTGTAATAATTTTATTGTATGACATATTCCTATAGAAGGGGAATTTCAATGCTGTGAAATGCATGTATGTGGAAAGTAGAACTTTGGTCACTGACAATGATGCTATACCTATCGTTCAGATGAAAACTGCAGGGTAGCAATCAAGCCCTTTTGCAGGAAACCTAGAGGCATTTTAAATATTTTGATACTAAAAGTAGAGTAATACGATTTACGAAAAGGGAATTAAATCTAACCTCGGGCTCAATCTTACCTGTCAAGACCTTCTCTTCTGCCCCTACTAGGAAAAACGGAAGAAAGGCAACTGAAATGGATCCGGGTGGACTGACACCGTGAACCTTTGAAATTTACCGGCCAACAGAACCGGAAGGCAGTACGAAAAAAAGGGGAAGTTTTTTGGGGCCTTGATGCATCACAGGTGTACCAATATCCAGAGAAACCGGACACAAATTGAATCAAAGGTCTTGCCAGATGGGGCGATAACTCTAATATTTGACAAATAACTTAGCATCAGCTATGTATCTTGTGAGATGGTAGAAAACAACCTCTGCATAAAAAACCTCGGGGGCGCTGAAGGTCGGATTCTTCTCATTTGATTGCGGTATGACTTTTCAATGCAGTGGATGGGTTTATGTGGCACTCGCTCAAACGTCTTTCTAAATTAAGAAAAGCAATGTAGAGAGTGTGATATTTCTTATAATGGTGTTGTAGCTTTTGACAAAGCAAGTTTCGTAGATGGTTCCAGAAGCGCCCAAAATGGACAAAATTGGTTTTGGATTGCCTGTTTCGAAGGGCCGGGTTCAGAAGGTTTGATGCGATCAGTCACAATCACTTAAACTAAGGACTCGTTGCAACAGACCATTGCATTCACTACGAGAAAGATGGCTATTCACAACGAGTGAGGAAATTCCCTGTAAGTTAGGGTCCGGGAACAGAGTTTGTACATAACGCTTTTGTGGAAAAGGGTATTTCGGCTGTTCAGGGATTTATCATCAACCATCCAAATTTTCATTTCTACGTGTCAGAACCAGACAAAAGTTTTTCAAACAATGATACAGAAGAATGACGTTATCGTGTGATATTTCAATTTGACCGTCAATCGCCTTATTACTACTGACCAGATTTACTACACCACAAACCGTTTGCCACAACTAAGCAAGGACTTATTGTATACATATTAGCAAATATGACATCCATTATTACACTAGTTTCTGTACGTGTATTTTCATCGTGTGCGCTGTTACCTACGCTATCACAGATCGAAGACGTCAACTACCATCGAGGGTATCCGTTTCTTCTAAGGAAGTACATTTGACAACAGATAATTTAAGTAAGCTTATAGCAATCGATATCGAAATGCCTCATCTTGCGTTTATGTCGGGGGAATATTCGACACATTAAATTAGAATGTACACAATTGAATTGATGGATTTAATAACGATTAATGATTATTTATGAATTTAGAATTATTTTTCGTATGTACATTAAAATCAATAGTTTTATTTAGATAAGAGTTTATTAAATGTATGCAGTGCAGTTAATTGTGTTATTGATATTAATCGATATTGCTCAGGTTATTTAATTTAAACGTTCACAAAAATTGCTGTATTATTGTTCAGTTGCCTGAAGGTTTTTCCTTTTTTTCAGCTAAAATGAAAATATATGGCAAATTTTTAACTTTTTTGAGTTAGCACTCGGCAAAAAGCATTGCATGAAGTTTGTCATAAACTTATTTGGGCCTCCACCATTGTTTCAGTTTACGTGATGAATATATGTTCATTTATATATTTGAAAATGACATCTCTTATATATAAATAACGACAGGAATTATTCGTGAACTGATTTTTTTTAATGCCTTAACAGCTTCTTGGAAACTTATTTTCCAAACTACTCTCAAAGAATATACGAGCTACCCTTTACCTTCTAGTTACTTAGGATAAAATTTGAATTTTATACGTACTTTCAACATATGGCATTCCATTTTGAAAGTGCTGCAAGGGTAATAGCAAGTGAGAAATGAAAAGTTAACTCGTAGTGCAGAAAATGGAAAGTTTGTACTTGGAATATTTCCTTTGCTGATAAAACTTCTTGCCTACGGAACATGAGAAGAGTACGAAAGGAAGACTTCTGGTGCAATAAATGAAGTCAGATGAAAGTCTAATAGAAATCTGGGAAATTCAAAGTAAGAAATCTACAAATTATCACAATACAAGTATGTATATATACATGTAGGTGAACCCATATGTTATACCATAGGATATGTCCTTTCAGTACAAAAATTTCTTCTGAAAATAAAGTTAAGCAAAGACTTTGATAGTTGGCTTCAGATTTTTTAAAATTCATTTCAGGGAATGAACCAAAAAGTCTGTTGTTTGTAAATCTACGTGACATATACAATATATAAATGTATTTATAGTTTCGCTCTGTTGACGGAAGACCCATGAATAAGGAATAAAAATTAAATGAAACATAAGAACATGACATATAAATTTATATAAAACAATTCGTATAGTATGACTCACTTTACCCAATACTTTCTTTTACTTGCTTTTACACCACAACTATATCTTAAAAGTCTTCTCTTGTTTGCACTGCGGTATGTTCACACTCAAATGTACTTCGCAAAAGCCAAAATCTCGAAAGAAGATGACTGTTTGACGTTGTCGTCATCTCATAGTCATGGTCTTGGTCTCACGAGTAATAAGCTTGGCAGTATTTTTTATTACATCCTTTGGTTTCTGCTTAGGATCCCTTTTTATAGCAGGATAATAAAAAATAGAAGAGATAAACTAGAGCGACTAAAAGCTATGGTAAAACTACTTGCAATAGTGAATATGTTTTAACTTTATTGGTGAAAAGATGCAGAATGTCTTGTATTTTATACTGTTTTTCCATTTTCAAATCGTACCCTATAAAATTTGTTGAATGTAAATTGATAGTTTTAAAGGACATTTTCTTAACTCTATAATCGGGTGCGCCCTTTTCTTTCCTTTTATGATCGTTAACCAAAGAAATGAAGATAACTTTCAAATATATGATTAAATTACAAGAAAAAGTTTTTTACATATATATATCTTATCTAGTACTCGGTGTATTATATCACCTATTACCCGTGAGTGAAATTTGAGACTCCTTGAAATTCAATCTGCCTTTTTACAAATTTACACGCTTTACTTTCAATACACAAGAATAAGATGACATTGACATAGAAGATGAAATGCAGAATCCTGGTGAACAGCATTATCCATACATTTTATCATTAATGGCGAAATCACTGCTTTAAATTTCATTTATGCTATATATCGAGTTCAATATCATCAAATTTTAAGAAAAAGATGTCCTGCTCAATAAATCGTTCTAGATCTTAGAGCTTCCTACATAAAATTAAAACCTCAAAATTATTACTAATCAAATTTGAGTTATTCATTGATCCTTCGGAGGATCATGAGTTGCTTACTTAGGTGCTTGAATTAACGCGTGGCGGTGTAACGCCGGATTTGGAAAAAATGTTAGGGATGGTCAAAATTACCATCTGGATTGTCTTTGGCAAATCGCGGAGGCAAAGCTATCTCAGAGTCCCTAAAGCGAAATGGCTAACAGATAACCTTCGCTAATTTTCTGTTTCTGGAGTCTCTTGTGATTTACCACAGCTCCCACATCTACATTCAATACCAAAATTACATCCTCATCAACAGCGTAACAACCGGTATCTGGTCTAGGCGTGAAAGTATCTACTGCAGATGAAATGGGTTTTTTTTTTTAACACGGGGATTTTTAACGCGAAATTTGAACACAAATTGAATTGTGATTCACTGGTTTGCTCGAACCGCCACCATATTTTGGTCCGCTCGAAGTTTCATTGTATTATGCTTTATTCGCAAAATCTGAACTGTGAACTATAGCATTTGGTCAATTTTATATTACACTTGGAAAATTTGTTTAAAAGATCATAAGTAGAAATATAATAATCCCTAAAACCTGTATGGTTTTATGAATTTATTTCGGAATTTTGGAATCGATGAGGTATACATTTTTAATTGTTATGTAAAGCGTATCATCATCAACGGCGCAACAACCGGTATCCGGTCTAGGCCTGCCTTAATAAGGAACTCCAGACATCCCGGGTTTGTGCCGAGGTCCACCAATTCGATATTCCTAAAAGCTGTCTGGCGTCCTGACCTACGCCATCGCTCCATCTCAGGCAGGGTCTGCCTCGTCTTCTTTTTCTACCATAGATATTGCCCTTATAGACTTTCCGGGCTGGATCATCCTCATCCATACGGATTAGGTGTCCCGCACTGTGCCACCTATTGAGCCGGATTTTATTCACAACCAGACGGTCATATTAGCGCTCATAGATTTTGTCGTTATATAATCTACGGAATCGTCCATTCTCATGTAGGGGGCCAAAAATTCTTCGGAGGATTCTTCTCTCGAACGCGGCCAAGGGTTTGCAATTTTTCTTGCAAAGAACCCAAGTCTCCAAGGAATACATAATGGCTAGCAAGATCATTGTCTTGTATAGTAAGAGCTTTGACCCTATGGTGAAATGGTTCGAGCCGAACAGTTTTTGCAAGCTGAAGTGGGTTCAGTTGGCCGTCAACAACCGTGCGCGGATTTCATCTTCGTGGCTGTTATCGGTTGTTATTTTCGACCCTAGATAGGAGAAACTATCAACCGTCTCAAAGTGATAGTCTCCTATATTTATTTTTCTGGTTTGACCAATGCGATTAGATGTTGTTATATAGGTTTTATGGAGGGCTGTACTTTGGATGGCTTCAGTGTTAACTCTCACCTGATTGTCAGAGGGGGTTCTAGGTGGTGTTGTTATTCTAGCCCGAAGGACCATTCCAACGAGATAGTGATTCGAGTCTATATTGGCTCCCCTATATGTTCTAACATTCACTAATGCTGAGAGATGACGGCGTTCGATCAATACGTGGTCAATTTGATTGAAAGTGATCCCGTCTGGAGAGCCTTACATATGTTTGTGGGCCGCTTTCCGCGCAAACCAGGTACCTCCAACAACCACTGCGTGTGAGGCTGCCAATTGAATAATCCGCAGTCCGTTACAGTTGGCATCGCCTGAATACGGGCTCCGGCTTCGACGCTTCGAGGTTGTAACCTTTTAGAAGGTATCCTTCCCCGACTCTCCTCTGTAGGGGGGTGAACGTTAATGAGGCTTATATTTCTAAATTTTACTCGCAAGCGCATAGTGCATAGCCGCTCGCTTATGCTTTCAAAGCTGATAACAGCAGGTTTCATTGTTTGGCTGACTAAGGAACCTACTCCGAGTACATGATTTACCGGATGGCCACTATAACATATTGCACAAAGCATTTCCTACAACGCTGTTACATCAGCCCTATATTGGGATAGGGAATCGGCTAGCTCCTTGGCAGCTCCTTCTCTGTACAGGAAGCGCATAGTTGTAGCTTTTTCAAAGAAATTATTTTATAAGATCGCAACTACAGACCATTTTTAATATTTTCAAAAAAAAACTTTCAAAATCCAATTACATTGAAACCATATCAATTACTTCCCAATATGAATTCTCACTCTACTACATATAACATACATCACTCTAATTTGTTGAAACGTCTGTATGTACAAGTACGAGTGCACAGCAAAAGCATTAAATTTCAACGTGATTCGATCTGTTGAGCATTGTCACCCCTTTCAATGTGAACGGGGGAAGCAACTCATCGATAATATAGTAGCAAATATTTGCACAAAAGGACACGCATCATTCTCATGCTTCATCTTCAGGTTCTGTAAGGAAAAATGGAGCTTCGTTGTACGCTAAGCTATGAAATTTCTGAAAAAAATATTTGCCGCCTTACGGCTTTAACTACTACACACCTATTATTGCTATTGTTTGTTTGTTTTTCTTAACATTTTTTACACGTTCGCTCAATTTATAACATCTCCCTGGTGATATTTTTTCCACTTTCACCATGATGGCGTGAGAGTGAGAAACAAGAGTCGGTGGCATTTTTTCAGTCTGAAACATCGTTCACGTTTATTCTTGACATCATCCCCACTTGTTTCGTACTTCGACAACGGGATAACAAATACGGAGGAGTCATTTTGGTTCCTATGAAATTTTCGAGGAAATAAGAATTTTCCCAGAGATGACTACAACGAAACCGAGTAGGCGAAAGACCCTGAAAATAAATAACGAAAGAAAGTCGTTGTTGGTGGGGCGCTTGACGGGGCTTGGTGGGGTTAGCTTTGGTGGTAAGGTCTTGACGCTACCGTTTAAAGTAAATTTCATAGGAATTTTCGATTATTTCCAGACGAATATTTTTTATTTCGAGGAAGAATGGAAAAGGGCGTTTATGTCTCACAAAAGACTCCTTTTGTAGGCATTGAGACTTTGGCGAGAGAAATTCGAAAATTTATATGCAGATTTCTTTCGATTTGTTAGTGTCAAATTGGTAAAAGCAGTTCCAATGGTACGTTGATGATAAGTGCGATAAGGAACGTTGTAATATAATGCTGCAGTGATTCTTTGTTATTGCACCACTCGAACTTCGATTGGACCTTGTTATTGGCTGATAAGTTACGAACCAATTTTGAAAGCAGCTGCGAAATTTTTCATTTGGGGCACAGTCGGTGGGAGCTGAGATGTGAACTAAAAGGTTTATGTGTTTCTTCCGTGTAGGGAATAACAGAAGAAGGTAGTTCTGGAATGGAAAGTGAGAGCTTTATTCAATTAGATAAACGTCATTTTAAGGGATATATACTCTGATTTACAGAAAAGGAAATAGAGCCATAGCGCACCTGTAACAGAAGAATGTTTATTGCTTCTCTAGAGTAAAGTATAATAAGATTGCGACTGGAAAGCTAATAAACGTGTCAGCCGAATTTTTCTTCCGATTTTACAAACGGTAACTTTATTTTGATGGGAATTGTTTTGTCTTTAGTTAAATTGGAAAATTATATTAGGTTTTGAATATATATAGAAGTAATAAATAAGATGGTGGTCCTAACTTTGAAATTGCTGAGCATCTAAAACCTGTCAAAGCACTTTGATATGCATTATATATTTGTGAGGGACGATTTGTTTTTTAGAGAACTTATGTATGTATGTCTGACTGCTGGAGCACCTAGGTGAAATGTAGATCATTAAAGACCCATCTAGGGAGGTAATCCCGAGAAATTTAAATTCCTCCGTATCGCTACAAAAGTAAAGTGGCTTTCGTTTTGTAGCATGGCAAGCGACTGAATCATTTTCCTATCTTACTGGAAAGATGAACTTCGTATTACCGGTTAGACAAAACAGAGTTTAATAGTGCACAGATCACAGTTTAGAATTGGAATTACTTACATACATATATTGTAGATATGACTTTCTTTGTTAATGCCGTCACAGAACATATGCAACACAGAATAATGAAATGTAAAAATACCGGATAATTGGGAGGTACTGATGTGATCAATGCAGGAGTAATTCAGACTGCTCCTTATCTCTCAAATTTTGAGATGTTCTTATTTGTATTTAACACGTTTACTGCTTATCAATTGCAAAATTGCCAAATAATAATGTCAGAGTAAAGTAAAACTTAATAGGCCTTATTAGAGTCGAACCTGTAAATGGTTTAAATGAACTTATTTAATTCATTTAGCAGAAAAAGTCTGCGTTCACTCACTAAATTTTTTTTAAATTGCACACAACTAATTGGTTTTTCAATTAAATTAATTTAAATTTATTAAAGTCTATTATTTAATAGCTCGTAGGATAACTTCTGCGTTTAATAACCTCTTTGAGCCTTCTTTGCGTGGACTTAACTAATGTTGCAATATCCTGTGCATTTATTTTAACCTACTCTTCCTTTAAAACGTTTTTCAACATCTCTTTACTAGAAATCGTGTGCTGATGATTATTTCTTTCAAATGATACTATAGACGTATAGAACTGTTCCGCTCGAAACGTCTCACCATAGGGTCAAAGCTCTTACTGTACAAGACTATGATCTTGCCAGTCCTCATGTATTCCTCGGAAACTTGGGTTCTTAGCAAGAAAATTTGCGAACTCTTGGCCGCGTTCGTGGTTCTGCTGAAACAAAAAGGTAGCCACAGGCTCTAACATTCTATCACTTTTTTTCAAATTTGCTTTTAGAATATTTAGGTCCCCATATTTATCCATTGTATCTTGTATAAATTCAAGTTTTCCGACCCTACCCATGCGCCTTCAAACGGTCACATCTCTACCACCATGTTTCACGGTGGGTGTTAACAGTACGACTGGATATACGCGACATGACACTATGTTCAGCACAACTGCCGCGACGCGACATGTCTATATTGCACTAGCGCGGCAGCCAACTACAAGCAATTGTATATTCTGACATGACAAACAGGTGGATACAAACTAAACCAAAACCATCGTAGCAGTAAATTGAGTCCATTGTATGGAGTTGTTGCCTGCAACACCTATAAAAGTATTTGGACAGACAATGCAGTTTGTAGCGTCGCGTCGCGTTGATGGGGTCGTATCTATAGTTTTGTTTTTCAAAGGCGGTACAGGCTTGCGATTCGCCATGTCTATATTTCACTATCACGGTGTCCAACTGCAAACGATAGGTGAATACAAATCAAAACTGAAAAGTGGTATCTGTCAACTAAATCCACTATATGGAAATGACACGCAGCGCTGCAAATCGTCTCCATCTGCACATACAGATGCAGGCAAGGAGGGCAATATTCAGGATGGCCGGTAGTATGAGTGAGGCGGGGAGCTGCCTAAATCGAAGGAAAATTGATATTCTTTCTAGGCGGTATCCCGAATTACTGATACCAAGGGATAACATGACAACGAGGTTTCACTTCGATAAGAAGTTTGAAACACGTTGGAGTAACAAGGCAAACTGAGAGAGCGTGGCTGCGACATACGGCTTTAACCAGCAACTGATTACTTGGTACACTGACGGATCCCTCACAGCAGAGGAAGCGGGTGCCGGTGTCATTGGTCCAAGGAAAATGTACTTTGAGCCAATGGGCAGGTACACTAGCATATTCCAGGCGGAAATATACGACATAGACAAATGTGCCTACTTTAATCTGCAAAGGAACTACAGGGGGCAGAACATAGCTATTCTCACCGACAGCCAAGCAGCGATCAAGGCGCTTCAACCAGGTGAAATCTAAACTCGTGTGAAAATGCCTTGAGAGACTAAATACACTTGGCTCTTCCAACAAGGTCTGGATACTTTGGGTTCCAGGCCATGCTGAGTTGGAAGGCAACGAGGCAACGGACGTTCTAGCCAAGAAGGGAGCAGGGACGCCTTTACACGAGCCAGAACACTTCTGTGGAATCGGAAATGGTTTCATGGCTATGAATCTAAGAAATGAAGAGGAATGGTTGAGGGAATTATACTGGGCGGGCTTACCAGAAACGGAGCAGTCCAGGGTGCTTATTGGGGGATACGAACCCATACGCATAAAGGATTGCTCAAACCTCACCAAAAAGAACCTCCGAATCATAGTGGGAATTCTCCCTGGTCATTGTCGATAGATCAGACCTAGGGATATCTTCGAAAACGGTATGACGAAACCTCTATACACGTCCTGGGACAGTGTCCGGCACTTGTGCAAAGTAGGTCGAGGCATCTGGGAGAACACTTAATACCTGATGCAAAGCTGAAAGATCAGGAAGTAGGGAACATACTAAGGTTCCTGACGGTTATAGGCCTGCTTGAGATACTATGATCAATAGGTACACTATAACCAGTAAAAGAGGCACAATAGTTCTTTAAAGACGCGGTGCGATTTTCCGTTAACAGCATAATAATAATAACGTTGCAAAATATTCTCTGTTCGGCAACTTGGTCGTCTCGCGTCGCTTAGCTGAATGAATAGCATCGGGTCACGTCGCGTAGCATAGAAGGGGTTGTACGTGTTATTTTTCATAGGCGGTACAGGCTCTTGTCCAAACAAGTTTTCTACCCTTGATTCCAAATACACAGAATTAACTTTCTTCGCAGGAAATAACTCTTTTCTAAAGTTCTAGGTTTATTTACATGCTCTCTTGCAAAGCTAAATCTTTTTAGTCTATCTACTCTAGATATGAATGGCTTCTCTCTAGCAATCCGGCTGTGATATTTGCTTTTCTTCAAATTTTTTTTTTCGTACGGTGTCAGGACATATTGTTTTTTTAAATTTGTCGGCAATATCTTCAGGTATTTTGGAGGCTGTTACTCTTGGATTTACTTTTACCTGGCTGATGATATCACGTTTTTCTTTATTCGCTAATATTGGTGGGCGACTTATTAAAATAAATGAGAAAGCAGGAATCAATTTCTGCAAAAATTGAGTAAATTATGCACAATTTAAGAAAAATTTAGTGGGTGAACGCGGGCTTTTTCTGCTAAGTGTATGTATCTATTTCACTATTGTATCTATTTCACTGCTTTGGTATGCTGTTTGGAGGATCCATGTAACAGGGGATTCATTTGGTGCCGACTGGAAGTATTATTGGAGTGTATTTAGATGACGCATAATAGCCCTTTGAAAGTAGGTTTTTTCGAAATTGGTCTTGCGCAAGTGCTATATGCTGGCTTTGGTTGATACCCAAAATTGCGGTGAAATTATGCCACTGGTGGCGGTTATCCAATAACAGTAAAAACTTAAGATCGCATCGACTAGTACGAATGTTAACCCTGCATCTAGCACAGGCTAGTAATCAACTTTCTTAATTCTAGCTTTGCACGTTTGGTGGAGTTTAGGGGAATCCACCTTTTACTCTCTCTCCCTTTCTGCATATAAATGCAAGTAATCGATAGTTCTCTGCATTTAATCAAGTAAACAAAAGAAAGCAATTTTTCGAGATCCCAAAAATTAAAAATAGTAACTTCCTGAGGAATTGGTTCGGCTTTCACTCGAACGTACTTAGTACTATTGCAAAGTGGTTGCACAAGATTTAAACAAGAATGAAAATGTACATATCTACCAAACAGTACCTGCTGCTCCTGTCCTAGTAGGATAATATTCACCATGGATATGCAATTGACTACATATATTCAAATGTACGTTGATAGGAATATTACAAAAAACACGAATACGGTTGTTCTCGATATAATAGCAAAACTTAATGTGCGAAGTGATTCCGATACTTTCGTTTGCATCCGTTCAAGCCAGGATCAATTTTCACTCTTTTGCATACTGATTTTCTATAGTGAATTTCTGCATTCACATTCCCAAAGTCTTCTGTATTGTGTATCAGGCAGAAATGCGGAAGAAAGCGCGGAGAAGCAGAAAAGGGAGATAGTAAACCAACGCAAACAATGAAATCGTGCAGGAAAGAAAGGAATTTGATATTTCCCGTTGAGGATTACTCGGAACGGGAAGTACCGACATCAAATCTGTTTTGAAAGAATACGAATTCTTCCTGCTTTATCCCCCTCTTTGTTGTTCATAATCATTATACTTCGTACAACGTAACAAGAAATAGAAATGCATAGGAGTAACAACAGCTATGTGGAAATAGGATATCGAATAGTCAACAGTGAAGGAGATAAGAGAACTGAAAATAGAGCAGAGATTTGTTTTGAATATCACAGACCTCACCTGTAATTTGCTTCTTCCTGTAGTTATAACATCGTTGTATTTATTATATCCTGTTGCAGGATAGAAATGGAAAGGGAGGGAAGGGGGTAGTTGAAGATAAAGTCGGTCTTTCGTTTTCAGAAGCTTCATAGAAGTTTCCGCCTGGCGGAAGGAGCAGATATTGGGTATTGACACGTTTTTATTACTTTGTTCAAATATGATCTGGTACTGGTTTTTCGTCTACTGAATTCTTTTGAACTTTCGATTTAATATTTATCAATTTCTTTGCACTGCTTGACTTTCAAATGTGCAATTTAAATTGCAATATTCAGTGGAAAAATATACAACTTTTCGGGAGTTTTCGTGGCTGAAGGATGTATTATAGTTCGTTGGAGATAAGAAAAAGAAGCAGAATGCTGCTATGTAAAAGCGCTTTTATATATCTGTATAATTTTAGACGAATGATACATATAAAAAAGGAAAATTAAATGATTTAGAAGAGAGTCTTGGCCTTTAACTAGAAGTAAGCTGAAAATGACATAACATGCAACTTAGATATACATATTTGCAGAAGAGATTTTGGAATATGAAAATGAACAAAAAATTGCAAAGGATAAGAGTTGATAACTGAGCTAGACATAGGAGGAGTACCTATGATATGAAAGGGTGCGAAATATCCATCCAACTAAGAGAATAGATGAGGGAAATGTAAATGCTATTGAATAAGTGGCTTCGTGTTCATATCAGCGACGTAATTGGTCAAATCGATGGACAATAAGGACATCCTCCAAGTCAATGGAAAATTACACAAGTTCACTCAAGATGGCTACAGAATAACACACTAACGGAAATCTTGAAAGAAAACCATTTGATTTCATCCGGATTAAACTTACGACCAGGATAGGCAGCGAACTTGGTACAGACTGAAAACAAACCGATCCCATTACCGAACGAGTAACAGCTTAGCAATTTTTGCTTTTGGTCGCACCGACCTCGATGTCGCTCAATGCGCAAGCAACATCAAATCCAGCTTCAGTTTTCAACTTGGAATCTATCAACTAAAAATCGAAGTTGGCCTTTCAAATAAAACGACGTCATTTTTCAGAGCAGTGTCTAGAACGGCCTATATCTGCTATTATCTTAAGTTAATGTTTTCACTTTCTAATTGTAATTATTCAACTCCTTTGGACATCGTCTTCAAGATATACAAGATGATAATTACAATTATTACATACAATACTTAAAGGACTCATTTTATGAATTTAATTGAATTGCTACTACAATATCTTCCAGAAAAACTGCCCTTATCGTGCTGGAAGCAATATTATTTTGAACTGTTACTACAGCGACTGAAGTGTTTCAAGAAGCCATTATCATCGTTACGTTTCTTTTACTCGATATCGATTCCTGTTCCTGAATATTTTACTTTTATAGTACCATTATTACAATATGCGTGTTTTGTGGGTAAGGTTGGCATAGCTAAATTGAAATAGGAAGTGAATTGTAGCTGTTTGTGGAATTCCATCAAATTGGTATAAACTTGAAGTTTTTCCGAAGTGAAAATCCCAATTAATTTGCGAAGAGAATTGAATGATGAATCCATTAATTTTTATAATAAAGACTCCAACAAAAACCCCATCTAGTTCCGTAATGTTAATATTATAAAACCAAATCTCAATTGATTTCTGGAGAATATTTTAGCATAATATTATAACAACCTTTTTTTCACTGGAAGTTAAAAATATGCATCTGTAAACTACTCAGAACCTTGACAAACGATCTGAACTGTAATGGCTTTTATCCGTAATATTGACGGGCTGGAGACTAATTACGGAATGCTCTTTTTGCAGAAAATCATTTTAAAGACGTCACAAGTTATTTAAGCGTATGTACTATATGTATGAATTGTTTAGTTTAAAATTTGCATACTAATAAGCATCAAAGAAATTCTGTGATTTCACGCTGATGAAAAACCCCCGATAATGTGAGAGGAAAAACAGGTGATTTTTGTGAATCTTAAACGAGTTAGTTCCTTAACAAAAAATTTAATTCAAAATCAGTTTACTTAGTATACCCGCTCTGAACAAAATCTTTTACTTTTTATTTCCCGTATACACTGGCGAATTACACGCTTAGTTCTTACTGTGTTTTACCATCTATCCTAACACTCTTAGTCGTTTGATTAGAAACAGTCAACAACACTTGGCATCTCATTAAGGATTGAAACCTGCACGGCTTTCGATAAAGTGTTGCTTGAAACTGTAATATAATTTAGCGATTTTATTAGACTTAGCGATACTGTTAAAAAAACATCAATCAGCAAGAACTGGTCGTTAGACAATGAACTGATGCTTGGATTAAGAATTCATCTTCTGGCAGACTGGTCTGGCTGTTACTTTCTCTATTAGAAGCTAAGCTTCTATTTTATTTTATATTTTGCTTGTTCTTGTTGTGTTTTTTTTTATTGTCTGTTGCAATGACTTGCAAAATTGCGACTTATTGCACGATCACTTCGAACCATCCTGAGAAGTATTCTGTGAAGACTTGAAAGATAAAATTCCTATGTGTGGGTTATGATGAGTAATAATATATTGAAGGTTTCTAGAGGTTCACTTGTAAGTCGCTTTAAACTAATAAGAAAATACGTTTGAAGTCGTGGTTTAGTATATAAGGCTTACTGAAATGGTAATCCATTCAGTATAGTTATCTAAACTCACTAGCTATGAAAGCATTTGTGGTTTTAGGGGCATTGTCTACTTTGGTAGCTTTTTCACAAGCTGGTAAGGATGCGAATCCGTTTGGTAGTTGAACAATATTATGGAATCAATGCTACTTAAAATGTTTTTCGATAGGTGGTGGAGGATTTGCTAGTTCGAAGGCTAGCGCATCAGCTAGTGCAAGTGCCGGTTCGTTTGGAGGTGGATTTGGCGGTGGACCAGGTGGATTTGGCGGAAAAGGTGGATATGGAGGCGGCGGTTTAGGCGGCCACGGTGGTGGTGGACTCGGCGGTGGTGGACTCGGCGGTGGTGGATTTGGAGGTGGTGGACTTGGCGGTGGTGGCGGACTTGGTGGTGGATTTGGTGGCGGAGGTGGTGGCGGCGGTGGATTTGGCAAAGGAGGTGGAGGTGGTCTTGGCGGTGGCCTTGGCGGTGGTCTTGGAGGTGGTGGTCTTGGAGGCGGCGGTCTTGGAGGCGGTGGTCATGGGGGTGGTGGTCTTGGAGGTGGACATTACGGTGGAGGCGAACTTGGTGGTGGATTTGGTAAAGGAGGCGGAGGTGGCCTTGGCGGTGGCCTTGGTGGTGGTCTTGGTGGTGGCCTTGGTGGTGGCCTTGGCGGTGGCCTTGGAGGCGGTGGTCTTGGAGGAGGACATTTGGGCGGAGGCGGTGGTGGTGGTGGCGGAGGATTTGGAGGAGGTGGCATTGGTGGTGGTGGTCATCATGGAGGTGGCGGCAAAGGAGGTTTTGGTGGCGGTGGCGGTGGAGCATCAGCTCATGCTTCTGCTTCCGCTTCAGCAAACGCTGGCGCTGGAAAATATGGCAAATAGTCAAAATTCATAGAAATTTAACTGTTATCTAATATGGAATGATGTAAGAATAAACGTGATTTTTAACTATGACATTTTGTTTATTGGTTTCGTTATGCATTTATATTCGCCAAAGTAACTTTTGAGCTATAATATTCAAGGAATTCGTTTCGAAGAATACAATATCAACCGCAAATGAAAAGGAAGTGTCGCATTATACCTTGCGGCCAAATTATAATTCCTTTTAATTGGAAATAAAGAGAGAATTATGATTAAGAGAAATCACCATTGAGTTTTAGCTACTATAGGTTTCATCACATAAGGCAAATGAATAAATGATCATAAAATCAGTTAAATGGTTGACCTATACCTTCCATCTTATAGCGGGGAAGGATATTTATTCAAAAGTAAAAGTATCCACTGGAAGAACATCACCTTCGAACTCGTCGAAGACGTTGATGATCTAATTTGAATGTGCCGTGAACTGTGTTATTTAAGAGTGTTGCTACTTTGTTATGTAAATTTTAATCAAAAGGCTTTGGTCCTCTTTGTTAGGTTTATACACAACCCCTGGTGGTTGATATCCACAGGGGACAGTAAAACGCATATATGTATTCTCATAAGACGCCAACATTTTACCACCATCACTGACTATAAAATCATTCCCTATGGAACAATCGCATCTTAATATCGGCCATTAATTGCTGCCTTCCGAATCAAGCCACCGATCCAATATCATGAAGGCAACCGTATTCGCGACATCGTCCAAATTACTGTGAATCTGAAAAGTTAAGTTCGAAGTGTGTTGGGCATATCAAAACCCCTTGGTATCTCTGTCGGAATTCATCAAGGCAGCGTTTTCTCACCACTCTTCCTTGTTCTTGTGATGGAGACTGTCACACGAACATCCAACGTCCAGCGCCCTATATACTGTTTTATGCAGATGATATTTTCCTGGTGTCTCATAGCGAAAAAAATTAATTGATCGCCTCATGCAACACGGTCTCAAATTGAATCTAAATAAAACAAACGACCGATCCCCATCAATCAGGAACTATTACTATCAGTCAGTGTGGCATAACACGCCATGATCTCATTCAAAATAAGGATATCCTCGATCGATATAGGGGCGGCACCGATCGTGGAAAAATTGCTAGAGAGGCGTTTTCTATGGTCTTGTCATGTAATTCGCGGTAGGAAAAATTCACTAACCATGGTCGATGGTAAATGACCGAAAAGCTGGCCGAAACAACGGCAGTTTGATACGCTAGATGGCGATTTGAGATCCTCGCGACTGCATCCTGATCAGCCCTTTGACAGAGCAAAATAGCGCAATCGATCAAGACAAGCTGATTCGCATTTGAATGGGACAAAGGCTAAAGAAGACAAATAGCGTATGTTGCTTATACGACGAGCAGCATAGAGGAGGCAAGGAGTTCGCTGGTTCGAGAATATTGATAAAATCTAGGTTTAGAGATTATCATTTTGAGAAATATTCTTTTATTGTTTATTTTTCCTTCGTTATATTTCGAATTATAACTTTGTCCTAACTAAATTACATCCCGCTGCTATCATAAAGAAAATCCATGTTCACGCCCACTTTTTGGGAAATCTGTACTCTCCCTGTCACCACTTTTCAAGTGACTGCTGAAGTTAAATGTGTCATTTGGATTATGAAAGCCTTACCTTAGACGGAGCATGTCCTGCTATATTTGTTGATATTTAACATTATGGCTGTTCTTTGATAAACCCGAAAGTAGACTAATTAATTAAACACGTCCGTTAACCATTGTTTCACTACATGGCTTCATGGTTGTCAAGTAAACGATTATATACCACAATCAAGTGTTTAATAATGGGAGACTGTTTGGATATTCATATCAAATTTAGAAATAAGCAATTCCACTATTTGAACTTGTAAATCAAATATTCATCGTGAAAAGGGAAAATTGAATCCATTCTTGAAAGCCATGTTATTTATATTTATATATATGCAAGTACGTTGGTGTATTATTAGGGGCTTAGGGAACACCATTCTAATGGTTCTGGTAGTGTATCCGTTCGATTTGATTTTTTCGTTTTTCATCTCATGGCACTGCGCCAACCTGTACGTGCTAAAGACGCAATTTCCATAAGGTGAAATCATAATTTTTAACTAGCAAAAAATCGGTTTTTTTGCTATCTTCAATTTAAGCGTGCAACACCAAGATTGATAGTAAGTGACGAAGCACTAAAGAAATCAAGTTTCCAAAGTTTTTTCTTATCACATCTTTTCTTGAGAATTTCTTTGGCTAGGAAACTTACACTAACATTAGGTCGTGATTTATGAGCGTGAAGCTTACAACGTTCACCACAAAATAATTTATAATATATTTATTAGCGTTTTTCCTATATTTTCATTTGTGTTAAATTTTGCCGAATTCTGATTCAATAAATAACAAAGTAGAATAATTAAATCCAAAAATTCCTGTAATGATTAACGTCGGAGTTTTTTTGCGCACTTAGCATCGCGAAAGTTTATCCGATCTAATGCATATAATGAGGTTTTGGATAACTGCCACATATGCAGCAGGAAATGCATTATGTTCTCGAAACAGTTTCGCATTTCGAAAAATTCTCTATTTTACAACCGAATACGAAAAAAATGATTTCCAAGAAATTAAGATGACTAAGCAGATCTGATGAAAACAACGAAGTAAAAGTAAAATTTGAATGAATTATAAAATTTCCATGATTTACCAAATATCATTTGAAATATCATAAATAGATACATCTGTATTCCTCCCTTCGTTTTGAATTTGAAAGTTTATTCGGAGTTCTTTTTTGTTTCGTCGAGAATATCTTTTGAAGTCAATTCAAAAGTATTTTTCCATCTAACTTAATTCATCCTACAAGTTATTCCGTTCCAAATAAATTTACTACACGAAGGGAAGACTTGGTCGTACAGTTGAGAATGGAAAAAGGAGATTCGTACATGGAAAAAATCTGGAAATGTGAAATGCAATAGAGATTTCATCAAGTCTCGTCGAGATTCGTTTGGTCTCGGAGTAGGAGTGGTAACCCTTAACATATTAGAACTTACGTCCCCGAGTCCGAGAGGAAATCCGTGGCTTTTTATCCTCAATAAGAATCTACTAAGGCCTAACATTCGATCATGGGTAACTGGAGTGAAAATTTCCTTTCGTGTTCAGCTTATTTTCCCCACTGACGGCTATCACATTTTCGCCTTTTTTTCTTTTTCAGATTTTTTGCCCTTTTTAAATCAATAAACTCCTGAGAGTATTTCTTACAGAAGAAGAAACCGTGCAAGGACTTAATCTTGGCAACAGTATTAAGAGTAGTCCTGAATCAGGGACGATACAACGTTGGCGGGGCATGCAGTGGAAAGGATTCAGGATTGTCCGTAAGGGTGTTCTAGGTGGTATCATACTAAAAGTTATATAGCATGAAATCCACAATCTTTCACGGTTTCAAACCCAGAAACTTCATGGAACGGGTGTTGGGACTGAATGCGGTGAGACATTTTCCTCAGAGCAATGCTATATCCGTTATAACTGAATACTGAAAGTTACATGGAAAATTCTATTTAGAATCAACTGAGGCGTAACTTAATTTCAATTCTTTTTTGTTATCGGCTTGAAATGAAGGGAAGCAGAAGGGAGTCCGGTTGTTGGCGTTTATATTTGAAAAGCGACACATTCACAAACTGCTTGTCTACACATTTTTATCTCATGTTAACGAACTAGTCAAATAGCGAAGTAAGGAAGATATAACTTACTGATACCCTTTAGTGAAACTTAAAACAAATAACTGTTGCTTTTCAGTAGATACTCAACGACGACTAGGCGGTGATTTTGTGTCACAATGTCAATCACCCTCCAGCCCTCCGTTGTCATGAGGCAAGATGATCCCTTCCACGGCAGAATTTAGGTGACGCATTCGGAATTTAGACATAGTCCGTATTCGCCTCTGGACGCTTTCCAGATCGGTTTTCGTGCACGCCAATATTCCGAATGCCAGTGAAGGAATAGCGAACGCATCTAGTGCGCTTATTTTATTCTTCTCCGAAGGACTTCACATGTCGCAGGAATTCGGACAGCATGGCATCTTTCAGACCACCAACTTGAGCATGGGTTCCTTGCAGAATTTCCCAGTATTTGTAGAAGTCTGTCGTGATCATAGCTTGGATGTGAAGATCTCCAAAGCTATGTGCGTCGTGCCTTTGCGGATGGTGTGGATTCGACACTTTTTTAATCTAAATTCCATCCGAATATCACGGCTAAACATGTCTCCTATCCGCAAGTGACTCCTCAAGTGATCATAAGTACTAGCGTTCTACTTGTCATCTAAGAACATAAGGACATCTTATGGCCGGATTACTCACTGGTTGGAGCGCTAGGCGGTCGTAGCGGAAGGTTGTAGTTCAAGTCTTACTGAAGAATTTGTATCGTGACTGGATATCAGTTAGCAGTCGATTCAGCTGTGAATGAGTACCTGAGGCAAATCATGGCGAGGGTAATGCTGACCATATTGCCTCTTACAGTGGACTGTAGCGTATTGTATTGAATGAAATTCTCTAAGACCCTTCAAGAGCCTGATCCAATTGATAATCCAACGGTTTTTATTATTATAAGTACATCAAATGTGTCAGTTTGCACCTAACATGGAAGCCATATTTGACTGCAAAATCATGCTCTCTAGCGTCATTCAGTAGTCACGAAAGGAGGGGGTTCAGTGCCATACAAATCCAAAGTAGACTCAATATATGCAGGTGAGCCCTGAGGCAACAATAGCAACTAAAGAGATTTCTTTTACTTCTGCCTGTCCTACAACTACCGAGTCAATAATGCGTTGTTGATCTCGAGGTACGCATTGATCCTTCCACTAAGAATGGACGTTATGAATTTGTAGAGGGTCGGTAAACAGGTAATCGATCTTGTGTCTACGGGGTCCTACAAAGTGTCTTTTTTGGGGATAAGCCAGATAATCCAAGCAGTGGGGCAGGGTGGAAATTCCTCGGGTCGACTAACGACCTGATTTAAACTATATACCAATCGACAGTGTATACTGGTGAACTTTATTATTATTATTAGTGCAATGATAATAAAAATAAAGTCCACCAGTATACACTGTCGATTGGTCGGTCTTATGACGAAAGCTTCAATTAATTTATAAAGAAACGACTCTAGTGTTCAATGGTAATTTATTACAAAATAATTCCTATAATTGAAACATTACTTTTGAATTCTTCTTTAGTAACCACGGCGATTACTGTTTAAATTGGCTTTGTTATGCCGATTGCTTTTTCCAGATACGTACTGACCCACTTGAGGCTCGTTATTCCCATAATTTGTGGAGGGTCTGCTATCTGCATAAGATCCTTTATTAGATGGCGCTCTCCCCTTTGGAGATGGAGTTTGCATCGTATTTTTTTCTTCGGGATTCCCATTCTCACTTTTGTCCTCTAACTTTTCTTGACCTTTCATTTCCCCGTAATCGTCGTAATCTTCATTGCCTTGACCGTCTTTACTTTCATTGGACGTGTCCTCATCTTCCTCTGATGAGTCATCTTCGGATTGATCAGCAACCTCTTCATGGGGAGGCTTACTGTCTTTCGTATTTTTATTATTATTCTCATTCATTTCCTCTATTGGGACCTGGCTTAAACTTGGGTTGACACTTGCTTTTTGATCTGCACTTTCCGGATTATTTGGCACTGATCTACATGGTTGTGTGGAGCTACATTTCGAATTGTTATTGAATTGATCGTCTGGTTGTTGTCCACTTTGTTGTGGGTGATTGGACTCTGGTTTGCTTTTTGTCTTGTCATTTCTTTTGTTATCGGACATTTCAAATTCTCTGTGCGAATGTCGTTCAAGACACCTTCGCTGAGCCCTTCTACTGTGCTTGTGGCAACGATGTTTATTTTTCCGATGCTTTGACGGACGTCTCCGATGTTGTTTAGGTTTATCATCTTCTGACTGAATTGGTTGTTGATTATGCGGTTCATCTCCAGGTTTAGGTAAGCCATTCTTATCTGGGCATTGTGAACCACACTCTGCTGGACTCGGAAGTGAAGACTTCTCGGTGGGTTCTTGTGGAACAAGATCGTCAACACTTTCGTTTGGTTCTGTTGGATCATTTTTGTCGTGATTATTTGTTTGATCATCAGAATAATTTGGCTGATGCCCTTGCGGTTTAAGGGGAGCATTGTCGCGGTTAACGCCCAGATTGCTATTAACATGTGGATGCTTTTGATGATTTGAATTCGAAGTACATTGAAATCCACAATCAGGTAGTCCATTACCAGGTCTTTTGTCTTTTTGACGGTGTTGTTGATGTGGTCTCTCTTGATGGTTTAGAGGCAGAGGCTGGTGATCTGCATAAGGTTGATTATTCTGTTTGGGTTTGCTTCCTGCTTCTTCAGGATAATCTTGGTACTGGGGTTCTGGAAAATTTTGAACAGGCTGGTGGTCTCCATAACCTTGATCATTCTGTTTTTGTTTGTTTTCCGCTTCATCTGCAGAATTATCTTGGTATTGGGGTTCTGGCAAAGTTTCAAGATCATAGTCTGGGCTGACATTAGAGTTTGGTTTAGAATGTTGGGCTGAGGAAGACTCCGGCTTCGACTGACATTTTAAACCGCATCCGGGTGGACTATTTTCCGGTTTTTTATTCCCCATGTAATTTTCTTGTGGTTTATTATATTGTGAGCCTGAATGTAGCTTTGGGTGACCTTGTGGAATATGTGGTTCAGTTTCTGATTGATCTCGGCCTGGAATATCAGGAAAATTTTGAGATTGCGGTGAGCCATTCGAATTCGAGTTGCATTCAG
The DNA here is from genome assembly GCF_905115235.1 of Hermetia illucens. Lineage (NCBI taxonomy): Eukaryota > Metazoa > Arthropoda > Insecta > Diptera > Stratiomyidae > Hermetia > Hermetia illucens. The sequence continues at coordinate 295,896 of NC_051852.1, forward strand.
GGCCACAGCTTCCCGAAATAGATGGTTGATTTGAATTTGGATATCGCAATTGTGGATGGCTGCGAACTCTATTAGGAATACTCAGCTGTGGATACCTTTGAGTCAATGGTTTCTGTGTTTGCTGAGAATTTGGAATATTGTGAATCGGTTGATTATGTGTCTGATGTTTAGATGAGTCGTTTTCTCCTGGTTCATCAGAATCTTCGGACTTCTGTTGATCAAACGGATGCTGAGGTATTCTTGAATTATCTGTCTGAGAAGTATGAGGTGTGTAGCGATCATTTTGCTTTGGTTCTTCGGGGGGATCGGGTTGTCTTTGATTGGGGCTAAATTGTTGATGATAAGGTTCCTGAGGCTTCTGACTGTTCTGTCGTGGGTTATTCGGGTTAAATGATCCAGACGATTTCTCCTCTGGTTCCTCAAAATCGCCGTAAGCAGTTTGAGGTGGTAGTGGCTTTTGATTATATGGTCTTTGCAGACTGGGCCTCTTGCTTTGTGGGCGATTTCTGTTATACGATTCCTGGCCTTTTGGAGTTTGTTCGTCTTGTTCGTCGGGGTAATCGGGATCATTTGGTTGTGGATGTAAGCTGAGATTGGAAGGTCTCTGAGGGCGCGGTCCAAAATGTTGTGGTTCCGAAATATGAGGTTTATTGGGAGATTTCGGCTCCTGGGTTTCAGGTCCATAAGGTGTTTCCTCTTCGTGTTGACTGGGATAATTCGGGTTATTATTTGAGCCAGGCTTTTGATCATAAGGTTTCCGGGAACTTGGACGATTTCTCGGTGGTTTTGGGTCATAAATTTCAGGCTCATTTTCTTCGTAATCATCTGGATAATCGAAATGGCTTGGGCCTGGCTGCTTTTGATGATCGTTGGGCTTTTGAGGTTCCGGTGAAAGATTTTGCGGTATCAGTTCTTCCCCTTGTGGTCCACCGTGAATATTAGGTTTGTGTGGTTCATGATGTTGATCAGGATGGTTAGAATTTTCTTGTGATTGCGGCCTTTTTTTACCTGTCTGTTGGTGTTTTGGTTGGTAATTTTGTGGTCTGTTTTGATTGCCCAGTCTAGACTTATGGGCACCATTTGGTTCAGTGTTTTCGATTTCAGTTTGATAATCTGGTGTATGCCATTCCGTTGGTTGTGAATGCGGTTTATAATTAGGCTGACTTTGGCCGTCCTTTTGTGGATGTTCATGGTTTGGTTGTCTCTGCGGACCATAACCCTTTGGTTGATTGCCTTGTGGATTTCTGTGATTATTAGGTCCGAAATTATTGGGTCCATCCATCCGATCTTCATCTAGAGGTAACTCTTCTTCGGGATTTTCTTGATGAGGGATTTCAACAGGTGTACATTCTGATCCTTGGGCGCATTTTTGTTGACTTTGATACGGTTTTTTCGTGTTAAGTTGATTCGGTCGAGGTGTGGCCCCAGATGGCGGCTCAGATTGTTCACTCCCATAATCAGGAAAATCTGAATCTGCAGGATACTGTGGTTGTCTTCCACTATTTGGTTTATTGAGTGCAGGATTCTTTGGATTTTGTAACTCTGGTCGCTTGGAGTAATGATCGTTCAAATTTCCATTTAGTGGCTTATGATTTGGATTTTCTGTGGTAGGTATGTTAGCTACTTGGGGATAATGCGAAGGTTGTTGGGGAGCTGGACCTCCATGTGGCAGGAACGGTATAGGAAAACCAAACGGATGTCCAAAATGACCACCAAATAAAACCGGCGAATTGCCACCTGGCAGTGGCCCAGCTGCATGTACTTTGACTGGCGGATTTTTGAATTGGAACCCATCTCTTATTTTGTCGAGAAGCTTTCCAAGATTGTCATCAAAGCCAAATCCTGTTCCTTGAGGTTCTTCATGGTAGTCATCGTAATCTTCAGGCTTGTGAATAGGATTTCCATTAATCAATTGAGCCAATGTGATCCCCGGGCCCAAACTCACTACAGAAATATTAGAGGAGCAAATATATATTTGTTGCTGAGGTTAAATAAGAATACCTGTTCCAGTGCCGGTCGAAGGATGATATCCGTTACTCCCTCCAACGCCATAACCTGTAAATAATTATTAGATGCTTTTTTTATTGTTTTCAATAATTGGGAAGTTTTTATATAGACCTTCAGAAAAGCAGATGAATGAGACTGCTAAAATGTAAAGATGTATAAACATTTCTCAAACGAAAATAAAGAGTACTAACTCATCTTAAAAGTGTACACATCTTTATATACTTGACTCTGATCTTGTACTTTGAGTCTATGATGACATGTAGCGCGTTATCTCCCCGTAAGCAATCTTATACGAATCGAGACACTCATCTATTGTTTGAAAGTTCTATGTACCCATGAAAGTATTCCAGGTAAATTTTGTAGTTCTGATAATTGAGCTGTTCAGAAGCTATAATAGTATCTCAATACTTGCATAAACTATAAACACTTGAACGTAGTGTTTGGGAGAATTTACCATCTTTTTTGTGTGTTCACACTTATTAGTTTGATGTACGAAGTTATGGGTATTGCCGATTTTAGAAATCTATTCGGGTTACAAGCAAATTTAGTTTTTTTTTCTCAATCGGGGATGCTCCCCATGGAGACCAAGAGCAAATATAACACAGAGTTCGATTAGATGCTCTGTTGTTCTTAAACTTCATTAAAAACTACAACAAGTTTGTTGGGTATTACCAATGAATATCGTCTATGATTCATTGAAATCTTCTCGTTATTTATAAAGTGAGGCGGCTGGATTTTAAAGATTGTTTCAAATTAGCCCATTGTCCCCTGTATCTTTCTTCTTTTTCTTCAGCCTTTGTCCCGTTCACAAGCGGGGTCGGCTGCCATTGTCCCCTGTATGAAGAAAAATATCACAATCTTATCCTAAATTTGATTATATTTGCGAATACGAGTGGAAAACTAGCTCTTAACCGTATAAATTAGCGTGCAGCTTGTTTTATTAACGTGATTTTTACGTTAGTTCACTTCATTATTTTGCTAGTATCCGTACAATATGATTTGTTGTTATCGTTTATTTAGCGGAAAAAAATTGCAGGTAATTGAAATTACAGGGCAATTTTCATTGCTTGATGAGAGAGGAATAGTGAAAAATTTTATCTGAACAAAAATAATGAAGCAAGCCTCTCCCTTTTACTCATGCTTATAAAGCAGAGCGTCAGAAGTCCCATTATCAATTCTTTTATTATCTTCCAAATGTTTAACGGTCTTCATAGCAGTTCCCATACCAATTTCCAAGAAACATTTATCTCATAACTTTTGTCAACCTGAACCCAGGACACGATGGCAAAGAAAATTTATGGCTCGTAGGTTAATGTCGACATCCTTTACATTTCTCAGTCTTTCAGAATTCTTATTACCCCATGAATACATTCCCAGTTTTCCTCCCAACTTCACATTTAATTTCACCACGGATAGTGCTTTCTAGTGGCGAAAATGATAAAATTCCGAGCCCATTTACAGATCTACACATGAATGTGTGACCGCCAGGCTACATCTTTTGACAATATCTTTCACACCGGATTCATCATTATAGTCGTCATCAGTGTCATTATCACAATCATTAAGGACCTCATTAAGACCTGTTTCAAATTTACCATAGAGAGTCATGGTGAACTTATTACTCGCTATTTTAACGGTTGGTTTGGGGAAGAGGCAGGAATGAAAGTTGATGGAATTCACTTATATGACGGAAAAGCATTTTTGGGATTCTTTCTGGAAGTTAGAATAATGAACTGCCGTCGGATAGAGTCATTGTATATTGTACAATCCTTTGATGGCGAGCTCATATTTCTATTTTTGCGTACATATTGTATATGCGGAAACATATTAGTATGCGTACTATTCATGTGTACGCATCATAAATGTTCATCGTGAAAGATGTCTGACATACTCTGAAAATGTTTACAGTCATCCTTTAAATTTTATCGCCCTTATCCCGCCTTATTGCTTCCAACACTCAATATCAACTATCGGAATCCTTTAACCCTTATAAATAAGTCAGATCTCGAAAACGGTTTGTATGACTTTTATCCTTAAGCTTTTATAGACGTGATGTAAGTCGTTAAAAGTTTTTCATGGGTCATTTAAGTATCGTATAATTTCCACACTTCCAACCAATAGAGAAGAGCCTCCTACCATTACCCTTGACAGATATGTAGTAGGCTAAAGTCTATATATTATGTACGTATAGATACGTTTGCATTCCTTAAAGCTATAGCTTAGTTGTGTGAATAAAGTTATGCTGAAAAGGAATGGGAATCGGTTTCATTTTCTTCTAATTATCTAAACTACTGGGATGGCATAGAACATAGATCAGGTGAAGTTAAATTTTAACCACATATGTGCATTACATTAAACACGGAGTTAAAGTAATTCTTGACTGCCTACTATACAAATCAACAAATATAAATCCATTTCAAGTCTCATTCACTCGGCATACACTGCCGAACTTTTCAGACCCTCTGATTATAGTGTCCCCTTAAAATAAATGGGCAGAATTCTCTTCAAATCGACTGAGTTAAAACTCATGAGAGAACTCGTCTTACGTGTAGAATTAATGTAGCCATTACAAGTAACAAAGTCTTTCAAAAGAGGTAAAATTGGAGTCTGGAAAGGATAAACGTACATCCAATCCCTCTATGTATTGAATTTTGTGCTTACCTTTTTCAAGGTTTCCTAAAATTTTAGGGAATCTAAAGTGAGGTCATAGCTAGCCGAGCGATACATGTACTATTCAATGAAATGGAGCATTTAATTTTAAGTTTATCGGAGGGCTATCGACTTGACAATAAATGGTACCCTTTTGTTGTTTAGATAGAGTTGTTGTTTAGATAGAGTAAAATCTAGGTGAGTTGGGTGGGGGGGACACACATCGCTTTTAGATTCTAATCAGTAAGGTATCCCTTCCTAGGTGATGCTTCCGATTGGTGCACAAATTTATCGAACTTGAATAGTTTCTCCCAAAATATTGAGTGAGAACTATATTTATAGCCTTTTGATTAGATTTCATTAGTTTGGAATTGACGACGTGTGCAGAAACACTTCTTCAGCCTGGCTATGTCTTCCGAGGAATGAATATAAAATGGTTGTTGTTCATTTCATAAAGTTAAACCAATTTTTTACGAAATACGTTAATGATTCTATGAATCGCCTGGAGTGATTCCCTAAGAACCACCTACTTATTAGTGAATAAACTTTCCCTAATTTTCATGGGTAACGCAAATTAGAAGTGAAAGGAGATTTATCATAAAAACAGAAAATTGTATTTTCCTGTCCATTTTAGCACGTCTATTTTCATGTAATGCTATCAATCCATGATGTTTCAAAATTATGGACGCTACGCCTAAGAAAAGATCAGATTTTCTGGTTTCATAGTAATAGTAATAAGACGAAATTTGAGTCCTTGTGGATCTGCCATCTTAGATACGCTTTCTTAGTTGATTTGTAAAATATAGGAAAAAAAGTCGAAATAACGGGAGTTGGACGCTTCAGATATAAAGGTTTTGTGTTCATCCTGTGTGAGAAATTTTCTATGTACGTTTTCCCATTCGCATATACCTCCAATTCAAAATATTCCTTAATACATGACATTTCCAGAGATTATTTTACACAAAATCTTAAAAAAGGCTGGTGAGAAGTGGACTCTTCATGAATGGAATTTTAAAATATTTCACTCAAATCTCAATTATTTTTGCTAACTATGACCACAATTTTCCAGAAACACAATTTTTTATTTATATAAAACTTAGCCTAACAGAATTACAGACACAGAGGGTGATTAAATAAAACATGAAAGAAGACTTAACGAGCTAACTCTTATCTAAATCATAATCTAAAGAAGAAAAGTTTACAGACTAGACTAACTAATTAAGAGAACATATTACCTAAAACATAAAAGGAAAGAAAAAAGAGGAAAGATAATTAAAAACCTCTTACGACTAAAAGTACTTAAAAACTACTTGCTGGACTTACCAAGGTAAGGCCAGGCAATTAAATTCCATTTCAGGAGCCGTCAGTGGACTGCTAATGGAGCTTCAATCTTTGCAGATTGACGCCACAAAAGCAATCATTTGGAGCCTTTGTTCCCAGATGTCCTTGGAATTGGACAGGGCTGGTAAAAAGGCCTTTAGTTGACGACTGAGTTCCGGCAGGCTGCACTTAAAAAGCTCCTGCGCCTTGCTGCTAATGAACTCATGTGCATTAGAGGCTGGTGTCTGAGCAGGTGTCTGCTGGCTTTTCCTCAACGGGATGCCTTGGATAGGCTGGGCGTAGGAGACGCCAGGGCTTATTTTAGCGGATTGATGGTGACCAGCGCCCTTCTTGAAATTCAAGAAGGCGGAATATTTTCTATAGTTCGCCGGATGTTCTGCCGAACCACAATTGATGCAGGCGGGTTTCTCCTCCTGCGTTTTAAGGCATTTGCCTGGCGCGTGTGAAGTGACACACTTCACACACCTGTAGGGCATGCTGCAATTGACCGCCGCGTGGCCGATCCGCTGGCAGTTCTTACACTGCATTACCTCCTTGTTCCTAACAGGCTCGAATTTAACGAGCGTGTTAAGAAGTGTTTTCACACCGGCGGGCTTCGCCGTGTTTAACCCTGGTGAGAATGTTATGAGCCAGAGGTCGAGCGATCGATTCTCTCGTAGAGAGCGCCTCGTCGCATACTCCCTGACGTCTGTGGCCTCAGATAAGCCGGCCTGCGCGACGGCGATCATAACGTCGGTTCTCGGATGGAACCGATGCAAGCCCCGGATAAACATGTTAACCGGTTTCAAACTCTTCGGGGTGTAGGAGAAGAAGCTCTTCTCCTTCCTTGCAAGGTAATCCCGTGTCTCGTTGAGGTCGCTCAGTCAGTTCAAGAGCACTTTGGTTTTATCGCCATTCTTTTTTAAAGTGTACTTGCCTGGGAGCGACTCGAGGTGCTCCGAAATGATGGTGGGCAGTGCTGCCTCGTCCTCGCATAGGATGATCGGCGGAATTCGCACTTTCCTATTGTTGGCTGCTGCTGGCTTCGACGTGGCGGTGCTGTTGTCGGCGGTACTCGCGGCGGCGGTGCTGGCTGACATAGCCTTCGAAGTGCACGGTTCGTTGGAGACGGGCTGAGAAGTGGATGGAGTAGTCCGTGCACACTCCGCCTCGTTCACCTTTTTTCGTAGTTCCAGGATCATAATATTCAGGCGCTGAATGTGCGCCATCAGGAACTGTATCCTCGCTGCCGGGTCATTCCGGTCCGTAGTGGTTGCTGTTGCTTGTTCCTCGTTCTCCACGGTGTCGATGTCCTCCGTGGCGTCGTCTTCGAGCGGCGTGGTAGCGCGCTTCTTCCGCTTTACCTTCACCCAGGTCGACATCCTGGGGAAAAAAAAAAATAAAAAATGATTAACGAATAGTTACCTGTCCGACTAACGTCGGCCGATAATGATGGACTCCGTAGAAGTCCAAATGTTGCTTGCGGCTTCCTGCCGACCGGAGTCGGCTCTGGTTCCTCGGTGCTCAGTCCGTGATAATTCAATTCTCAGATCCGGAGAGCCACGTTTGCACGCGGCCGCTGCTACAACTCAACTGAACTGAATATGCTAACTATGACGTCAGCATCTTATTTGCATGTCTTCAGTTGCAGTAAATTCGCTCGGAGTTGATAAGTTTACAGACATTGTCCTCTCTACTGGTGCAAAATTTGGTACTCCTAGGATGTACATAAGGGTTCAGCCAATTTCTAAAAGCTGTTAATATACTATTAGAAAGTTTATTTGAGGAGATATCGGAATAGATTTCTTATAAGCGCACCAAATCGATTTTTTATTTCGGATTTTTGGGTTGGGAAGCTTCCAAAAATGTCTGTCCCACTTTAAGTGCGCACATTTTGACTCCTTACTCGCGCACTTTACAATTCATGCCAAAACTAATATCAGTTTCAGAAAGTAATAATAGCGACTTTTCATTTGATATCCAACATGAATGTATCCGATGGTAAAAAAAATTTAAATTCACCTTTGCCTTCAACTCCACTTAAATTTATGTCACTCACCGTATGCGTGGAACTTCGTAGATCCCATATGTCCACCAAATTTCGTTCGGATCCGTTTAGTCGCTTTGGAGAAAAGTGCATGTGACATGCAGACAGTGAATCAATTTTAATAAGGTTTTGTTTTATGCAAATCCTTAAACATGGTGATTCTATGCAATTTTGAAACTGGGATTACTCAATTTCTAAACTTTCACATGTTACTTATAATTCTGGAGTGGTCTTATCCCCACTTCGATAGGCAATTTAAGCCAACGTGTTATTTGAAAAGGTATTTTCGTATTGAATGCATATTTATATCAAATCCCTGTTCTTTCAACGAAAGTAATACATGTATAAGAGTATTATATATAAGAAGGCGCATTCTTATATTTGGCTTTGCGATCATTTATAAGCAGCTTCTTCATAATTCCTTAACAAAGTAAAATCCTATTCCATTTGGCATGTGAAGCTAGCGGTACCCACTCATCATTAACATGTATGGCTTTAATTTGTAGGAGGAAATAAATCCTTTCTTTGAAATTTGTTTAGGTACTAGCAGGAGTCTAAATATTTGGTTGAAATTAGATAATAAACCCTGAAATTTATCTGGAATATTTTTTAAGGAGTTGTGTATGTATGTGCGATTCAAAAGAGAATCTCCTGGTAATGGATTTGTTAAGCGTTGCGTATAAATTGTATGATAACATTGGCACTTCTTTGGAACTCTTTAAATTCTGAATGAAACCCAATTATCATTAACTGTATCAATTCAAATGAAAGGAAAGATTAATTTGATGGTAAATTGCACACTTCTGAAAAAATCCTATTCCAATAACAAACTCTATCCCGGAAAAGCTAACACTTTAACTGGTGCATATTCTAGATTCCAAATATGCAGTATCCATAGATGTAGTCTCTGATCCGAACGGGCGAACGAGGACTCTCTAAATTAATTTTATCGTTCAGCATATAGACGAAGAAGTGTAATAAAGGTCGACAGAGTATTTGTACTATTTATCTATATACGTCCCCTGTACATAGTATGAGGAAGAGGCGAAAAGTGTGGTTGGGAAATTTTCACAGGGAACATAAAATTGGCATACGGCCAGAAATTATTTACTCTTCGTCTACATGCAGAAATATTTTGTGCTGTATGATAAAAAATGCGAAAACTTTATAGGCAAACGAGCAAGCTGCCTGCTATTTGGTGGCTCCATGATGCTTCATAATAAAATAACAGAGAGTCATCCTTTGGTGTCTTTCACAGTTGCATCCTTTATAAATGAATCGATGCTTAATAGACAGTAGCTGTTTATGACGGCTTTTAATACTCTTTCGCCTCGCGTTGTACTAATAAGCAATTATAGAGAAATTAACTTGAGGTGAATGAATTTTTTTCGAAATGTTCATTGGTATAACACAAATGAACACGAAAAATGAATTTTTTCTCAAAGTTTCACGCTGGCAGCAAATGCGAATTTTTAGCATCATCAAAATTCAGAATGTGTTAAATTGTGCTCATTAATAAATGACGTGTTTACTCACACAAGGGTAACAAATCTTAACACGTTCACAGGCAAAGCTGAAATCATTCTTCTAACCTGAACAAATCTTCTTTTCACACAGTTTTCACAACTTACTATTAGGCCCAGAAAAGCCTACTATTAGGCCCGGACTATAGCCTTTTGGAAAAATAATCAATAGATTTTCAGTATCCTAGAAAAGATAAATTTAACCATATGTGCCTTGTTGGACATGAATCAAAATATGTGGATTTTAATGTGCTTTCACACATATTGCAAACAGCCTAATAAAGTTATTTTAATTCTACCCAGATTGGAAAACTATTTTTTTGCCAAGAGAAAATTAAAATGGGTCTATTAGACTACTGGCCATAGTCTTGGAAGTTTTTTTGGAATCGTAAGAACATTTTACACCTAACAAAACAGACTTGGTTCCATTTATCTTTTATGATGTGGTAGTACATCGGAGGCAAGAATCATCGACTGCATTGCCGGCGGTAAGAACACCTCCGCCGTCGCACTGAACTGCCTCCGAAAAATCTGGAGGCGTTCTTGTTCCGATCACCAGCGAGTTCGGACGTCGCCATTTGCACAGAAATATGTAACTCGTTATTGAAAAACAATAATATGATATTTGCGAAGTGGTTCGCCGAATTTGTCGTGTTAACTCCTATTTTCTTCAGCTAAACCGCGAAAATGGTTTGTAAAGAGTTTTCACGATCTTGGATCGGGCCAAGACGTATCACCAAATCCCTGTGACTCCGCAAGACATACTGAAAACGGGCTGTCTGCACACTTTCGGAATCTTTGCGTTCATCAAAATGACGTTTGACTTGCGCAACGCTGCGCAGATATTTCAGAAACTACGAAACTTAAACTTTTGTCTCATCTATGTCTATGATGTTTTGATCACCTCTACATTTTTCAACGTCTCCTTGAGTCTGGGCTCGTTCTAAACGTTAAAAAATTCTAATTTGTACAGAAGCAGGTTAAATTTCTCGGCCACATAATCACCCCTGACGTAATTCAACCAGACCCAAATAAAGTTGAAGCCATCAAAAACTTTCCCCTGCCAACCACGGCGAAGGATCTGCGATGGTTCTCTCCCATGTTAAACTTATATCGTCATTTGCTGGCCGGTCATAACCAAGCGATCCTCAATGTTTACTTGTCTGGGCCCAAAACGAAAGACTCCCGCAAGGTTGCGTGCTCTACTGAGGCCGTCCAGGCGTTTGAAACTGTCAAATAACAGCTTGTTCCTGCTACGCTATTGGCATTTCCTCGGCCAGATGCACCCCTAGCCGTGTTCGTTAATACCGCAGACCCAGCGGCAGGCGTGGCTTTTCAACAACTGGTAAACCAAACCTGTATACCGTTTTTTTTTTTTAAATCATTTATTTAAAAACCAGTGACTTACGTTAAATACATAGCGTTTGTTTCTTATTACTAGCCTAAATGTAGCTTATGTGTCATAATTAAAAAAAAAAACGGGTGGCTATTACATTGTTTGGCCTGCCCGACCTTCTCTGACATTAATTTTTTCGGTGTATTTACTTTACACATAGATCTTGACAATTCATGATTAAAAAACTGGACATATATTTGAAGAAAACTGCGCCTGCACCTAGAGCGCGAGAAGGCTTATTTACTTACTTATTCTAACTTAATCTAATCTAATAAATAATACTTAAATCTAATTCTTATAACTAATGTTTTTATTGCGCTCACAATTTCGCGCCTAACCTCTGTGCACCCCTACCAGGCAAGGAGTGTCGAAGAGAGAGACAATGGCGGGTTTTAATGCAGAGCTCACAATTTGGCAAACCTTAAGAATGTGGCCAATGGGGTGGAGTTACCCTCCAGATAAAGTTGCCTCATGAGTGGATTGGGGTGATTCTCCGTTCTTTCGAAGAATCTTTCTAACAGGTTGAGAGTGAACTCTCCAAGAGGTTTAACTTTTGCTCGCCTGTACACTTCGGCGTTGCGGCCGCACTTCTTGGTTTTTCAATTGTACGACAGGCCGACGCAGTGTCTCAAAATTTTGCGCTCGAAGGACTCGCACTTCTTCATAGCTTTGGTCGAGCAAGAGATCCATGTAGGGGCTCCGTAGCAAAGAATCGGTCTTATGAGGACTTTGTATAGGGTCAGTTTAGATTTAGTGCAAAGTCCTACTCTTTTACGAAGAATAGAGTAGATTTTACTTAGTGCACCGCGTGCTCTGCTGAGAGCAAGATTAAGGTGGGGGTCGAATCGTAGGTGTTCATGAAATAGCATTCCCAGGTATTTCATTTGTTGTGAACTGTTTACTACGGTATTCCCGATGCGTAGCTTTAAGCGTTTAGCTTTTCTGTGGATAGATCTAGATCCCAAGTATCTGGATTTTCTCCGAAGAGTAATAACCTGTGTTTTAGCCTCGTTGATTTTTATCCCCCAGGTCTGGTAGTACTTGCAGAGATTTGTTAAGTATTTCTCTATAGCATTAGCTGCCTTACCGGGTCGGAGGCTCGACGAGAAGATAAGCGTGTCGTCAGCGAACTGTAATAGTTCTGTGCCGGTCTCTGGGATTGGAGCGTCGGCCGTGAAAATGTTGTAGAGTGTAGGTCCTGAAATGGATCCCTGCGGTACTCCAGAAGTGACCGGTAGGAGATCGGAATAATCATTTCTCACGCTGACGTAAAAATGCCTATCTTCGAAGAAACTTATTATAAGTCTGATCACCGGGATAGGGAAATCAAGGCTGATTAATTTGATAAGTCCGTTGTCCGTTGACCCACACGAAATCAAATGCCTTTTCGAGGTCTAATGCACACACTACTGTGGGCTTGTTATTGACGTTAAGTCTGCTACTCACTGAATCGTGAAGGTAGCTTAGTGCGTGTTGGATCCCGTGCTTTGTCCGGAACCCGAATTGATGGTTCGGAATAATGTTTTTCCGATCGCAATGTTGGACTAATCCCACTGTCCATACTTTTTCGAAGAGCTTGCCCAAGTTGGAGACGAGAGAGACGGGTCTGAAGTTTTGTGGTTCGTGGGAGCCGCCTTTTTTTTTAATGGCGATTATCTTTGCTACTTTCCAAGTAGTGGGAAAGTAACCATTATTGATGCAGTTGTTGAAGACTGCAAGAAGGAACTTCATTGATGTCCTAGGGAGGTTTTTGATGACAATATTAGCTATGTCATCTGGTCCAGTTGATTTTTTGCCGTTAAGGCTTTTAGTGAAGGCTGCGAGCTGTGATAAGCTCAAAAAGGTTTTTGGGTCATTTGGTTTGCAGGATGGGTTAAAAGTGGAGAAGGTAGTTAGTTTGAGTGAATGCTCATGAAGAAAGTCTTTGATTGTCGTGTCTACAATCGAAATGACGGCTCGGTTGTTACTAGGTAAAGGAGAGTTTAGTTGATTTAGGAAAGACTCCGCGAGTATTTGAGCTTTCCTAGCGTCACTGCCGATGTTTTCATTGTTCTTGGTAAGAACGAAGTTTTTGGATCTGTTGCGGCCTGTCAGCCTATTTATATGTACAAACATATTAGATCCGGGTTTCACATCTGCTAGCTTGCGAGTGAGTTCCTTGCTACGGAATTGTTCCACCATTTGACGGATTAATGTACTAAGGCAGTTAATCCGCGAAATTAACACTTTATATTCCGTGTTAGTTCTGTTGCCATTTTCGTTTGAGATTTCTGCGCCAGATTTTTTTGACTTTCAGGTGTTTCATTATCTCGTGCGGCAGTTTATTGAACTGAATCTCATCGATTTTGAGGAGCTTTGTGTTTCTGCGTGTAGCAGAGTTGATGGCATCAGTAGCCAAGATGGCCTCATCGATTTCTTTGTCCGTTAGGTTTTGCGAGACAGTGATTTTTTTCAGGTTTAGCTGTGGTGCTAATTCTGCCCTGAATTTATCCCAGTTAGTATGGGCGAATGATCTTATTGCGCTGGGTACTCGCTTTTGAAGTTGAGAGTTTAGGGAAAGTATAAGTTCAACTGCGAAGTGATCGGACATCCCTGGTAAAGTTTTGCACGTTAACACATGCAGTGTAAGAGTGGCGTCTGCGGACATTAGAAAATAGTCAAGTATTGACTGACTTGCAGGCCTTGTGGGTGTGTCTGGCAAGATCATCTCAAGCTGGTTTAATGGACTTTGATTATCGATCCATTTTTCGAGGGCAACCCCATTTCGGTTTTTTGCCAAATCGCCCCAGGAAGTGTGCCGTGAGTAAAAGTCCCCACCAAAAATTAGGTGTTTAGATTTAGACTGGAAATCGCTCAAGATTTGTGAGTCTTGGCCCAGTTGTTCAGAGGGAGAGTTACATTTTATGTAGACTGCAGCTATTAAGATGCGTCTATTGTCGTTAGTTTTAACTAAGGCCGCTGCCGCGGAACAGGTCTGCAGGTTTTTGATGGAGACTTCCTCAAATGCATAGTCTTTTCTGATTAAAAGGGCGGAACCGCTGTTGGTGTCGTCCCGGATAATGTTATATCCGCTAAAATTAACGTTGTGCCTGCTTTTTAAATGTGTCTCTGAAACACAGAAGAAGTTTGCTTTCAGGGAATCGACCAACTCTTGTGCGGTGGCACGTTGGGCGTGTGAGACCAAGGACGCGGAGTTAAATGTGACGACTTTTAACTCCATAAACTCATCAAAAGTTGGATAGCGGCTAATTGTCGCTGTTCATTTGTTTGAGCCGAAGCGAGAGTTTCGACCAAGTTTTGGAAGGCCAATTTGTTGCCTTGAGGGACTTGAGGGGCTGTAGCTCTAGGAATAGTGTTCCTAGTTGTTTGGGTAAGAGGAGTTTGGGGGGCTGCAGCTCTAGGGAGAGTATTCCTAGCTGCTTGAGCGTAAGAAACGCCCGGTTTGGCCAAGCTTTGTGACATCTGAGTCACCGCCTGTTTGGCTTTCATGGTCTCGGCATTTTTTTTCGCCCTGCCAGCTTCCCTTCTGGCAACCATGTCCTTGTATGCCGGGCATCCGCGGTAGTTGGCGGGGTGTCCGGCCTGGCCGCAATTGCAGCAAGTTGGTTTGTCTGCGGTGGGATTTGAGCATTCCCCTCGCACATGGGTTTTCGTGCACCTCACGCACCGGTGTACGATGGAGCAATTGATGGCGATATGCCCGAAGTTTTGGCAGTTGTAGCACTGCACTTCTTGAAACGGCTTGACTTTCTCAAGCGAAATTTTCTGGTGAAGTATATATTTCACCTTAAATGCTTCGTTTAGATCTTGTTCTGGCTCGAAAGTAGCCATGAACAGCCCCGATTGCGACTTCAATGGAAGCGCCGGGTTCAGGCTGTGGGCCAGTTTGTCGGCTCGTGTGACTAGATTTGAAACACTTTTCAACTTTAGGTGCGGGTACTCTTCGTTGAGTTCGCGCATTATGTCAGCCGGCTCAGTCTCTCTATGAAGACCACGGATGACCAAGGACTGAGTCCTTAAAGCCGGAGGGGTACTGGTCATGGCAAGCAGTCCCTTTTCCTTAATAAGGTTAAAGATCGCTGCATGATCCTCAAGACTTTGAGCAAAAATGAGGGTCCTATCGGCCCTCGTATTTTTTAGGGTTGCTTTTAACCCTTTCTCTTTTAATGTCCTCAAGAATTGAGGAACATTAATTTTATACCCAGTGATGGGCGGAATTTTTGCCTTTTTTGGGCGGGTAGCCTGGGGGGAGGGTGCCTGAGGGTTTGCCGGAGGGGCATTAACTCTACTTACACTCACCTTTTCTTTGTTTCTCTTTTTCCTCCGCTGGACGAAGTTGAACTCGTCGCCTTCCTCTTCTTGGATGACGACGCACATCTCTCCATCTTGATGATGTTGTTGATCCTTCTGTTGTTGCTCCTTCGGTTGTTGCTCGTGTTGTTGTTGTTCATGTTGATGTTGTTCACGATGATGTTGTCGTTGCTGCTGCTCGGACGTTGCGATTGGCATCCTCCCTTCGAGGGATGCCAAGCGATCCTCTAGCCGCTTTATAATTTTTAGCTGACAGTCCAGCTGCTGGACCATCGCAGCCTTTTCTTGTTTTAGTCCCTCGATTTTTTCGAGGAGGGTCGCGTTCATTGCTTGCAGCTCTGGGGAGCTGCCTTCTTCTTCCGATGACATCTCCTCGGGGTGTATCATCTTACACCTCTTAGCGGACATCCTGTCCCCAAGCCCGTATTTGCTGTTGTGCGCAGCAGCTCTGGAATGTAACAATATTTTTTTAATTTAATGTTCTTATAATAGTTACCCTTTTTCGGACGTGAATGGCACCACTGTCCAGAACGTTGTATACCGTTGAGCTTCTTTTCGAAATAATTCAACTCAGCTCAATGCAACTACAGCGCCCACTCGTAAAGTTCGAAGTGTGGCGGGTGTATCAAAATGGCTTCGTGTCTATGTTGGTGTTCATCAAGGAAGCGCTCTCTCACCACTCGAGCAACTTATCCAAAAATGGAATGGTCGCCTCATGCAACATGGTCTCAGATTAAATCTGAATAAAACTGAATTTTTAACGACCTATTCTAATAAGATAGGCACAGTCACTGTCAACGGCAATGATCTGCCCAGAACTGAGCAATTTAAATACCTCGGCTCAATGCTATCAGGCAGTGAAGAACTGCGTCATGAAATTGCCTTCTTGTTGTTCATAATTGACTTAAACATTCGACAGCAGTCTTAGCACACAAGACATATTTCGGTTTAGAATCATCTATTCGTTTTGTATTTAAGATTTTTATTATAATTCCGCCCTCTTTTATTTACACTTAATAGATATCGCTTTTAAATTTACTCGGAATGCTCCTAAAATATATATGTATATATATACGACGACCAAAACTAATTACCTATTATCTAATTCGTAATCAGAGACAACCTAACCATAATCGAAATTGTACTAACTTGGGAGAATAATCTCATGGCGCCATTTAATTTCTTATCTGGCCTCTGTCACTTCAAACTTTTAAATGTTTTAGAGACCATTTGTTTTTCTTGATGTTGATGTTTTACAACAGCAGCGATTTCAGAAACAAATGAAGGAGAAGCTGCGTTGAATCCACTAATTTTCTGAAATTTTACATCCCTTTATAGACTGAGATCCCATCGTTTCTCTGCATGTCCTTTCCCAAGAAATAGGAAAGAAGTTCATCTCTCAATTACCCTAACAAGAAGTTTATGGCGTTGACTATAAAATAGGAAAATGTCTTCAGCCATAAAGTTTTGTTTCTATTATGCCAAGCTGCTCGGTTGTATGCCCCACCATCATTTTTACCATCAAATGGGACTCGGTGTTTGATGTATGCCAGAAATTTCCTTGGGGTAGGACATGCTTAAGTAGTATAGCAGCAGATATGGGGAACATGCATATACGCTTAATTTAAAATTTTAATTGTTTCAAGTTTGTTTATGTCGTCAGTGAGTTTCGAGTTCATGATGTCTCTTCTAAGATTGAATGTGGAAACTAATCGGTATATACCCAATGTCCTAAAAGTGAGGGAATGTCTCTTTAAACTAATTTTATCATCTTTCTTGGATTGAATGGCAGAAGCTAATTGGAGGGTTCTCCTTTCCTAGTTTTTTTTATTGAGCAAAAGAAACTGTAAATTGAGAATCCCATTAGAAATGTGTGCATTATAAAAACAAAACCCTGTCAAGTACACGGTTACTAGATTACACTTCATAAAGATTTTGTAGGTCATGGCGTCAGAAGTCGTTGTTCTCGTTCAGGCTGACATTGAAGGTAGGTATACTATGTCGTTGGTTGTCAGCCTCAAAGGCAAGCTGTTAACAACGTATGTGACCAGAATATGACCCTCCGAAAACGACAAAAACAAAGGAATGGACTTATATGAAAGGAAAGGAACAAAAGTGAAGCTATACGAGCATACGACCGGAAATGGTCTTGTGGGGGATTATCAACAATCCTTGTAACCATCCAAAAGATATTCCAGTAAATAAACAATAGTCTTTAAGAGTCCCCTGTGTAGGAATGTATCGCTCAATGGAAGATGCTTTGAAAATGGTTGCACTATTGTACGTTTATAGTGTAGTTAAAAGCTTATAGACAGTTTAGGCATAACAAAGTAGTCTGCGGTATAGACTTTTAGTTTTTGGACGAACAAGAAGCTACGCAGCTTATGTGTGTGAATTGGTACTGGTTGCGCTTGTTTGAATTACATGCTCTTAAGAGCAATGGAAAGTACATGCAATGGTCAATATTTCCTTAAGAGTTTACTAAGATATCAATAGTAACTGACAACGGTACCATATTAGCTTTTGCTAGGATTCACACAAATTTAATTCGCAATAAATAGGTATTTCCGCAATAAAGAATCTATTTCTGGTTCTTTTTCTATGTTATGTCGAACATATGTATATATGATGAAATTCTGGACTAGAAAATCTAATCTCCCTTGCCTAGGATAAGAACCACTCGTTGTTAACAATTTTTACTGCTGGGAATATGTTTGTCTTCGCTGTCGAATATACCCTATCCCTCGAACAAGTCGGCACTGTGTAGACCCGGATTCCACCCTATAAGCTGCTCAACTTGTCCTGAAAACCTTACTAAATCCAATATACAAACTCGTAGCTACTCTAAGAATTCTCGAAGCAATAACGTAGCTGTTGGAAATAAATAATGTTAAAAAGTACTAGCATAAATGGGATGCGAGGTGGGAACAAAGTACTTTCGCAGCTTTACATTTTCGTCCTCTTGGCACTACCGATTTCATCCATAAATGTTGGATAAAGCAGCTTTCCTTCTGTTTGCGCAAAGTGTTGAGAAAAGAATCTAATCAGAAGTTATACGTGCATTGAGTTAATACATTTGGTACTCATATGAACCTCAAACTGCAAACAGTAGCGGCCTCATTGTCAAGTGAAAACGGTAAATAAGAATAAACTAGAGAAAAAAAATACCTTATAAAATGGAGAAGATACGATGGCGAAGGAAAGAAGGAGAATTTCTTGGCTTTATGATGTTTCATCTCATCTCGAAATTATGAAAATCCCTGGAGAATTGGGCAGTAAAAGGAGTTTCGAAGGCATCCTGTGTGATAATATCAAATTTTATATGACGTTCGTAATTTGAAATTATTATCAATGGGGAGTAGTAGGAAGTCTTCTTTTTGTGAACCTCAGGAATGATAAAAACGCTTGTGTATTGATAATGTATAGTGCGTTGGTAAATCACTTCATTTATTTGAGTCCTTGAATTCAAAAGTGAGGATATATTGCCTGTATTTTAAAATCAATGTAATTTTCTCGTTATAAATTTAACTTAAATAAGCTTTTGAGGATATATTTTAAGTATTATATAAAGTCTACTTGAAGGGGTTGGCCATTGCCTTGAAATATTGGATAACATTACAGATGATTAGAACTTGCTCGAAATTTTGATCATAACCGTAGCATGTGGACCTTAAAGCAGCTAAATTTTTAGTTTACAGATCGTGATTCATCAATAATAACTATAAGCAAGAGTTTATTGGTAGAGTTAGGCAAGATCATAATTAATGATTGCGTGATTACCATATCTGACTGCGTTTATAGTTACTTAATAGTAACGATAAGACCACTCGAAACAAAGATGGTTTGATACACTAGATGGTGATTTAAGAGCCTCCCAACTCCATTCAGATCCGGCCATGTACCTAGCAAAATAGCGTCAAAACAAAGCGGTAGTCAACTCTGCTTCTGAACAGGACAAAAACTGAAGAGGAAGAAAAACAATCATAACTGCATGTTCCTGTAGTTAGGTATTCAAGGCAATTGAAAAACGGCGAACTTTACAAGATTCTGTTATTATCATTTGGCTCTTAGGGATTTACACATTTTGCCTAATTAAAGCATTTTTGTTAGCTGACACTAGAAAGTCAACTATCTACAAGAGGTGTTTTGAAAATATTTTCGTTTTTTGAAAAAGATATTTATTTATTCGTCTACATTAATGTTGCCGCCTTAAAAATAGTCCCCATTAGCTATTATGCACTTGTGCCAGCGCTTCTTCCAATCGTCAAAACATTTCTCAAAGTCGATCTTTGGAATAGCCTTTAGCTCTTTCAGCGATGCGCATTTAATGTCATCAATGCTTGTAAAACGACAGCCTTTTAAGGTTCTCTTTATTTTTGGAAATAGAAAATAGTCCCACGAAGCCATGTCGGGCGAATATGGTGGCTGGGGCATTATTACAGTATTGCATTTGGCCATTCAAATCAAAGGACACAGTGAACATCATCTTTATGTTCGACCACACTTGTCAAGCCTTTTCCTGTTTCGGCGATCCAGAATGCCTCCACTGGGACGATTAAACCTTAGTTTCTTTGTCATATACGTAAACCCATCTTTCGACAACTGTAATCCTGGATTGTCGACTTCATTTACTGAAGCCTCAACAACTGCTTTTGATCAAAATTTTGCTGCTACGCGTTTCATATCTAAAACACTCGAAAAAATTTTACGACATGAGTCAATCGATATGGCAACTTCATCAGCGACTTCTCCAAGCAAGATCGAGTATAAGCAGCTTACAAGTCAGAGTGAAATTATGCGGTGTTTCCAACGATTAATTAATTGAAGTAATAAAAACTTGTTGTTTCTTTTCCGTTGGTTCGCTTCAACAAACAAGTTTGCACTGATGAAGGGAACAAGTGGTTCCCGAAATATCGGTATTTGCAAGAATAAAATACCCACACCAACGGAAAAGAAACAACAAGTTTTTATTACTTCAGCTTACAAGTATATCGTGGCTCTCCTACGTTCTGTATCATACTTGCAAGAACCATTTTTGGCACAAATGTTTTATGTCAGGCATACTGCATGTGTATCTGATGGCCGGCTTAGAAATAATGGTATGGTTTCCAATTTTAACTCGGGCGTAACTTCTCTTACGGTGCTGGAAGATGAGGACCGCGTCAGCTCGATAACTAAACATTAACAACACTGATTACTTCAGCTGAGTATAACTCAACATCATCTGGATACTTTGCATACAACCATGTCGTCGGCGTACCCCTTTAGTGTGGCTTCTTCCGGAATACAAAAATTATCATCCAATCATCATAGTCATATTGGATAACAAATAATATGTCTCTCTGGCAAAGCAGCTTTTCGTTCGAGATTGTGTCGGGCCAGAGTACACCGATAATATGACGGAGACAGGTGTTAACGAAGGCTTGGCTATTTTGGGTAGCGGTGGCGGTAATTTTCCATCTGCTGCTCCCATATAACAGCATAGAGAGAGGAAAAACCTCGACTTGATGCTGGTGTCGAGGTATCCGAATTTGTAGATATGAAACAAAGCAGCTAAAATGGATTAAGCACTGTTGATGCATTGGATAGCATTAAATGCTGTGCCACCGGCAGCAGAAATAACTCTACTAGGATAGGCAGGCTAACCAAAGCCCTCTATATTTTACCGGCTAATGCAAATAAGAAAAGTTCGATGACCGTTTAGACTCCGAATTTTGGTGTGATAATGTTTGAGTGTATGAGAGAGCAAACCGATATCATGGCCCATTGAAGATCTGCATGGGCTCCAAACAAGGCAGCATGCAAAATGTCACCGATCTCAAAAAGGAATAGCACCGATTATAAAATAGAAGCTTGTCGTATTTTGTTTCGATCTTCATGAAATGACATCGTGACATTTTGTGCCATTGTATATCGCTAGTTATTAATTTTGCGTGGATGCTCCCCCTGTGTAGAGCATTCAAGATACATTTCTTGTTGACACTGTCGAAAGTCTCGATGAAGAATAGATGAAACGAAAATTTGAAAGCTGCACACCGTTCCAAAGTGCTCCGAAGGTCATTGCCCGAGGATCAAGGACGGAAAGCAACCTGCTTTTAGTCAATCAAATTTTCGAGGTGTTCTTTATTGTTTTCCACGATAATTTTAGCTAATATCTTTGCGATAACACATTCATTCAAACATTTGATAGTAGATTTTTCATAAAACGTTCATTGGTGATATGTTTCAAAATTCTTTCCCGCATACTGTGTCAACTTCCTATTATGTAAGAGTATATATTTTTTTTCATAATTCGTAGGTATGAATCAGCTGACTATAACTATAAAGAATCGAGGGTAATCAATAACATTTTGGGGATGATTACAAAACTGATATCGACTTTGAAAAGTCCTAATTGAGACCTTTCATTTGATACTACGCACGGTTAGATTTAGAGAAAAGGGATTTGTATAAACCCTCCCTCCTCCCTAGGCTAGAACAATGTCATTCACTTCATGCGGACAGGATCACATTTCCAACTTTACCATGAAATTTCATGTCAATCAGTACAATCATTTCTGAGAAAAGTCTGTATGGCAGACATGCAGACAGACTGAACCGATTTTGATAAGGTTTTGATTCCTTTAAAAGCTTAAAAAGAACCATGGGAGGAGCTCCTGCTAGCTAGTTGGCCGTGTCTATACCTACTGCGGTGGGCTTCATTTTTTGTGCTAAAACTTAAGAAATATTTTGAACTTCAATCTGAGATTTCTAATATTATATTTTGGAAATATGTAATGGAAAAAAATCGATTTTTTCAACATTTTAATTCGGACGAAGGACGGTGTTTTTTTTTTCACTTACTCCAAAAACGCCAATACTTATTTTAGCGAAGAAGTATTCAAAATGGAATGTTATGGACCACTATGTATTCTGCTAACATCGAATATGATGGATGAATATGTTGTATGTGAATGGATAACAAAATATCATATTTTCCAACAAAGCTAAATATTTATTGAGGTTCTTTGCTATATACTTAGAGGGCTTCAAAATATATTGACAATCAATAACGCTAATGCAAAAAATACTCACACTTTTTTGCAATCATTATTTTGAAAACAAATATTGATTCAGAATTCCTTTTTGGAAATTAAATTTTCATTCTCATGTTACTGAATATACTGGCAGGAATATAACTGAATTCTAGTTCATATATTTTTTCAATCTATCAAATTGATGTACTTATATAGACATCTCATCGCGTTATCATGAAATATTTCAACATTTGCCCAACGTTCATCCATTTTCGGAATTGCCTGGAATTTGAATATAAATATATGTACCTTTATGGAAACCAATGTATATGTGTGTATGTAGATATAAGAAACTTCGCTTATAGACATCGTGTTTGTCGCCATTTTCAATATAATAACAAGAGCAGTGTCGGCACAAGAAAAAGGAGCGCATGGCGTGAATTTTCCGCATTAAAAGTAATCAAATTTCAAAACTCTAAGTAGATATGTTGTTTGTTTATTGCACCAAGTAATAGAAAAATAATAATTATTGGAACCCTAAACTAACACTGACAATCATTACATCCTTCCATGCATGCATTCATAAAGAATTCTCAATAAATTCACTGACTAGAATTTAACTCTGACGTTAACTAGTTCCTAGCATCCGTGTATCCGACATCTTGGGTCAAGTAGTTTTTCTTTTTGCGTATGCACCACAAAGATTTCTTATTCCCGTCGTTACAATTGAAATTCAAGTCGGACTATTTTCGGATCTTCTTCTTAGAAACCCATTATTACCTTCCCACTGCTGGGGCTCCTACAATTACCAGGAGTTTTTTCGGTAAAAATCTCTGTGAACATGCATGGCGTCACCCAAGCTTAGGTCTGAAGCAATTTCTATGGAGCCTTTATTTTTCCCCGAAAAAGCAAACTATGGCTCGGTCAAAAGCTCTGTAGTGGCTGGATTGTGGTGGATAATCTGAAACTGTTTGAGTCCTTAAATCGTGCGAATAATACGGTCGTATCAGGATTAGAGCTAAGTGCTGAAAAAAGAAAGAGTTGAAAATCCACCCGACCACCCCTGCTCGGCAACGATCCGGTGCAGAAAAAAGAACAGAACTGAGAGCCGAGCGCTACCAGAAGAGACCATTTGCTTAATTGCATTTAATGGTGAGCTAAATTTGCACTGAAACGATATTGTTGTATGCTATGGTGTATACCACACAATGCCGTCGAGGCATTCACAGGCGGGAGAAGCAACGAATCTAATATGCCTGTTTTTTTCTGTTTCTAGATAATATCGTCTTGAATTCTACACAAGTTGTATATAAGCGTGAACAGCAAATGCTCATTACGGCACTTAAATGCAAGCAATCTGAGGAATAATTAGTTTTTAATTTGAATCAATCCCGAAGAGGATTTTTTCTGGAAGTTCTGGTTTTTCCTTCTCGAACGATTTACTTCGTTGAGGTTTATGTGCTTATGTGAACATGCTGTGGCCTTTATAGGGAAAATGCATTTAGGTGGCGAAACTAGAAATAAATGGTTTCAGGAAATCGCTTCAAGCAAGATAAAAAGACTACGATAGAGAAATCTATATTTTATTTCACCATTTGGAATCGTCCTGTTAGATTAAGGCACTTAAATGACCTCACATGGAATTATATGCTAGTGCTGCCACCATTCTTAACTTCCCCTTTTACTGTGAAAGCAATAAAAGGAATTTGCGGATAAATTTACGAGTATAGTGATGTTTCATTATAGGACGTGTTTTGTGCCTCATGGTTGATTTCGATTTGATCCCGGATATCGCCATTATCATTTTCTCAATCAAATTCCTGATAAATTTGTTGGCACGTAGACACTGCCCCAAATCAACGGAAGATTCATTGACAACTGGAACATTCTATGTGGACTAGGTTAGTGTAACGTATACGAAGAAGATGGACACATTCTACGAATATAACTCAACAACTATCGATTACAGCAGAAATTTCTGGAGAAGATTTCTCCGTTGCTTTTATTAAAGGCTAAATATAGTATAACAAAGCTAATCTCGGATTTATTAATCTCATTAATGGCAGTCCTTGTGAGTTAATCTGGGAGGATTAAATCTGAAGCATGTAATTATATGACAAGCGTCATATCTACAGTTCCAGAAAGTGCCACCGGATATTTCAATCTGAATTGAGTTTGATGAGTATGAAAATCTATATTAGTACATTATTTCCATGGTCAACGGAGTATGGACTATGGATGAATGCAGAGGATAAATTGTAGCTCTGGCGCAGACATATGGATTCTGGTACAAGGATATTATCATCATGCACGACCGCCTGTCGGCCATATTGCAGAAGCTTAGGCTCTATGTGGGTATACTCGTATCTAAAAGTCTTTAACAGAGTTGATTGCGCTTGACTGATTTATAAATGACTTTAGTTGACTAATTTTGGATACACACTACATGATGCGTGTGGAACACATTCAATTGAAGCACTTTAGCCAGTAAGCTGCCGACCCAATCTGGGACAAAAAGAGATTCACTTAGGCATACAAGGGTTCGCTATTGTCGTTGTCGTTTCTGAATCATATCTCCACCTATTCCATGTTGGCATTAGAATCCAGAATGGACTCAGCTAGGGATACTGTTATACTTCTGTGCAATTTGTTATGATTCTGATAACGCCTTGTCCGAGATTGATTAGATTCGAAAACGAGATGGATGAATGAACACAGACGTATGTGGGAATATATGCTTGCACGGATTCGATATGACAGATTTGCGTCCAATCTCTTATAAATTGATAATCGTTACACTATTGTACACTTATATTAACCATATTTATGTAACTTTGCTATGGCTTGGCATCTATAAATATACACAGAAATGCATACATATATAATAAAACGTACAATAAGCAATAAATTTGAAGTGATAGATCTTCTGGGTAAGATTCAGGGCGCAAGATGGATTGCTGATAATTAATTTTAGTTGGGCCGGGACATATCCTGAAATAATGTTATGTACAGTGGGGAATGAAGTTTTTGTTTCTAATGGATGGATTTCAGTGGGCATGTATCATCGAATATGCTATGGTCTCTTTAGTTGAGAAACTCTCAAGTCACCTTTCACCCACGACAACAAGGCCATTCTTCAAATTCTAGAGACCTTTTCGCTCGTTTCGCCTGTTCAAGAGTCTGACCTGAGGTATAGTTATATATATTTTAAGCCGATTTATATAATGATATACCGCATTACTTATGTCGATGGAGCTTAAATAATTGGTCACCAATAATATATATTCTTGCAAAAGCGGATGGATTCTCATAATATACTGAAATCAGTGGTACATGACACTGAAACAATGTAGTAATGAAATTCCCTCATCGCTTTCAGTATAAATACCGTATTGGTAGCATAGGCTACCCAGCTACCTTCTTTGATAAAGAAGCGTTCAATTTCGTAGTCGCCTCGAGCGAATTAACCTCGTCGCAACAGCCTCTCCTTAATAGTAACCTGATAAACATTTCAAAAATCGCAAACTTCAGGCTTTAATGGCTAAAAAAACTGAGATCAATTCATGATGGAGGGTTAACGAACTTCACTATGTTTGCAAAATCAATTCATCCAAGTAGCGAGATATCATAACGAAATTGTCAATTTTTTTCATGGTTACTGAACGATTATTCCAATCCCACTGGTATTGTTTCGGATTGTACGAGGAATCATCCGGCATACGACGACTGATGTTCGTCCAAGGCAGAGACAACTCATTGGATGCTTGGTTCTTGGTTCGGCTTTATTCATGATCTTAACCTTCTATACAATAGCAGAACTTATGGCTGTAGATACCAGACTCATCTTTACTCTACAAAATTAAAATTTGCATCGCAAATAAATAAATTCGTTCTATGGTATGAATTATCCAAGGAAAAGTGCAAAAAACCTTGTTCAAAATTACTAGATCTACTTAACCTACTTAATTTAACTTGAACTACCTTAACCTAGAATTTATGACGAGCATAGGATATTTATTAGAAGGTTGCCAACAGTTATACAGTTGTTCATAAATCTGACGGAGTTCGATAAGCATAAATCTTCAACATATTTGACTTTTGCCTCATTGTGCAGTTTTTCAGTTGAAAAGTCAAACGATTTGTTTAAAATTACTTTGAGGATTTTATTTTGCGCACGGTGAACTTTAAGTTTATGTCTTCTTGCACATTGAGACCAAACCGGAGCACAGTATGAAATAATTGGTTGGATAACCATTCTAAACATAATCAATTTATTGTCTACCGATAGTTTAGAATTTCTGTGTAGCAGCGAGTAAAGCGAGCAAAATGATTTAGATATCTTCGAACAAATTGAATCAGTATGATCTTTAAATGTAAGTTTTTTATCCAAGACGACTCCTAAATATGTTAAGCTATTACACCACTTAATACTCTCCCCAAGAAAATTTATGTCTCTGCTTGGCAGCTTAGCTTTGCATCTCTTTTTCGTAAAGAACACAGCTTGTGTTTTAGAAGGGTTCACTTTAATCTTCCACCTTAAAAAAAATTGATACAGAGAATCCAGCTGGTTCTCAAGAGATGACATAATTGTTGAAGGATCGTTAGAGGAAGAAATAATGCCAACATCATCGGCAAATGCAGCTAGTTTACACCCTGGGGCAGTTGGAATGTCCGAGGTGTAGATATTAAACAGTGTAGGGCTTAGTGGAGAACCTTGAGGAACCCCCGCTGGAATCGATCGATCTGAGGATTGTTTGCTACCTACTTTTACTGTAAACCTTCTTCCAGTTAAAAATGATAGTAAAAGCTTGACCAGATATATTGGAAACCTGAACAGTAATAGCTTGTATACCAACCCATAGTGCCAAACAGAGTCGAACGCTTTGTGAATATCTAAAGTAAGAAATCCTAAGGACTCTTTATCTTTGAAATTTTTTTGGATTTCGCTGGTCACCCGAAACACCTGATATGAAGTTGAATGTTTAGGTCTGAAGCCAAACTGAAAATCAGGTAATAAATTCGTTTGATTTAGAATCTTATTAACACGAGCTAGAATAACTCTCTCAAAAATTTTGCTGAGACTAGAAATTAAACTAACAGGCCTGTAACTGTCAGTCATTTTTGGGTCTTTACCTGGTTTAACAATGGCTACTACCGTAGCCTCCTTCCAAACTTTTGGAAAATAAGAGAGCTTTAAGCAGCTGTTCACGATGAAATTATAGTATACAATCGCCTTTCTAGGAAAGTTCTTAACCATTGAGTTCGTTACCCGATCTGGACCTGGAGCCTTTTTTAGCTTTAAGTGCTTTATGATTGCCTTGATTTCTCTAGGGGAACAAAGTTCACGAGCATCGAAATCACAGAGTGAAGTACGCAGTTTTTCCACCCTCTCCTGAACGGTTTTGTTGAGCAAAACCGATCCTAAGTGGTCTGACGCTAAATGGGCTTTTTGGAACTGATTTGCTAGAAGTTTCGCTTTAGACTCATCATCGTAAATAATACCACCGGCGTTCCGCATGGGCGGAATAATTTTCTTCTTCTTTAATAATTTATTTAATTTCCATAATTTATCACCGTTTTTAGGAATTTCTTGAAGGATTCTACCCCATCGCTTGTTTTTAGCACCGAAGATTCGACTTTGAATGGCTTTAGTAAGCTTATTAACCACGGTTTTTGTGTTTCTGCTTCGAGTTTTCTGCCATTGACGCCGTAGGTACTTTCTTGAAGAAATTAGGAATTTGGTTCCCTCATCAATGACTTGGTTTGGAAATAAATCGGCTTGCTCAGGATAGGATGCGAATTTTATGGCACTATTAATATGGCAATAAAAGGTACTAATTAGGGAGTCAATTTGGTCGGTAGAGCTGATCTTTGCTAAATTTAAATTTTTAAGCTGTATAATATCATTCAAGTATTTCTTAAATTTCAACCAGTTTATTCTAATTCTATCCACTGATTCGTCTGAATTTGATAGTGAAGTCTTAGAAGTTAGTTGAAAGGCTACTGGTAAATGAGGCGAAGATAGTTTGTCCCCTGTTACAGGTTGGTCGATGCTGATTCGGCCGTTTGAAATTACAAGATCTAATGTAGAGTCGTATCCCCTAGGGTTCAAAAAGGTGGGTCTTGTGGGAGTGTGAATAAAAAGGTTTCTTTCACAAACAAGATCAAAAAGTATTTTGCCAGCCTTGTTCGCTTTTACACAGTTCCAATGACGGTGTCGTGCATTTAAATCACCACAAAGGAGTAATTTTTCATTTTTACTAATCAGTAATTTAAGGTCGTTTTCAAACGCTTTTAGTTTCTGCACATTAAGCTTCGTGCCTGGAAAGTAAGCAACGACAATATTCAAATCCAACTCCTCTAGTCTTAAAGCAATAGTCTCAAGAATTTCAGTTTTGAACGCGGGTAGTATTTTATGCTTGATGTTATTTCTTAAACTTATGGCAACCCCCCCGCCTACTACATCTTGCCTATCATTCCTATAAGTCTTAAAACTAGGATGAAAGAACTTATCTTTACTCTTAAGCCAAGTTTCTGTTAATAACAAAATATCAATATGATCACTTATTGCAAAGTCAAAAAGCTCATCGGACTTATTTTTAACGCTTTGTGCGTTCCATAGAACTACTTTAAGTTTACGGACCGTAAAGGAACTTAACAGCTAAGTTTACAATGACATTAAATTGGTCTGTTCTAGACTTGCAGTCTGAAAGATTTGTGATAAGCTCGGCTGACAGTTCTATCATTTGCTCTGGAGAAAACAGGTTACTCGCATTATTAATTGTATTTCTACTATTGGTCGTAGGCAGTCCGTTCCTGACTGCATGACTAAACGATGTTCGTGAGGGTTCAAAGTTCGACTTCGAAGCACTCTGCTGCAAATTCGAATTACCATGTAACTTTAAAGGGGGAAAGCTTTCATTGTTGAAATGATTGACGGCTGCGGTTTTGGTCGGCTGACGGTAACTTGAATGATTTCGTCTAGATGCGGCTCCCCTGACAGCATTTAAATACTCTTGACACTTTGGGCAAGTGGGATCACTTGCTAAATGCTGACGATTACAGTTAGCACACTTTAGAAATGATCTAATTAGATCAGGTTGGAGTTTTGCATACTGGCAATCAGTTGTTTTGTGCGAAATGCTGCAAATTTGGCATTTAGTAGGCAGATTACAGTTAGAGCTACCATGGCCGTACAGCTGGCAGTTGTGACATTGAGTGGGGCCACTTCGTGTATTACTATAATAACTCCAAGTGATAATTGTACGCTGAATTGATTTTATTCGACGGAGATCCGCTAGCTTAATCGTACCTTTTTCAAAATATAAAATGTAAAACGTTTGCTCGGTGTAGCGGGATTTCGATGGTTCAAACTTTTTTACATCTAGACAGGTAATGCCATATTCGGTTTTAAGCAGCTCAGCCAGTTTGTTATTATCTATGCTGTGCAGGCCCGATAACAAAATTTTGATCGGCCTTTTGTCTGGTCGACAATAAGTAAAGAATTCAGTCTTATTTACTTTGAAGTGGTTAATAACTCGGTCAAAGTCTTCGATAGTGTCAGTGAAAAGTTTCCGTCCGATGCCTGAATACTTGACATAGTATACAGTAACATTGAGTTTATCCATCGCCTCGTCAATTTCAGCTTTCTGTAGTTTCGGAAAGACAATAGGTGGAATTTTTACCTTCTTTTGAGTGGCGGTGACCACATTAACTGTATCGCTATCCACTGCCATTTCATTTTCATCTACTTGTAAAATGCTAAACCGGTTGGATGCGCCCGCCATTTCAGATGGTAATGGTGGTGGTCTTCGCAGAACTCTCAGTTTACTTCGAAGATTATCATCCGGGGATTCATTCCCCCTTGTTCGCTTTCTGCCACTTTCAGACAACTTTAATATTTGAGCACAAAACTAATTAGGTATATTAGCAAAACCAATACTAGTTATAAAATTTATAAAGTTAAAAAAAGGAATTCGTCTAAAACCTTGAAAACTTTAAACACTTCAGAGTACGTCTGTACTGCTTGCACCCAAAGTAAGAACTTCATTGGATGCTTTATCTTTACCCTGGGACCAGCGTGGCCGTTGGTGATTTCCAACTTAGGTCTGAACCAGGCAGTTTTCGCCCGGAATATAACTCACACTAATGCTGTGTGTGCGAATGTATATAATGGAGCAACCAACACTTGGTAGCCACTTCCGGTCACGATGATTCAAGGCAGATGCGAGGAAGCGTCTGACAAGTTGCTTTTGCTCTGTATAAAATAGTTATCATTTTCAAAAAGTTAAGAATTTTCCTCAAAATGGGGTGTTCGTTGGCCAAGAAAAGGTGGGAGAAAGTTTCCTTCTAATTGATCCTAAAGGAGGGATAATACGTAGATGTATTCCAATTCATCAACTTGTGCTCAAGGTATGGGACAGCGAATCAATGCCTGACGATTGGCAGCGAGGCATAATCTGTCTCATACATAAAAAGGGAGATATCACACAGTGCAGCAATTATAGAGGTATCACGTTGCTGAGTACCATCTATAAGATATTCTCCACTATCTTGCTAGGCCGGATAGCCCCATACGCCCAGAACATCATTGGCCCATACCAAAGAGGCTTCACTCCAGGCAAATCAGCAACAGATCAGATTTTCTCTCTGCGGCAGGCGATGGAAAAACTGTTGGAATATGGACAACAGTTGCACCATCTGTTCATCGACTTTAAAGCCGCCTATGATAGCATAGCCAGGGTAAAACTGTACACGGCCATGAGGGAATTCGGTATCCCGACGAAATTAATAAGACTGACTAGGCTGACCCTGACCAATGTGCGAGGCCAGATAAAAGCAGCAGGATCACTCTCAAGACCATTCGACATCAACAACGGTCTACGACAAGGGGATGCGCTATCATGCGTCCTCTTTAACCTGGCCCTCGAGAAGGTGATCCGTGATGCTGAGGTGAATGCAAGAGGTACGATCCTCTTCAAGTCCACCCAACTACTGGCCTATGCTGACGATATCGACATCATGGGAAGAACCACCCGAGACGTTCAAACTGCCTTCATCCAGATCGAGCAGGCGGCGCGAGATCTTGGGCTGCACATCAATGAAGGCAAGACAAAATACATGGTGGCAACGTCAGCACCGAAGACGAATCAACCAACAACATCAAACCGCACTGGTCAAACACAAGCACGAACAAGAATAAGGATAGGAGAATACAACTTTGAGACCGTTGACAATTTCTCCTATCTAGGGTCGAAAATCACAACCGATAACAACTACGATGAGGAAATCCGCGCACGGTTGTTGTCAGCCAACAGAGCCTACTTCAGCTTACAAAGACTGTTCCGCTCGAAACGTCTCACCATAGGGTCAAAGCTCTTACTGTACAAGACTATGATCTTGCCAGTCCTCATGTATTCCTCGGAAACTTGGGTTCTTAGCAAGAAAAATTGCGAACTCTTGGCCGCGTTCGAGAGAAGAATCCTCCGAAGAATTTTTGGCCCCCTACATGAGGATGGACGATTCCGTAGCCTACACAATGACGAAATCTATGAGCGATACCATGACCGTACGGTTGTGGATAAAATCCGGCTCAATAGGTTACGGTGGGCGGGTCACTTAATCCGTATGGATGAAGATGATCCCACCCGGAAAGTCTATAAGGGCAATATCTATGGTAGGAAAAGAAGACGAGGCAGACCCTGCCTAAGATGGAGCGATGGCGTGGGCCAGGACGCCAGACAGCTTTTAGGGATATCGAATTGGTGGACCTCGGCGCAAAACCGGGATGTCTGGAGTTCCTTATTAAGGCAGGCCTAGACCGGATACCGGTTGTTGCGCCGTTGATGATGATGATGATGTGTTCCAATTTCCATATGCCTAAAACCTGAACATTTCCAATTGTCAATTGTTTTATATTAAAATGAATTTATCCTTTCAAATTAAATGGGGAAGTAATTCTGTTTTCAATGGGGTGAAATTGCCTGTTCATTCCTATTGCTGGGAATTAACACGTCGTACGCCCTCAATTACAACTTATTAACTTTCCTGGTATCACACCGTAACTGCAAATGTCCAACAAAAGTAATTGCATTACTCAGCTTGGATCTTACGCTTTTGCTCGCAATATGCCCTCGAAGGAAATATACCAACTAAATTATTGACGTCAAATCCAATAACTGTTTAAGGAATCAACCTAACTAGATCTCGATTCTAGCCCTATCATATCTACTATATATGACGACTTACACATTGATATCTCCCTGGAACTATCATTGTTTTATTCCTATTCGAAGTCTATCCTATTCCCCTTCTATATCAAAGTCATCCTCCCTGTTGGCTGAACTTATGAAGAAATCTTATTTTTTGTATCGCGACGATTTGGAGACGTCGTGTGAGGAAATGGATTTCCTTGTGGATTTAGCCAATAATTCTCCTAGAGTATTAGAAGCACGTATGACAGGTGGTGGATTTGGTAGATGTACGGTAACTATTGTACGTGCTGGATGTGTTCATAAACTTATGAGAGGAATACGTAAAACATTCATGAAGAAATATGAGATGCGAGATATATCTTATACTTGTTTACTCTTCATCACACTAGCATCACAATAATATGCTTATTCGAATGACATATGATTGGTGCATTAGTTGATCTTACTGAAGTGCAAATATCGTTAGATATATTCAGTAACGTGTGGGTATTAAGGTTCATATTAAATTGGAACTTGCATTCGTTTCCGATCAGTTTAGAGTATACTTCCGTTTAGAAAAAGAAACTATTTTCATTCAACCTGGCTTTGTTAAGGAAAAACGGACCTATTTTTCCATTGCTGCCAAAAATATATTTTTATTGTTGAAATATCTAAATATATTTCAAGGATCAGCTGTCCTCTTTTTCAGTGAATTTTAGACTGATTATGCAGTAATATATTTAGATCATGACATACGACATCATTCTAGAGACTTTGATGGAAAAACTGTTATTATTAACAAAGTTATAAAGTTATAGGTCAGAGTTGTCTGTTTCATGATAACGTACCTAGCTTACATACATATTACATTATACGCTTTCTACAAATGGAACCATCGAGTATTTATACCTGCAATGGCACATATTTTGAGCCCTCGCTCCCCTATGTTTCATGCGGTATCAGAAATATCACCAGTTTTGAAAGGTACTAATTGAGTCCTTTCATTTGATACCCCACACGGCCATATTTTGTGAGAAAAAACAATGTATGGGGAGCCCCGCCCCCTCTTAAACAAAGTGCAAAATAATGCCACCCGTTAAATACAAAGGGATTCATACACTACACGTTCTCACCAAATTCCGTCACGATTGGTTTAGCCGTCTCACAATTCAATTCATTTATTTAAATAGTGACTTACAACTAGACAATGGTTACTTAATGCTAGCTTAAATAATGGCTAATTGATCTTAACTCTATCAAACGGGTGACTATTACATTGTTTGGCCAACCCGACCTTCTCTGTAATTTACTTTACTTAGTATATAATTTTTTACATACATAGATCTTGACAATTTGTTGTACAATCTTGACTTTTCAATACTGCGCCTGCACTAAAAACGCGAGAAGGTTGAAATTTACTTACTTAACCTAACTTATTTTAACTTAATCTAGCTTAATCTAATATATACAATAAGCACTTACAAATGACTGTACTTAGCCTCTATCCACTCCTACCAGGCAGGGAGTTTCAAAAAGGGTGCGGATTTTCAGTCTGTGGGATGAATTCACGATTTGGCAGGGCCTTAAGAATGTGGCCAATGGGGAGGTTTTACCCTGTTGGTAGAGATGCCGAATTAATGGGTTGGGGTGGTCCTCCGTTCTTTCGAAGAACCTTTCCATTATTGTGAGAACGTGTTCTCGAAGTGGTTTGACTTTGGCTCGCCTATACACTTCGGCGTTTTTGCCAATCTTTCTGGTTTTCCAGTTGTAAGACAAGCCTGTGCAATGTCTAAGGATTCGGCGTTCGAATGACTCGCATTTTGCCATGGCTTGGTTGGAGCATGAGATCCAAGTTGGTGCTCCGTAACAGATAACGGGTCTAATCAGGGTCTCATACACTGTCAATTTGATTTTGATGCTGAGACCTACTGTCTTGCGAAGAAGAGAGTAGATGCCACTGACTGCACCGCGTGCCTTGCTGATAGCGAGCTGGAGGTGGGGTTTGAACTTGAGGAGTTCATGCAGGGTTACTCCCAAGTATTTGATTGAACTAGATCTGCTCACTGTGGTGTTCCCGATTCTCATTTTCAAGCGTTTAGCTTTCCTGTGGATGCTTCTAGAACCTAAGTATCTAGATTTTCTCCTAAAAGTACAGATTTGCGTTTTTCCCTCGTTTATCTTGATTTCCCAACTACGGTAGTACCTGCAGAGGACTACAATGTAGTTCTCAACCGCTTTGGCTGCCCTGTTGGGGTGGAGGTTTGAAGCGAAGATAAGCGTATCATCGGCGAATTGGATGAGGTCAACGCCATCATCGGGGATCGGAATGTCAGCCGTGAAGATGTTGTAGAATGATGGCCCAGAAATGGATCCTTGCGGTACACCCGACGTTACCGGCAAGAGATCGGAGAATTCATTCCCCACGCTGACATAAAAGTGCCTATCTTCGAAGAAACTTAGCGCAAGTCTAATTATCGGGACTGGGAATTCATTGTCTATTAATTTGTATATAAGTCCGTTTACCCACACGGAGTCGAAGGCCTTTTCTAAATCTAACGCACATGCTACTGTGGGTTTGTTGTTGACGTTAAGTCTTGAGACAACAGTGTCGTGAAGGTAGCTCAGTGCGTGCTGGGTTCCGTGTTTGGAGCGGAATCCGAACTGGTGGTCAGGGATAATTTCGTTGAGGTTGCAGTGCTGGACTAGCCCAACTGTCCATGCTTTCTCAAACAGTTTGCCAAGGTTGGATAATAGAGAAATGGGCCTGAAATTGCTTGGCTCACTGGAAATGCCTTTTTTAAGGATCACAATTATTTTTGCAACTTTCCACGTAGATGGAAAGTAGCCATTATTAATACAGTTGTTGAAAACGGCTAATAGGAATTTCAATGAGGCTCTGGGCAGATTCTTTATTACAAAGTTCGGGATTTCATCAGGTCCGGCTGACCTTTTACCGTTGAGGTTTTGGGTTAAGTCGGTGAGTTGTGGTAAACTCAGAAAATGTTGCGATTCCGTTGGTTTGACTGAGGTGTTGGTTGTGGTGAATTTAGCGAATTTCTGGGAGTTCTCAGAGACGAAGGCCTTGATTGTTGAATCAACAATCGATGATATAGCCGGGTTGTTTTGAGGCGGAGGGGAATCGAGCTGAGTCTCAAAAGATGCCGCGAGAACTTGCGCTTTCCTAGCGTCACTGCAGATGTGCTTCCCGTTCTTGGAGAGAGCGATATTACGGGATTTGTGTCTGCCGGTTAGCCTGTTGATATGCTGAAACATATCTGGGCCGGGCTTAATATCTGCTAGTTTCCTTGTTAGTTCTTTGTTGCGGAAAATCGCCACTCTTTGCCGAATTATTGTACTGAGACAATTAATCCGGGAAAGTAATGCTTTATACTCAGCATTAACTTTATTTCCGTGTTTGTGGAAAATCCGTTTGAGTTGCCTACGCCATATTTGCCTGACTTTCAAGGGGAGCATGATATCGTGAGGGACTGAGTTATATTGTAACTCGTCGACTTTGATAAGCCTTGTGTTTCTGCGTGTAGCAGTATTAATGGTATCAGTGGCCAAGGTGATGGCTTCGTCGATCTCTATGTCCGATAGGTTGCGGTCAGTTGCGAGTTTTTTCAAGTTCAGCCTTGGTGCAAGGTCTGACTTGAATTTGTCCCAGTCAGTGTGGGCGAAGGACCTTACGGTGGTCATCACTCGCTGTCGCAGTTGGGAGGACGAGGAAAGTTTAAGTAGTACTGCGAGATGGTCAGACATGCCTGGTAAAGTAGTGCACGATATCACTTGAAAGTTCAGTGAAGTTTCCTCCGAAAGGAGGAAGTAGTCAATGGTTGATTGACTACTGGGTCTTGTCGGAAAGTCTGGCAAGACCAAATCGACATAGGCTGGCGAGCAAGGGTCTTGGATCCATTTAAGCAGGGTTTCCCCATTTTTATTTACTGCCGTATCGCCCCAGGAGGTGTGCCTAGAGTTGAAGTCGCCACCGAAAATGAGGTACTTGTATTTTAACTGGAGATTGCCCAAGATCTTAAGATCTTGTCCCAGTTGCTCATTCCGAGAGTTGCATTTGATGTAGACGGAAACTACCAAAATCCGTCTACCATCAGTGGTTTTTACTATTGCCGCCGCGGCGGAAGAGGTCAGCAGGTTTTCAATGACGACTTCCTCAAATTCATAGTCTTTCCTGACTAAAAGGGTAGCGCCAGTGTTGCTATCATTCCGGATAATATTATACCCGGTGAATTGCACGTTATGCCTGCTGTTTAGTTTCGTTTCTGAAACGCAATAGAAGTCTGCTTTCAGACTGTTAATTAACACTTGGGCTGTGGCACGTTGAGCGTGTGAGATCAGGGACGCGGAGTTAAAGGTGACGATATTTAACTCCATAAATTCATAATGAGTTTTATAGCGGCGAATTGCCGCTGCTCATTAGTTGAGGCCGACGCGAGAGATTGCACAAATTCGCGGAAGGCGTTTGGTGCGGGAATGGGAGCAGGTTGTGCTGCCACTCTTGGTTGAGTGTTTCTGGCAGCTTGAGCGTACGATACGCTGGGATTGACCAAGCTTTGTGACAGTTGTGTCACTGTGCGCTTGACTTGGGAGCTTTCATTGGCTCGCTTTTGTTTGGCAGCTTCCTTTCTGGCTACCATTTCTTTATAGGCTGGGCACCTGCGATAGCTCGCTGGGTGGCCAGCTTGGCCGCAGTTGCAGCAAAGAGGCCCTTGGGTTGCCTGTCTTCCGCATTCCCCGCGAGGATGGGATTTTGTGCACCTGACACATCTGTGCACAATTGAACAATTTTGGGCGATGTGCCCAAAATTCTGGCAGTTAAAACACTGCACTTCCTCGAAACTTTTGACCTTTTCCAAGGTTACCTTTTGATGAAGGATATATTTTACCTTCATCACCTCGCTGAGCTCTTGAGAGGGCTCGAAAGTCGCGATGAACAATCCCGATTGTGATTTCATCGGAAGGGCCGGATTTTCGCTATGCAGAAACTTGTCTCTGCGCGTAACCAGGTTCGCAACTGTCTTCAGTTGGAAATCTGGGTGCTCTGTTTTTAGTTCTTCCAGGATGTCCACGGGGTCCGTTTCCCTGTGGAGTCCGCGGATAACTACAGACTGGGTGCGAAGGGAGGGAGGCGTCCTAGTGGTAGCATTAAGCCCCTGTTCTTTTAAAAGCGCGAAGACCAGCCGTCTCACTGGTGGCAGTGAGATTTGTATTGTGACTTGACGTCAGCTATGAGCGAGTACCCCTAATACTGACCACATTGCCTTCTATAGGGTACTGTACTCCTGTAGTGTACCGTTACGATCTTGAATGAAGTGCTCTAACATACTTAAGGCCCTGATGCAATTGGGTCGGCGCACCAACGATTTTTTTTTTATTCCACTTTCCTAGTTTCTTTTGATTGATGGGCTTTGCCATACAATAAGTATGTGTTTTCTCATTGGAATAATGAAGTTAGCTTCATGATCCTTCACTTCTGAGTTGATTTTTCGATCTCTTCCGCTTCTGATCGTATAAAGGAAACTTTTTATAATTTTTCGTTTGAGAGTTCAAATTTTCTAATGACGTAATTTTCGATAACAGAAATTGGGTCACAATTCCTTCACGCACGGTACATGCGGGTATTTGTTAACATCCTTGCAGCAGTTACTCGTTTCTTTCTTTAGGATCGACTTTTGAAAATTCCTTGTAATAAAATTTGAAACGTTACATATATGCAATTCATACTTGTTTTTAATTGAAGCTCAGAGAACGTACTTGTTTCAATAAAAACATTTCTACTTACAAATGTAGGTATGTACATGTCATTAGTCAAACACAAATTGTGGAGCTTGATGTGCGTCCTCATTAACCCATAGAATTTGGCCTGTAGAAAATCCCCATCGTCCTTTGAAAAAAAAAATTTGAATAGAGTTTCACGATCCTTTCATGGGCTGCGCTCAACTGCGACCGAACAGAGTTCAAGTCTACTGAATCAGTAAGTCTACTACGAATTCATGTGACATGAAGCCGTAATAATTTGAGTTATTACAGTTTTGAGTCGAAATGTAGGGGGAAATGTCCACAAATTGAAATAAATTCTTATCGGTAATGATATTAAGCATACAGTGAAAGTCCCTCCGAATTTGAGACTCTACAAGCGAATGTACCACTTGAAAGAAGTGTAATTTTGAATCTTATATTTCACAATTCTCAAACACTATCTTATCACAAATGTGCATCCAGCTAGTAGCTTTAATTACTGCTTTCAAATATATTTGAAAAATGTGTACCCATCACAGCGAACTGTAATGCAGTGAGTACTTAAATCCTCAGAGGCGACATTTCCTTACACCGAAAAATTGGAAAGCCTTTTAACTTTAAGTAGACTTACGAGTTTTCACACAAATATATGTGTGACATCGGTTTAATGGTAACTAGCGTCTAGGGAATCATTAGAATGTGAAAATATCTGAAAATAAATGTATAGAAGGATATAACGGGGAGAGCTGGGTAGAAATAGAAAATCTGTTAAGGGAATTCGTAATGGCGGGAGCGACGCGAACTATGAAGTGAAAGCATCCTGTCAGCTATAAAAGTGTGTGAAATATGACGTTAGTATACACTTTCTCGAATTTTTGTGGTTTAAGTGCCACAGTGTAATCTCATGTTTGCTTAATTTAAGTAATAACGAGCTCTGCTTTTCTTTTCTATACCACAGCAGGAGTGAAATGCTAAATAAGATTGCAATGATGCAGTTGTCACACAAAAGCAGGATTCATCTCGAATAGGTACTGCACGAGTCATTGTGGCGCAACTAATAGTAATTGGGCCACATATGAGCGAGGCTTTCGAGCACTAAATATCTGAATGTGGTATGTAAATTAAACCTGGTGGGATTTTTTTAATGAGCTAGTCGAGTTAAGAACTCCGTTAAATTATCTGATTATCCCCACGGTTGAATAAGCCACTCGCAATGAAAGCGCTTCTACCTGTTTGCCTGAACTGCACTTGAGCCCTATTCAGCTACTCATCGGGTCTGAATGATAAACAAAGGAGAGTGCTAAATGAAAGCTCCATTTTAAATGTGCACGTCAGTAGCAGTCGTCCTTCCACAGACGGACCTGAATCCATTCAATTCTTTGTATGTAAGTCTGTAATGAGCTCATGAAGAAACTCATCAATGAAAATTCCAGTGAATTCAATTTTTAAGAGAGGGAGACTCACTTTGCAGTAATTTTCGTCCAAGCCAAACGCATGAAATATATTTTTGCTGATGATTGCTTGCTTGCATGGGGAGTCTGAGAAAATCTTATTGAAATGCTCATTGCCGCAGTGTTGGAAAATTATTAAAAAAACGAATGCAGGAAAATTACTAACTCAAATGCCTCGTTGAAGGGACAAGTTGTTTTCATTTCCTTTTTAATACTTTGATGTCATACAGGATTTTATTCAGTCATTATAGAATGGCTAATTACCACCGAAGTAATTATCCTTGAGAATAGTTGTTCCATTTAATGCTAATGCTTACCGTCAAACCAGCATGAGATTTTTTTTGCCTAACACACTGTGGAAAAGGCAGGTATTATTTAATTAAAACGCATTGTTTTCATTTT
Source organism: Hermetia illucens (assembly GCF_905115235.1). NCBI lineage: Eukaryota > Metazoa > Arthropoda > Insecta > Diptera > Stratiomyidae > Hermetia > Hermetia illucens. The sequence goes on from NC_051852.1 coordinate 335,968, forward strand.
TTTTTTCTTCAATTTGGTTTTTCTATCGAAATTGGAAGCTAGGCGCTTCAGATATGGAGGTTTTGTGTTGCTTTGGGTACACGTCAGTTCCATTTCTACGTCTATTTTTCAAGATCCTTAAACACAACGAATCCACTTTGGAAAGTACTGCATAGACAATAGTCCATTTGCGTTAGCATCTGGCTTCATAGTGAGAGTTCAGCATTATTTAGTAAAAACGCAGAAGTTCCCTTAAAGTAGATGCAAAACAAGTCGGGAAATCGGAAGCTGGACACTTCAGATATGAAAGGTTTTATGTATATATTTTGTAAAGACATTTGAGTGTGCATATGTCGCATTAGTACGTAGTACGTAATATATGCATATATTATGTGAGAATATCTACTTTCGCGTGATACTGACACTGAACCTGACCTATTATAACTTTGATAGTAATAATGCGATTTATGCCAAACTTAGAATCATGCTCTATGTTATACCTTACTATGTTGCGGTGCTAGAATGAACTTAGCGGGGGTTTTGCTTCCAATTACTAAAAATTATTGTAATATACTGTCCGGATAGCTGTGTAGTTATAGCAAGGCTATTGTACGGAAGGTTGCGGTTCAAATCTCACTGGAGGCAGCTTGATTTGTATCGTCATTTGAGGTCGGGTACCAGTTGACTTGGCTCAGCGTAATAATCTGGGGCGAACACAATGCTGACCGCAGTGCTTCCTATGGGATACTATAATCATGTAGTATACCGTTACCGCTCCCCCTCGGACATCACCTTGTCGTGGTGGGGGAGCCTGTAGTAGTTTACTACTACACTAAGGGTGTCCAAAAATATGAATATGGAAACGATGGATTTAAACTCTCCAAGTGGTAAGAAGTCACAGACTTCGAATCCACCCGCGACCATGAGCAATCATGTCGCGGCCGAGGCGCGGATTTTGGAGGCCTCACCACATTCATATTCGCCTACAGATCAATCTGTAGAAGGCATGCTTTCCGACTCAGTGGAAAGTTTGCACTTGGTGCCTACGGCGAAGTTAGCCAGAAAGGAAAGTACGGAAACTTTCAAATTGGGAGAAACTGGAAATCCGACTACGGCTGAATTCTGCCTGTCAGAACCTTCTCCTTCATCCTTACCAGGAAGAGCGGAAGAACGGGAAGCTGGTGACGTGGACACTACTGGTTTAAAGCCGGTGTGTGGAAATGGATCCAAGCGGTCCGGACACCGTGAACCTGGAAAGGCCCGAAGCCGACGGCAGAAGAGAGCACTGCGAAGGAAGATGAAGCACCTTGGGAATGAGGACATGGACGTGGCTGTACCACTAAGCGTGATAACGCCCAGAGAAATCGGACACAAGGAAGCGGAATCTCCGGCGGAAGGTGGGGATAAACTGGAAACCCCGGTAAGATCAACACTGGACGCACCAGACTCTTCTGTCAGCGACAATAGACTAAGTTTATGTCGAAAAACATAAAGATTGGTCAAATCAACCTGCAGCATGCCAAAGCTCCCTCCTACCTGTTGGCAGCGAGAATGACAAAGCTGCAGGATTCCCCTATATCTTTCTGGTGCAAGAACCGTGGGTTCGATTTAACAGAATCTGTGGCATTGGATCAGTAAAGGGGGCTAGGATCTTCTACGACGAAAGATCCATAAGACCGAGAGTTTGCGTCCTGATGTCAAGACGGTTAGAGGCAACTATGCTGAGACAATATTGTTCCCAGGATTTAGCTACGGTCATCATACAATACCAAATAAATGGCGAGAGGAAAAACATCATAGTTGCCTCCGCTTATTTACCCTATGATTCTTTGTATCCTCCACCGACGCAAGAACTTAGGGATCTGGTGGCGTATGCAGAATCAAGTAGTCTCGAACTCTTAATAGGTTGCGATGCGAATGCTCAACATATTTGTTGGGGCAGTAGCAAATGCAATCCAAGAGGAGAGAAGCTATTTGATTTCACCACTTCAGCTGGTCTTATGACTGCAAACGTAGGGTGTGCCCCTACGTTCGTGGGACCGAGAAGAAGCAAAGTAATTGACCTAACAATCTGTACCCCAAAATTGTTAGAGTTGATTACACACTGGCGAGTGCTAGACGAGGTCTCACTGTCAGATCACCGATATCTAGAATTCAATCTGACTATTGCGGGCGAACAGTCTGCAGTACAAAGACGGAACCCTAGGAAAACGGATTGGGCAAAGTTCAATGAACTTCTTGGCAATAAAGTACAGTTCCCTAGGCGACTAAGGACTCCTTTGGTGCTGGAAGATGAATTGAAAACTCTGAACGGCACACTTTTAGAGTGTTATGAAGAGGCTTGTCCTATTTCCCGAGGCCACAGCGGTAAAACGGTTCCTTGGTGGAACCGAGAACTGCAAAAACTCAGGAAATCAACCAGGCGACTTCTAAATCGTGCTTGCAAAAGTAACAAGGACGAAGACTGGTTAAATTTCAGGAACTCACAACGTGAATATAAGAGGCTCGTGAGGTGCTCGAAACGAGACTCCTTTAGAGCGTACTGTGAGGAACTGGAAGGCGAAAGGGAGACTTCAAGGCTGTGCAGAGTCCTCAAAAGGGATGAGTCGGCCAAGTTGGATTCTCTTAGAAAACCCGACGGTACTTTCACGAGCTCCAGACTGGACTCAGTACAGATCCTCCTGGAAGTACACCACCCGGGAGAACGGGTGAGAGAAGTGGTAGGGGGAGAGTTGACGGTTCTTGCAACCCCTTCAACACGCAAGCGTTGCAAGGGGAACTGGAACACTGCGAAAGTGGTTGTTACCCATGAAAAGGTGAGAGCTGCCATACTGTCCTTTGAATATTTCAAAGCACCTGGCATGGATGGCATCTATCCGGCAATGCTAAAGGAGGGTATGGAGCATTTAGAGCGACCTCTAAGAAATATTTTTCGAGGATGTCTTGCTCTGGGCTACGTGCCTTCTTCTTGGCAACAGGTTAAGGTAGTTTTCATACCGAAACCTGCGAAAGATGACTATTCTAATCCAAAGAACTTCAGACAGATCAGCTTGACTTCATTCTTGCCGAAAGGTTTGGAGAGACTGGTGGAGCGTCACATTCGTGGAAACGCACTTAGGTCACACCCACTTAGTGAAAACCAACATGCTTACCAACGTGGAAAGTCCTGTGAGTCTGCTCTTCATTCTTTGGTCACAAAGATAGAGGATGCAACTTTGAATGGTGAGTACGCGATGGGGGTGTTCGTGGACATTGAAGGGGCTTTTGACTGTGCGCCTTTTCAAAAACTTTGTGATGCCGCCAGAGCGCATGGTGTTGATGATGCTTTAATTAAGTGGATCCATGCTATGCTAACGCAAAGATTGTTGTGCGCTGAGGTAGGGGTCGATCGCTACGTGACTACGGAAGCGACGAAGGGCTGCCCACAAGGAGGTGTGCTTTCGCCGCTTCTGTGGAGTATGCTGATCGACTCACTGCTTTGCGAACTTCAAAATTTGCCAATACACGCTCAAGCTTATGCTGATGATGTGGTTGTACTTGCTGTTGATCGGGATCTTGGAACGGTGTGTAGGAACACACAGCGTGCCGTTGATTTGATAGACAGCTGGTGCCTTAGACATGGTTTGTCAGTTAATCCAAATAAAACCGCAATGGTTTTATTCACAAAAAGGAGAAAACTGGATGGACTTTGTCTCCATGAGATGAGGGGTACTACCCTTCAACTCTCTAAAGAAGTGAAATATCTGGGGGTCACTCTAGATAAAAAACTTCTTTGGAACAACCATGTAGAGGTAAAGATGAAACGAGCTCTCACAGCTTATGGGCTGTGCAGACGGACCTTTGCCTCGACATGGGGACTCAGGCCTCATGTGGTAATGTGGATATACGTTGCCATCATTAGGCCGATGTTCGTATATGCATCCGTAGTGTGGTGGGTTAAGGTGAGACAAAAAGGTTTTCACCTTAAACTAGCCGCACTGCAAAGAACTGTTTGTCTGGGTATCACTGGTGCCATGAGCACGACATCCGGCGCAGCTCTGAATGCACTACTCAATTTGCAGCCCCTGGATATATTTATTCAAAGCACTGCAATGAGAGCAGCTCATAGGCTAATTCGATTAGATCTATGGGAAAACAACGGATGTGGGGGGCACAGAGCATTGGAAGAGTTATTGGGAGGACTAAATCCAGTTCTTACAATGCCTTCCGATTCTCGTGTCCCCATACATCTGTTTGGTAGAAGATATGTAGTTACCCTGAAGCGTAGAGAGGACTGGGAAGACCCAGAGGAATGCGTGGCGGGATATACGGAAGTCTTCTACACCGATGGCTCAAAAACAGAAGAGGGTTCTGGAGCCGGAGTCTACCTCTCGAATAAAAACGAGAAGTGGGCTTTTCCTTTGGGACAATATGCAACGGTTTTTCAAGCCGAAGTTTATGCGATCCTAAGGGTGGCAAACTGGTTGATTGACGAGCGGTTGAAGGGCAGGCGCATCGCAATCTGCAGTGACAGTCAAGCTGCACTGAAGGCATTGAGCAGTCCTTTGATCACCTCGAAAATCGTTCAGGAATGCAGAAACCGTTTGAACTCTATGTCTAGATTCAATACGGTGGAACTACTCTGGGTACCTGGTCACTGTGGCATAGAGGGAAATGAAATCTCGGACGCTTTAGCGAAAGAGGGGTCAATCTCCCCTATGCCGGGACCGGAGCCAGCAATTGGGGTATCAGTAGCATTGGCTAAATCTGTTTTCAAAAACTGGGAACAAGTTTCCCCTAACGACAGGTGGCAGAGCTTAAATGCTGCTCGACACACCAAACTTTTCCTGCCAGAACCGAACATACGTACCGCAAAGTTTATCCTGTCGAAAAGCAGGAGGACTTGCAGGTGTATTGTGGGCATTCTGACAGGCCATAATTCACTAGCTGGGCATATGTTCAGAATAGGAATTACTGAAGATGATACGTGTCCCTCCTGTAATGAGGAAGCGGAATCCACGGAGCATTTCCTATGTGAATGCCCCGCCTATGGACGCATCAGGCATCAGATGTTTGGTGCCGATGTCCTCCAATTGCGACGGGTAGCATCACATCCACTAACGGAAATCCTGCGATACGTTAACGAATCCGGAATATTCCGTTAGACGGGGGAGGCGAGTACAATGGGCCAACACGGCCTGAGTGCTCAGAAGCTGTAGCTTCTCCCCCACCATACACACACACACATACCGTTACCGTCTTGAATGCTCCTTTTGTCCTTTTGTTTTTTGAAGGCTTGGGTGCTATGCCCCAAACGAGGGATCCGCGGACCAAAAACCGTGCGACTAAGTTGGTCTCCATTTGGTTCGGTCCAACATCATGTGGATCTGGACTTAGGATCCCCCATAGCCTAAGAGAGATGACTAATAAACTTGGTGTTACATATGGAACCGCTGAGCACCTTGTGGTCGAAATGTTGCATAAGAAAGGTATCGCATCCTAGTTCGTCGCAACAGACCTGAGTTTCGCTAAAAAACAACATCGGGAGACAGTTGCTGTGGATATGATTTCTGAAGCGAACAATGGCCCAAACTTCATGAATCGCATAATTACTGGTGATGAGACGTGGATCTAAAGGCTCTCCCAACATATGCGAAATCATTACAAATCTCGTCAATGTGTGTGCATTTAAGTGTAATCCAACTTTGAGTTCATACTGATTTATGTCCTGTTCTATGTTCTATGGTGTGTCATTTAGGTCGAATTTTGAGCAAGGAATAAACTGTTTTTTATGTTCAAGACCAAATCAGCGAAGACATTGCTTGTAGCGAAACTTGTTAATAGTTGAGCAAGCACCATGGACGAACCGCATCGACAGGAAAGAACGAAATGGATAATCCGAATTTATGAAACAAATTAGCATAATCTGTATTATGAACACAACGCTCAAAAGTTGCCTTCGGGAATTATGTAAATTGTCTACGTTAATATTAAATACAAATACAAAAGAGTAAAGTTCACATTGAATTTTGGAGTAGTTGTTGTCCGAAAACTTTAATATGTTCATAACTCGCGACAAGCGAACAAGAAAACTTCAGCATTGTGAAAGTTTTTCTTTTTGATGTAGTTTATGACAAATTATCCTTAACATTGCACTACAGCTGACTGAGAGATACGGTGGTAGTTGTAGACCACGTTTCTCATTGCTACGAATAAACGCCACACTATAAATAAAAAGGACGAGAGGAAGAAAATTGCACAAAAGTAGTCACCGGCTAGCAAGGAGAAAATGAATTATGCTTTAATGTGATTATGAGTGTAATACTCTGAAAGCCAGTCAGGACTAAGAAGTTGCAGTCTCTGGGTTCGTCCGTTGACAACAAGAATAAGAACACTGGCACAAGGATGGTCGCGGCTTTATTTGCCGCCATGCCGTCATATCGCTACTTCCTTTATAAATAAATTGTTGCGACTGGAGAGAGAAAGAAGGAAATATATTACAAGGAATGAGGTATTTTCTTCACAGGATGAGGTTTCATTTTCGGCGAATTACAGTAATTAATTTGTGTGAGTAAGAGAGATTTGATAAGTTTAATTTAGATAACGCGGCTACTAGCTCCGCTTCTGCGTTTCCTTCAAGAGATAAATGATGCAATTGGTGTAAATGTAAGCACCAAGAAATAATATGACACTTTCATGAAGAAAACGAGCAGAGGAGGATAAATATGAATACTAGCAAATTTGAAAGAAGCAAATAAATGAGACTATTTGCAAATTATGTGAGCGACCTATTGCTCAACAGGACGATGGGATAAAATAAATGAGTCCATGAATACTTTGTCCCAAGGGGAGAAAAGTTTTAGACGGCCTATCATTAGCGAAAGTCTAGGCTTCCATTCAGTGAAGATTTTCTTTAAATGAATGTGGGTTCTGCTAGGTATAAAGAAGCAATGCTGTAAGTAGAGTTCGTTTCGGACAGGATTAGCAAAGGACTATGATTTTGAAATGATCAGATAGTTGGAGATGTCAAGAATGACCATCGGATCCACCGCCAACACTAAGCTGCAGCTGAAACGAAACATACGTTAAAATACGCTAGTTTTGGTTTTGGTCGAGTGGGAGAATTCAAAACAGAACCATTAGATTATTGCATGCTTGCGCCCGTTGAGTGATTGAAACACGATTCGCCCATCCGGCTGGCTTTAAAGGAAATCAGGCAAACCGGTACGTATAGAGGTCATATACATATGTATAAATCAACTTTCCGTCTCATGGTCTTCTATTATTAACTTATGCTTGGCATAGGAAAATGTCTCCGGCTGCCTCAGGCAACAGAGATACACATATCTGTGCATGTTTCAGACATCAGACAGACAATTGTCTGCGTCAGACAAAATTTAGGTGTCTATTTCACACATTTGGTAGATATTTGTTAGACAAATGCCTAAGCCGGCATCAAACAAATAAATGTCTGCGTTAGACAAATGTCTGTTCCAGACAAAACCTTTTTCTGTGCCTGTCTCACACAGCAGTCTGACACCAGAGAAACAAATGTCTGTTTCAGAGAAAATCCTTTTCTGCATCAAACAAATATCTATGTCTATCTCAGTCAAACGTCTTCTGTTTCTATTTCAGACCAATATCTGTCTGTTGTCTGACGCAGATGCAGACTTTTGTCTGACTGATGTCTGTCTGATGTGTGGGTGTTTTTAATACCTTTACCTTGCAAATACACTAGGCAGTATTCTGTCGTGTCGTTGTCATGGGACGTTAGCCAATCTATCGTGTCGTTCCCAGTGGGCGTTAGCAAATTTGTCGTGTCATGTCGCTCGTTTAAACTAATAGTGCCGTCTGGCTCTCCCATACGTGTATGGTCTTTTTGTCCAAAAGACGGTGGAGGAACTGTGGACTGTTTAGACGCAGTTGACAGGCTTATCGGATCGTCTATGGCATTAGAAAAGATAATTTAGCTAACGTGTTTGCTGCTTATTATTTTCCTATAAGATAAAAGTTTTGGCAATTATATGTTTTTGAGGCCTCCTTACATCAAAACTCATTCATAATTGACTTCATATCTGAGCTTCTTCTCCCCTTGCGTTCAGTGCAATTAGTAAACTTTCAACTATATTGTTATTTGGTTATGGATGACTTTCTTCACTTTACAATCGTTTATGCCTTTATGCCAGTCGGCGAGGCATACCAGCACCAAAATTATAACTAATTGCGTCTTACAAACGCTTTTATTTATTTACCTAAAGACAATATGCAGAAAGGCAAATTCCTTGTTACATATTCCCCTCAAATGGAGGAGCAAGTAAAAGGCTTCCTTTTCGCTTGAAGCTAGAGAGAAATAGAGAGTCAAAGGACCCAAGCTATAGGGCGTTGTAGGACCGGTATGCATAGCCTTGAAATCGGGAAATGAAAACCGAAATTGAGCTCCGCGAAGGGTACTTTAAAAATGTCCGCACTACGTGTACTTTGTGCAGAAAATATTGGAGTTGACAAAGCAGTCCATCAGACAATTGCAGAGTTTGAAAAGGGGACACATATCAAGGAAGATGCGGCGTTGCTGCAGGGAAAGGAGATTGAGGGCACAGAACCGTGACGGATAGTCAATCCTTGGGAGGTTCTTTTTGAAAAGGGGGTCGCGATGAATTTACAGAGCTTCAAGTGTGGGACAGTCACAGTTGCGGAAGGGGGATCAGACTACATAGCAATATTCAAGGATGTTTCTAGCAAATGAGTTGAAAAGTGTTAAGGAGGCCTGAAGTCGGAGGAGGAACGTAGGATAAAACCAAACATTTTGGATGCTCGATTGATAACACCAACGAAGTGGGAATTGGTGCGAAGTTTTTCATCCAGGTCTTGAAAATGTTGTCCATTTTGATAATGGGAAAAGATGTTGGGGAGGTTTTAAGTGAATAGCATATCCAGCAGCGTTTGCTGACATTCAGTGTCAGTTTTTTGACCAAACACCGACGGATCAGAATATCAGGGGATAACAGTCTAGCGGAGACGAAACAGAGGCAAATAATTTAAGGTTGTCTGTGAAAAGCAAACACGACAACAGTATGAAAAGTAGAGGGCCAAATATAGAGCCTTGGAGAACACCAGAAAGGAAAGATTGAGGAAACGACATTAGACATAGCCATGAAAAGAAACTCTAAATAGCGGTATGAGAGTTAGGAGGGGAGATTGAGAGAGAGGAAGTTGAGTAGAGAGAGTTTGGGGAGGAGAATATTATGGTCAACGGTATCAAATGCTTTAGAGAAATCAGTATAAATTACATGTACCTCCTGTCGCATTTAGCAACGAAGTTGGTAAAGACCGGAAGGATTGAAGCAGTAGATCTATGTTTTACAAAACCATGCTGTTCTTTGATAATGAGGTGCCCGAAGTGCGTGGCCAGCTAGTCGGGGACGTATCTCTCGAGGATTTTGGAGAAAGAGAACGAAGTAAGATGGGATGGTAGTTCACAGCAAGGGAAGGGAGGATAGAAATGAGAAGGGCCTCTTTCCAGAGATGGGGAAAGCGACATTCTTTTAGGCTTTTATTATAGATTATACACGGGGGAGGGGAGAGATTTGTTTTTTGACGTTAAAAAGGAAGAGGTTAGGAAGCTCATCGAGACCAGGTCCGACATTGTAGTCAAGATTTCCTATGAGGAGCCCATCTAAGGAATACGCAAAGAGAGGAATGGCCAGAGATTCGGAGCAGTTTGCAGCTAGAAGAGACGTAGAGGGCAGAGTGGTCGAGGGAGAAAACACGGAAGAATTGAAACTTTTCCGCTCCATGAAACTCGATAATTGCCAAGTGGAAATTGAGAATTGGGTTGCGACATTCTCATTGAACGTTTCAACCTTTTGATTTTTTCAAGCAAAAAAAAAAAAGAATATGGATAATGTGGTTTATGGTTCATGTCACTACTGGAAATAATAGGGTTTGGAGGAATTGGGTTTGGCAAATGAAATTTTCTCGCTGATTTCAACCCACGGACACTCGACAACTGCGACTAATACTTTTCAAGCAACTTGGTCGCACGCTACTTTCATTCTCATTTCTGGCAACAACATCATGATTTAAGGGAATTTCTTCCCAATATTTTTAGTTTTTCCCCTTTCCCCCTTTCCCTTTTTCCATTCTATAAGGTAATTATTAAAGGATTTTGCCTTGATAATTCAAGTAAGCGCAGTGCATAGTTTCCTTTTAACCTGAACAGTAATTTTTTCTCAAATATGTGAACATTCATAAAATCTTGATTGATTTCTCAATCCTTATGCGATGACTATCTTGATTTTAACTTCAATCAAATTACTGATTTAAAATGTATATAAAATGCCATTATCCTCTCTTATTCACATAGAAGCTGCGTCCAACATATACGGATACATTTATGCTTATTAACACAAATTTCCCTATTCAATAGATATAATGCTTGAAATGGGAACCGTACCCTTAACCCCTGTTCGCTAGTGGAGCAATTAGTTATTCCATTATTACATTTTCGTCGATAATTATAAAATACAATTAGGATCGAAATGAGCTACACGGGTCTGTCATTCAATGAACAGATAAACACACATTCTCATATATATATGCACATTAGCCCTTCTCTATAGCAAATCGTATTGAGATCTATTACTTCACCTAATTAACTTGTCGATATGTGTTACTCTATATACTCCCATTTGATCCTTTTGGGCTTTATCGCATGGGGTGTCTACACGCATTATTTTGGTCCTCGCACAAACCTCGCTTACATTCATCCAAATATAGAGGCATAAGGGGAACATTAATTTGCAGGATTAGTTTACGTTTTTCCCATTCATTAACAGCCAATGAGGATTTGTTTCGACATAGAGAAGAGGCTTTGCTCTGCTATTCTTCACATTATTAACCCGAAAACCAAGAAAGTACAAAAGGAAGAAGCAATTTTTCTTCTCTATTTGTTTTCGGTCTCCTTTCAAGGGAGGAATATGGCGAGCTTAAGAAGCCAAAGTTTCAGTAGCATTCTTCCACAAGGATAACGAAAGGTTGCGAGGTTGGGAGGCAATATCCGTTCTCTTTCTGTCTCCTGGTTAGGCCTTTTACGGATATGATGTAGGTAGAACTGCCTGTATGCCATGTTGTGTATGCTTTTGTCCGGGTATACATAGTTGTTGATTGTACATTTCTGGACTTGAAATGCCGATGCTTAGGCGTTGCTCTGATTTTGTTGCCTTATATAATGTAGTAGTTCACTTTTAATTATAATTGATGGTGCCCATTATTCTGAAACAGAACTAATAGGCTTAAGGCAATTTTTGATGCAAAAACAATAAAGGAACCCAGGGGAAAAATTTTAGCCAGACTTGAGTTGATACCAGGTTGAATGCCTTAGTTTATTCTTATGATATACACTATATTGCTATGATGCGATATTTGGAATGAAAATAGGTAATCTGTCATATTAAGTAATTAATTTTGCACTTAATTAATGTTGAAACTAAGAACAAGTGAGGAATGGATACCATATGTGAAGTTACCACCACGTTAGGGCTACCGAATCGGCGTTTGGAATAAATTGGTTGGTTATATCGATATATTAGTTGTAAAATTGATGTAACCGATTTTCAATACCTCCCCTGCTTTTTTCGGAATATAAATAATTTTCCGGTGGAACTATAGCCTCTTAGAAACTATAAAAAAGCACATTTTTGAACTGAATTCCCGCACATTTCATGGACAGAAATTTCAGCTTACCACACGTTACGAGCACTCCGGAAACCTACATCCTACTTTCATATCTTTTACTGAAAACCCGTTGCAAATCTTTTCACTTATAACAATGATTTTCGCAGGATGGAAAATGTTCATCGAGGATGTGATGGCAGATTAAAACACTTTCAGATTTACCCAATGTATTTACAGAAAACACCAAAAATATATAAGCACATACTACTTGATTCTCAGATCTTAAGATGAAAGGGATTTGTTAACCATCATTTATCGATTTTCCGGTTTAGGAGTTTTTCTAGACAGACAGTCAGACATACGGACAACCGAAGCGTTATATAAATGTGTGGTCCTGTAACCACCGATCCCGGCAAAGCTATGAAGAGTTAGTGGTTTTTGATGAGGGCGGCAATAGAGGATAGCGCTGGTTGCGATGCATTTTCATGTTATAATCTAGGATCATGGTCACAAACATCAAATTCGTAAAACGGAAGTGGATATGGGCAATGCAGTCCATAAATTTATTAGAGAACCAATGTCGGATACGGACGAGAAGCGGTTTCCCCATATCCCTGAAGTGGAACAGAGCACTTTACGGTTTTGTGTGGAAACTATATTCACTTGTCGAATAAACTGGCGTAATATTTGTATATGTTTGAAGGGTGTGTGTTCTTTACAAAACATAACTGCACATACAGACCACGAAGTGATAGTGAGCAAGATGTATATTGAAGAGGGGATTATGATATTTTTAGTATTTGACATTGATTAAGTACTTATGGGGAGTGAACGAGCACCTTTGCAAATATCCACATGTCGGGTTTATAGGGAGCTAGTGAAAAATGATAATAAAAATGAGTGGCTGCAGTAAATCATGATAGCGAATAAATTGAGGTCAGGTAGTTGACATATTTTCGGAAAAGGGTGGACAGTGAGTGCTATCGCGAGGATTTGTTCATCATTTGAAAGCATAACAGACTAACAAAAACAAGACAAAAACCTTAAAAGAATATTGATGCCATAGGAGCTCTGGTGAACTATTAATAATATTGCTGAATTACCCACAATAGGTTTAAAACCTTAAAAAGGCTCCTTGAAAATAGTATTGAAATTAAAATTCGTTTATAATGCCTAGGAAGCCTCAAAACTTGAAAACTTTTGCAAAGTGGGAAAAGTTATTTCCATAGCTGCCAACAGAATAACCCGTTATCAGGAAGAAAGACTAGAAATTCTCCACAAACTACTACGAGTAGTTCGTCCTTTCGTAGCACTGGTAAATATACGTAAACGACGAACTGAACACAAAGTTTATCTTGCATTGCATTTTCCCTCGACCAGTAAAAAAATCAAATCAATACAAACAAACCATTCACTTCCTATTTAGTTGTCATTAGTAATGGTTGTAAAAGGAGGGTAGTCCTGTCCATCCTTTGGTGCTGTTGAAAAACTCGAAGAAAGGACAAATGGGAAAGTCTCCTACTGTTAAACTAAATAAAATGCCTTTCCTTTCCAGATCCTCAGAAATATTAGGAGACCACACATTGGAGCATTGACGCATAGTTGATTTAAAGTATGTAAGAGTATATAATACCAATTGTAAATTATCCACAACGTTAAATATCAATATTTAAATTCTGTTAGTATAAAAAGAGCAGTATTGGTTATTTCTGTAAATGTTTACTGAACATATGCTTGCAGCAAGCCTGCTACATTGAATATATCTGGAACCCTATCGTACAAATCGTGACATGTATGCTCCCATTATAGTTGTGTGACTATGGTATTGACGTTGTCGTTTTACAATGAAATGGGAATAAAATTGGTTTCTATGAAGTTTTAAAGAGAGCTATGTGAAAACTAGCTGTTGCCGCGGAGAAGTATTTTACAATTGAATGCTGAAATGAAAGTACAGATACTATCAGACAGGAATGTGATGCTGAGAAAAGTTGTACTGAAACTATTACATAAAGTTGAGAGAAACGACTGAGCTAACTGAAAATCAATTAGAAATAGATGCTGTCGAATGCAATGCAGTAAGATAATTTCATCCTTTAATTAAAATCCTTCAAGAAATCGTGAAAGTTAGTTGTACATCTTCAGATGTGTTGTACACAAATTTAGGATCAATTATTATTATCATGTTTGTAATGTAAGACATTTATCGAAAGTTCGGTCTGGGCAAAAATTAACAAGAGGCACAAAAGGCAGAAACATACAAAAAGACGAAACGGGTGACCATAAAATCAGAAAGCGATCTGGGAGAAAGTTCCACTTTCCGTTAAAGTCCTTCATTACAGGAAAACTCCAGTGTTTCTTGTCTCTGATCAGACAGTCTAAATTTTGCTATGATTCTTAGGGTGTTAATCGGTTTCGTCCAGAAAGATCAAGAATCGGAACCAGCCTAGTTCTTGTCATCTAGTGGTCCGAGGCGTTTCTTTTATTTTCTTTATTATTTAGTTATGATAATTTGCATTGGCCGAGGACAAAGCAAAGGCAGTGTTTATTACAAAAGAGAACCTCATCATCACTTTAAAACCAGCAATTAAATACTGTGGAATGCTGATAAGCGCTAAGGTAAATTTCAAGTCCAATGTCAATCTGGCCTAGACAAGAATGATGCCAACAGTTTTGGGACCGTAATGGTGCATGTAAGATGCTTAAAGCTAGAACGGTTTTCTCTACACTGTCCTTAGCACAAGCAATGCCCAAAAGATGAGTACGATTTATTAGATGACAGCCCTAAATCTGTGCAATAGCTTAAGAACCGTCTCACGAGATGCGACTTATACAGTAATTGGAATGATACTGATCGACATTTTGAACGATAGCCTCCCGCACGTCGATAATGGGTCCAATTCTTCCTCTGATTGACACGTAAAAAACACCAAAAGAAAGCAACAATTTCTTGTAGGCGTCAACAATGGGAAGACGAAACAGGGTTGATGGACCTACAGATTGACTATCATCATCCAAGTTTGGGCGTAGAGAAGATATGGAGGGACTTACGGAATTTTTCACGAAGCATGGCAAATGCTATATAAGTTCAAACGGGGCAGCTCACTTAACTGCCTCAGTTATGAACGGTATTCCCCGGAGCATGTGAAAGAGACTGGAAGAGGTATTAGGAAAGACAGTACCACCAGAAAGCCTTATTACCTTTTAAGTGCAGACTAAAATATGTAAAAGAGGCGAGAAAGTCGTGGCTGCTTTCTAGATTCAATTAGTTGTTTCAGGAGAAAAACTAATACTCCCGAATTTGCGGTAATTAACGAAGTATAGTTTCTTCAAGTAATCGGTTCGTTATATAAGATTTTTTCGCCGTCAGTTGAGGCTTAAGAATACACTCTTAGTCATCATCATTTGTAGGCTACCAACCTGCAAATTTCGAAACCTTACTATTATACTACCAAGACGTCAACAACGCCTCGGATAGGGACTGACTTCACGCCGAAGACCTTTAGCCATCGAAAACGGACTTTGATTAGTTTCTGGAATGTGCACATGCTCCTCGATAACGTTATCCAGGGTCCGCAGAATTCTCGCTTTCTCCAACTCGAGCGAGAATTGAAACGATATAAGGTGGATATTCTGGGCTTAAGTGAAGTTTGTTAAGATGGTGGGATTCTGTAGGATACTCCACTCTCTCCTGCGGGAATGTACTTTTGTACTCTGGAAAGCCAAGTGGCAACAGACGCGAATTCGATAACGGTTTGTTTCTGACAAAATTCTGAACTCACCTGCTTTCTACGAGCGATTACACGAAGTTTAGGGGAGGCTTCCTAAGAGATGATATTGTGATCGTAATGGGCGATCTGAATGCTAGGGTGGGCTCTAACAACATCTTGCTCGGATATATGGAAAAACTGTTTTGGCGGCCATAACGATAATGGTGGCGATTCGTGAGTTTCTGCAGCTTTCACCACCTTGTTATTGCTGGTACATTTTCTGACCACAAAATCTGCTATAAGGTCAGTTGGTTTTCATTTGGTCGACACCGCATGAACAATCAATCACTTTACGATCGGAAGTCGATTTAGGAGTTGCCTCCTGGATGTGCTTAACAAGAGAGATGCCGATATCGGCCTCAAAGGAGATCCCCATCTGATGGTTGCTCATGTTCGCTAGCATATTGCGACCCCCACTTTTCAGGATTGGAGAGCTGCGACTCTCCAAGTTCAACATCGGCCGCTTGTATGATTCTTCGACAGTGTAGATCTATCTTGCTGATCGAACGACAGACGCGTTGAATAACCGCGTGAAAATGAAGGAGTGTGATAAGATTTGGCTAGCTGCGAAATCGTGGAAGGGAGTCGACGAACGAAGGGTCTATTGGCCGTTACAAGTGAAAGTGGGCGTGACGCGTTTGAACTCCAACACCGAACGAAATGGCAAAATTTGCTATTGCGCTGGTTCGGGAAGCTCCACGGAGGAGCTTGCATGTGGTCGCATATCTTTTTGTTAGGCTGAGGTCTGTGTAGTCTTTCGCTTGCAGTGAATGTCATAAGCGTGAGAACAAGTTATTCAAATTATACAAACTAATAAAAGCAACTGCGTCTTTTATTGTCAGGAGCATAATTTGCCTATAAAGCAGAGTCTGTTATCTTAGATGTATACGATATCAAATTCTAAATCTAATCTATTCATTTACATATTTCTGACAAAAAATGACAATGACGTAAACAATAACCCGTCAGCTTGGCTAAGCTGTCAATTTTATTGATATGCTATTCAAGAGAATGATTATTTGAAAGCACACTACTTCATACTCAGCATACTTGGCTTTGAAATCATGCAGACAGCCAACCAGGCTGAAGTTTCCAACACTCTCTTTTTCAGTCAGGCTAAAGTTCGTCAGAATCGTCAAAAACACCATCGAAAGCCCTATCTTCCTTGCTGTGATATCTACTTAATGATCAACCAACACGCCAATCAGAACGCGATTCCATATTACTAATTTACCAACCGAATAAATCATTAGGTCAAAAATGTCGCAGCCTATTTCTGATAATGGACATATTGCTCGGGATGAGCCACAAGACTCATAAAGCCCCAAAATTTACTGTTTAGTAGTTTAGGTAGGATCATGCTCTATGTTATATCCTATATTGTTACAATTTCGTGGTTCTAAAATGAACTTAAGGGGGGTCTTGCAACTAATTACTACATATTATAGTAATATACTATTATTAACTTTATTTGGATATATATCAGCACTATATAGTGAGAGCCTCATGATTTTCTTCAGATTTTTGCATTCCCCATCTCTCTAGCAAATGTCAAAACTTGCGAAGATATCCATAAAACCATAATTCCCCAACAGTGAGTCTCTGCATCGTTCCCCCTTAATCTCAATATCTCATCAGCAAAGGATTCCAAGCTATCACCGCACCCTAACCTAAGCACAACCCTTTGCTTCACCTCTTTAAACCCCTTCTTACTCTTAGTTAACACTCGACAACGATTAGAGCAGTGGCCTATGTATATATCTGAGCGAAGAGCCCAGACAACCAGTATGAAGTCCTTAATGAAGGTAGCAGAAAAGTGAACTCTGATAAGGATTCGGCTAAAAACTCGTCCAGGTCACATAAAACATAAGAAAAAGTTGCGTTAATATTCAGGAGTTTAATAGATCCATTCCAGTCACAAGGAAACGGGGACATATAAAAATATTTCTCGAAGATTCACCACTCCAATCAATAGACTCATAACATAGGAGACTTGAAGCCATCGGACAAAAAAAACCCTAGCCATGGGAGCAAATTTGGTCATGGAAATCAAGAAAAGATTGACGGGCCGAAAGTAGTCATCTGAATTTTTTTTTGAGTCCGATTCGAATATCAATATGAATACGATCAGTACTGCTAGAATCTGAATTTTGTTCGATACATCAGTATTCACATACATGTCCCAGTACACCTTCAGTATGTGTTTCTCCAATAGTTGCTGAGTAGTCGTTTATTCTTCTCATCAAATGTTACTGATTTGTCTGCATTGTACTTTTTATAATGGTCATGTCTTTTCTCGACTTCAGATATCAACTTCTAACAAAGGTAATCCTTCTCAAGTTCCCGTAGTGAAGTTTTATTATGTTTTTTATAAATGTTTTAGTGTTTATCTACGTCGCAAATTTTCTATAAATATTTTTTAGCCCAGATTTCAGCCATTGGTTCACGAAATTTAAATACAATATTAATACATATGTAAGTGTGAATTCATCACAATATAACCTTCATTTGAGAATTTTTCAATTAAATGACCACCAAGCTAAACTAAACATAGCCAACGAAATAAATATTGGAAGAGATTATATCTTGACACTTATGGCAACTTCAGTTCCACTAAGTTCTCGCCATTCGTAGTCAGATACACATCTAGCCATACATATTGTTCTAACTCTGTAGCTTGAGCAAACCACGAAAATCGTCGACCTGTAGAAAAACCCTTTTGCTTTTTAAAGCTTTTGTGCAATTTCCTAAGTGCCAACAGAGTAATTCATTTCAATTTTGCGCAATTAAAAACGTCGAAAAGGCAGCAGGAAGGTAGCCAAACATATACACATATATTGTGAGGCGTGACTACATATGTAAGAGGTAGGTTGTCCGGGTCAGTCTAGCTAGCCAGAGTGCTGTTGAGGCGAATTGCTAGCAACCGATTCATATTATGGATATCTGCGGGAAGAACTGTTGTTGGAAAAGTAAGTGGAGTGAAAAAGGATCACCATGGCAACAGTAGGATCTAGTCGAGCTTCCACTTTTTAGCACTTTATCGTGAGCGTAGACTTCTATCTTTTAGATACGTGCCTTCTATACTATGAACATGTGTGTCTGTGGTTTGCAGTAGTACATATGACACATGTTAACTTATTTCTGTTTTTTCTGTTCTGTTTTTTTAACTCCCAAAGGAAGAGTACTGACATGAATGGAAACAAAGGGAAGTGGTAACAAGAGTAAGAAAAGTAGTACATAACTGTTGGATTTGCATGCAAGCAGCTCTACGAAAATTTTATATTTTCTACGTTATGACTGCCATGGTACATTGGAATTCATTATCAGTCCTTCTAGGAGTAAATTTCAATAGGTAAATGGGTTTTTTTTGATAATTATAAAAGTAAAATGTAAGAGTTTTAATAAGTCAATAATTGAAGGGAAATCGATGAGATATGAAAATAAAAGAGCCGCAAAAAATCTCTAAGTTTTACCTACATACATACACAAACTCACTGGATGAATACATGTTCTTCTTCTTTTTCTTCAGCCTTTGTCCCGTTCACAAGCGGGGTCGGCTCGTCGTGATCGGCTTCGCCATTTGGCTCTATCGAATGCCTGATCTGGGTGCAATCTCGAGGCTTTCAAATTCCCATCCAGCGAATCAAGCCACCGTTGCTTAGGTCTGCCTTTTGGTCGTTTACTATCGATTTCAGACCAATCTTGGCAATTGAATTCTCGTTTGCACGAATTGCGTGCCCATACCATCGAAGACGCCTCTCTCGCAACTTTTCCACGATCGGTGCAACCCCTTAACGATCGCGGATATCCTCATTTCGGATGTGATCTAAACGTGTGACGCCACTAGTTTCAACGTAGCATCTTCGTCTCCATTACCGCAAGACGCCGTTCATTGTCTTTTATGGCCGGCCAACACTCAGAACCATAGAGAGCGACTGGACGCACGACATTGCGGTAAATTTTAGATTTGAGACGTTCGTTGATACGTCGATCACAAAGGACACCAGTTGTGGAACGCCACTTCATCCAGGTTGCGTTAATGCATGAGGCAATTTCATAACGCAGTTCTCCATTAGCTGATAGCGTTGACCCGAGGTATTTAAATCGCTCAGTTCTGGGTAGATCACTGCCGCTGACAGTGATTGTGTCTGTTTCATGGGTATCGGTCGTCAAAAATTCAGTTTTGTTTAAATTCAATCTGAATTTTTGACAACCGATCCCCATGAATACATGTTAATTGTACATATTCACAAATTGCAATTTTCTGTTGCACCTACGAAGCAATAGGAACATTTGTACATGTATTGGGACGTAAACCTAGATTCATTCAACATTAAGAACAGCCAAGAAATTTATTTGTACTCAAGAGACCAATGCAGTGTCCATATACCATCATATGCAGATACCTACATAGAAGTTTTGAGCTCTGAATATAGGAAATTTTCAAACATTGTGTTTCAAGCATCATAATAATGAGTCTTCTCCTTCTTCAGCCTTTGACCCATTCAGAAGCGAGGTCGGCCCCTCTTGATCGGTTGCGCTATTTTGCTCGTCGTATAATATTTACAAATTATTTGGAAGGGCTCTACTTGTAAACTGAAATTCCTTTCCTAGTTTTTTGTGTGACAATCCTGCTTTCAAGGGAAATGACCGAGAACGAACTAACTTAAAGGATTGGTGAAGGATCAGGTGTAACAAGAAATATTTGAGGTGTGGAAACTGTTAACATAAAAATTAAGTAATGATTAAAATTAGTTTTATCATTATCTACTGTATATTTCCTACTATGTTTGCTGCTTCCTAAACATATGACAATAGAACACTCTATTACATACACATATGCATTGCACATAAATCAACAATAAATGCTTTAATTCACTGAGAACATCCATCCAGAAAGGAGTAGTGTTAAATAGTTAAATCTCTTTTCGACTTTAGCACACTCCAAACTCTTATCCTAACGAGTACAGAATTACGTGCACAGTGATGATAGAATAGAGGATACATGCCCTACGGTAATGTAAAAGACGTGAACCACATATCTTCAGCAAAAGGGTTTTTTCGTCAGCCAGTGTTGTGTGTTCGAGGTGTTTACTTTATGTTAAGATTGATTTTGGGGTGCTCTTCAACTAACACCCCAAGGGTATTTACTTTCAGTCCCTTTAAATCTACATACATAGTTCTGGAGCAATGTAGTGGACTTATGTACATAAGTTGTAATCCACAATTTCAAGTTTTCTTTCATGCTAGTCGTATCCCTACGTATCACGAACGGATATAGGAAGGTATTTGTTTCGAACTTTCAGGTCGAAAACTAGAGGGAAAAGTAATTGAATACAGATGGAAATAGAAGCTGCAATGGAAATAATAGACTACCGGACTACCTATTCAAATTAAGACTACCTTTCCTGGATGAGAAGGACTATCAAACTAAATAATATGAACTTGTACGGACTACCACAGTGATATATTGATTTACATATATATCCTGTGCATAGAATGATAATAGGCTTTGTAATGTCAAGAGTTGATGACAAGACATCTTTACCGCCACCTCTTGAATTTTTCCTAAAATCCTTCTCCAGTCTCCAGAGCAATATTTTGTCTTCTGTCCAAAGCACACATTCATCTCCGTTCCTGAAATCTATCTATCAACATATACCTAAACATGCAGCTATGGCCGAAAATGCATATTTCTTCCTTCATCCTGCAAAAAATGTCAGTCTGATCATTTATATCCTCTCTACACAGACCGCATTTATTTCCAAACGATACGACGTACACAGTATTGTGATACGATTGCAAAAAGATTTTTTTATAATAAAAAAAAAAAAATGATTGCATTGTGTATTGTCAAATGCAAAATATACTATATAGGAACATATTACCTATATTTAGAAAAGATTGAGTACGATAAGTCCAGCAACGTTCTATAGAATCCGGGATTTCTCTGAATATTTGATTTTGTGTCTGTCCAAGTGAGGGAGAAAAACGAGCAACGAATGCCGATGACGTGAATAAAGAAAAAGAGAAATACATATTATCCAAATCATACCCCTATGATTTTCAAATTGCCTGTCAGCAGTTTGTGAATTTCGAATGGTGACGCTCTACAAAATTTGACGATGATGTTACATATGAACTTAACATTGAAAAGTCATAATTCCCTTACTTATTTCACATTGCAGGTGTAACCAATCGAATCAAACATTTTCAATTTTAAGTGATCAGCTCTATCTAGAGTTAAGTAGTAGTAAAAATGAGGCTAGATATTATCAAAATTCCTTCCTAAAATGTCAGCACAAAATACAGAAATAGATTATTTAAAATGGTACTTTGGGAAACCATATATCAAAATTTAGTTAGATTTATACACAAACTAAAGTAATTAAACAGCTATTTAACTTCTCCATAATATTTGACCTTAAATTGCAGTGCGTACTATCGTACATAATTATGAAAAATGTCTAGTACAAAACAGGATGCCACAAAATAGAGCAAAATACTGGAGAGTTTAGTAAACATCTTGATCTTATTAGCAAAGTTGTAGTAGTTGAACGTAGAGATGAGTAGGTAATGTATATAATGTCACAAAAGTGATATCACCTTGAAGTGTAAATTACGTTATCATCACAGACCTTACCAAATAGCACCCATCATACGGTGATGTTAGCGTATTACTAAGGTGATGATGATATCACCCTTGTGATAAGTAAAGTTTTGTAATGACCGCACCAATGTGATATCACATTACAATGTACCATTTCATATCACCAGTGAATTGAGTTACGTACAAATGAATTCGTGGTGCACTCATGTATGTTTATAAATTTCACAAAACCGAAAGCTGAGAAAGAAAGGGATACGTTGAGTCGGATAAAATCAGTTTATTGTCTTTCTGTCTATTTGGAAACTTCTTGAAATTATGGTGAAGTGTGAACCGCAGATATGCAATAAATGGCAACGTTTTGTGTTGAGTTAAGGAAGAATCCCCATAAATACAGAAAAGGAGTGTCAATTTATTTCCCGTGAATATAGCCATATGGGGTATCAAATGAAAGGTGTCAATTTGTACTTTCGGAAACAGTTTTGACATTGGCGGTAGAGAAGGGGAGCGAGAAGGTTAAAAAGTTTCATTTGTTTCAAGGATCCGTTCTCCATCCAGACAACGATATTTTCTAAAAGAAAGGTCATAATACTATTATTACCCGATTTTACAAATTTTCGGGAATAATAATAATAATCGTTGTGAGCTTCAATCCAATTGGATCAGGGCCTTAAATTGTGTTAGAGCACTTCATTCAAGACCGTAACGGCACACTACAGGATTACAGTACCCTAGGAGGCATTGTCAATATTAGCATTGCGCTCGAACGAGATTATTACCCTGATTTGTCTCAGGTACTTATTCACAGCTGAGTCGACTGGTATCCGATGTGAAATCACGATACGAATTCCGCTGCCACCAGTGCGATTCGAATTGCAACCTTCAGTACGACAGCTTTGTGACCCAACCGCGCAGTTATCCGGACACCCTCTTTAAGTTCACCTAGGAATTAAAACATTTTGGACTAGTGTAGGCCATAAAATGTAGCAAAATACTAGAGAGTTTAGTAGACATTTTGGTCTTATTTGCAAAGTTGTAGTAGTTCAAGGTAGAGATGAGTAGGTGATGTAGGTAATGTCACAAAAGTGATGCCACCTTAAACTGTAATGTTACATTAGCATCATAGACCGCAATCCAGACCTTACCCAATAGCACACATCATACGGTAATGTTGATATTACCCTTGTGACAGGTAATATTTTGTAATGACCGCGCCGATGTGATATCACATCACACATTATTTCACAAAACGTGAAGCTGAGAAAAAAAAGGACAGCTTGAGTCCGTTGGAAAAGTCGTTTCCATGTAACAATATGTGTACAGGAACAAGCTTTTTATTCTAAAAACTTTCCTTAGCTAGGAAATCAAAATCAGTTACCTCGAATAACTGTCTATGATTTTTGGTTGGTAGCTGAGCTGTTACCACATTAATCCGATTTTCGAGATGTGGCTTGTAAATCGACGATCGCTTCGATATAACACAACCTCACAAACATTTGGGTGATGATAACCAGGCAACTCATAATTACCGATACTTGATAAGTTTACAACTCTTCCAAAAATAGAAAAACAATGTAGCAAAACTCCGTTCTGTATAAAAACGAAGAACTGTTTGAAAGCAAGAAACCAATCAACTCATATTTCACCAGCAAATTATCACAGAAAATGCAAATATTCTCCTTTGTTCCGTTTGTAGTTGCTTTAACTTTCATTTGAAAACAACTGAGAGCCTTCATCATTGCTTTTGACTGTATGCTTGTCCGTTCACTATTAAAATATTGAAAAGCTACGAATTGTTCCTCTAAAATAACAATTGCGATAGAATGGATGTGGTGTTAAAGTAGAACTAGAACTACGAACAACGCACTATTCTCTTGGGAAATACTGAACCAGTCAAACAAAAAGCTTTTAATCAACATGCCTCTGTTTGTTAATAACAAAAGCAGAGACGCAATGTGTCAGAGCTTGGTATGTCTGAGGATCTAAGGGGAGTGTAGATATCTGCAGTTTCAAGGAACACACATTACAATCAAAACAACTAATCGTACTGCAACCAGCACGATGCAATCTAAAGTAAATTTCCCACTTTGTTTCAATTCCCTAAGCTAATGGAAAATCTTGTGGAAGTAGTTTATGGGACTCAATAAATTTCACAGTAGCGGCACTCCTTCGTAGAAAGGAACTACTCGCACATTCTCTATATAAGTTTAGACTAGGATTTTATTCGCTTCCGTAGGAAATGGTGACTATGAACTATGAACAACGACTACCACCGCTACTAGCACTCAGCAGTCTATTGGAAAAATCAACAAGTTGCTGAGTCAAAAGTCTACTAACATAAGGTGAGTGGCTGCATTGGATAAATTTTTGCTATGTCGCTTTGGAATGGTGGCCACCTTCTGTCTTGAAAATTCTGCCATTGAGGACTTGTTTAAAATTGAGATTACATCTATGTTTATCCGTCAATTGATGTCTGTTGATAAGGAGATAAATTCACTAAGGGTTATTTTACAGGTAGTAACTTATCAGGTAATTTATGGGTCTTTTAAATTTAAAAAATACATTCAGTGGGCCTCATATGAACAGAATTTTGAACCTTTTTTAATTTTTGTTTTTTCTCTACTGCTAAAAAGCAAACCAAAAGTGGAAAAACGTGTTTACCGTCCCCCCATCCCCCTCTTTTTGTAGCAACGTCCAGACAAATCCCAGAGGGATGTGGATGATTTGTTAGAATATATTTAACAAAAATTTTTAGAAAATGTTGATTTTTAATATTGTAGTTTCCATTCGTCTGTTTTTTCGTTGGTTGTCATTAATTTTCCGATTAGTTTACCTTTCTAGTTTCTTTAGGTGATAACTCAGGGCTTCGTAACCCACATGAGTTTTTATGTGTGCTCAAGAGCAACCCTTGGCTAATATTTTAAAGATGCCGGGCGATATTGACCTGTCGCAGATACTGTGAAAATCAAGACCTGTTTCGAGTAGTACTAATTCAAGCATTTTGAGACCTATTTCACCTTTTTGAACGCAATAGGCGGGTGTAATTTTATTATACCCTACATCTTCGATCTCTTTCTCAATCTCAGCAAGAGATTTGGGTTTCAACTTTATTACACGCACCTTTATAATATGCCAAAGGATCTCACTGGGGTTCATACGTTTCTAAATCGCGTTTTAAATTGCATTTGTTTGCTCGATCTCATTGTTGTCTTATCATTGATGCCTGTCTTTTATATAAGCAAGTTCTTTGATATATCTCGATCTGGTTAGGGGGATGTTTAGTATTCTATGTACCATGCTATGGAAGACCGCGAATTTATACTGGTATGAATGGAAAGAGCTACTAGGAATGACTCGTTTGGTGGTTGTGGGCTTCCTGAATATATCAAACTCGAAGTCTTCCCCGTTTCGCATTATTTTGATGTCCAGGAACGGTATTTCTCTCATTTGTTCAGTCTCCATGGTGAATATAATATTTTTTTGGAGCTGATTGATTTTTTCTAGCAATCCATTCAACAGCGATTTGTCCACGATGGCTAGTACATCCTCACCATATCTAATCCAAAAAGTGGATAATGCCCACTTTAATTCCTCTAGACCTGCCATAAACATTTCGCTTAGTAGAGGCGAAAGTCCGTTACCCATTACCATGCCTGCGGTGGTTTTGTGGGATTCATTCCGGAAGGTGAAATAGTTTTCACGCATACATATTAACGCTAGCTTTGTACAGGGTGCGGCAGCATAACTTCCTTTTTTAAAATGCGCGCCACTCAATTAGTTGATGTCATAGCGGAGCGCTAGTGATCTCGTTCAAGAGGGGATACTGTAAAGTTTTGTCTCGACACGGTTCAGTCGCCATCATGCGTTGGAATAGTGAGGAGCGTGCCTTTGCCGTTGAGGTTTACTTTTCAAGCGGATGTTCGGTTATTGCAGCACAGCGTGCATTTCGGAATCGCTTTAATTTAGCCCCGTTGGCTCCCGTCCCAGACCGCAAATCAATTGTTACATAGCTCACTACATTCAGACAAACTGCAAGTGCGACAAAAGGAAGAACTGGAGTCCCTCGGCCCGTTAGATCACCTGAGAACATTGAAGCAGTGATAGCGTCAATGTTGCGATCGCCACGGCGTTCTGCGCGCAAACACGCATCTGCCCTTGGACTATCCGATCATTCTGTGAGAAGAATTCTTCGTGATGATCTTCATTTTCATCCCTATAAGATGGCGATAGTGCAGGAACTTTCAGAACGTGACTTCAATTCTCGGATGAACGCGTGTGAGCTTCTTCTTGATGTCGTTTCCGAGGGTGCTATTGTTTTTTTTTAGCGATGAAGACCATTTTCATTTGTGTGGGTCGGTTAACAAACAAAACATGCGCTACTGGGCTAACACCAACCCTCGAGAATTGCATCAAAAGCCTTTGCATTCACCCAAAGTCACAGTGTGGTGTGCAATTTCCTCAGCTGGAATTATTGGTCCTTAGTTTTTTAAGGAAAATGAGTGACAGTGAATTCGGACCGGTATGTAAACATGCTACAGAATTTTTTTTCCCACGGCTAGAAAATTTGGATTTGGGGGACATTTGGTTCTAACAAGACCGTGCAACAGCACACACTTCAAGAGCATCGATGGCTGTTTTGAGGGAACACTTTCCAGAGTGCCTTATCTCAATTAAAGGCGATGTGGAATGGCCGGCACGCTCTCCCGATCTGTCCCCTTGTGATTTTTTTCTATGTTTTTTTTTGAAATCCCGTGTTTATGTGAACCGCCCAAGAACCCTACAAGATTTGAAGACCAACATCCAAGAAGAAATTGCCAACATAACATCTGCTATGCTAACAAGAGTCATGACAAACGCCAGAAATCGGTTTATGCAATGTATGGAGAATGGGGGACGTCACTTAACAGATTTGATCTTCAAAACAATGTAAATAAAAACTTTAGACATGTACCTGCGTTTGTTGATTTACGTTTCGAAGTTGTGTAGGGCCTGTTTGACGGGTATACTCGGAAAAAAGGCTTTCACATCACATGAAACTAGGATTTCATGTTGCCTAATTTTAGCATCCTTCAGTTTCTCGACCACCTGGAAGCTGTTTTTACGGCACATTTGCTACGATAGTCACCGATAGCGTTGACTTCTTGTAGTAACCATTGCACAATATTGTAGGTAGGGGAATTAATGTCCGCGATAATTTCCCGTGTTTCGTTACCATTTTTATGTACCTTGGGTTGTATTCTGAACCTAGGCCGATGTAAATAAATAATATTTTTTGTTGAGGATGGTGGGAGTCCTAAGTCCGCGCATCGGCCTGGTTTAGGTTTAGACTGATGACGGCTTTCACTTAAATATAATTCGTACCCATTACGTGTTTGCGATTATATTTAAGTGGAGCATTTTCCATCGATCGTCACTTTCGGTCACGCTGCTCCCAGGGCAGAGGTGAGGCAGCGTCTGATGAGTTGCCTCTGCCCTGGACGAAACCGTCAGTAGACTTTTTGCCTTTTTTGTAAACTTGGGTTTAACTCAAAAAAAGAGGAGTCCGGGAACTACAAAAGAGGGAGTAAGTTGGCACCCAAGTGGTTCGGTCCGTCACTAAGTGGGTGCGGACTTAGGACTCCCAGCATCCTCAACAAAAAATATTATTTGTTCTTATTTTGAAAAAGTTACCGTTATTTAGTGTCTGGAGTGCCAAGTCTTCGTAGATCGTTCGGTCTAGTATTACCAGTTTGTTAACTTTATCTGCTCTTAGGTAAAAAACTGGTTTCTGGTTTAGTTTTTTAATGATCCGCTCTTCCTTATTGTGTTGTTTATTCGTCCCTTTGCTGTTTTGATGAAAAGTATTTTTAACGAGAGACCTTGCCTTCTCTCGATCATCCTCCTCCTCCAGAAACCTAATAGCTCCCTCGACGTCTATAGTCGTATCTTCGACGTTCATCTTCTTGTCCGGTGTCGCGTAGTTTATTCTTTAATTCAATAAAATCAATTCGTCATTCGCAAAAAACTTTCGACGAAACACGTGTTTGTTACCTTAAAATAAATAAAATTCTGTAGTCAAACTGGAAACTTTTCCTTTTAATAGTTTTGTTTAAAAAGAGCTACAGTAAACAAAGGAACTACTTTATTATTCTAATGTATTCCGCAATTTAGAGTTTTCGTCTGACTATATGTATTCGTAGGAAAAAAATGTTGCACTCCCTTTTCGTTTGCAAAGCGGCACCTCTTATTGTATGCGTGGGATTTAGGTTAATGCAAACCAAATTTCATCCCAATAACTTTTTTCGAGAAAAGTGCGTCTGATAGAGAGGCAGGCAGTAAAGCGATTTTAATAAGGTTTCGCTTTTGCACAAAACCTTAAAGAGAATAAGCTCGCAAAAAAATGTGGTTTATTTCGCACTAGCAAATTATTGTTTATAATCAGTAAATTGTCCTAAGTCCTAAATAAATAACAGTTTCAAAGTTTCAAGGAATAACAGTTGCTCAAAACAATGATAATATTTCAGATATCAACTTAAATGTTCACCTTTCTGCCTAGGTCGGGAAAGTCAAGTTCAGTCCCCAATTTTACTGGGAATTTGAATAGCATGCCAAGTAAAATCCATTGCCTTTACCATAGGAAAACTTCTAATTGTTTGTTCAACAAAATATTGCAATGCCTCCAGAATGTCAATCATACTATTATCGCACAGGGTGTCAGTTATACTACTATCAACCTGACCAAAAATCTATTTTCCTCATCTAATGGAGTATGTATATGAGCTTATGCCTATGTTGATGCTAAACAAACAAAGTAGGTTCTCGCTTGCCTCACTTGAATACATATTGACCACAGGAAAGAGTTATAATCCGTGTTATTGTTATTATTATCATTATCAGTTATCAGTGCGGTTACTGATGAGATTAAAGGTCCGAAACTCATACATATATGTATATGAGCGACTGGCTGACGTTAGTGGCGATTTGAAGCTGAATATTCCGCTGTCACACAAAAGTGGCAAGCTGTATTGAAATCCGCTCTTCATATAATCGTTTTAACCGCGAAATGCCCTTCAATTGTCCGATTATCTGTGCATTTTGAGCTCTCGTCATTGCATTAATATTAAGCCGCTTCCGACCAGTGGAATAGCAATACAGCGCAGTATATCACGGAGTTTTACAGTGAACCGTAAGTGTTTAATGAGAGTAGAAAACTTTGAGATTATTAAAATGACAAAGCACACAATGCGGTATTTTATAGAATGTAGATGTATGTCAGCAATTCCAATATCAGTGCCAATAATCTGCATATTTGCTTTAATGTTTGACGTCTAGTAACTATGATTTGATACACTAATGAATGTTACTATGTGACACATGAGTGATAACGTCAAGTTGAAATATTGTTTGTAAGGTGACACTTCAACTGCGGCTGGAGGAAATTTACTAATTTTTTATTTCTTATGGGGCATTATTAAAGTCTTAATTTCATCTATTTCCTCCGCACGCTCGTTCAACTTAAATGCATTTGCGTGTTTAGCGCTCGACCAACCTTACCGAGGAAATATCATTGATAAATGTTGCATAAATTGAGAAGAAAATACGCTATTTTGATGAGTTTTAAAATCATATTACATTGGGAAAGAAGCAATAAGTGTGCTTATTGTCATAACCACATGTGTCACGGTTATTTCCTATAAGATCTAGCGTTGTCTAGCGAAGTACCCCCCTTGTGTTGAGATTTCGTATTCTGATGCTTTGATAAGCTTTATATCATCATTGCACAATTTAGTACAAACAATCAACAGTTACATGATGGTATGCTAGGAGTCACTAGCCCATTAGTAGCTCATCAGATTTTGAACTTAGGAGATTCGGGTTCAGCTCCCAGAACGCTAACAATCGTGAAATTATTGTACAAATTATACGTATAGTACTCACCCTGCTTGTCCTTCTAAGAAAACGTGAGTATTTTCTATTTTTCTTATCTCAAATTCATTTTTTGCCCACAATTAAAGTTATATTCCATTCCTTCCCTTACCCAAAATCACAATCAACGCTAAAATGGCACTTAGAGCTTTAAATGAATGTCTCCAGGCAGAACGTCACAAGCAACTAAATGGGATCTTTCGATGAAAACATGTAAGAAAGAATCACTTATTCGCTCCTTATTCTTATTTTGAAAACCCGTAGGTCTGCAAACGATTTGTCTGACAGAGAACACAGCAAAACAGTTTTTTTGCTTCAATTCAGGCATCAAGTATATTGTGAATTGTACAGTACTACATTCGTTATATTGTGTTGAGTGCTTTTCGAAAATCTTTCAAGAGTGATATCTAAAGTAGGACTAGGATAAGTGAATTTTCGACTTATAGAGAAAACTTCTTTCATTTCTTCTTTATTCTGCACGTTGCTTTGCCTGGTCGGGGATAAGAGCACAGTACGCCGTGTTCTCGATCTGGGAAGGAATGTTGTAGTATACGAGAAGCCAGGACGGAAAGTGGAAGGAATCAATAAAAAACAATTTTTTGAAGCTTATGGTATTTTCACAGAGATTTATTACGATATGGTGGCATAATTCTGATTCAATGCTTCCAAAGATGTTTGAGTCTAAAAACTTCTGTCACGGATACCATGGATCTAATGATATCTGTTTTGTGTAGCGTAATTCGACTTGGTTCTTCGATAACGAGCCGAATGGCACGCTTGTTTACTTGTACTGTAGTGCTTGTATGAGGCACATACTAGCGCGAACAATGTTTGCATACATACTCGCTGATAAAGACTACACAACGGCACCCATCTACCCCAAGTAAAGTCACATTTTCCCATATAGCTTCTACCAATTTCCTAGCAGCGAAAATTCAGTTTCATAAGTATTTTTCTACATAATTGGATAACAAGATTTGTTTTGGATATTTGCATTTGGGGATTAGGGCGTTTGAACAGAGGAAGAAAGCGTGGAAGACAAAAATTATTTAAGCTTACAGAAAAAGTGTCAGGATAACTGTCTGCTTGTCTGCAACACAAAATCGGAAATTATTTCGTTTCCAAATGGAATAAACTTCCCTTGGTTGCTTGATAAAGTTAATTTTACGGGTCGATTACCAAAATTAATGTTTCGCTTTACTGAAATTTAAGGCAATAAGATTCTAATGGGAAAACATTTGGAAGGGAGGAAATTTTATTTGATATACTTGAGAATTTTTCCAATATTGTGAAAGATGATTCTGTCCTTGAGTTGCCAGTTATATAATTGCTTTAATAAGCTTGCTTTGACTCGCTATCTTCGGGTGAATTTCATGAAAAAACCAGTTCCTATCCCAAGTATCTTGTAAAACATCTGGTTTAATTTTCGCCGGAGGGTTTCTCAGCATCCATGAAACACTTCACTCTATAGCGTAATTTTCCGGTGCCATCTGTGTCCTGCAAACAACTTTTCATCAAAGGACGTGGGAAAAGATTCTATATTGAATGAACAAATGAACAAGTTAATAGCGTAACATTTACTGTGAATAAAATCGAATGAACATAGTAAGTTGCTATCGGCCGGTAACTTGAAAACTTTACTTGGGCCTCTTGAGTGAACACTGTACCATATGTCTGGCCGAAATGTTCAATCAGGCGGTGACAGCATCTTGATTAGTTATCCTCCATGACTCGATTTATAAATACAATTAGGTCAGCAGAATGAACATATTGAATACTTATTTGGAACTAATAACACGTAAATTCTTATAGTTCTCAATATAAATTGGAAAGATGTCGGCTTCTCAGCAAACTCTACAAGAATTGATTGAGAAGGGTCAGCAAGCATTTCGCAATACCTTCGGATATGAGGCGGAAGTTGCTAGTTTCGCTCCGGGGCGTGTCAACCTAATCGGAGAGCATATCGATTACAATGACGGTTTCGCACTACCAATGGCAAGTATAATTTTGTTGAATCTGATCTCCTCACACCATTATCTGTACTATCTGATTTATTCAAATATCGATACTTTATTTTAATTGCTTATGCAAATTTTTGCTAATAAATGCTGTATACATACAGGCCTTATCGATGGGCACAGTTGTGATGGGAGCTCGAAATAAATCTCAATCCACAGCGGATATTATTACATTTTCCGAAAAAATTGATGGAACAAATCGAATTCAGTTTGATGTGAAGGCGTTGGAACCAAGCAATCCTGCGTAAGTTCGTCGCATGATAAATTCAGGATGTGTGTTCACAGAATTTATATAAATAAGCATGGGATTATGTTATTACTAGTTTTTATAGTGCATCACTTGTGTGAGTAAATCGGATTGAGTTGTTCGTTTTCAGGTTTTAGTA
The DNA here is from genome assembly GCF_905115235.1 of Hermetia illucens. Classification (NCBI taxonomy): domain Eukaryota; kingdom Metazoa; phylum Arthropoda; class Insecta; order Diptera; family Stratiomyidae; genus Hermetia; species Hermetia illucens. Next base: position 368,282 of record NC_051852.1, read on the forward strand.
GTGGAAAGTGAAACAAATACCATGTGCTAACATCCTAGTAAATCACAGATTTCAACTGTCCTTGTCAAATTTCTAGGACGATTGGTAAAATGATTGGACAGCATTATTTGTTTTCATAGAATTAGTTGAAGTAATTGCATTTCCGACATTCGCTTTCCTGCTTCGCTATGCCAATATATGTTACGCTTTATTAAAGCTATATCCAATTGTTTTGCATTCATTTCGTGATTCACTATACTGGCCGTAACAAGTTCGCTCGCTAAATTTCTCCACAGCAAAAAAGTGCAACGATTCTCATTAATTAATAGATAAATAGGTTCTCTCAAACTGGACGTCAGTATCACACTTAAATATTTCTTGAGCTGCCTGCTCAGTGTCTTTACCCAACAGACCTTGAGCTTAAGGAGAGGTTCTACACTTGAGAGGCAACATCGTGCCTATTGTTTGGGAATTGATTGCAAAGGATCTAATAAAGATATTGATACAAGCTCTTTTTTTATAGAAAGGCGCAACCTTCTACTTTCACACTGAATTTTGGAACAATTGCAAAATTGAATTTCGCGACCTTGGAACGCCCTTAAAAATGTCGCGAAAAAAAACATAGGTGCTATTCTTGTTTGACATCGACCATATGGGTTATCTGAAATCAAAAAAATGATATATTTTTTAATAAGTGGTGGTCTTGGCTATGATCGGCCGAAGCAAATTTCTCGCAATGTGAAATTTGTTTAAGTAAAGTCGTTTTTGTCCGCATAGCTCAGTGGTTAGAGCACAAGGCTATCGTAAGGAAGGTCGCGGTGCAAATCTTACTGGTGGCAGTGGGATTTGTATCGTGATTTGACGTCGGATACCAGTTGATTCAGCTGTGAATGAGTACACTACTTCCGCGAATCCCTTTGAAAGCCTTACTGTCCCCATCGCCGATGTATCGAACTTACCTGACACCGTACTTCGGTTGAGACGCTTCAAACATGCGTACGATCGCTTCAATTTTCGTGATTGATGGAACAATCTTCCTCGTGATCTGCAAACCACTCTTCAAAATTCGTCGGCATTTTCGTCCATCACTGCTTTTTGATTGCTGCACGATTGACAAAAACTATATTTGACAAGTGTGTTAAGTATTTTCCGACTGTAATTCCCATCAATCGTAGCGATTTCAAATAACGATGTAAAACCTCGTTTTTTACAAGGGCCATCCCCGAAACGGCAGGGTCCTCGGCCACGTTCCCGTGCGATGAGTTAAGCTCTTTCTCTTCATTTACAGCCATTTGTAACCCGGCGTCGTAAACGGCACGTGCAGCTATCTCGACGTTCTTAAGGCACGCGTAATAAGTACCAACCGCGATTCCCCCACAAATGTCCATAAGCCCCAACAATTTATTTCAACCCTCTTGTCCAATACCACTTCACTTCGTAAGCGGATGATATTTGAGGGCAATTTGATATGAATCTGTCCTCACATTTACCGCAGTGCATTGTCAGTTTGAATCCTGCACCACGTTTATCACTTTGGAAAAATGTCACTTTTTCATGACACCGTTTACAGACAACATTTGCGGAAATAGCAGCAGAGAACGAAACAAACTCGATGATATAGTAGGAAAGAGCAGCAGAAATGGTAGCTCCCAACGACCGCCTGTTTTTGAACTTTCGCGCCGGCGCCATTGTATACTCCGTACTATTCTCAACCAAAAAAGGACTGTTATTTGTCCTCTTTTTCGTACATCCAGCCACGCGACTATAGCCTTTCTTATCAAATCCAATCGGATCAGGGCCTTGAAGTGTGTTAAAGCACTTCATTCAAGACCGTAACGGAACACTACAGGATTACAGTGCCCTGAGGAGACAATGTGGTGATCATTGCACTCGCCCGAGATTATTACCCTGATTTAACTCAGGTACTCATTCATAGTTGAGTCGAATGGTATCCGACGTCAAATCATGATACATATTCCACTGCCACCAGTGAGATTTGAACCGCCACCTCCCGTATGACAGCTTTGTGCTCTAAACATTCAGCTATTCGGATCCATATCAGGGTAAAAAACTCGGAAAAGAAAAATTTTACGAAATTGTAGCGATTGGAATGTTTTCGTGTTTGCTTAAAAGCATGAAAAGGCCGGAGACGGTTACTTTCGAGGCACCAAAAACCTGAGAAGGAATATGTTTTCGGCAAAATCCATTTAGTGACATATTCGCAGATACATTCAGGTTAAAAAAAATGAAAACAAATCGATTTCTTGAAGCCGGAAGTGGAAAATCTCCCCTTGATTTTTAATGACTATTAAAGTCAGGGATGGTCATTTTGATCATTACAAAATTTAAGTATCATTAACATAATTACAGTAGGACCGAATTTTATTTAAAAATTGTTTAAGGACACACACATAATTTGGAAAGGTTGGGAGTGCGGAGGGTCGAAAGTGATAATTTCTTTAATGGACAAAGCTTCCTGTTTCCCGACTTGTTTGCATTGACTGCAATGATTGCTAATATAATCTGCTGAAAAATCAACTTTTCTAGTAGCAAAATCTACGAATATAGAAGGCTTTGTTAATGATATGTACTCCAATACTCTCTGCAGATTCAGCGGTTCTTCTAAAGTAAAATACCCTCATCCACAAAGATCACCCTTCTCTCAACATCATATACATACATTTGAGTATATACGGCTGTCATTTTATTGATAGAGTAAATGATAATTTAAACTTAAAAATGATTTGAGGTCCGCTAGACCGCTGGTGTGTGTTAAAGATTAAGAAGAAAAGTTCACTCATTGCTTATTTGTTAAAAACCTAGTTATCATAACCTTTTGAGTTTCGTTGTTTAACACCACATATAATACCCAGAATCATGGATGATGTGATGTACTTTCAGCATAAAGTATTGTTTAGTACGAATAAACTGTTGGTGCCATAATCAACAACATATTCTTGTTGTATAGAACAATTGCATGAGAATTGTATGAAACTCATAATTTGGACGGAAGATTCACCTGATTGGATTCAGTATTGAACTCGGTGTTATTTTCTTAATTGGAACTGTTAATACTGAGTATGAACAATTATAAAAAATTGTAAATAAAACTATGCAATATTTGCATGAAGGGAAACATTTTTTACCGTTTCGAATGCTACTAATGGCTCTATCCTCGAACCTCAGTATTTCTAATTGTAGGTGGGCGAATTACGTGAAGGGTGTTATATATCATTTCAATCATAATGTTCCTGGTTTTAACGCCGTTATTGTTAGCAACGTTCCAATGGGAGCAGGAGTATCAAGTAGTGCCGCGTTAGAGGTTTCTACCCTTTTATTCATCGAGGCTCTAAGCACGAAACGAATAGCATCGTAAGATTAACACGATTGTTAAATATTCATTATAGATACATCGAAATTTGCTTTTAGAAATGACGAACGGGCCAAAATATGTGTTCGTGCTGAGCACACATTTGCAGGGACCCCGTGCGGTATTATGGATCAGATGATTTCGCTAAACGCCACCGCCAATCATGCTTTACTAATAGATTTCAGGTGAGAACGCAGATATGCAATGCAAAACTTAGTTATACTAACCCGCTAAGTCTTAATTGATCGATTCATTATAAGAATTCTATATTTGCAATGAATACTATTCAATATTAAGAGCAGAACCCTCTGAACAACATGTGAATATTTTTAATTGAGCGGAAGGGAAACCAATTTCAGCAAACAGTTATAAAATAAAAACCGTTGGCTTCTTACTTCTATCTTCCTGACAATATACTCTGAATACTTTTAAACCGATTCCAGATCACTTGAAAGCTGGCAGATACCATTTATGTCAAAATCGCTAGCGATTTTAATTTGTAATTCAAATGTTCGTCACAAATTATCTGATGGAGAATATGGCAAGCGCCGAGAGCAGTGCTCAAAAGCTCTCGAATTGATGGGGCTGAAGAGTTTCCGTGACGTCCAGCCAGAACATTTATCAGGTAGAAAGCGTAGAGCTAAAAATAAAATTTCATAGAGTAAAGAATAGCAATATGCGACATCCTGTAACAATAATTTATTTCTATAGTTCTCTATAAAGCAAACGATCAGGTTTTAATCAATCGAACTAAGCATGTTATTGAGGAGATACAAAGGACAATGGATGCAGCTGAAGCGTTGAAAAATGGAGATTTTAAAAAGGTGTGTAGTAGATTTCGCAGTTGTTTTCCGCTTACCTTGAATAGAAGTCGAAAAGAATACTTGGCATGAAACAAATCAGATACGTTCGAAACGTGAATTTACTGAATGTCGTTTTTCATAGAAAAAGGACAAAAAAATCGTTCACGTAATTTTTTTTACTTCAATACTTATCCATAACATAATATATAACTTTTACGAGTGTAACGATTCAATTTGTAAATATGTGAATTTGAAAAAGGAGACTACGTACTTCTTTATCGAAGGGAAAAATCTTTTTGATTTTTTCCCGTAACCTTCCAGAAACATCGCAAATAATAATGTCTCTCTCATAGATGGGTGAATTAATGAAACAATCACATACATCCCTACGTGATTTATACGAGGTATCCTGCGAGGAATTGGATGCTCTCGTGGATGTTGCCAATAGTTGTCCTGGTGTTTTAGGATCACGAATGACTGGCGGGGGCTTTGGTGGTTCAACTGTTACCTTATTGGAAACACAATGTGTCGATACCGTAATATCAAATATTAAAAAAATGTACAAGGAAAAGTATAATAGAGAGGCTGATTGTTTTGTGGTACTGCCAAGTGCAGGAGCCAGAATTATTAAGTTATAAATATAATTCCGGAATGAACTGAAATCTTTTATTCGATTTTATGTCATATATGCTTTTGTGGATATTATTATAAGCATCATATTAAACCAGGTTATACTGAATCAAAAATAATGTTTTTCATATAACATGACTATCATATTAAGTGAACATAAATGTTAATCTTAAGGATATATATATTTTTTGCATTTTCATTTTCAGTTAAATGTATTCCAAATCAAATATCTAATAAATGAATTATACAGATAATTATTTGTTCATTTTGTTGAAGTAACTAAGTATTCCAAAAAAAGAACATTCCGCTAATAATTAAAGGAGGACGCATTCCAACGTGAGGGCAGAACCTTTTGCGAATTGACACGGCTATTAACACTTTTTTGTAAATGTTTATACCTCAGCAGTTAAGCTTAATGAAGACATTTGTATCAACCGCAAGTATAATTGGAAATTTTAGCGGCATATTCTACAGCTTTTTCAATTTATTATGCTAATAAATTTCTTGTCCCCATTTAGGGCTGTTGCTGAGATACATGGAGCGTATCTGAAACCCAACAAATTATAATCCCTAGATAAACATTCCACTGTATTTCTGCCTGAGCTATATGGGATATGGTCAATAAACCTGTGCATCAGGGAGAATTCATATTCTCCCCTAAAGGCAGGTACCATTGCAAGAAATCGATTCCAAATCATCTGTAGGACAAATCATATTAGATTGGGAGCTCAGGCAACTAGCCCATCGATTTGCAACACTATTCTATTGTGAAGGCCTTTTTTTAATGGTTTTGTGAATTTTACAATTTTTTTGTTAACATTTAAGGGAACCTTGAGAATTTTTTGAATTCGCTATATAGAACATAAACGGAGAATGGGAACACAAAACAAGTCGGAATATCGAAAGCTCGGCTATTCGGGTATAAAGATTTTGTGTTCATCTTATGTGAGGAACTCTGTATGCACGTTTTCTCATGCCTTAATAAGAAACTCCAGACACCTCGGTTGTGCGCCGAGGTCCAGCAATTCAATATCCCTAAAAGCTAGCTGCTATCGGTTGTGATTTTCGACCCTAGATAAGAGAAATTTTCAACGGTCTCAAAGTTGTAGTCTCCTATTTTCATTGTTTTCTCGCGCCGCCTGCTTGATCTGGATGAAGGTAGACTCTACATCTCGGGTTGTTCTTCCCATAATGTCAATATCTTCAGCGTAGGCCAGAAGTTGGGCGAACTTGAAGAGGAGAGTGCTTCTCGCATTTACGTCTGCATCGCGAATCACTTTCTCCAGGGCAGGTTGACGAGGACGTATGTTTTTGGACGTTGTTGACGTCCAATGGTCTCGTCAGTGATCCTGCTGCTGCACACCTTGAGCAGCAGTTGATGAACCTCTTGGTTTAGTTGGTCGCCTCCATATTTAACAAATTGGACTGTAATTCCATCGGCTTCTAGCGACTTATGGTTTTTTAAGCTTGGTGGTGGCAGCATTTGTCCGTCGTCTTCAGCTGGCGAGACCTCTAACTCCCCAATATTTTCGTTGTTGAGTTGTTCTTAACTACGGCATCCATTTCCCCCTTATAGGTGTTACGGAAGGCCTCTCGTTCAATCACCACGTGGTAAATTTGGTTAAAAGGGATCTCGTCTAGAGTGGCCCACGTATGATTGTGGACCGCTTTCCGCGCAAACCAGGTACTTCCAATAAGCATTTCGTGCTATATTGGTAACTGAATAATCCACAGTCCATTATCGTTGCCATTCCTATGTAAGTGGAAGCCGACGTACCGCCGCTGGTACTAACGAACGCAAATGTTCATCTTATGGTTCACTACCCGCAAACTTCATTAGCGCAGACATATAAATACACATGTCTGTCTCCAGTAATTGATGCTGATTTACAAATAAATAACAAAAAAAAGTAAGAAAGTAAAACTAAAATGTCTCCAGGGAACCCGCCGTTCATAGAATTTCACTTTATGTGATTATGATGTCATTCACGTCTTAGAGAGCAATAAATTTTAGGTGAAATGCAACACTTTGACCTATTGCTACCAAATTTTGTATTTCTAGGATTAACTTTTGTTTCACATAAAACCTTAAAAAGGTGCCCTACTGCTGCCATGATTCCGGCCGTCCTGATTATGTGATATCAAAACCCCAAACCCCAATTCAATCCTGAGACTTGAGGTTCTACATGGAACTAGAATTAAGTTATAATTCTAAAACAATTTTTTTGTATGCTTTGGGAAAAAAATTTTGCACATTTTTTAGATCTATTTAGCTGATAAAATCGTTAGCTTTCTTAATGATAATTATTTTTGTTCAACCTTTAGTTATGTATGTACTAAAGATGTTGTGTAAATTTGAACATCGTGAAATCGTGTGTGAGCTTTGAAATGAACAAACTGGGTAACAACAAACCCTGAAAAGTCTCGTCTTCTTATTCCACCATAGATATTGCCCTTATAGACTTTCCGGGCTGGATCATCCACATCCATGCGGACTAAATGACCCTCCCACCGCAACCTATTGAGCCGGATTTTATCCACAATCAGACGGTCGTAGTATCGCTCATAGATTTCTTCGAGTCGTCCGGACTCGCAAGATCATTGTCTTGTACAGTAAGAGCTTGGACCCTATGGTGAGACGTTTCGAGCGAAACAGTTTTTGTAAGCTGAAATAGGCATCCTGGTTTTGCACCGAGGTCCACCAATTCGATATCCCTAAAAGCTGTCTGGCGTCCTGACCTACGCCATCGCTCCACCTAAGGGAGGGTCTACCTCGTCTTCTTTATCTACCATAGATATTGCGGATTTCATCGCCATAGCTGTTATCGGTTGTGATTTTCGAGCACAGATAGGAGAAATTTTCAACAGTCTGAAAGTTGTAGTCTCCTATCTTGATTGTTTTCGTTTGACCAGTGCGATTCGATGTTGTTCGTTCATTCGGTTTTGGAATTAATACCTTGACTGATCATCAAAAAAGCCAAAGTAAAAGTTATCGAAAATATATCAGTTTACCCCGTCAAATATCTGTTGACATGATTTTTCAAAACAATTATATATCTAAAAAAATCTTTATTTTTTTCGCCATATAATCACTACATCGGAATGTAAATAATATGTAGAACGAAATAATAATGAAATATTTCAAACAACTTACACTACGTATTGTCGAAAAAAAAAACAAATTGCTTACGAGGAAATGAAGTAAGTTCATTCCAGAATACGTTTCACGATTTAATTTTTGCCTTTCTCTCAAAAAGTCCAATTCGCAGTTGCCGCTATTTTCCAACTTGTTTCTGTGGCTTACAACCGTAAATCTAATTTATTTGCAATTATTCGGAATGATTCTAAATTAAATTCTAGATAGAATGTTCCCCTCATTTTTTTAATCGAACTTGTGACTATAATTAAGTTCTTCTTTGTTATATTATGAGCAGAAATATAGGTCATCTGTTATTTGGTACTCACGGAAAAAATAAAAGTTTTGTATTTCATGGTGTCCAGAATTAATGTACTGTTATATATTTTAATTTGGATGTTTAGATTAATTATACCTGCGGTGAGGTTTTATTCATGCTTGCTTTTTTTATCCAATTAGGTTTCAGAGAAAGCGTCATTAGTGATAATTAAAAACGTGGAAATGTAAATGGAGTTCACATTCGCAAGAAATTTCCTTGAATTCTGAGAAATTTTAGCTTAAGTTGAAATTTAAATGGCTAATTCTTTGATCGTTGGAAGTTCTTTCCTTGCAGTGGAAATGGTGGGACAGCGTTATCGGCAAGCTGAAATTAAGGATAATTAAAATTTATTTATGTATTTATTTGTTATAATAGTTATTAGTCAATAAGGAAAATGTTTTAGTATTATATACATATGTATCTTTGAATACTTTTGAGAGAATTCAGATAAGTTCGGCATATGTTCCTATAACTGGAAAAAGAAGCCGAATCGAGACTAGCTTGCAAAGTGAACAAAGTTCGAAGATAATTGCCACACATATGCACTTATCCATGACCATAAATATGGGCCTCACATTGAAAATTCAGAAAAAGGCTTACAATATAAAACTCTCTCTTAATCTTTCAACTAATATAATAACTCCATTCCCTGCAAAAGACTAGAAAATAAATAGGATTGAAAAAGGTATTACATATATCAAAACGAGCCGTTCAATAAACCACTGAGTGGAAAAATATTAACTTTTTCCATATCCATCGAACTCCTTAAAATTCTGCTGACATTTCCTTTTCAACCTGAAAAAGGACTGCTAACAATAAAATCTTATTAGGAAAAAATTTGAACTCGTTCCTCTTCTGTTGGGTTCGTTTATTTCGCCCTGCTTTGCGTCTTCCAACGTACTCATCCTAAATTTTGATCGTTTTTTCCGTCCGAACGTTTCCACACACGAATGAACTTAGCTGTACTTTTCCAATCTTTTTTCGGAGAAACCGTAGTCAACAGAAGAGATCTAACAAGATTTCTTCAAGAAATGCAAAAGTAAATTAAACGAAGGTCAAGTTAGTGAGCTGCTTCTCAACTCCACGACAGTACTACTACAATGAGAATATCGTATTATCCTTCTTGAAATAAGATAAAGTGTGATAAGAATTCTTATTTTATAGAGAAGAAGACAGGAAAAGGTTTTCGTTTTTCGACTCCTTGAGTTCGAAGTAATTCGTTTAAAGGTGTTTTACTGTTTTCAAATTTCCAGATAAATTTATCCTATTTATCTTTTATTATATCCATATGACCCAGTAGGCAAGGTACAGGTTTATAGAATCCTTATATGTATGCTTCATACGCATAGCACAATAGTTTCATGGGCAAACATATGTACCGAGAAAAGTATTTCAGGACAGGTACAATCACGATATGAGAAAAGAGGTTGAGCAGGGTACTTTTACATATGCAGAAAAAAACTTGATGAAAACGCAAGGAAATTGATTTTCAATCTAAGGGGATAAGTGAAGTGCGCTAGGAAAATAGGTTTTATGTGGAATTAATGCAAATGTTCGGAAGGAAACACATACTGTTGATATGAATTGCAACCAAACCACGCGTAGAGGTTCCATTGTTTTACTGCTTACATATGCAGTATTTAAAGAACCATTAGTCTTCTACTTTAGTAAAGGTAAAAATTAGAAAAATGAGTTAGCAAACTCACTGCATACATGATGGCGATTATATCTCCTAATTCTCTCGTTTATTATATATAAATAACATCAAAATAACTAACTGGAAACTTCAGGAATGAAATCTGCTAAGCATAGAAGTGGATATGTGGAGCGAATTTCCCAGAACAGGAGATAAATGAATGTGATGCTGGTTGCACTCAAAACAAAAACTATTAAAATTCATCACCTGTTGCTCCTGCTCGTCTTTGCTGAGTAATCCTTCCTTGTTGGGCAATTCTCCATCTACCGGTGGTGCCACTGGTATGTCACACTCTTCCGTTGGCGGAACAACACATCTCAACGAGTGTCTGTCGAAAACGAGCTGAGCAGGACACCTCTGTAATCGGGGATAACCGCCTTGACATTGCCAGTATCGGTTACAGGACTTTCCGAGTGGTACATTTCCATTTGGATCATCGTTACATAACGCTACCGGAAACCAATTCAAATTAAAATTTCATTAATCTCAAGTGTCATTGTACATTCAATTTTGCCAACGAGAACTTACGGTGTTTTTGGCAACCTTCAACATTTTCAGGCCAATCACAGCTATGTGTGTCCTCGTTATAGAGCAATCCTCCACCGCATAATTGTTCGGTCGCTGTTCCATTCCAACATGTCCAGTACCGGGTACACGAAGTCTCATGTCCAAAAATGCCATATAGCCAGTCGCAGTGTTCAGTTGAAATTGGTCCATCTGTTCAACAAGATAGTGGACGAATGAGGAAATTAAATTTGGATTTGAACTTATCCTAACCTTATCGACTTTAGCTAACACATTACTAAATCCACTTTAAAATAGGAACAAAAGCCTTTTGTAAAGATCTGAGCGAGAAAGGAACCGTTTCTTACGTTGAATCGCTGTGATTCTAATAAATTTTTGAACTCAACGTGGATTATCAATATTTCTCAGAAACAAAGAAATTTTAATTTGGAAAAAGTGCATTCGTTCGAATCACGCTAGATGTACGCCTTTCATTGCTCTAAATAGCTCAGAGGTCGGTAGTTACTCTGGCAAAGTCGAGAAAGGTTTCAACAAGCGGTCAACCAAATACTAGCTCCATTTTGAGGTTGCATTACACTCACTTGCAAGTTGTTTTCCCTCGCAGTAGTTGGATCTCCATGGATAGTCGCATCCTTCCGTTACGCCATGCCGTTTACCAGCAAACACAAGTCCGTTCGGACAATCGTAAAGTTCAGGCTGATTGTTGACACACTCCCAATATCTATCGCAGTAGACCTCGTCGCCGACGACACGTGATTTAGTTTTACAAGGATCCTCCTGGCCGCCCTTCAATTGTTGAGCTGCTGTTAAACAAGCTGCAAAATTTGAACAGAACATACACATTTTCCGTTAGCTAAATATGTAAGGACATTTGCAGAAAGCTTTGCTGGGAGAAAGGCATAGAATTTAGTTTGTCAGGTGATTAATTAAGGGCCTGAACAAATGAACTAAACGGGGAGGAATCCAGTTCAGACGGCTTGTTCCATTGTATCCCTATATGAAATGCTAAAATGTGTCGAGAGTATGTTAATGTATGTCTTTCGTTTAGTTTACCAATCAAGTTAGAAAGGCTTAATTTGCTAGCGAAATCGTGTGCTGTTAGCAGAGTAAACGTAAATCTAACACAAATGGAGGAAATGGATTTAGCTGATGGTAATTGGATTTACTGATGTTTTCATTTAACCGCAAACATTTCGTGCGCATTTATAGAACGCCTAAATAAAAAATCAATTACAAACACACTCAACCGAAAAATTCCGCGGCCATGAACAATTTTTAAGTAAACATTAGTTTCATGTTATTGATAAAATATTGCATCAAACTGGAATCTCATTTTCCACTCATCCTGGCAAATAAAAACAAGGTAATTAGTTTTCAACTGGATTGATGCTATGAAAATGTTACCTTTTATATCTCAGGTGAACAAACAAATAAAGTAGATTTAGCTGCTTGAATATAGCACAATGAATTAATGATCACGAATGGGCCATGGCCGAGATAATATTCTATATAATCTGAAAATGAAAGACCAATGAAGTTGATTTGAAGTAGAAGTGCATGTGTTTCCATGGCTGAGATTACTTCATTCAGCAGATATGGTCATTACTCTTTAACATATGGACTATTACAATGATTGAAATATTTGCTATAGGCGGACAGAATGGCAGCTGGCAGCTCAGCAGGACGTCTTCTCGATCCCTGATGTTACCGAAGAGGAACTTTGGGAAATCTGCAGACGTATTGAGAACAGCAAGGCTCCGGGTTTGGACGGAATTCCGAACAGGACTCTGAAGGTGGCGGTCAAGGCCAGACCAAGGTGGTTCGCAAGCACATTCGAATCGTGCATGGCGAAAGGAGTGTTTCCCGCCCAGTGGAAGAGGCAGAAGCTGGTCTTGCTACCGAAGCCCCGAAAACCACCCGGCGTGCCCTCTTCATATCGCCCTATTTGCCTCTTAGACATCATGGGGAAGATGTTGGAGAGGGTGATATACAACAGGCTGCTCCCGTTCATCGAGCTTGCGGGTGGTATTTCAGAGCGGCAATATGGGTTTCGGCGAGCCCGTTCTACGGTCGATGCAGTAGCAAAGGTCGTGGAATTGGCTCGAAATGCAATGGTCATGGGCAAATGCTGTGCTCTGGTGACGCTGGACGTCAAAAATGCTTTTAACTCAGCCAACTGGGGCTGGATTAAGGGCGCTTTGGCCAAACTGGGTGTTCCTAGCTACTTGTCTCGGCTCATCGAGAGTTACTTTTCGGACAGACTTCTCTGGTACGATACGGACGACGGGCCGAAGGAGTACATTGTGACAGCAGGTGTGCCTCAAGGTTTTGTATTGGGACCGCTACTGTGGAACATAATGTACGACGGAGTGCTTGACCTTCGCGTGCCGGAGGAGACAACGCTGATTGGTTTTGCGGACGACTTGGCGGTAGTTGCAATTGCAAAGCATCCCGAGGACGTGGAGCTTTATGCAAATGAAGCCATTCATACCATCAAGTCATGGTTACGAATGGTCAAACTGGATCTGGCGGACGAAAAGACGGAGGCGGTCCAAATTACCAACCGTAGGAAGAACAACACGGTTACCATCCGGGTTGGTAATCGTGAGGTCATCTCAAAGTCGGTTGTTAAATACCTGGGGGTGATGATCGATGCCAAGCTGAGTTTCAAGGGACACTTGGATTATGCGCGAGAGAAGGCGGCAAATGCCAGCTCATCCCTTGCAAGGATGATGCCTAACGTGGGAGGGCCGAAGCATAGCCGCAGGCTACTCATCGCGGGAGTGGTGAGGTCGATCCTGCTATACGCGGCCCCTGTCTGGGCGGGAGCGTTGAGCCACGCTGTCAACCAGAGGAAGATATGTTCGGCATACCGGCCAATTGCACTAAGGGTGTGCAGCGCATTTAGGACGGCGTCGACGGAGGCAGTGTGTGTTATCGCAGGAATGATCCCTATAGATCTTCTAGTGAGCGAGGCACACTGGCTCTACGAAAAACGGAAGGCAAATCCAGCCGAGGTGAATGCGAATTTCCGAAAAGCCATCAGGAGAGAATTGTGTGGCAAGTGGCAACAACGATGGGATAACTCCGACAAGGGCAGGTGGACCCATACATTGATCCCGTGTATCGAGGAATGGGTCAACCGAAAGCACGGAGAATTGAACTACCACCTGACACAGTTCATTACGGGACACGGTGGCTATAGGAAGTACTTGCATCGCTTCAAGTTGGACGAGTCTCCCAACTGTCCTGAATGCGGTGCTACTCTTGAGGACCCGGAGCACGTTATGTTCCATTGTCCCAGATTTCTGCAGCAGAAAAGGAGGTTGAACAGCATCTTAGGGGCGGACATCGAGCCCTCCAACCTGGTGGAAGAGATGTTGAAGTCGGAGGAAAACTGGATGGCGGAGTTGGATCGAGCTCGGAAGGCGGCGCGACGGAGACGTGACATGGACGAGCTGGTATAGCGAACCAGAGCCTCCCCCGCGAAGTAATACTTCACGGTGATCCCGCGGGGAGGGGCGGAAGAGTGGGGGTGGTTTTAGTGGGTGTGAATCCCACACACTGCTGCAACCTGGCGCAGCAGCGTCTTTCTAAGATTTCCACCTCCATCCATAAAAAAAAAAAAATATTTGCTATAGGCAATAACAATATGTCAAATTATCGTGGATTGGTATTCCACTAACAATAACCACCATATATAATGTCCAAAATTCGAGGAGGCTTCAGTTATGAAATGTTTTTGGCTTTCTCGTGGAACAGACTCGGCAAACGGCGATTATATTAGTATCGAATTTTTAAAAATTTCGCAATACCTTATTTCAATGTCTAGATTTTATTTACCATACTAATTGTGTGTATATTTGCATAAACTGCTGATTTTCTTCAGGTACCGGAAGAAAATAACCAATCTGGAACAGCACAGACGGGGTATTCCTTACTGAAACTTCAAAGCGCGACAATGTAAACACAATATAGCCATATAGATCAATGAGGAAATCTGGATGCACTTTGAAATCGTAATATTCATTGGAATTGAATGCTGCTTTATTGGGATCGATTGTCAATTTTGATCGATCTTGTCGTAAGGGTTCATGTTCAGGTTATCTGTCTTGCTCTTCGAGAATTCCAGCAGTTCTGAAATTATTCGCTTTTGGTCAACGATTTGTGTAGGTTGTTGCGATGTTTCGGCAGCTCGAAAGCTCAAATTTGCAAGTTGTCAAATCATGCATCGCGGTTGTCTGATTTTTCAGCGGGCCTTAAAGCTCTGATCCGTTCATGTTTTTGTCGTGGGTATCATTCTTCCCATGTTCAAACAGCCGTTGAAGTAAAGGCTTTGATTCGTTTTGTCTCCAGTCGCGAATCTTGTTCTTCAAATATTTCGGCAGCTCTACCTGCCTGCTTGGTTGATCTTCTAACGTTCGATTTTTTGGATGGCATTTTCAATAATTTTCAGAATTTTATGTTTCACCAATAACGAATCACAATCAGTCAATACTTGTTATCACGACTGGCTTAAAGGTTTATAGCGCTACGTAGTGGTGAGCTGCAACTTAGATAGAACCGAAATGTTTTTCATAGGAAAATACATATGCAGTAGGATCCCGATAATTCGTATACTCAAGAGATTGACGATTTGGTACGTAATATTGGGATTAGCAATTATCGGGAGTGCAAAATAAAGGAAATTAACTCTGGCACCGGCAAATTTGTAGGAATTAGTCAGAAGTGTGAATAATCGATGTACGAACTATCGGGATCCCACTGTATACACCTTTTTTCATAACCATCGGGTGAACGGTGTAGAAGTTGATCTGTCACATCCCCATCTACCAGCGAGCTACAACAACGTGGATGGAGCCAAAATATTTTCCACGGTTTCGGAGTCTAACAACGACAAACGGAATATCGAAATCCATTTTTACATAATAAATAAGAAACACCCATCGTCATCAACGATGCAAGAACACTAGACATTTCAATTTTGCGCCAAAGTCCATTAATTCAATATCCCTGAAGGCTGTCGTTGACCTGGCCTACGCCATTATCTATCTGACCCGGGGTCTGGCACGTCTTCTTTTTTACCGTAAATACTGCCCTTAGAAACTTTCCCGGAAGCGTCATTCTCCCCCATATGGATTAAATGATCCGCCCAGCGTAACCTATTGATCCGGATTTTATCCACAACCAAAAAACAGTGGTATCGTTCGTAAATTGCATCCTTGTATAGGTTATGGAATCGCCTGCGTAGGAGTCCAAAAATTCTTTGGAGGATTCTTTTCTCGAACGTGGCTAAGAGTTCATAATTTTTCTTAGTGAGATGCTAATTTTCTGAGGAATACATAAGACTGGCAAGATCATAATTTAACTTGTACAGTGACCTTATGGTGAGACGTTTCAAACGAACAGTTTTTGTAAGCTGAAATATGTTAGGCTCTGTTGGCTACCAATAACCGTTTGCGGATTTCGTCATTATAGCTGTTACCGGTTGTGATTTTTGCTCCTAGAGAAATTATCATCGAATCCAAAGTTGTATTCTCCTTTCTTTATTGTTCTCAGTTGACCAGTGCTATTTGATGTTGTTCTTTCCTTCGTTTTTGATGCTAACCTTGCGCATATATTTTGTCTTACCTTCTTTAGTGTGTAGCCCAAGATTGTGCACCTATTGTCACCTGCCCGATCTGGATGAAAACGGTTTGAAATTTAGTAGCGCAGTTGGGCGGAGTTAAAATGGATGGTGCCTCTCATATTTACATCATCATCACCGATCATTTTTTTTTCAGAGTCAGGATAAAAGGGTGGAATTATAGGGCATCTCCTTGTATTAGATCGTTGTTGATGCAGAATGATCTCGAGAATAATCATGTTGTTGTCTGTTATCTGGCCCGCACATTGGTCAGTATTAGCCTAGTCAGTCTTAACAAATTAGTCGAACTACCGAATTCTCTCATGACGATGTTTTTCCCTGGATACTTGCATTGGGTTTTTTGGGTTGGGTTACTTCTAACCACGTGGCCGGTCTCACTCTGAAGCCTTACAAATACAAATTTTACAATGTTTGCAAGTGCTATTCTCAGACCCCTTGTGTTACCTTGCTGCCTTCTATGTTTTATGACTATGATCGCTCATAGTGTGGTCATGGTTTACTTCTTTCGAAACAAAAGAAAGCGCTTCGCCGATTTGGGCCTGATTTTTTCGTGATTTGATCAGAAGGTACACTTTTAATAATTGTTTGAATTGACACCTTTTTTCATCCTATAACAGGGGCATCTCAAAAGAAATCAAAACAAATATTTGTCATCCGACTTATATGTATTCTTTTAGTATGTGAGGACCAAGAAATCGATCATTGTTTTTTTTTTAATAGACTAATTGGAGCTAAGCTTGGCTTATTGTATAACAAATAAAAAAGATAAATTATATTGGCCTCTATAGTAGCTCCTAGATTTTTGTTGAGGTGACTTCCACCATGAAGTCAGTGGTAATTTCCGTATTAACTTCCACCTCTACTCATACAACATTTAATTATAGGCTAGCGAGTTGATAAGAGTCCATCGAATTGCAAAATCACTTAGCTTAAAGCAGAATTTGCTCCAAAGTGAAATAGAAATACCGGAGTAGATATCTACTACATTTACGAAGCAATTAAATTTATTATTTTAGAAGGCAGCATAAAAAGAGTATTACTAATTACATCTAAGGCGGCAACAATTGAGAGGCACTCTATATTCCGTCATCGTATAAATTAAACACAGCTTGGACTGATCTTATCTATTAGCATAAAGTTCTATACCGTTATTTCCAGCTGAACCTACACCCCTTATTTTTTCTCCCCCAAAGAAACGAAGTTTAGTTCGTTTTCACCTTCACCCGTAGCTATGTATATTTGCCAGCCGCTGCGTCTTTAGGTGAAGTGCTAAAAGAACTTTAAATATGGCTAATCTACTTCTCAAGTATTCAAACCATGTAGGACACTGATAAATCGTGAAGCGAAGTGAAAAAGCGTTTGAATGAAAAATTCAAAAAAAAAAATAGAAAAAGGATAAAATGCTAAAATATCTCTCTGGAGTCCACGAAACTCTTGAATCCAACAATCCAAACAATAGATACAAGTCTGTACGTAGCGAAACGTTTCATAGATACAAGTTAGGTGTTTAAAAGCACACGCAGGGAAATCTGCGACTCATTTAAATTCAAGACAGATCGTCAGTGCTAGGGAGTTTTATTTTTAATGTTCTTTCAACCTGGCCCTGCACTGTGTATTTTTGAGTGAATTGTGACGAGTGCGAGCACCTGAATTGGACAAATTGAACAGTCATGACGTACTTTTATTTCATTATAACTTTCTTATCTGAAAAACCTGAAAAATTTGAATAAATTTAGGAAAGAAAACATTGCTCTATGGATTGCCAATGAGTGTTCGCAGTTGGAAAAAATTACTCAGGTTTTTCTGGGTAATGGGCAAATTTAAATCTGGAATTTACTTTTTATTCATTGGAAGTGTCCATAGTCTCGTCAAATTTACAATTACTCTTCTCATCGAACAAATTTCTGTTCTCTTGTCCCAACATAACTCCTGCCATGCACAAATTAACGATAATCTTCAATATATCAATCCGAATCCTTTTATTGCTTACTTCCAACGAAAAAAAAATTTGAACAAATGCTATTTTTGACACTGCGCTTTTGGTCCTTTCTCCTAGTGTGTTTCCTTTTTTTATTTTGGAAATAATCCTTGGTATTCAACTGCACATCAACTGCTTTTGTGCCAACAAAAACGCATTCTTGCAATAAACGCAGTCATACCGTTCACGACTGAAATTCATCACAGTCTCCGAACGTGTCAAAATGGCCAGCTGAAGCAATTCTTGCTTTTATTTAGCAATTCGTGGTGAACTGACGTTCTTCATTGTGCATATGAATGTGTTTTATTGTGGAGCGTGAAGCTCCAGCTCTATTGCTGTTCGCGCCCATAGGTCGTGTCTGAGCATATGCAAGATAAAGCCCTAGCCCGGAAACAGTTCTCCCCGATTAGTGTAGAACAAGTGCTATGTTTGCATATTTCCTTCTTTGCATCTTTCACGTCCCGTACGTAGGCATATACGTATTTATGTGCTCTGCTGCAGGTCTAGTGTGACAATGGCTGTTTTTATATAGAAGCCTCGGAATACAGGACTGCGCTCTAAACTGTTGTCGCTGCTATTACAATTTCCCTCATCTACAACCGATTTTTCATCCTCACGTGAAAGGCGAAATGAAATCCAAGCATCATGTAGTATGTGTGCTGTTTGGAGGTCTATTTACCAGGTGGCATAGTTTCCGTTCGTTCTACCTCAGAACATCTGTCAGGCGGCAGCTTAGAACATCCATCAGACGATACAGTCTCGAAAGTTCCCCTCATTTTCAATTGTGTACCTCCCTAGGACGCAAAAAATCAAATTCTCAGGATTACATTACTTTGAAAATATTTAAGAGGCATTCATTATATATACATTCATTATATATACATTCATACATATAGACTTTCTGCTATATTCAAAATAATAGAATATAGACCGACAAAAATAAGAAATGAAATGGTCCTTCTGCTAATAAAGCTGATGGAATCCACGATGACAATTCGTAGGAACTTTAAGGTTTGAAAATAGCTGTTTTCCCAATGGATAACATTTTGAATAGTATCAATTTTCTGAGCCATGAATAGAAATCATCCACAAGGATTTTGCTTTCATATCCATGGTTTTTCTTCGTTGTGGGTCTAATAAGTTTTTTTCGTTTTCACTGGAAACCAAATGATGAGCTGACCGTCAGATCAATTCATTATGTGGTATTTAATCTTAATTGTTGTTTTCTAATACTATATTTATTTTACACTATTACTATTTAGAGACAAATAATCGTATAATTTGGCTTGAGTAAATTCAGAATTTGTCTTTGTAAAAACTGACAATTTAGATTTGGAATAAATGCATTCCATACAGAAACATACTTAGGAAAAGAAAACAATCTTTGCAAACATAAACTAGGTTCAGAAACTTGAACGTACATATGTATGCATATGGTTGCCAGATTAACCGAAGAAAGAGAACATCTAAACGAAAGTCTAGAGAAATAATGTACTGGTATTCTCTGGAAATGTAAAAGTGCAAACAAACCAAGGAAGACGAGCTGCTCATTGTTAATACGACCCTGTTAATATCTGACATGCTCTATCTCAAAATTACAAAAAATAGACTCTCCGCCTTATTTTCACTAATGACGAAAATCACTTCTATGTGCAATCTAACAAAACTCTCAAAGAGCGCTTTTGAAAAAAGACTTTTTGAAATTATCAGCATTTTGAATTTCAACCAAGTCGCGTCAAGAAAATTCAGGAGACCGGCACCTGTCAGTTACTCATCAAAATATGAAAGGGTCCAAATTAATTTCATGTATGAAATGTCAAAGGGACGGTGAAATATGATTTCGTGTCTTGCCACACAAATAACTCCACGAAAACCCCGCTGAAAGGAAGATAAAGGAGATATTCAAAAGAAGTCGATTGCCATCGCCCGGCGAAATCCGGTTTCTTTACCGTCAGGTTTATATTGTTGGGCAGATCATTTCAATGTGAGTTACCATTTAATAAACAATCTTAATAATATACATATGACTGAATTTTAGAATTAGAATTTAGAATTTTGTATCATTATTATTCAAATATGAAAAATATTTGAATTGAAAGAAGATCTTGGGGATTTTATGCAGTTCTCATTAGATCCCACTTTCAAAACCTCAGAACGGCTCAACCTGAGAAAATTCGACCTGCAGCTGCGAGATGGCAAGGGAAGCAGAAGATAAATGAGCCTAATTCAAATTAAGTCACAGAAAAAGGTCCCACAGAATATTCAACCGACCCAAGGTCGGAATCCCGCTCAGCGCAAATCCACTTTTTTGCGGCCAATGAATCTTTCAGAAACGTTCATTTCATGGCCGTCCAGGCAGAAATGCCAGTGAAATTTCTTGTACCTCTGTATTCGGGCATGATTTCCAAGAAAGGCTTGCAAGCATTGTCTGTTTTTTGGCTATTTTTAAATCAGACACAGTTATATAGATAATGTGGGGAATATCCAATTCAGATGCATATACATATATCTGCGTTCTTAATATGTAGCGATATTCAATTTCAATGTAAACATATATAAGTACGCTGCGTATGATGTGGAGCAGAAATATCCAGATGCGCATATATGCCCGTGTAAAGAAAACCGGGTGCTCTGAGATTACGAGGAAGACGGGACAGCTGTCGACCTGTCGACCAGACAAATACCAAGTGGTCGAGGAGATCTTCCACGCAGTGACAACAGGAGACGCTGTATTCACTTTGACTTGCTGGCCGTGATCCAGTAAGGGAATGTCCCAAGGTTCATTTAAGACCATCACACTCGAGTCTATACAGGGACTCATCTGAAGTGGCTTTGGTCACAAAACCTTAACAGGGATATACTGGTACCATGGGAATCAGGGTAGCCCGCTAAACTTACATGTCTCAGGAGAATTCGAGGCTCATGTACTTTCAACTCTGTTGCAACCCCTTAGTAGGAGTTTCATGGGGGTTGTTGTTACGTCCTAGTGGATGAAAATACCTTGGAAGCTCAAACGTGTATTTGTGTTTCAACTCGAATGCCGTACTCCTTAGTTCGGTAGAGATTTAGGTATGTCATGCATTTTCCAATAAGAATGCAGAGCCATACACTGAGTATAGACTGGTGCCGTTGTTGCTTGTCACAGCGTAGCTGTGATTGTGATCACATAATCAATTTGTGGCTTAAGAAGACGTGAGGTTAAGTCAATTTGGCAGGTACTCACCTTAAACCATCAAGCACGTAACTGTGCAGAAACCTGCGATGTTCAATTTAGATGAGTATATATAATGACTTGTGCTATAACCGATAATGTGCAACGTTGGTTCTGCATGTATACCGGGGAATTTAGAAATAAAGGAAGAAATATTTTGAATTTTTAGCTAAGTATAAGTAGGAAAATATCAATCTAAAGTTCCTTGCATAAGAAAAACACTATTGGATTACTATAGAGAAGTCATATATTAGTTTGAAGGCATTGCATTGCTCTATGAACAGTTTGAATATGTTAAATTCATATTTTATCAGAAAGTTCCCTTACATTGTTTCTGATAAATATATCGAAAAAAAAAAAAACAGGAAAAGAAACTGCAAATACAATCAGAGATGATCCTTTGTAAAATTCAGGAAAAATAAGTTTATAAGTTTTGGAGAAAAAGGAAGGGCAAGAGAAAATGCTCGAGTTCATTGTCATTTCGACTCATTTATTTCCGTAAACTAAACAGCAGACCCCCTTACTCAAATCCAATTTAATCTTTTTTCGTGAGGTATTTATTGTCCAACATGCACTTGAAGTTACGGTATGCCCATGTACAATCATCTTCATCGTCATGTTTGTCATCGATACACTTCTTAAGATCATCTTTGTTCGTTGCAACTACGTCTCTAATGACAATTTGATCATAGAGTCGGTCGACATCAAATCCCTTAGCATTATTCCAAACTCCGATCTTTTCCGTTGTACATTTGATATGGCAACGGACAGATTCTTCATCTTCATATTCGAATTTTTTGATTTTCTCAACCAACGGTGCTGGAACGTTATTCAACTTGAAACATTCGTCACGGATTTGAAAAGCTTCTTCTTTGGGTTTTGGTTTCCAGTCATCTGCACTACCCTATTTATTTATAAATAAGTAATTTATAATTAATTATTCTTATATCCCTACGATGAAGACTTATTTTCTACTTACGAGAATGATGCAAGCGAACAGGACGATGAAAACTTTCATTTTGATATATGTGCTCGTTAGTACTTGCGTTGATACCTTCTGTATCTCTAACAATTTCTGAATTTAAACTGTTGCACTTCTTCTAAAGTATCTAACTTTTATAGGTAACTGGCGCATTATTGGGATTATTCATAAAAGAAGTGCTGTCAATCAAAATATGAGAAATTGTACCAGAAGATTGTTAGGAAAAAAATGAATTCTTAGCCACTATTGATAATGACATAAATGCGCGTCTTGAAGAAAATACACTATACTCGTATATGTGGAGGTACATATATTACATATACTATAAATTCTAAACAGAGGTAAGAACGGATTATGGAAAATTTTTCGACGGATCTTTAACTACTTTGAACGGTTACTGACCAGTATTTTCAAGGTAGTACACTGCATGATATAATAACCTATCCGATGTGCATACGCATGGCGGCTACCCGTTAAAACGAATAATCCGTTTTCGTTTTTAACTACAATACTTCTTTGTCTATGTTTACAATGGGTCTGCTTTTGAAACGCAAGCTTATATAGTATTTAAAACAAATAAATAATGCTTTTAATTTGCATCCGTGTGACATTGATGAATTCATAATCCTCAGTTCTCTTCTTAACTTGCTAAAGTGGGTTCGGTGGAAATATACTTTTAACTCATATTGTATCCCCACAAGAGTTGAAATACGATGGACGAGAACACAGACTCTACATGCAATTATTCAAAGCTGCTCAATACGATAGAATGTAGCTTGGAAGGAAAAAAAGTAATCATTTTGATCATTCCACTTGTATGCGTCTCCCAAGTTTAAAAAAATTGATTTTTCTATAGAATCGCCTTCCCAAAATAACCTCAAGCGCTTTAAAAGTAAAACTCGTGTTAGAGACATGAGGTCCAGAGGTTACTTTTGTTGGAAAGTGCAAAAAATATTCAGAAATGGCATATGAATAGATTAAACATAAAGTGGCCAAGGCCCGTGATGTATAAGGAACTAATCGGGGGATCAGGAATCAACGTTTTTCAAAAGTCATCACTTGATTTCATGAGCATTTGTTCCAGTACACCTCTGTTTACAAGAGGCTTAAGTTTTTCTCATTAGTTATTTGCATGTCATGTTATGCAATAAAACCCAGAAAAAAAATCGAATGTAAATTAGCCGTTACAGTCTTTCTTAGAGCAACTCTAGATTCTGCAGAAGTCATGCAAAGAAAATCAATTTTAACTTTAAAATCCTGGGAAATATTCTGCTAGCAACTTGCCATATGTTGCTGTTAGTGAATATACACAGTGCATGTCTCCCACATATTCATCATCGCCAGGGTGAAAATCTGTTCAAAGATACTCATTTTCACTTTATTGAAAAATTATTAATGAAAAGCTTGATTATTTTCGCACCTTTTCTCGTTGAAAAAAAAAAAAACAATAAAAGCAGAGCAAGTTAATATATAGATTAAAGCCCTTTGTTCCTTCTCACATTCGATGCAAAGAATCCTTTGTTTTCATTAAAGAAAAATGAAAATGAAGGAAAACCTAAGCATTTTCCTTTTTGCGTGACTTGAATTCACAGCATAATTTCTTCAACACGAGAAGCAATGACATCCCAACTTGCTTCAATGCCCTAAGACTGCTTTGTTACATTTACCTTGGGCTGATTTCGCACCGTAATAACGAAAAGGTTGTACCACCCTTGCTGGATCCATTAAGAAAACGAAATTCAAGTAATGTGCCCCTAATTTCAACTCGCTGAGGATTTCTTGCAATTCTGAATTTTAAAGTGGCAAGGACAAGATCCCACGGCATTTCGTTCCGATGTAGATGACACGTAGGAATTGTGGTCGCAAATTATTTCGAAATGTGTTAATTGAAAATTCTTTTGAAGATGAATTTGAGCAAAATGGGAATTCAGAATGTTAAAAATTAGAAAAATAAATTTACAATTTTTATTATTTTGAATAAGACTTAACTGAATCTAGTCTGAGTTAGGATCAGCGCATTATACAAATGTAGAAATTTCAATAGGCAAATTTACATTATATTAGATACTCGTATATTTCTTTCTAAAGTTTTATATACAACAAAACCAGGAGGTGGTCTTGATTGAAATATTGTCAGAACATCAAAAACACAAGCGAATCCGCATGGCTCAGTAAGATTCTATTCCAGGAATATAAGAGCCCATCCTTTTTTAAAAAGTCGGAAGGCTCCTGGGCGGCATCTTCTTGGAGCTGCTGTTTCAGATGTACTTTCTCGCCAGCGAGGAGAACTATGAGTCAGATCTTTTCTTGGAGGGTCTGCGGTCACCCCAGCCGTGCGAGAAATCAGCAATTACTGAGGATAAGATCGGCTGGGCTATAAGCAGCTTCTCCGCATATAAATCTCTGGGCCCAGATGGCATAATGCCAAAGACAAATCCACAGAAGCCGCTCTCCACGAATTAATTGGCAAGGTTGAGCACTGCACTCACTGCAGTACAAGCAGTATACCCTAGCTGCCTTCTTGAATGTAGAGGGAGCATTCAACAACGTTAGTACCACCGCCAATAAGGAAACCTTGATTAGTATTGGATTGGAAAGACATCTAACCCATTGGAGGCGCTTACTTGACCAGAATTGTGAACAAAGGCACGCCTCAGGGTGGCGCGGTGGAGGTAGTGGCTTATGTCGACGAATTGGTGATATTAGTGTCCAATATGAGTGACATCATGGAAGGAGCTTTGCAAAAGGTATGCCTGTGTGTCGCAAGATTTGGCTCGGCATAAACCCTACCAAAACTATTTTGATGCAATTCACCACCAAGACAAGAGTACCTGGATTCCATCTACCACGGCTGAATGAACAAAGATTAGTTGCGCGAACTCCTACGGCCCCAGTAACATCCTAGATGAAGTACCTCGGGAAATCTGTGCACTCCGCACGGACTATGCCAGGCGCAAGTTGAACTTGACGAAAAACTTTGCTGTGGGTTTTTCAACTAGGAAGACCGGCGGCCTGTTATAAGGTTTTCACAGATTATGCTTCACCGATGGATCAAAGATGGTCTGTTGAGTTAATGCGGGGGTTTTCTCGATTACAAACAGAGTATCCGAGTCGTATAGTTGTATGGAAGTTTGTCAAAGGCTGGAGCATGATCCGAACCCCAAGCGTAACATAGCCATTCCGACCGACAGTCAAGCGGCCATTAAGGCCTTGTACTCAGCGACGCAGCAGTGCAGAAACGCGCTGAATAGTCTGGGCGGCACGCTCAAGGTCACCCTCCTCTGGGTTCCCGAAAAGTTTGCAGATAATTCTCAGTGTTTGCTTTCCGATTTATTCTACTTTCTTCCATTTAACGGAGAAAGTTATTGATTTAATAAAGAGATGCGAATCTATACGTTTTTTTATCGGTTGAATTTTTTTTATTAAATTCGTCTTCTACTAATGAACAGTATGGTTGAATAATGATACCAATAACTATACAGACGCGCTTTTATGCCTTTATTTAAACCTAGTTATGTTCGATCCAACATACCACTGAAGAAATTTTTATATATTATGATGGCATTGTATGTATTCCATCGAAAATTGTATCTATCATCACATATTAAGCTTGATATCAGAAACTCAAATGTTCAAGTTGTTAGATATATTTTTACTTATATATCATTATGAAA
This sequence comes from Hermetia illucens, assembly GCF_905115235.1. Lineage (NCBI taxonomy): Eukaryota > Metazoa > Arthropoda > Insecta > Diptera > Stratiomyidae > Hermetia > Hermetia illucens. The sequence goes on from NC_051852.1 coordinate 394,232, forward strand.
CTGTTGTCGTAGAATGTTTATTCTAATCATCATATCATAATGGAATTATGTTTCATATAGCTAACCTGACGCCTAGTTAATAAAACGTGAAAATAATAGCCCAATTTATGGCCACAAGACTGCCACTTTGGTTTCGATAAAATTTTCATTGCCTGTCATGACATATATACTCGTATATTCGGGAGAAGAAAATCCATTGCTATACTCGTTCGTACATAAATTCCTACACATATCTTCTACATACAGGAAGTAAGGATAATCATATATAACATCGGCGCCATATGTTCAAAGACTGGACAATGAAACGCTGTCACGCATAAAATGTTTAAATCACAGACAGGAGTTTCTACACATATTCCATGAACCTTTGGGCTTTCGGCCGACCCACAGTAAACATGCATTCCAACTATGTCTTCACAAAAACTTATTCAAATGATTCAGTAGTCTGAAAATACCGTACCCTTTTGATTGGTTTTATAGCCTGACCCGAGAGTTTAGCCTTATAAACGAGCACTTGTATGAGTATACCATATTTCCCAGTCCGCATGTTAACTGAAGAAAGGAAAACTGAAGTGTTCGGATGGACGTCATAAGAATCGGTACTTATTCTACAGCTTGGGATGGACAAAGTATATTCTTTATGCAGATATTTTATCTTGGTAAAATGTGTACATAGACCATCTTAAAGATAATAGCGTTCAAGCGACCTACATGCATCACAACACATCACATTTTTTACGGTCTATGTCGAAACATCGAACCGGAAAACGTTTTTAGGCCTCTAGGTAACTTCCCGTTTTCACTACGTCCTAATCTAATCTATAGAAAAAAAGCATCGGCCGCCAAATTACTGTATAAAATTTTGTATATATATATATATAATATATTACTATTTTGAACTTATGTTGATGATAGAAATCTTTCAATTGTCATTTCAGGTGATTTCTTCAATACATAAAAATATATTGTGAAGCAAATTGGTAAGTGACTTATCACTTGATTATTTAATTTAAAGCGATTTTCCCAAATGTTGAGAATAATAACAAAATACAATGTATCACTATTTATCTCGCGGTGTGATGGGTTATACGTATAACCAATGGTGATTTTCAAATTAAAAAGGAGGTACCTCGAGTTCCAATATATAGTGAAATCTACAGGGAACTAGAGTGCCTCAATTTGCTAAATGTAGTTCTAAATAACAAATAACTGCCAAATTGTCTCCCTTCAGCCTCTTTATTCAAACTTCAGTACAGCGTTTTCATTACCTAATGGATTTTGTGTATTTCAAGTGGAACCCACCCAGCTTTTCCGAATTAATACAAACAATAATGAAAATTTGAAATTTTAGACACTTGTTCAAGTAGGTGAAGAAAAACATCAAAAGTTATGCAAATTTCTCTCGTTTTGAGTTTTGTTTAATAAATACCACTATCATCATTAGAATCCCTTCATCGTTTATCAAAAACGTCGCAGCTACGTTCAACATGATATTTCAAGGCAGCTAAGTTTAATTAATCGTGAAATATTTGCAATCCTCGAAAGGAGAGCTTTTTGCCGAGAAAGGAAACTAAAGAATAATTTTAGCTCTGGGGGAAAGTAAGGAAGCTATTTGGTAAATAGAGTCTTGAAAAATTAACTCACTGTTGACTTCATTTGTCCAAACCGCAATAGCATGTAAAGTAAACCCTTCAAATAGATACATGTATTCATGCGAGGCAACCTTTTTTTATTAAATCAATTACTGGATATTCCTTTCCTGTGACACATTTTATTTAATTTAAGTCTCTTTTGAAAGATACGAAAATATAGTAGAAGTTTGTAGCCATTTTTCAACACAAATGACTTTGACAAATCACTTTATACCCTATGTTGACATTTCCACATGTCCTTTCTGCAACCAGCCTCGCAAAAAAAAGTGAGAAATAAAAATAAACCTATCCGTCCCACCATCTATTTTCGATACGTATCTCAACTGAATTGCTTGACTTAAAATTTTACTCAATACTTAAATATTAAAGTTCTGTCCCGCTAAAATATCAGATAGCAACCCCGCTTGAGCTCCAAAGCAAATGTATCAACCCTAGGCCAAAAGAAGGGAAAGAAGGAGAGAATCATGAGTTGAAAAAAGGATATGGATGATCCGAGCATAACTTGATTATAAAGTATGCCAAAAGCATCCTTCCTAGCGAAGGAAGACCAAATAATAAATAGCCAGAAGGAACAATGTCCGAAATGAAAGACGCTATGTCAAGAGAGGACAGGAGCGAAAGATGGAAGTATAACTCCCACTTGTTTTTTAAAGAGAATAATAGGCTAACTTCATTTCATGATTTGAAATTCGAGATGAAATTCTTCCAGTGTACACCGTGGGACTTGGAGAGAATTTCGCGCGAATCATCTCTCTTCCTCATGAAAGTTTCAAATTGTAACCAATTTGTAATCTTTGCATTTGCTTTCGTAAAACGATAATTGATTACATTGAATCATAAATATAAATCACCGGAGAAAAAGGTAGACTAATGTGATAAATTCGGATGCGAATACAATGGCACATAGTGCAGCTAAAATAATCAAACTACGAACCATTGTGGCCTTTTTTCCAAGTTTGAAGCGTATTTATGAATAGAAACTATACAACGCTTTTCAATCGACCCGAAGAAAATGTAAAGAGAAGAATTCCACAAGGAAAGGAGGATCTGCATGTAGATGAAAGTTCTTCGAACAGCATGAGATAAGATTACTACGTATAGAATAGAAACTCTACTTGCAAGTCACGTCTGTTTCATAAATTATAATATTCGAATGTAATCCATGATGGGAAAAATGTATAGTGTGATTAATGGATTGAAGTACATTAGTGAAGGATTATTCAGATTTTTTAGGCTTATACACACAAGCTTCCACACCCAGATGTGAGTGAAATAAATTGAAATTTTCATGATGCAGTGTATTTTTGTCAACCGTAAAATAAGGATAAGATTTCGGAGTAGTGTTAAGTTTCGAATGATCTTGCAATTTAATATGTCAGATTTCACGGCATATAAAGGAAATTGATCGAATAGTCAATAAGGTTCATATGATTAATCTTAACGACGGAAACATCGAACGATTTAGGTTGATCTGCTTCTACACGAAATTTGTTTCAAAAGGAATGCGTATCTTCACTGCTGCATCACAAGTAAAAAAAAGGTTTTGTACCAGGACAAAGGCTGCATCACCTTTGCCTGGGAGCAGCGTTTTTTACGGTTGACAGGTGGTATCCATCCTTTTTTAATTCGCAAAACACAACGTGAGTGCGAATTATATCGAAACCTAAATTGGTCAGGTGATATTGCTGGTGCTGCTTCAGCCAACAGTAATTATCTAACCCTAGATTACTAAATTATCGTTAAATTTGACAGGACAAAATTACGATTCCCAGAAAACAAAGTTTGTATCACTCCCGCGTCGTCCCCTTCAGAGGGAGTCAGAAGAATTCAGATGTTCCTTTATCTCAGTTTCGAAAAGGACAGTGGCAGATAAGGTTTTATCCTTCGAGCTTGCTAGCTAGTTAAAACACTACAATATGACCTTGGAGTGGTTATAATAAAAGAAAAATAATTATTCGAGCAAAAAAATGGACTATGAAAGTTAGCAACCAGGAATGCGACCTACTTCCAGAAATATCTTATATTTCACCAAGGGTCTTCAAGAAGAAACTCGTAATAACTCTAAAGTGTCTAAAGTGTATATTGATGAGCAATTAGTTGAATCTAGAGGTCGTTGTTCCTTTGTTGTTCTACATGCTATTAGGCATGTAGGCTCAAAAAATACAATATCAAAATTATAATGGCAACTGATGTAAACCTTTCTTGGGCAAAGAAAATTCGCTATGAAAGAAGCTTACTTTTCGGTTTGGGATATCTTAGACACTGATTTCTTATAAACCAAGAAAAAATAACACCGTATTTTATCCATTGTTTTAACAATATTGCGATAAATACTACTAATTCAGAAAGCTAGAAAGGAAGCATAAATACTTCGACATTGCGACAAAATTTCAAAGAGCTTTTAAAAGGTATCTAACGTATTGAATCAGTAATTTTCCAAGAACGAAATCAACCTACCCTTGTTACATGGAAAAATTCCACATCATCCACAAGAACTGGAACTTCATCAGATGTTATACGATTCAGAATCGTGGTGAAGTGTTCCTTCCACCTTCTCAGCTGCTCATCATCATGAAAAAATTGTTGCTATTCGCGACAGCTTCTGCTTACCGCACTAACGCAATGTACAAACTCTTTTTGTCAAGGCGTACGTTACACAGCATTTTTCGTACTTCATCACTTTTTTGGAGTTCCAGAGCGTCGTATTCGCCCTCATTTTCAGTCAGCCAAGTTTTGTGGCGTTCTTTTGAAGCATAGCCGAAAACTTCACCCACACCGCTAGTAAAGGCACTTTTAATGGTGGTCTTGTGTTTATCAATATTTCCAAGCAGGGGTTCAAAACTATTGTTGTTTAACCTTGCAAAAAAGTTTTCCCACTATTGAATGACATCCGCATCACATTGACTGGTCGCCTTCCATTTGAGACTGAGATGATGGTCCCTTCCAAGGCCGAGGTCAACAACCCTTTTATTGTGCACATGCGAAAGACAACTTCTAAATTTACTGCACATCGCGATATGACCCAGCTGGTTACGTATTCGTTGTCAATCATTCAAAAGCCCAACCGATCTTATGGCAGACCCTGTGCTCGACCATCGACCGATGATGAAGCGGTAAAAGTTGCAAAAGTCTGCAAACCGTTTATAGCAGTTATCCGTTCAACCAAGATAATGTGTCCTTCGTGCCAAAATAATTTGTTGTCGTACCCAATCAGCCAGTCAAGACTATGAGAAATCAGCTCCCAGGTCGTAAGAGAGCGTCTCGCAACAACATTCACTATTAGATTGACGCTTACTATCACTAGAGTTTCCAGAATACAAAAGGGAGAATAGCACTCTTAAAATTCCCACGATCTAACTTTGCTTAGACGCAGGCTGGCCAGCTTACGCTGCCGGAATTTTCGTTCGAATTAAGGAAGGGTTTTCAATTCCGTAAACGAAAAACCGATCAATAGCCAAGGCTAGTAGCTATGAGATAAGTCCCAATCGGAGGCATTGTTGACGTTTCGATAGCAAGACAGTTTCGAAATTTGCAGGTTGTCAGTCCACAAATTTATATCCCTTCTTGTCACCTTGCAGAAAGTACTTTGAGTGTATGCTTAGACCCTAACCCAATAGGGGAAGCATGCAATAATACCCATAATCCCGCTTCTTCATTTCACTATTCCTACTAGAATCTTGAGGATACAATCAGTCTAGTGGAATGGTTTCCACTTTCTACAAATGTGTGGCGAAAGATGACTTCAGTGGAGAAGAGGTTTTAAATTATATTATTTCTTCTGTAAACTTAATTCCAAGGATAACATTTTCGATTTTTGAGTGGACTCAGATGCCCTGATGAAAACTGTTCCAAAACTAACTGCGCTTAAACTTTAGGAATATCATTCAATGATTTAATGGTGTCCAGATATACTGAGTGATGGAGCACAAGGCTATCATACGGACGATCGCGGTTCAAATCTCACTGGTGGTAGTGGGATTTGTATCGTGATTTAACTTTGGATACCAGTCGACTCAGCTGTGAATGAGTACCTGAGTCAAATCAGGGTAATAATCTCGGGCGAGCGCAATGCTGACCACATTGCCTCCTACAATGTACTGTAGTGTACCGTTACAGTCTTAAATGAAGTGCTCTAACACACTTCAAAGCTCTGATCCAATATGGATTGTTGCACCAACGATTATTATTATTATTCAATGATTTCCTCAGACATAGATTTAAAATGATAAAGCCTGTCAAATCTTCGAAATACTTCAAGGGGTCGGATGTGCAATGACTTTAATTATTCACATAATCATAAACAATTATGTACTGCTCGGAAATCTAAATACTTAGAAATCCACTTGTCAGCTAGCGAAAAATCTTAATTCAACCTATTTACTTTCATTTAACGATCATTATAACAATCTCAATGCTACTAAGCAAATTAATTTTCGACTTGCTGGAAAGTAGATAAAAAAGGTGCTCTAAAGCAAATTGAAAGGTGAAAGATCCAGGAAAAATGTTTAGTCATCAGAAACAACCAACCAAGTCTACCAGAATGGCTGGTACATCAAACAAAAGTAAATTACAACCTCCTTTTTTCCTTATCGATAAAGAGGACGAATTTACTCTACTTCAAACAAAACGAAGGGAAATTACAACCCATAGATATCTCCCTATTGTACATATATTTTACTTGCTGTGTCCTTTTAACTTTTAATGAGCTTAAGCAGTGGAAACTTTTAATTATCTTCAAGAGTAATATCCTTGACCTTCTTGTCTCTGTCTGGAACTAACAAATTTTCTGTTGAAAATGAGGGAATCCGCCTGTCACTGAATGGATAGGTATCTTGTTGTTGTTTTTATATCGGTGTCATTAAGGTACTTCTATCATTAGTTTCTAATAGGAAGCAATCTTCCCCTATTTAGACTGTACAAACAATGTAAGTGGCATTATTAAAATAAGGCCCAACACTGATTTTCATTATTTTAGATGATGATTATTTTTGTTGTGAGCCAAACGAGGCTCAGATGCAGCTAGGTTGGTTTGATGTTAAGTCTGTTTTGTTGTAATAATTCCTGGATTTATTGTTCTACCTCGGATGCGTAACAGAAACTGAATGTTGTAAATTCAAACAAATTTAGGCTTTCTTGCCTAATCAAGTTCGCAAAACTGATGATATGCGCCCAACCATGTAATGTATGTATGTAAATTATGAACTCAAACCAACTAGTAATACCTGCCATGCGATTTGAAACGGTTATAATGTTTTAATAGAATAAACTACGATGGCTCGATAACTGAACTTTGCAAGTTGATATTCAGGAGCCGTAAAAATTTCTCATAGGTAAATGACCGCTTTTCTCATTTCTATGTGCGGCACGTAAGTATGTGATGTGCGTACTTTTAATTTTGCACAAATTCCACTTTGTTTTCAAGTATGTAGCCAGCTAACAGTATTCGTGAAATTTTTATTGATGTTTATAAACAATCGCAATGTAAAACTACTTCATTTGGGGAGTTATATTAAAAATGTACACAGATGGAAGTAGCCAACTGTCCTATAGATAAGAACAGAGAATTGCAAAAGCTGTTCCAGCTCCCGAATTGAGCGTCAACTGCAGATAAGTGGGTACTTCGTTAATTAACCAATTTGAAATTCTAATGGGATCGGAAAAGGAAAACAATCACAACTGAAACTAAAAGTCTCATGTGAGCAAACATTTGTTTAAGAAATTTTTCACATCAGAGATCCACATTCTCATTCTGCTTTGTCATATTTTTGTTATTCAGTTAAGTATGGCCAAGTAAAAAGGGTTATATTCATCCTCTTGTTAAACGGACTCTGGCTTGTCATCAAAAATTTAATGAGGGCTACGGGCTATCATCATCTCGATATAATGAACCTAGACGGTGCCTAAACGTAAAAAATGCTTCTATACTTTGTACTTACCCCTAGTACGAGTTCTAATGGTACTTTTTCGTAATTTTCCGGTGGTAAGCATTGGAAAATATGAACAAGAGAGGAATATGGAAGGCTTGCTCCTCGTATTCGGAATTCTACCAGATGGTACTGAACAGAGCCCGCTTTCAATTCGTGTTATCCTCTGGAAAGCATATGCCATTACACAGAGCCGATTATAGCCGTCAATGATGCCGGCATTTCTTCGTGCTCTACATGCAATATGCAGAGTATTTTAAATCTGTTGTCTGGGATTGTAGATTGGCCAGATAACCTTTCTAATCCAGGTTCTTTGTGCCCGTTCTAACAAGTTCAAGAGACATAAACCAATCAGTCTTTCTGTCGGCTCAATTTGAGAAGATATTACAAATTCATGAAGGTCATGTGTAATTTAACGCTTTCAACGGAATCACTGCACAATTGCCAATAGATACCTTATTTCCCACAGGACAGTACAGATTCTCCCCATAAGTACCCCTGAAGAACGATTTACCCAAATATAATTACTACATATGCACATACCGGTATGCACAGGTACGTTACCTTTTATGAAAGTTTTTAGACGAGCCACTTGTTTGACTAGGAGCATTTCCACTTTTATGAAATGTCTAGTGTTCACTGGAAAATGAAAACGACTGAAAATTTTGAAACATTAATCGTTTGTACGTTTTTCATACCAACCCGGTCGACAAATTGAATGAAAGGCAGACGCTTCGAAAGCAACAGACATTTAAATATTGTTAACTTTACCCGTACAATCGAGCAGCAGCTCAAATATTTCATTTATGCAATCAAAATTGTAATTGTAACTTAATTTAAATTATTTACAGAGTTGATTTTCAAGTGTCTTATAAAACGAGCAGCAGAATATTCGCATAAGCTTTCGTTACACATAAAATGGAACTTGTAGTGAGTTATTTTCCGAGTTATCACAATCTCGGCAGATGCCGGATTTTACCTAATACTAGCACTAAGTGCCAAGCATTTAGGCTCGGACGATCCTACCTACTTAAAAACTAAAGGGGCGCTGGTGGTGGTGGCCGGTGGTAGGTCAGTGGGAGAATCCGTCGAGTACTCCCCGCAACATCGAGCACGTATGCAGAATGGTGTACTTCTGCATGGTTTGAACCAGACTGTGTGAAAGTCCCAGGACATCAAGGGAAGCCGTCAGGGATTTAGGTACAATACCTATAGCTGACAATATTATGGGAACTACAACCACCCGCTCGAGACGCCAAATTTCTTTGATTTCCCGAGCCAATGGCTCATAGTTCACCTTCTTCTCCACGTATTTCCGTTCAATGTTGCTATTATGGAGGATAGCAACATCAATAATATACAATAAATGGCTGCCAAAGACAATTCACGTGTTTACCGTGCATTGCCTTCGACTTCCATTCATCGATCCGCTCTTGGTCCGACTTCACCCCACTCAGAGGATTGAAGGATCGATCCTTCAAGTTAAGTGGAGTCAGTCCACAGTCTGCCTTACAGACAGCCGCATGCAAGGGACTCGTCTGCTCTTTGCTGTAAAAATAAGCGCGCAGCGAGTCGACTTGGCGATGATGTTGTGCCGCCACGTCAACCACGCCCCTACCTCCGATGTCACGAGGCAGGTTCATCCGCTCCACGGCAGACTTTGGGTGATGCATTCGGAATTTGGACATAGTTGTTCGTATCCGCCGCTGGACGTTTTCCAGGTCGGTCTTCGTCCACGGCAATATTCCGAATGCATAAGCCAGTGAAGGGATAGCGAATACATTCAACGCGCTTATTTTATTCTTCCCCGAGAGATGCGATTTCAGCACCAGCTTTACACGTCGCAGGAATTCGGACAGCAGAGCTTCCTTCAGATCACCAACTCGAGCATGGGTTCCTTGCAGAATTCCTAGGTACTTGTAGAAGTCTGTCTCGGTCATAGCTTCGATGTGGAGGTCACCAATGCTATGTCCGGCATGCGGCTCGTGATGACCTTTGCGGATGGCTTGGATTCGACATTTGTCTAATCCAAACTCCATCTGAATATCACGGCTGAACATGTCTATTATTCGCAACAGACTTCTAAGATGGTCGTCAGTATCAGCATACAGCTTGATATCATCTAAATACATCAAGTGTGTCAGTTCGAACTTAGCACGTAGGCCATACTTTAACCATGCCCTCTAGCATCATTCAGTAGCCATGAAAGGGGGTTCAGTGCCATACAAAACCAAAGAGGACTCAATGAATCCCCCTGGAAGATGCCCCGCCGTATACGGATGGGCTCTGAGGTATTAGCACCCTCAGATGTACGGACTGATAAGGTGGTATGCCACCCTTCCATGACTGTCGCCAAAAACTTTATTAGTTTCGGATCAATGCGATACAGATGTAGGATGTAGATTAGCCAGGTGTGCGGAACGCTATCAAAAACCTTGGCATAATCGATATAGCAACTGAAGAGGTTTCTTTGGCCTCTAGTTGTTTGTCCTACAACTACCGAGTCGATAATGAGTTGCTCTTTGCAACCCCTTGACCCAACTCGGCAGCCCTTCTGCTCCTCGGACAGAATGTAGTTGGTGTCGAAGTGCGCATTGATCCTTCCACTAATAATGGACGTGATGAATTTGTAGAGGGTTGGTAAGCAAATGATCGGTCTTGTGTCTGCGGGGTCCTGCACCGTGTCCTTCTTAGGGATAAAGTAGGTAATCCCTGCAGTGAGGAAAGGTGGAAATTCCTCCGGCCGACTCATGACCTCATTTATACTGCGTGCCAACCGACTGTGTACGCTGGTAAATTTCTTATACCAGAAATTCTGCACCCGATCCAGACCTGAGCCCCTCCAGTTCTTCGAGTTGTTTATGGCTCGTCGAACTTCCTCTTCGGTAACATCCGCGAAATTCATGCCAGGTGTATTGCCATGGCGGGTGCCTTCGGCGGTGATCCACTCAGCATGCTCAGCATGGTGGGCAGGTAACCCCCAAAGTTCACTTGTAGTGAGTGATTATTATTGTTTTTTTTTTATTTTCACTTTGAGTAAAGTTCAACCTGTTTATCTAAAAAGGGTTCTGTCCAGGCAAAAAACTGTAATGTATTAGCGTTTACTCCCACTTTTGGGGTGCCACAAGTAAAAGTAATAAATTTTCTCTTAAGTAACAACAAATCTATATTGAAGTTGGGTACATGTGTGTATCCACTAAACTCCACATAGGCCTTCAATGCATTTTTTACTGTCATTGAAGAGAATCCCAGACTTAATGTCTTCCGTTATATTCCACCAAAGAGGAAAAAAAGATATCATTGGCACCTTGTACAAAGGAAATCCACGGAAAGTATTGCAAGTTCATGTTGTAGTCAATCACTTTCACTTTACAACATCACAACTTTAGTACATTATACATTACATTTATAGCCGAGGCCATCATCTCTTCGAATTCCGAACATTGCCAAGGAAGTTTCCTCTGTCTTTTCTCTCTTGTAGTCAGTCAGCAAGTCAATGATCGAATAGCAGTCGCTACAAGCAAGCCTTAAGGCTTATATATGAAGTTTGTGGAACTTTTATTATATCACGACGGAATTTGTCGATAGCTTAAAGAAAATTTCACATCTATAGCACCATCTTCCAATTTTATCATAAATCTTAAGGTCTATCGTACAAAGTATGGTTAAGCGGAAAAAAGTAACGTACCAAAAATTTGTCTTGCCATATTTTAGAGCTGCCAGCTTTTTAGAGAAATATGTACATATATCTATCTTTTTATTGGGGGTAGCCCTGGCCAGGAAGATACTATATAAATATTCAACTGTCGGGCAACAAAAACTTTTCTCTTTTACTCGAAAAAATGGTATTTATTTCTGTTGAACTCCGAGCTGCAGCATATGTATGTTATAGACTTGAATGTTCTGACCACGGGGAATTCCAATTTTCCTTGCAGCTTGACCACTTTTCGCAGAAAAGAGGTATTGTCCTTTATAAAGACAACTGTCGTCAACTCATCTAATCGTGAAGTTAGTCTAAATTTACATATCTGATTCTATAAATCTACCTATATATATATATGTCTGAGCCTAGCGGGGGGCAAATCTTAATACTCAAAAGTAGCTTTCTGAAAAGATGCTTTAAATATTATAGATTAATACTTGCATAATTGAAATACCAGAAATGGAACCGAAGAAATCTGAAATGGCAATCCGTTTCCCACCATTATACAATATTTTTCACTCAAGAAGTCTTCGGCTTCTAGAAACGTGAACGGCATCATAAAAACCATGCGAACTTACGGACATCATAAAAAGTACCTATAAAAATTGTTGCGTGATTTTTTTCTCTCTACCTTGATGCGTTATTACGATTACAGGTAAATTGTTAAGACATAATGTTCATTTTACTTTCATTTAAGTAGACCAGTTTGGTAACTGCTGTGCAATGCCTTCAATTGGAATCTTAGTTATATTTGTGAATTTGGATGTTACGAAATTTCGGTAGAGGTATTATCTGCATTGAAATCGACTCAAAGCAGCGAAGCTGCGTCTGGGGAGATGTGATGAAATTTGAAAGTTATTCAAGAAATGTGGCTGCATTCCACCGGCAGACTTTTGGGTGTTCAGCATTCTACATACATAGATATATTACATATTATGATTCTTCATCACAGTTTCGTTATTTTTTTTTCCGGATGTGATAATCTACATTGGACATAGTTGGATACTTTTATTACTTTGTATTTCAGATTTCATAGGCCTAATGGAATCCTTATTCATCCGCAAAGTTCATTATTGGAAGGTTCAATTAATACATATATATATATGTATGTTTATTTTTAAAAACATATCAAAAATTACGAGAAGGTCCCCTTTTCCAAATTTCAATACACTGTTAACGGGCGCTCTTCAACTACATCATTGAATTCCACTTATACTTTATTAGCTTCCCAGTTTCGAATCGCCCATAATCCTTTTCCTACCCTGACGGAAGGGCATGAAGGTTATTGATAGACATTATCTCATGGCATTCTTTGCCTGTTTTCCCAACCAATAGCAATATTTTTTTCGTCGTATTGAATTTAGCATTTAAGCTTATGAGTGAGAATAGCACCAAAGAGTATAATAGAAAGGTTCATAATCCCAAAAAAGGCCAGGCCATGCGTGACAATCATGTTTATTTATATTTGTTTAGTCTTTTAGATTATGTGTGTAATCCCATTAAAATCATCATTTTTGTGATTCTATGAATTTATAATTTCATATGGTAAATGATAAAAACTTTCTGATGATGGCCACATTGGTTCTTATAACTGTAATTAATTTAATTTAATAATTTATTTAACTTTAGGTTGAACACAATCTAATTCTTACAAGGTAAGGCGCGCTTCATCTGCAAAAAAGGAAAGCACACCAACATTAAATTTTCAATTAAGTGCAGTGATATTTGATTGTCAAATACAATATTGACGGCGCGATAGTTGAGGGGGTAGGGCGACAGTCCCTTAATCTCACTGCTCTGGGTCCGAATCCTAGTAGTCATGGATGCCTGTGTTCGTCTCGCTGCTGAAAGCTTGTCACTTGGATAGTGTTAAGTGTGGTGTGCATGTGTGTGTGTGTTCGATATGGGGGAGAGGCAAAGCGTGTGAGCACTCAGACCCTAGTCATTTTTTTGTACTCGATTCCCCCGTCTAACGAAATATCCCGGATTCGTTTATGTATCGCAATATTTCCGTGAGTGAAACTGATGCTACCCGCTGCAGTTGTAGGCGCGGCACTCACATAGAAAATATTCTGTGAATTCCGACACGTATCATCTTGGAGAATTCCTATTCTGAACATATGCCTAACTAGTGAATCAGAATGCCCACAATACTTTTGTAGGTCACCCTGCTTTTCGCCAGGATAAACTTTGCATTATGTTTGCTTGGTTTTGATAGGAAAAGTTTGGTGTGTCTAGTAGCATCAAGACTCAGCCAACTGTTCCTATGGGAAGCTCGTTCCTAGTTTTTGATAACACCCCAATTGCTGGTTCTGGTCCGGGCATGAAGGAAATTGAACTCTCTTTTTCTAAAGCACCCGAGATTTCATTTCCTTCTACATAACAATGGCCGGGTACCCAGATTAGTTCCATCGTATTGAACCTAGAAACAGAGTTCAATCGATTTCTAAATTTCCGACGGTTTTTAAAGTGATCAAAGGACTGCTCAACGCTCAACGCAATGCAGCTTGACCATCGCTGCAGATTGCGATGCTTTTGCCGTTAAACCACTCATCAATCATCTAGGTTGCCGCTCTTAGGATCGCATACACTTCAGAGTGAAAAACTGTTGTATACTGCCCCAAGGGAAAGCCCACTTCTCGTTTTTATTCGAGAGGTAGACTCCTGCTCCAGAACCCTGTTCTGTTTTCGAGCCATCGGCGTAGAAGACGTCAGTATATCCTGACACGCATTCTTCTGGTTCGTCCCAGTTTCCTCTTCGTTTCAAGATAACTTCATATCTTCTACCAAACAGATGTATGGCGATCGGAGAGACAGAACGCATTGCGAAAACTGTATTCGGTTCTCCCAAAAACTCTTCCAATGCTTTGTGCCCACAACGTCCATTGTTTCTCCATAGATCTAATCGAATAAGTCTATGAGCTGATCTCATGGCAGTGCTCTGAATAACCAAATCCAAGGGCTACCTCTTGTGTAATCCATTCAGCGCTGCGCCGGATATTGTGCTTATGGCACCGATGGTGCAGCGAAAGCCCTTTTGTTTCACCTTAACGCACCACACTACGGATGCATAAGCGAACATCGGGCTACTGCATAGCAACATACATATATCCGCATTAGTACCTGAGACCTATGTCGAGGAAAAGTTCCGCCTACATAGCCTATAAGTTGAGAGCGCTCTTTTCATCTTTATCTCTACATGTTTATTCCAAAGAAGCTTCTCATCCCTGGAAGGCAAACACTATTCGGTTTTCTCCTTTTTGTAAAGTCCTTGCCTGAGAGATCAACTGTCAATCAAATCAACAGTGCGTTGTTTATTGCTAGACAGCGTTCCGAAATCTCGACCAGCAACTAGCCCAGCCACGTCCTCCGCATAAGCTTGAGTGTGTATTGGCAAATTTTGCAATTCGCATACTAAAGAGTCGATCAACACACTCCACAAAAGTGGCGACCCTTGCTTGTGGGCAGCCTTTCATCACTTTCGTTGTTAGGTAGTGTTCAACACCCTCTTCAGTACACAGGAATTTCTGCGTTAGCATACCATAGATCCACTTTATTAAAGTCTCATCAACACCATGCTCCCTGGTGGTATCACAGAGCTTTTGGAAAAGCGCACAGTCAAATGCCCCTTCAATGTCCACGAACATTCCCATGGCGTATTCGCCTTTCCGAGTTGCATCCTCTATGTTTGAAACCAAAGAGGGAAGAGCAGAGTCACAGGACTTTCCACAATAAAGGATGAGAGCATGCATGTCGTAAAGTGAAGAATTTTATAATACTTTCGCTACATAAGTACTAATACACGCGCCAAGCCCAAATAGAAACAAGTCGGAATACCGGAAACACGCGCTTCGGGTATAAAGGTTTTGTGTTCATTTCTCTGTCCGTATATAGCTACAAATCCAACATAATCCTTCATATTTTTCCAAACTACGAGACATACGTACATATTAGAGCCATAGATATCACGCTCACCCTAAACAAACAAACTGCCTATTACCTGCTGTACACATATATGCACGTATCTAAATTTATCGTACCCATATTTCCGATTTACGTCTTATATCTATCTGAATTAGGCACTAGCCGCAAAGTTCATTAGCACGCATATATTATATACCTACATATACACATGTCTGGTTGACAAATAACTAAAAAACTAAAACAAAATAATTGTCTGCGACCCAATTCATAAGAATTCATTTCGTTGTGGTATTGACGAATTGATATGTGATGATGACGTCATGCGGGTTGTAGAGTGCACGAAATTCACAAAAAATTGTAAAGTTTCACCCCCAATAACTTTGTTAATAATAGTTGGATTTTCTTCAAACTTGACCAAACTGTGCATTATATTCTTCGTTACACTCATGCCAAATTTTGTATTTCTGGGATGAACATAAGGGGGGGTGCCGGGTAAATTTCTAAAATGTGGAAATATACTATTATTAACTTTATTTGTGCAGATATCGGAACCGGATATATTTTGAGGCCTAGATTTCGTAGAGATGCACCACTGCGATTTTTTCCAGATTTTTCGGTTGGATAGGTTCTGAGAACAAGACCTGTTACACTTTTTGTGGGTCATATTTTCAACCCTTACTCTCCTATGTTTCATCTAATATCAAATATTGAACCAGATTCGAAAAGTACTAATTGAGACCTTTCATTTGATACCCTACTTGACTACATTCTGTGAAAAAAAAATTTGCACCCTCCAGTCACATGTACGGAGAGCCCCCCCTTAAACTTAACGCAAGATGGCGCCACTTACTGCATGTAAAGGGATCACCAGATTACATACTCTCACCAATTTTCGTGACAATCGGTCTAGCCGTTTCCGAATAAATCGGGTGTGACAGACAGACAGACAGACAGACAGACGGACAGACAGACACCGTCACCATTCTAATAAGGTTTTGTTTCACACAAAACCTTAAAAAGTAGGGAAGGTAGTCTTCTAGTTCAAATTCTATTTTTCCTGGTACGAAATGAACAGTATGTATGGAAATCAAAGTTACGACAAATATTCACCTTCAAGTAACTTATCTTTTTTTGCAAGTGTACTCTTCGTATCATAGTTTATAATGTTGCTGCCTTTGTTTGTACTCCAAACTTAGTACTTAAAGTCTTTGTTCTATGAAGGACTTCATTAAAGTGATATGAATTGAGATCAGTGCTGATGAATCTTTCTGAAATTATAAGCGTATGATCTACCATTCGTTTGAATGCCCCTAGTCATTTTCTGCAGCATTGTGATACACAAACTTTCAACAGTTACTACGTGATCATCTCGATTTTTACATTGTGAATTCATGAAAATTTTGAACCGGTTTTCATGCATTACAAGAAATAAACGAGATTTCAACTCAGGTTTGGTTACATACAAATATTGATGAATACCCGTTGATATAGCAAACACCTGATATATAGTTATCAACATATGTATGTATCTATGCAAAATTGTAAATAAAATGCCGGGTGTATCATGAGATTTTAGTGACTACATGCATGATAGACTGCATGGAAAGAGGAAAGCCCATTTAGTAGTTTTTAACAGGTTAACGTAACCACCTTAAAGAGATGAGTCGCTGGTAAACATTTGCACAGCAAATACATAAATATGTATACATACATAGATATATATGATAGTAGCACATGTGTCCTAATCGCATTGCAAATACTTTTGCCATTTCAGTGACTTGCCCTGTGTCATAATTAGACGGAAAGAATGCGCTCAAAGTGTTGCCTATGTTGTTATTCAATAGTTTGATTTTGGGTTCATTTACATAACGAACCATTTCTCTCTATGGAATTTCGGTTAGCTAGCAGGATAGCTGCGTTGAAACATCTTTTTGTAGTTGTAGTGAAAGCGATTTTGTGTTGTTGATTTAATGCGATTAAATCTATGTAAACCTGCTTATCTGCATTACATATGCTAAGCACTCAGATCAGTAACATTTTAAAAACTAGCTTGGATATTGTTTTACTCAATTTGTTTGGATTAGTTTATTTCTGCAATTAATCAGTTAACGTAGAGGAGATATTCGCAACTATTAACTTACTTTGCTCTAGCGAAGATGACACTTTCTGAGAAGTAGCTTAGATTGAAAGGCGGTCAGTTGATGATAAATCAACATGGTCACATTTCTAAAGATAGTACTTTTCCTGTTATACCTTGATCTTTCAACGAATAAAAATGTATGTGTAGAAATGTGATAATTTAAACGGCCTCCTCTCCTCTTTTTGACGTTCTTTTTTAATCTTACCCTTTCAGTAACATTGACTAACGATTCTTTGTTTATAATGTTGATTGTTTCTTTCAAACAGGAAATTTATAACTGACCAAGTGATGTCAAGTAAAGTGATTTGACACTAACTAATAGCCCGCGCCATGATGGAATTTATTGTAAAGTTTTGTTTACGTTAAGACAATATATATCCAAAATAAGGCGTGTGCTTCGGAATGACACGCATAAGTCTTAAGGGAATTTTCCTATCTGACACCCGATATTTCAACCTTTTCTGGATTTTTTTCTTTTTGCAATGGAAACAAGTCGTGAAACCGAAAGCTAGACCCTTCAAGTATTTATGTATTTCTTATATAAAAAGATTAGAGCGGACATTGGTATCTAGTATGTAATGTATATGGATATATTATGTCAGAATACTCACTTTAACGTGATACTGACATTCAAAGTCTTAGAATTTACACTGATGCAACCTACTATAACTTTGTTAATAATAGTACTATTTCCACCAAATTTGGTAGAATCTTGCTTTATATGTATTGCAGTAATATAGGCTATACTATATTCTGCAACACTTCATGATTCTTGGATGATCTTAGGGGTAGTTTTGCAGTCAATTAGTAAAAATTGCAGTAATATACCCTTGTATATATGCATAATATTAACTTTATTTGAACAGATATCGGTTCCGACGACATTTCGGGGCCTGGGCTCCGTATAGTCGCAGATTCGTGATTTTTTCAGATTTTTCCACTGAGTAGGTACTGAAAATTTTTTCATCCAAAATCTAGTAAAAAAATGAGAAATTATTAATGAAAATAAATACTAGTGGCTGGGACCATAACTACTGAGAAGAATGTGTAAAAATTTGAGTCTGATCGGTTCGACAGAATTTTAGTTGTGTTTCGCACCAATTTAAAAAATGGACGTTTCAAGAAAAACGCGTTTAAAGTTTTCATTTCGCAGGCACGTTAACATGACGCGGGCTCGCTTATTCGCTATAACGTGGTAAATATTATCAACTTTGGTCTAAAATGTCTACAGTTTACTCTCAATATATTCTGCTTTATAAATATCTATAAAAAATCGATTTTTGGAAACCGTCACCCTCTTAGCAGACTGTAGCACACATTTTTGTATTTAAAAATCCGACAATGGACGTCTTTAGCGTTCTATGCAAATCTCGCCTGAATATCTCCTTCGTCACTCAAATGGCAGGATAAACGACGGAATTTTAGATTTTATGCGTTCATTGATGCGTCGATCACAAAGGACGCATATCGCGTAGCGTCTTTTATCCAGGTTGTTCTGGTACGTAAAGCTATTTCATGACGCAAGTCATCATTGGTTAAGAGCACCAATCTAAGGTTAAGAATACCGATGTATTATATAATACTTAGAACGAGAGAGTTCCGTTCTTATTATCAACACAAAAGTAGTGTTCTATTTCTTGGGTGCATTGGTATCAACATTTGATAAGTCGGTACAAATCTCTACCTCTGTCCTGAGTGTAAAATGGAATCCATATTTCCACAAAAACGAAAAATAAACCAGTTCCTTTTTTTAGCATCTTCCCTCTGCTCATTAAATTTGATTTCGAAACATTTTTTTAAGAATTTGTATTTTTCCACATTACTGTATTTGGGTTAAATTTAATTCAATCTATATACATATGTACTTCCGTAATAATCAAGGCAATTATGAAGAGAACGACCTATGCTCTCATAAATTATTAAAAATAATCCAGTAATTTCTACGTTTATGAACTCAACAAAGCGAAAAAACAGAATTTTCCTTAATATGTTTACGGAGGTATTAATTAAAACACATTTTGGTTGGTTACTTTTCCTCGTACATATTAAACGTTCTATGTAGAAAATTTTGAAGTAGGGGCGAGTTCTAATGTACATACGATGAACGACTGAGCTCGACTTCAAAGAAAAAATACCCTCTTCATTTTTATTTTCCGAAAAGTTCGGTAATTTCCTAAGCAAATTTTCCGAATGGAAAAATATCTTATATTCATATCAAAGATGGAATGAAGGAATAAAGTCGAAATCGCATGAAAGAGAAAAGACGAGAATGTTATCCTCTTAATTACAAGCAAAATCCTCTTAAATTTGCCTAAGTACTTCGAAACACTCCCTGGCACATTGTCTACGGTCGGTTTTCAAAGAGGGAACTTCATTATTCATAAATTGACTTTTTTTATTAAAATAGATAATATATTCCTAGAGATTTTCTGCCATTTTCTGTTTTTGTAAAGCTTTTTGCTTGGCTTATGTATTTATAGTCACTATCGCTGGGTGAATGTATTAAAAATGAGTTCAAAACTGCTAGCAATTGCCATGTTTCTGGCGGTTATAAACTCAAATTATCTCGGTAGGAATATTTGAATTTACTTAATTAATCAAGTATAGAAAAAACGCTGACCTAAGAAATTGCTGATATTGCTCAGAAAACTATCAAATGTGAAAACCTACTTGAAATTCCTATTGCATGTTAGTCGTAGATATCTTAGATGAAAAGAAGTCCATTTAGCGACAGACTCGCTTGCCCACTTCACATGCCAGAAATCATTGTACCGGAAATTGTCCACTTTATGCTCACTTGCAAGGACTCTGATAGCCATACTCTACTTCACTTATCCAGCACACATAGTTCTTTTCTGCTCTTTAAGCTACAAATTCATGTTATAGTTCCACTCGATTTGAAATTCAGAAGATGTAACCTATTCGCTGCACCCAAACCAATCGGTAACTCCTTTCACAAATATCCCAACAAGATGCATGTAGAAGTAGCATGGAATCTCCACGGATATTATGGTGGTCGTCTAGATTGGTCCTGTGAGTAGCAGCATCTCAAACGTAAATAGGATCACGTTCAATTGATCTGTGATGGCCCACATATTAATTCTGACCCCAAATGAAACGTTCGTCTTAGGAGTTAGAGAGCGAATCATCGCTACGGTTGCAGTTGGAAGCCTTCACTATAGAGACGGCGGTGTTTTTGGAAACGTTTCTTTCTTTCCTTCCATTATCCCGACGATTATTTTATTGATATGGGCATTATGGGGAATGTAATATAATATTTTCATTGCGCTATTTCAAACGAAAACGAAGATATCATAAATTTAGTTTCAGCAATCAATGTTTATTAATTCATCCCTAATATAATATTTTTATTGAAGCAATGGGAATTAATTTATCCATTCCAATTGAAATATTAATATATACGAATTAAAGTCTGAATTTATGTTATCACCTTTGAACATTCGTGTGTGTGTATGTATAATTACAGAGAAATTGCTAGAATAATATTTGAAATGTTTGAAATAATAAAAACTTCTTTCTCCTATCCGCTAGTGTTGATTATAGATTGATGATAGGAGAACCAATTCTTGTTGGTACTGATGAGGGGAACAAGTGGTTTCCGAAATATCGATTTTTGTAAATAAAAATCAACACTCTATTCGCTAGTTTTTATTATTTCAAATAATTAATCTCTAGGAATACCGCGTAATTACACTCAGATTTGAAATGTTATTTTTTAGAGTTCCAATGCTCTAACAGAAAATAATTTACAACCCTCTCAGAAAAAACGGGTTTGTCATTTTCTTATATCAGATGTTTTGGGTATACAACTGTTCTATTTGTAAATTCATTATGGAGGGTACTATACGTTAAAATAAATATGAGTTTCGGAAAGTACTAACTGAGACCTTTCATTTGATACCGCACACGACTATATCCGGTGAAAAAAAAATGTTAAATCCCCCCTTTATGTGTATGGGGAGCCCCCCTTTAAATTTCACATAAATTTATGTTACTCGCTATATGCGTGGAATTTCAAAGTTCTCATCTGTCCACCAAATTTCATTCGGATCGGTTCAGCAGTTTTGTTTTATACAAAACCTTAAAAAAGTTTCTGATTTTATCCCTGCACCACCTGTTTTTCATCGATTTAGAGAAGGATTTGAACTGCATCAGCAGGAAATGTATCGGGAATGTTCTACACAGAAGCCGCATTCCAGAGAAACTAAAAGGTGTTATCTAAATGAAATATGATACAGAAAGCATAGAATATCACGCACTACAATGAGGTAAAATCTCAGAAGAATTTAAAGTCCAAAGTGGAATCCGCGTCTTGTTATCGATACTTGTTCTTCTCGTTGTCGGTGAAGTTCTTCATGCTGCCTAGTTGGACGATGTGGGCGGATTTAATGGACTATGTCATATTTCTCCAGGCATATAGCATACGCTGATGACTGGTGATCTCTCACCGAGCTAAAAACCTTGTCCAGATCGCTCTGGTTTTGGTGTAAGAGGCAAATAAGGTCGAACTGAAGATTAACAACAAAACCAAGGTTTTCAGTCTGTATGGTCATTACGTTCTTGCTATTAGCATTAATGAGTAGAACAGTAAGGCCTTCAGTTTGTATATCAAGAAAGTGTTGTTTCTGCCAGTGATGCCACCGAAGTTGATGATGCTCGACGTCTGGAATTGTAGCTATCAAGTGGATGCTTTTTTTATATGAGTTGTCCTTTATAATTTATTAAGGAGTCTGGAGTTTTGGGTAGGTAACCAATGTTTTAATCAATTCTGCGATTTCTACAAAACCTTCAAAGCGAAAATTGAATTTGATTCGAAGAGAAATTATAACTTTAGGCTATTGACTTATGAATATGTTCCGTCTACAAACACTTTTCGTTATGATTGTATCATTAGTCGACAGATCTTAAAGTTCTACTGAAAGACAAGGTTGAATTGAAGGTAGAAATAGTGTATTATAGATATAACTTGGTTGAAATAGGAGGATTCGACTTCGAATCATGGTATACCTAATTCACTTTATGAATTTTTAGGCAATTGTAGTAAAGAAAATTTTAGATCTTCAGCGCATGCAAATTAAGGTTTTGTATATCAGAAATCCGCGCACGGTTGTTGTCAGCCAACAGAGCCTATTTCAGTCTACAAAGACTGTTCCGCTCGAAACGTCTCACCATAGGGTCAAAGCTCTTACTGTACAAGACTATGATCTTGAGAGTCCTCATGTATTCCTCGGAAACTTGGGTTCTTAGCAAGAAAAATTGCGAACTCTTGGCCGCGTTCGAGAGAAGAATCCTCCGGAGAATTTGTGGCCCCCTACATGAGGATGGACGATTCCGTAGCATACTCAATGACGAAATCTATGAGCGATACCATGACCGTCCGGTTGTGGATAAAATCCGGCTCAATAGGTTACGGTGGGCGGGTCACTTAATCCGTATGGATGAGGATGATCCCGCCCGGAAAGTCTATAAGGGCAATATCTATGGTAGAAAAAGAAAAAGAAGACGAGGCAGACCCTGCCTAAGATGGAGCGATGGCGTGGGTCAGGACGCCAGACAGCTTTTAGGGATATCGAATTGGTGGACCTCGGCGCAAAACCGGGATGTCTGGAGTTCCTTATTAAGGCAGGCCTAGACCGGATACCGGTTGTTGCGCCGTTGATGATGATGATGATGATATCAGATTTCCCGAATCTTCTTCCTTCATTTTATGAGGCAGGTCCTACCAGTTTGCTTCCAGCTTTGATATCGTGGGGGTTGTACCGATTCAAATAATTACTAGTGTATTCAAGTTATCCTCGAGCGTTCATAAAAAAGGCTTTTACTAGCGAGTAGAGACGCCAGTCAACAGGCCAAATATGAAGGTATGATTTATGACCTGATTACCATTTCCCATTTTTAATATTCACTTCAACCCTAACCTCGTAAAGATCTCTCTAAGCATTATTATTATATTCATTATTATCACGAATAATTTGTTGACGATTAAATCAAATTATTTTCTTTCCAGAAATGAATTGAATGTGCCAAACGTTTTTTAAATCAAATACTACACCAGTAAACACTGACCTCCCCGGCAGAAAACATCTAGGATAAAATAGGGATTATTCTCCAGACAATATGAATACATAAAGATAATTTGAAAACATGTCATTATGTGACTCTCTGACTTTTCCATAGGCAGCTAAGCCCATTGATACCATTTATAATTCCACAGAAAATCTCATTCCTAACCCATACATAATATCCACAATGCAAGACACACGAATCCCATAAAAATTTATGCGTTTCCATATAAAGTTCCTTCACATTTGGAATACGTAAACAGCCTGTGGACTGGTTTGATTTCTTTTACAATACAAAGAACGAACGAAGAGGCTTTCGGTTTGGCTTTATGCTCTCTTCAATCATATTCATCGCGCATACTACGTATAAAGGCGATCTAGCAGGGGTAATCAAAACTTTCCCACTAGACTCGAAATTTCGAAATTCTACTCAGATATAAAAAATCAGCGAGAGCAACCGCTAAATATGTATGTTCTTTGGGAAGACTCTGGTGACATTTTCAAGTCAGTCATTCATTCCGAAATAGTAAATCCATTTGAGCCGAGGTTGGAGAAGTAATCCAAGCAAGGAAATGCTTTTACGTCTTGCTGGGCCACAAAAGGTTTATGTGCCATTAGAGTGTTCTTTGAATGAAGGCATCAGGGATTTATCAAATAAAGATATCATAATCTTTTGGAATGATTCTGGGTCATGTCTGCACTTGCGACATGTACATAATAATTGCTATATCAAAAACTGGACACTATAGCTTGACTGATTTTAATATCATTCTTTAATAACATGTAGAAGAATTTTAACATGGTAAGCATAGATTCTTCCACTTCAAATTAGAACATATGTACTGGTTTTTTGTTCCTTCCATATCAAACTTTATTTTCACCTAAATTTGTAATGTGTTCTTTTTGATTTTGCTTATTCTTAAACAGTTCCATTGATACTTGTCGGTCTTTTTGATTTCGTTTTCACTTTATAAACTTTCACAAAAGAACTCGTGCACAATAAAGTCCAAGAACAAAGCAAGAAATTACTCTGTCATCACCATTCATCTGCTTTCAGAAAAGAACCCCGCTATCCTGTTAGTCCCTTTCCTTAATCGCGAAACAAAAAACCAAAAGACTAAATCAAAGATAAGGAGATTTTTTTAGGACTTCGTCGGTGAAACCTTTTTATGTCCTTGCAAGGACGTTTTCGTCCTGCGTTGTCGATGTTGCAGAGGCTTTTTGCTATACATCTCCCACTACGTGGCCAATTTATTCCTGCTCTTCCTAAGATAAAAGCAAAGTCGTCTTTTTCAGCAATTCTATCTCTTTGTCCTGCCACAAAAACGAGATGATAGCTAACATGGCGGTAGGACGTTGTGTGGTTTGGTGTAACGGTAGTAGCTTTGTTTAGCACGAAATTTCTTTTCTGTATGCACAAGTACAGCAACACTAAAAATGCAGGATGAAACGGAAAAGAAGTTGAGGAAGGTGAAAGAAAACACCTTGTGCTGCTAAACAATTAAAGTGAGCTATTTGCTGTCGTCAACATCACTACCAACCCCCACTTTCCATAGTGACTTCTTTTCACGAAAATTAAAATTCCTGAAGAGAAAAATGGCTTTTGTACAGATTTTGTGTAGCAGATTCGAATTGAAAGGCTCTGAATAGGATGGCGGAGAAATATTGTTTGGCAAGCAGTATAACCAGCGTCATTGGAAAATGCTCAAAACAACAAAATGACGCATACTATCAGTAGTGCTGATGAACATATTACTCAAAGGTTTCTTTTATATATTCAACCATATTCCATTCAAAAGAATGGGAATACGATATTCCATTCAAAGCTGTGCCGCTTTGCAGTTTAGTTGTTAATTGTATTTTTTGGATTCCATTCGGCAATACTGGTAATAATAGTTGACTACTTGATTATACAGACAAGTATGAAAACAACATATCTCTTGTGTCCACTCTAGCTTCGACGGACTGGAAAAGGCGGAAAAGTGGGCACATACCTCCGATACTAAGTTGAGAACCTCTCCGCTTCTTATTCTGCGAAAATTTAATTAATTTCCTAGGTTGTGTTGTTCTTTATATTTAGTGCGGCTGTCAACCACTACCTTTTTCTTCAAAGACTAATCACAGAGACAATACTTACTAATACTAAACAACGCAGTTGCCATGCCTCCATCAATTAGAACACCCGCAAAAGGGAAAGAAGAGAATAATGCTTTGAAGTTTTCAGGCATAAGAGGTTATCGCGTCACATTGCCCTTTATATACAAATGAGGGGCTCCAGGATTGAGAAAAACCATCTCTCGTTAACTCCTGCGAGATAATAATGAAACTAAATTTAACATTCTTTGATGTTGTTGACTAAGAAAATAATACTCAATTTGATCAAATTAGTGTAATTTATTTATAATTAAATTTGGGTACAGAGCGAATGACGCCATAATACACCCACGAAGGGACGGTTTAAGTGGGAGAAAAATCCACTGACAAATAAAAAAAAGGAAATTCAAATATATAATCATATTACTTTGATACAGGTTTGCAATGTAAATAATAGAAATATCCCGTATATATGATTACTATTAAACTGAAGTAAATATGGGCAAAAATAAACCCAACTACTTAAATTGGCCTCTATGTTAATGGCTAAATTGATACTCTTGTAATAATAATCATAATCGTTTGCTCAACAATCCATATTGGATCAGGGCTTTGTAGTGTGTTAGAGCACTTCATTGAAGACCGTAACGGTATTCTACGGAATAGCCTGTATGAGTCAATGTAGTCAGAATTGCGCTCGCCCGAGATTATTACCCTGATTTAACTCGGGTACTCATTCACCGCTGAGTCGACTGGTATCCGACGTCAAATCACGATACCAATGAGATTTGAACCGCGACCTTCCGTATGACAGCCGTATTGAGAATTGCAAATTTTACTTTTCACAATCAACTAGAATATGCATATACGTTAGAATGACTGAACTCAAATCCAATGAAATTTTAGACTCACTCCCTACAGTAGTTTGAAAGGATTTGTCTTTATTTTAATATCATGGACTTTTCCAAAGAGGCTATGACTACAGATCGGCAACAGTACACTTAAGAAGTCAACTGCGGCTCCCCTCTTATCCTACCCCTTTCCTCCCCCACTTTTCAAGCCTGGTCAGCTGTGGGTTTTTCGGTTCGAGTAAATATATATATAATTGCTTCACCCCTTGGTAGGGTGCAGCGCGTCAACCACACCTACGCGGTTACTTGAAGTGCGTTTCAGATTCCCCCACGACTTCCCGGGATACTCACACTCGTCGTCTACTGTTTTGCCCTAAGTTTCTTTCCACTCGTCGGTCATCTTGGGAAAGTGCACTCCACTACATGGCATAGCCCGCAATGGAATTGTCACCCCTCTTTAAAAGCTTATGCGCCAACCAAGCTGTTCGTTTGAGATAGTGTTAAGCCAGCATACTTCGATAATACGACGCAGACAGGTATTGACGAAAGCTTGGAACTTTTAAATAGCAATAGAGTATACTTTTCATTTGCTAATCCCGTATAGCGACACAGAAAGAACACTAGCACAAAAAACAATCTCAGTTTGCTGCCATAACTCCTTTCCAGATTTTAGACAGTGCCGCGAAAGCGGATCTAGCGCTGTTAATGCGTGATGCAACATCTAGTTTGGTGCCGCCGTTGGCAGGAATCAAGCTTCCCAGATATACAAATTGATGGACGCCTTCCATTCTCTGCCCATTAATGCAGATGGGGAGAGCGCGATGATCTGTCAGAGTCAGAACGTTGGTTTTGCTGGTCTTTATCTTTAGTCCAACTCTACTTACCTCTGATTCCAAATCCGGAGCCATTTGGCTAAGGTCCATGACTCGGTGAGAGCGATGAATGAGCAAACAGATTTCATCAGCGTAGTCGAGGTCTTTGAGGAAAGATGCCATCGTCCATTGAATTCCTTCACGTCCTCCGGGCAAGGCAGTATGAAGAACATCACCGATTACAAAAATAAATAATATTGGTAACAGAATGCAACTCTTGCGGACTCCGCTTTGGACCTTAAAATCCTCCGAGGTTTGGCATTTTGCCCCATATTTCGGTCTGATAAAAACTATTAGTTTCTCCGAAATGTCTCTGTTACGTAGAGTACTCCATATACACTCCCTGTTGACGCTATCTAAAGCTTTCTTGAAATCGATGAAGAACAGGTGCAGCAAATATCTAAACCTTGCGATCTGTTCCAAAATGCTCCGTTGGATGTCGATGTGGTCAATGCAGGAGGATTCGGAGCGGAAACCAGTGTACTCTCCGTCGACCAAGCTTTCGAGATGTTCTTTGATTCGTTCCAGAATTATTTTAGTTATTATCTTTTCGACGACAGAGAGCACACAGATACTCCAATTATCACACTCAAATAGAGATCGTGCGTTAAAGGTGAAAAATGATAAAAACCTCAATCTCATCTCTTCGCCAAAAATGGACCTAAGCCCCTTTGCAAAAGAACAAGGGAGCCACTATCGTATGAATTGTTGAGAAGCATCTAGTTACTTCAGGGGGTTAGTGCAGACACTGTCAACGTTTTGAATGATCTAAGCCCCAAAGTGATCTCTGACAGCGCCATACTCGGACATGCAATTGGAAATCACTGTCTTGGGAACTGAACCGACAACAGCGATTGTCGTGTTTGCTTCATATAAAATACTATCTTCTTCTAAATGCTTCGAAGCGCACTCTCAGTTTTCAATGAGATTGTGCTTCAGTTCTATTATCATTACACTGAATGATGGGCAAGTGATAACTCTAAAGCAACGGGGCATCTCAAAGGTTAACACAAATATCTATGACGACCAGGATTCGAACCGGGGGCAACGAGACCGAGAAATTGTCGTTCAACCATCGCACTCCTCATGTCATATAACCAATATCTGCACTCGGAATCGTTAATATTAAAATTGTGTTCAATGCAAATTTGAAACTACCTACGAAAAGGATTTATTGAAGTACCTATTGACACTTCAGGAATATGAAGTATTCAAGCAAAAATTATTATTTAGACAAAATATTTTTGGCTGAATTTTGAATTTTTTTAGTCCAAATTTATGTATAATGGTGGGCAAATATTGATCTGGGTCAGTCGAGGAATAAAACAATGAAGCAAAAAATGTCACGTCAACCACGTACTTGTCTCTTCTGTGGTTTGTAGCTAAATGCAACTAGTTTTTATTAACTTACAATATGCCAAAGGCATACGACCCAAAAACTGGCCGGAGTTTCCAATATTGACTTTTCTCATTCCACGTTAGGTTTTCCCGGGCCAACGTTTAAATGTTTGTTTTTTTTTGTCGCATTTTCATAACAAATTTACAGATAATTGGTTTTGGTGTGGCAGTCACGAAATGTACATATATCAGCTGTTTGAATGGTTGCAATATACTAAATTCCATAGTAATTAAACTTGTATTTTTGTTTGTTAATAACAATACAAGAAAGGGGAATCCAGCCTCCACTGTGGAATGTCATCTTTTAATTCTATTAAACCACGGAAGCATTACTATTATATATAATTCAAGAGGAAACTGCAAACATCGTCAATTTCTCAAGCAGTATTATATAACGACATCATTTAGATTCTAATCTCCCGGTTTTTTTCAAAAAAGGTATGCAGGCGTACGAATACCAGAAACAAGACTCTCCAGGTCTCTGAGTACTTACCAATAATTAAAATCACCAATACTTGCAACGTACACTTTTCGCCCGTCATATTTAATGGTAAATTCTCTTCCTTCTTGCTTCGGTAAGCGTGCACTTCGTATGTAATGGAAGTTAGCAAAAAACCGATGAAAACTGCAAACTGGTCAGGTAAGTAGATCCAAAAAAAGCACCGATTCGTTTCGAAGAAAAATGATCAGTGAAACTTAGTTAAGCATGTAACGCCTTGAGATAGATAGTCCATTCACATATGTACGTACATATATTTCACTTAACGCATTCACGATTTCCAACCGAAACTGTGAGCAGTCACTTAAATAAGGAATAATTTGTAAACTTTTAACACATTTCGTACAATTTATCACAAGAGTTTCTTGGCAATGATTCTGCTTAATCTACTAGATAATACTTTACGGATCTTTGTATTTTTTTATAAGAAGAAGTGTCGCGGCATCTTCAGTTAAATTGAAGAAGTGAACTGCACAGGTAAAAGTCTTGTATGTCCACCTCAATAAAGATACCGCTCCAGCCGCACGTAATGTTCCCCACTTACTTTCGCTTTCCCGCTACTGAAGAATTAAGTATATTGTATCTTATACATGACTGTAGACAATCAAGGTACCCACTATGTTGTATTGTGAGATGCAATCTTTTTCATTTACCTTGCCGTTTTATTCGTTGCAGTGGAAGAACCACGGATAAGCCCCACAGTAACGCGGGAGTGTGTATTATTTTCTAAGCTGAACAAGCGCAAGCATTTTCCAGCCATCCAAGATAACTGTGGTGAGCAGAATAAAGAAATGTAGTGTTTCTTTCTAGATCAACTGCTCAAGCGAGTTTTTGTTCTAGTGCTTGCACATATATTGTCAAGCAATAGCCGTAGGAAATCAAACTCAAGGTAGACTCTCATTTCATAGAATTCATTAGTTGTACTTAGGAAGCTATGTGATCTTGCCAGAGACCAGTCTGGTCGAGCGGAGACAGTCAAATGCAATTAGAAATAAAAGTTCAAGAATAACTAATTCAGTTTTGTCTATTTGCCAGAAGATACCATATGAGGATGTCGCTATCAATAGTTTGCAAAAATCATAGTATTACGAGGAAAGTGGAAATCGCATTACTTTAAGGGTCTAATTGAAATTAATTCTGGGAGATGCATTTCAATCCCCACCCAATGCAAAATACGCGTGAACGCATTAATATACTCATGAGCCCTTTTTACAATTGATATATTTTGAAGCAGCACTTCCGCTAACTGCAACTCGTTTTACATCCATCATACGTCTACGGGAATTTACTCCTGTCGCTTTGCTCCATAGTGTTTCCAAGGAACTACTCGTATATTGCTCCAGTAAAAAGATAAAACTTTTCAACTTGGAAAAATGTTCCCCCTCTAAAATGCTTTTTGGTGTCCTTTACACTCAAAGGACTCTTCCACTCACACTCCAAGCAATACTATTCTCACGGTAGCTTAGCTAGAAGAAATGGCATTGTCTAAGAATGTAAAGCTTCCATTTACGGTTTCGTATTCGTACTTGTCCATGTATAGAACAGGTGGAAACGTAAAGGGCCATGGAGTCATCTTTACAACGGTTAAGGGTATAGGAATTAAAAAACACACAAAATCTCTAAAGGTACAGGATACCTATGGGAAACCAGCTGGGGAGCTTTTAATTTGTTTGCGTTCATTACATTTAATTGAATCGCTTGAGGATTATGGTCCGACTACAATGGACTGATGCTAAACATCCTTCATTTTGGGCTATACTTATTTTCTTTTGCTATTGCTACGCCTGTACTACTCGCGACTAATGGGGTACTTCAAACAAGAAAAAGAAAATATATTTTTAATCATATTTTGTATACGTTGGGTATGTTCTATCAAATAATGGCGAAGTTAGTTTTCATTGGAAATGAAAGTAGGGATGAATTGTGATTTATTCAATGCAAGAAGGCATCATTTCGTGGAGAAAACTCTAGATTTGATTTCTTCGTAATGGGTAAATTGAAATGAGAATACGCGCTATCTCATTTTTATTTCGACTTGGCTTAATAACTTCAATAAAAAAGTAACGAATTGAAACGTTCCCCGAACCGGCCTACCAAAGGAATAACAAAAAAAATCCTGAGACATGTAAATTGTAGACTTTATTATAGCCTACCCTTGGACTTATAGCACATCCTTTAATAGTGGATACATATCACTGGTTTACATAGTGTGCTAAGAGAAACCCATTCTAGAGCCTTTATGTAACCCTTTATTTGCAATTAATTGAATTACATTTAATTCGATTGGTGTTTAGAACCCGATGCGTACTGTTCTGCTTCTAAAACTGGACTGCTACCCAAGACGGACCTCGGGCCCTTTATACCCCGCCAAATCTTCCATCCATTCCAACGAGATATCTATATGTACTCAACACGGAATTTGGTTGGGTGCTGCTTGGGCCAACATCCACTACAAACTGTCTAACAAGGATTGTAACTCTTATTGGTACCGATGTGCAGATGGACCGAATAATACAACGATTCTAAGAACTCACGGAATCACCAATCAGCCACCAGAAGAGACAGCGGCAGAAGAAAGATGCAAAAGAACCACGTCGTCCGGCTACCATTCAAAGAAGACGTAGAGCCTGCAAAAAACTTATGCAATTCCCAGCAAAGGGCACACCTTCGGTTTTCTCAGTTAGAGAAAAAATTGAGTAACAACGAAGACTTGAGGCAACAAAATACACATACACATGAAAGTCCTGGGGGGGTTTAACGTGAGTACCTGCCGTGAAGGCATAATCCCACACAGTGGTCCTGGTGTATACTGAGTGCAGGCTCAACGTTCATACTAGTGAATGCGAGGCCTATCTAACACCTCTGCCGCAACTAAGGAGTACGGCACCCGAGTTGTACAGCGCAACTCCACGCTCGAGCTCCGAGGAGCTCTGCCCGCGATGTAGGCATAACCACAACCACCATGAAACTCCCACTAGGGGCCAACCGCAAATAACCGGGCCCAGAACACATCCTCCAGGAATTCTCCTGGAGCATATGCTCTCAGAGGGCCATCCCGGTTCCCATGGTACCAGATAACCTCCGGTGAGGCTTCATGGCAGAGCACTTCAGATGAGTCCCTTGCAGACTCGGGTCTGATCGCCCTCCTCGAGTACGTGGAGACGAATACACAGTTCATGGAAGAATACATACAGTTGGGTCATATGGTTGAAATATCAGAGCAGAACAGACATTCAAAGTATAATTACTATTTACCACACCATGGGTCATATGGTTGAAATATCAGAACAGAATAGACATTCAAAGTATAATTACTATTTACCACACCATGCCGTGTGCAAGGAAGAGAGTTCAACGACAAAATTGAGAGTGCTGTTCAACGCATTCCAACCAACGAGCTTTGAGAAATCACTTAACGATACACTTCTAATCGGCTCGAAAATTCAAAACAACTTAATCCATATCCTGATGAAATGGAGAACCTATAGATATGTCATAGCTGCAGACATAGAGAAAATGTTCAGACAAATACTCATGGCCCCGCAAAATCAGGATTACCAGTGGATTCTCTGGCGAAGTCATCCTTCACAACCGATCAAACACTATAGATTGAAGACAGTTACGTACGGAACCACAGTGTTCCATTTTTGGCAATACAGACCTTGCATCAAAAGGATGAGGATGAAAAGTTATATTTTCCTCAGGCGTGTGAATCAATAAAACACGACTTTTTGTGGACGATGTACTAATCAGAGGAGATCATTCATGTCAAAACTATCAATCATGTCAAAACTCTCCAGCAAGACGTAATTGCGAGTCTCTGTTGGCATCTTGTGAGCGGGAAGCTAAAACAACACTCAACATTCATGAGGATGACCATACAAAAACACTTGGGTTATGATGGCTTCCTGCCAGAGATTCATTTTCCTCCAAGATCTGTCTCGAGCCGCTGAATAACAACGCTCTAACTAAATGGCTCATTGATCCAGTGGGGTGGTTACAGCCTTGTATTGTTGTGGGCAAAATCACAACAATTATGGCTAAAAAAGACAGATGTCCCACCCATAAAAACGGAAATATCAAGCTGTGTAGCAATTATAGAAGTATCACGTTGCTGAGAACCATCTATAAGATATTCCCCACTATCTTGCTAGGTCGGATAGCCCCTGCGCCGAGAACATCATTGGCCCATACCAAAGAAGCTTCACTCCAGGTAAATCAGCATCAGATCAGATTTTCTCTCTGCCGCCAGCGATGGGAAAACTGTTGGAATATGAACATCAGTTGTACCACCTTTTCATCGACTTTAAGCCCCCTATGATACCATAACCAGGGTAAAACTTTAGACAGCCATGAAAGTATTCGATATCCCGACGAAATTTATAAAGCTGATCCTGACCAATGTGTGAGGCCAAATAAAAGTAGCAGGATCATTTCCGAGACCATTTAACATCAACAAAGGTCTAAGACAAGGGAATACCTTATCATATATGTCTTTAATCTGACCCTGGAAAAAGTGATCCGTGAAGCTGGGGTAAATGCGAGAGGTACCATCCACTTTAAGTCAACCCAATTACTTGTCTATGCTAACGATATCGATATCATGGGAAGAACGACCCGAGACGTACAAAATGCCTTCATCCAGATCGAGCAAGCGGTGCGAAATCTTGAGCTGCACAACAATGAAGGTAAGGCGAAATATACGATGCCAATGTCAGGACCAAAAACCAACCAATCAACAACATCAAATGGCGCTGGTCAAACGAGGATAATGAAGACTGGAATCTACAACTTTGAGACCGTTGGTAACTTATCCTACCTAAGGTCGAAAAACACAATCGTTAGCAGCTACGACAACGAAATCCGCGTACCGTCGTTGGCGGCCAACAGAGCTTATTTCAGCATACAAAAACTGTTCCGCTAGGAACATCTCACCGTAAGGTCAAAGCTCTTACTATAAAAGACAATGGTCTTGTGAGTCCTCATATATTCCCCGGAAATTTTCGGTTCCTTAGCAAAAGAAATTGCAAATTCTTGGCTGCGTTCGAGAAAAGAATCCTCCGAAGAATTTGTGCCCCCTTATATGAGGATGGACGACGAAATCTATTATCGATACCATTGCCGCTTGGTTGTGGATAAAATTGTGGTTCAATAGGTTGCCGCAAGCGGGTCATCTAATTCGCATGGGTGGAGATGATCTTGCCCGGAAAGCCTATAAGGGCAATATCTATGATAGAAAAAGAAGACGAGGCAGACCCTGCCTGAGATGGAGCGATGGCGTAGGTGAGGACACCAGACAGTTTTTTGGGGTATCGAATTGGTGGACCGCGGCGCAAAACTGGGATGTCTAGAGCTTCTTATTAAGGCAGGCCTAGACCGGATATCAGTTTTGCGCCATTGATGATAATGAAATCTTCCATAAAGTTGCGAGAATTCTTCGATAGAAAGTACTTTCTTTTTCGTCTAATTTCCTATCAACATCTATCTCTCTATGCTCTTCTTGAAAACAATTTTGACATCAATTATGTACAGAAATCTCTACTGAAGATGTGGTCTTGTAATCTGAAGGTATTCGAACTTGAATGTGGGCAATGCTCAACGGTCAGCTTAGGTTTTAGAATGGTCGCACTTCCCTTGAGTGATCAAGTGAATGGTAGAATGACGCTTTGGCTATTGTCTTCGCCTGAGACGGTACGAAATTAATAGAAAAGGAAGCTTTTGTTAGACCGGATGGTGCCTGCCTCAAAACTTTTCTTATTTCTATAGTTCCTGGCATCCCTTTGGAGAAGGGAATCCTAACTAGGTCTATGTCGTTTCGACGCCGCACTTTTCGAAGCATAATTCTGCATTATTCTGATCTAAGAATTATTAATTTGCATTTTTCTATTGTTTGCCGCTATACATATTTTAATGTAGTCTCTACATACCAGTTGTTGAGCGCAAACCTTTGAAAGGGACTTTCCTATCCTTCCCAATAATTCCTACTGGATCATTCTTCAGCAAATCCAGTAAAATTATTTCACGGTTACTAAATTGTTGTCATTGACTAGGAGAAAGTATAGGCCAGTTATAGTTTTTTGTCCTTTCTAATGTGTTTTTGGCGCATTCCAGATAGATAATAATTTTTAGGCCAACCAATCCAAAACTAAGGTTCACTCCGGCCACTAACTACATTCTTACTGGCGATTTATTCAGAACATTCACAGAACATGGATTTTCAAATAAATCACCCACGATTTGTATAATCTCAAGTGATTTCATGTCATTAGTGTTCAATTATTTATTTCCATTGTCCATATATTGAAACTAAGGACTATGACTGGTTCATGACGACGAATTTGGACATTTAAAATATAAATAAATCGTATGAACTCGCCAACAAACGAACGCAAATATATAGGAGATATAGTTATTTTTCATGACTGACATGGAGGTCAGAGGTACATCAATACGGCAGAAAAAAAAGCAATGCAAAAGCAAAAATAAGAAGCATATATTGTCGTCTGGAAAAAAATACGGCTTGAATACGTACGTCTTTTTTATAAAGTCACCATAAGCTACTTTGGACATATGGGATCGAAATTCCCAGTTAAATTTGAGCATCTAATATTGGAGCTGCTATAGATTTAAGATTTCCGCTGCAGTTCCAAATTGCCAGTTACTATATAGAAAAAGAAGGTTAGTTCCAACCCATAAGTTTTTAACTAGGAGGCTTATCCGAAAACGTGGTTCTAGTCGTCATCAAAAATTAAAAGTTTTGAGGCCTACATCAGTGAATACTGTACATCGGAATTTAAGGTTTGCAATAGAAAGCAAAGACGACGGAGAACTCCCATTTCTAGATTTAAGAATTATCAGACGGGCCTACACTCAAAATGATCCACAAAATGTTCTCCGTACCGGTTAGTATTGAAAGATTTATCAAGGAGAAAGAATACTTCATCGACACCGGAGTGAAGAACGGCTTCGAAACATTGATTATTGAAAGTATCATGAGGAAAATGGCGAAACTCGAAGCAATCCGCGCATTGATATCCTTCATCAACAACTTAGAAGGGAAAAGAAAAATAGGAGTCACGTGTTTGCGATGATAGCAAGGATCACAGGAAGGAACACAATTGCATATGGGAAAACGTATATAGAGGAGAAGGTCTAAATGTGGCCCCCCCTTTTGTTTTTCGAGCATGAAAAGAAAAATGAAGATCGGCATGTCAAGTTTCATGTGCTATGCATTTCAATATTCTCCTGGTCATTCGTAAGGAAAAAACATGATAAAATTCCATATATTTTTAACAAAATCGTATATTTTGACGTATCCAAAAGTGTGGGTAATATGGCATCCAGGGGGCCATATTGGAAGTATGAAAAATTCTTTAAAAAATATTCTCTAAAACTTAACAATTAAGTAAAAAATAAACAATAAATTACCTTCTTTTCTTAAAATTAAGTAAATCCATTAATAAAAAAATAATAATGAACATAATAAAAACGAAAACAAGATAAAATACATATAAAATAAAGTTATCGGCAAAAATCGCAAATATAATAATCTCCTTCGTTTCCCGCACAATCGCAATGAGCCCATAAATTGCATCCCTGGCATTGAATCCACTCCTCCCCTTGTTGGTCATTTGAATACCTTGCATCACAAAATAAGCATTCTGCATCTAAGCTCGTTGGTATTTTATCATTTGAAGGTCCTTCGTCGAAGCTGTCGGATTGTGTGTCTAAATGATTTTCATCTGAGACAGTGGTTTTCCCTCCACGGCTACGACTTTGGATATTGTCAGAATTCTGATTTCCATCTGAAGCACTTGATGTACCTGCCAGGTGTGTTTTATATGCAGAAGAAGTGAGTACTTTTGGTCTCTTTGCGATGCAGTCAAATTTTCCTGTGTGTTGCTCCCTGGGCGGTTTTCGGAAGTGTTTTCATCGTTATAAACTTGAGCTTCTGCTAAAAAATCTGCGGATTAAAGGGGTAGATTCCGGTGACGCGAAATCCATTTGCAGCGATTTCTCCTGTTGAGCTTCGTAGATAGGCTCGACCAAACAATTCGGCGATATCGTAGGGTTTAAGCAACCGATCGGAATGCAACAAGAAATTTCGGATTTCTTCACTATAATAGGTTTTTAGTGCCCCCATAAAGGTTTTATCCAGGGGCTGCAATTTATGCGTGCTGTGAGGTGGAAGAGTAACTATTGTTACATAGTTCTCATGAGCTAACTCCAGAAGTTCAATGTTACGAGTGTGGCTGTAATGCCCGTCGAGTATTAACAGTACAGGCGACTCCTTAGTTGGATTTGTTTTAGAAAGAAAATGACGAAACCAATCGGTGAATAAATTCGTTTGAATCCA
Organism: Hermetia illucens; assembly: GCF_905115235.1. NCBI lineage: Eukaryota > Metazoa > Arthropoda > Insecta > Diptera > Stratiomyidae > Hermetia > Hermetia illucens. The sequence goes on from NC_051852.1 coordinate 431,728, forward strand.
GCCGGATGGGTGGACTTTGCCGATAGCACCATGCGGAGCTCCTTTCATAAGTATATCGGAATAATTTTTTCTGGGGAAAATCATCATGGGTGGTATAAAAAACCCGGAAACATTCATACAGCAAACCACGGTCATCAATGATCCTCGTTCCGCAGCAGTTAAAGCACCTATTTGTTTTTTGCCTTTCTTCCCAATTATTTGAGGAACTTTAGATTGAACGATTGTCAGCCCGGTCTCGTCAACGTTGAAAATGCGATCAGGAGGGTATCGAATTTTTTCCATTTCCGCCTTCAAAATCTCAAAAAATTCCTTTACTGCCTCACGGTTAAAGCCTTGAACACGGGCAAAAGATGTTCCTAATGGTTTCCTTAAAGAAAGTTCGTGTTTGTGTCTTCGTAGAAAAAGGTCTAACCACGAACGCCCTGCTATTTCCTTTGTAAAATTGTTGGGTATGTTATTTTTCAAAGCTAACTAATAGGCCATTCGCCGAACATCTATTCGTGTTAGACCATAGTATTTCGCTTCCATTAGAAGAATATACTCCACGAGTTTCTTTTCTATATTAGGTGGAAGTACAGTTTTCCTGCCTAGCGGTTTTTCAACAATTTTTTCAGACTCTCCTAGATCGTGCACCAACCTTCTTAATGTAGTCCTCGGTACGCCAAACATTTTTACGGCTTTTTTGTAACCCATCGTCTTACTCCTGATTGCATCTATAGCTTTTTTCATTTGTTCCGGGTCCCATGTTTTCCTCTTTTTGGCTACGGTTAACATAATGCTGTTCCGGGGCATCTATAGGAAACAATACAGCAATCTTTAATACTTTTGTGTTTCAAACATCGATTATGGCCCCCGGAGGCCATAAAAGAAACCGAACGGGGGGCCATATTAGACTTATGCAATCACAGAAAAAAAAGCAAAAAATAAAACGAAAAGTAAGCCGTGCTTCAGCATTACCTTGATATGTAATACTGCTGAACCTGTAAAAACTTTTTAGCACAAAACACCATTTAAACATGCCACATTTACAGGAATACCGACAACAAATATCTTCTTGGAAGAAAGTTAGAAGAACACAAAGAACAGAAACTAGAATTTGTCTCTACCATTTGTCATTTAAATGACATATGGATACATGAAAAAACAGCTGTTAAGATTGTGGTTGTTGCACAGTGGCGTTTTTATCTGTGGCTGTTTTGTGTCGCGTAGAATCGTAGGGGGCCAAAATACCAGCAGGGGCCAAATTTAGACCTTCTCCTCTACAGTTAGGGACTGCTTGCAGATCTTGCGAGAACCAGAGGGCAACAAATTAAACCACGACACCGGCTACTTACAATGGAAATTGCTGAGAGAGGTGGCAAATGAAACACCGGGCAATATACTTCATTCTCACCCAAACCATGAGTTCCTGAATTAACCTAACAAAATCATCAGATAACAATTAAAGTATTACTCCGAAAAATGTAATATTTCAATAAGAAAATAGACCTATCAAGCTTCGTTGATTATGTATTGAAGAAGGGTATAAGTAGTCCCTGCACATTTTAGATATGTATTTTTCGTTGGGATATATTTTTTCAATTGTGACTTATTCTAAACATATGTAGGTAGCTTATTTCTAGCTTAAGTTGAACTTAGCTATCCTAATTCTATTTCAATGAGTGGCTATTACATTTGCTTGGTCTACCCGACCTTTTCCGTTGAGATGGCAGAAGGTTTTCCATCGTGTATGGATGTCGAATTTCAGTCGCCTCAGCTGTGAATGAGTACCTGAGTTAACTCAGGATAATAATGGCGGGTCAGCGGAATGCTCACTGTATTGCTTCATAGTGTACCGTTGCGGTCTTGTAATGAAGTGCTATTTATCCTTACCCTTTTCTGGGTTGTGGACTTGGCCTGAGTTGATCCGCGAAGTTCTTATGTCACCTTATATCACACAGTGATCACTGTTTCGGTCGACTTTGTGTCTTTTTCAACCAACTTGGATGTTCAGACCAATTTTATTAAGTGACTTTTCGTTAGTGTGAATCCCATGACCATCCCATCCCATCAAAGGAGCCTCTCTCCCAATTTCCTCGATGGGTGAAATCCGTAGAGGGCGGCAGGTCGATTGTAAATATTATTTTTTGCCGAGAATATAAAGCTGGTAGAATTCCAACAGCCATGAGTAATAGATATCTAGAAAAAATCTAGGTGTAATAATAATAGGTTAATAGTAGAACAGGGTGGGGTGGGGGGCAAAATAGTTTTCACGATTAGAACTTCCAAACTCCACCCCTTCCCACTATTTTCACATGGATTATCAATGTTGCTATTTAATTAATTTTCAAAATTTAAATCTGCATCTCTACATATTCTGAACAACGGCCAACAATTCTGAATCAAATCTTAATTTATAAATTTTTTGTGAATAAACTCCTCGCATGATAATAGAATATCAACGACTCGGCCGTGCACAGTCGACTGGTCCACAATTCAATATGCATATCAGCGAAAACCAGCCAATTTGCCTGGATAAATTTACAAAGTTTCCAGGTAGCTTTCGACCAAAAATAGCACCAAAATTATTCCTTCAATCTCGAAAAATTTGTATCAGCAAGCTAAATAATTCCTTAATTGGAAACGTTTAGTGCTTCCTGTTTTCTGCCTCCCCTTACGCTTGCCGCATCACGATATATACGTTGCTGCTCTTTCCAACGTTGTGTTTGCGTTAATGAAGCGGACCGTAGGTTGTTAAAAAAGAGAAAATTATATTGCTTCCCTCCGCTTTTTGATTACTTCAATAAACTTCTATTGAGCGTGTTTTCATGATATATAAACTCAATAAGGATTAAGGATCATCTATTCCGTCTAAACAAGGCATCAAAAATGTGTTTCGGATTTAATGACTTATGAAAAGTGTAATGGATTTTGTAAGCTCGTTCGGACCACTTGCACCAGAATACACCTAGGTAAGGCTGATTACCGAGAAGGAAGAAATTGGGTAAGATTAATTTAAACATTAATTAAATAGAATGGACCTTAAAAAGAGCAATACTTGGCATTAATGATTACTTTACGTTAGGAGAAATGGAGGTAAATTTGGAGACAGTATATTTATTCACGTGTATTTAACTTTGGCGAAAGTACTTAATGTGCTTTTTATGGTGTGGCCCAAAGGGTCACGTATAGTTGTATTTGTTCTTTCGTCCAGAGCTTCGAGGGTTTTATTCCAGAATTAGTAAGTTAAATTCGACTAGCATCTGCTAGAGTTCATTTTCCTTGGAAAGGGATCAATTTTTGCTAATGGGTTTGATTCCGTACGATTATCCTTAAATTCAATTATACGCATATACATATATATATGGGCACATCACCCTTAACTATCTACAATCATTATCTTGATGATGATTTACCTGCCAGTATCTTATTAAGCGCTACTACGTTATATAATTTAGCTGGGATCGTTAGTCATTCATATTTTACATGCTGCTCCATAGTTGCAAGGACATCTCGATTATCTGGTTCAACCATAATCCATTCGATAGTCGTCATACATAAGGTTCAAACCGCATAATTGCATTCAAGTATGCAAATCCTGTAATAGCATTCTATACCAAAGCACCTAATACAAGCACTGACACTATAAGCCCACATGCTTCTGCATATACATATGTATGTATCATATCCATCTATTTCCCCAGGACATTGCCGGACAGTCGTCCTGAATAAATTTTGATAAATAACACTCCTATTAGAAGTTGGAAACGAACGAACACATATGAATTCGTTTTTGTAGAGTCTTACGCCAGAAAAACAAATAGATGTTCTGTACACACAGTGAATAACCTGCAGATGAATTCAATTGTAGTTTATGCTGAGATGAACTCCAATTACGAAATTCTTGGGTTCCTGTTCATACGTGGGTGCATAAACAACTTTTGGAATCCTTTGAGTATTCAACATTCATCCTTTAGTTAACAAAAAGCAAGAAGCATATCGATCGAAGCAACAACTCGATTCCGAATGCTTCGAACTACAGTCAGGATGCCTAGATTCCCGATACCAACTCGTTCAACATTCACTTGCCTGGTGTGCATACTAAATAGCTAAAGTTTTCGAGATTTATTTATCAAATTCACATATATTAAGTGAGTATTTAAAACTAATGGTAACCTATAATAACGTCCTAAATATATATGTATGTGAATATGTCCTAGCTACGTGTAAGAGGATATGAATAGTATTGTATATTGGGGACGATTCATGTATTATAGTATTGAATTTGAATTGGGATGGAAGAATTCTGGAAGGTTGTCTGGAGTAACCGCAAAACCCTTGATAAAGAAGTGTTTGAATTCCTTGAAAAGTATTTGCAGAGAGGGAGAGAGAATATATGTCCCAAATAATAATATTTATCTCTAATTTGAGCTCCAATATTTTGATGCTTATCGTAATTTTAAAACGCAACCATTTTTCAATATACTCGGATTTATTAAAGTAGAGTCATTGCGTCGTCCACTTCTTAAAGGTTTACATGCAATGATATTCGCTATGGTTCCCATGTTCTGAATTGAATTAATGCATAAGATCTCTCATATACGCTGGGAAAACATTTCTACTGGACACTGTATTCTAAATACCATGTATTATATAAAGGTCGCTGGTGCTGGTGAGATTATCTCACATGATGGCTATATAACTGTTTGCAGCATCTTCATTCAAGTATACTAATCAGGAAATAGGATTACTTTGAAGGGCACTGTAATGTCATGCTTTAATTTCCTGAAATTCACACAAATTCTCTACGAGTACAAGTATAGTGACATAGAATGCTTCTCACCTCCAATCAACGTGCAACGAAGAGACAACATAGGAAGATTCCTCTATGCAGCATATAGGGCAAATATCATAATAATGGGTAATTTACCACATTACAATGGTAGAAATCACTAGTTGGAACGAAGATTGCTGTCCGCGACTATACACTTTGCCAGAAGCGTAACATTACGCAGAAATACTATAGATCCTAAGTTTCCTCGCAATCAGTGCGATGCTCTGCCAGTATGGAAATTTCACTGAGATTTGTTCACGACAGTCATCTTCATGATTGATATAGTGATAGATTGCATTTGCATCTGACTCTCTAAGGAATGACAATATTACCATGGCCTCAATCAATCAATGCAGTGATCAAACAAGCACAGTGATTGTTTTTTCGATTCCCTAAGGATGTCAATATCTTTTCAGTTTTGAATATTTTTTTTCTTCAATTATTCTACCAATTTCGTTTTTCCTTTTTTTGTTGTTATTATTTTTTCCATTTGACTTCTAATTAGAGTGTGCGTTAGTTTCATTGTCACCACAATTAATACTGTACAAGCGATAAGCCTACAACAAAGAAGCAGTACAAAGGCGACCAATGACATCCATATTGAACCAAGAATCGAGCCCAGGACAACGATATCGAGATACTTGAGGTTCGTTCAACTCGACCAATCGCAGCATGGTATCAGTTCTGCTCGTTGAAATCTAGATTCGTATTATTGTAACTTAGATATTTTTTTACAACTCAATAGTTGAAACCCGTTCAAATTGGAGATATCCAAGACTACTTTTCCAAGTACTGCGGATTCCTCGAACTTCCAACTCGAGTTCAACAATGTGTTTTAAATACAAACAAAAGGAAGGATTTAGGTTGTTCTTCTTCTTTTTCTTCAGCCTTTGTCCCGTTCACAAGCGGGGTCGGCTCGTCGTGATCGGCTTCGCCCTTTGGCTCTATCGAATGCCTGATCTGGGTGCAATCTCAAGGCTTTCAAATCCCCATCCAGCGTATCAAGCCACCGTTGCTTAGGTCTGCCTTTTGGTCGTTTACCATCGACTTCGATGTTCAGACCAATCTTGGCAAGTGAATTCTCGTTTACACGAACTGCGTGACCATACCATCGAAGACGTCTCTCTCGCAACTTTTCCACGATCGGTGCAACCCCATAACGATCGCGGATATCCTCATTTCGGATGTAATCTAAACGTGTGACGCCACTAGTCCAACGTAGCATCTTCGTCTCCATTACCGCAAGACGCCGTTCATTGTCCTTTATGGTCGGCCAACACTCAGAACCATAGAGAGCGACTGGACGGATGACATTGCGGTAAATTTTAGATTTGAGACGTTCGTTGCTTCGTCGATCACAAAGGACACCAGTTGTGGAACGCCACTTCATGCAGGTTGCATTAATGCGTGAAGCAATTTCATAACGCAGTTCTCCATTGGCTGATAGCGTTGACCCGAGGTATTTAAATCGCTCAGTTCTGGGCAGATCACTGCCGCTGACAGTGATTGTATCTGTTTCATGGGGATCGGTCGTCAAAAATTCAGTTTTGTTTAAATTCAATCTGAGACCGTGTTGCATGAGGCGATCATTCCATTTTTGAACAAGTTGCTCGAGATCATTTTTGCTATCAGATGCTAAGAAAACATCATCTGCATAAAGCAGCGTGTAGGGCGCTGGACGTTGGATATCCCGTGTGACGGTGTCCATAACAAGGACAAAGAGGAGTGGTGAGAGGGCACTTCCTTGATGAACTCCAACAGAGACACGAAGCGGTTTTGATACACCCGCCATACTTCGAACTTTACTTTTCGGATCGTGGTAGAGCAATTGAACCCAGCGCACGAGTTCTTCTGGCACGAAGTGTTGTCGTAAAGCATACCAGATGAGTTCGTGTGGTACCCGGTCAAACGCTTTCTCTAGATCCAGAAAGGCAATGTAAAGAGGGCGATGCTTCTCACGGTGTTTCTCCATGAGTAACCGCGCAGCGTGTATTGCGTCAGTAGTTCCGCAGTTCTTGACAAATCCGGCTTGATTCACGGTTATTTCAACGATTTCGCGAATACGGTTGTCAAGAATGCGTTCAAAAATCTTCATGGTATGGGAAAGTAACCGGATCGGACGGTAATTTGAACATTCTGCTGGACTACCTTTCTTTTTCCATATTGGAACACTGGTACTTTCTTGCCAGTCAGATGGTGTTCTTCCTTCCTGAATAACCCGGTTAAAGAATTCACTGAGCCACAGTGTTGGGTCCCAGCTCTTCGCTTTCCAGAGCTCAGATGCGATGTCGTCAGGTCCTGTTGCTTTCACCGATTTCATTTGTTTTATTGCCTCCTCGACTTCAGTTGCGTTAACTGGTGGAACTGCTCCAAATATCGGCAATGATTGTGGAAGTGGAGGATGAGCAAATTCTTCAGTTGAAATCTGCTCGAAATATTCTCGCCATCTATCCACTGCGGCTCGACGGTTGGTAAGCAAAGTACCGTTCTTGTCATTAACACAACAGAAGTGTTCGATATCCTGTGTGCGTTCATCACGGCTTTTAGCAAGTCGATACAGATCTCTCTCGCCATCCCGAGTGTCCAGTTTATCGTAAAGATTTTTGAAATGGTTCGCTCGGGTGACAGCGACCGCTTTCTTTGCTTCCCGGTTGGCATTCTTATAAATTTGCCAATTAGCAGGCGTTTTATAATAATAATAATCGTTGGCGCAACAATCCATGTTGGACCTGGGCCTTGAAGTGTGTTAGAGCACTTCATTCAAGACCGTAACGGTACACTAGGAGGCAATGTGGTCAGCATTGCGCTCGCCCGAGATTATTACCCTGATTTGACTCAGGTACTCATTCACAGCTGAGTCGACTGGTATCCGACGTCAAATCACGATACAAATTCCACTGCCACCAGTGAGATTTGAACCGCGACCTTCCGTACGACAGCCTTGCGCTCTAACCACTCAGCTATCCGGACACGCAGGCGTTTTATCGTCGAGAAATTTGTGGTAGAGGCGTTTCTTTTCACGGACCTTCATTTCAACATCATCATTTCAAAGCCAAGTATCTCGGTTGATGTACCGCTTACCCGGCTTGGTGACCCCGAGGGTTGCAGAGGCCGCTTTGTGGATCGTGTCTTTCATTTGGTTCCATGATTCTTCCATATTCGTAATGGTTGGCAATCGTATGAGTGAGACCGTTTCTTCTTTCTTCTCACCAAATCGCCACCATTTAATGCGCGGCGGGCCAGTGCGTTCCTCACGCCGTTTTATCGGTGGCTTAATTCGCAGGACAGCAATCAACGGCCGATGTTGAGGTGCGATGGTCTCATAGGGAACGACTTTGCAATCAGTGACAGTGGTAAAATGTTGGCGTCTTATGAGAATATAGTCGATTTGCGTTTAATTGTTCCCACTATAAAATGTGGGAAGATGAGACAATCGTTTGATAAACCATGTATTCATAAGTACAAGGTCATGGGTGTCCGCAAAATCGATTATACGCTCGCCACCTTCATTGCGCGCTCCGAACCCCTTTCCCCCATGGCACCTGTTACCGTCTGCCTTTTCACCCACATGACCATTAAGGTCGCCGGCAATGATTATGTAATCGTCAGCAGGCACGTGACAAGTCTTTTCATCGAGAAATTGCCAGAAGGCATCTTTCTCGGCGTTAGGTCGGCCTGTCTGTGGTGCATACGCGGTGAAGAAGTGAATAGTGCGATCAGCTAATATAATGGTGAGCTTCATCAGCCGATCATCAAATCGTTCGACTTCTTTAATGGCATCACGGAAACCCTCTGAGATGGCAATGCCAACACCATATTGAGTGTGTGGGTTACCAAAATAGAGAAGTTTGTTTTTACCGCGTTCGCGTTCAATGTCGCAGCTTTTGGAACCAGACCATCGGGTTTCTTGCAGAGCGCAGATGTCAATGCACCTTTTCCGAAGGGCTCTTGCGAGTTCCTCCGTCTTTCCAGTTAGGGTACCAACATTTAGCGTGCAAACACGTATTTGTTTTGTTCGTTGTGTGCGGACTAACTTGCTTACGTCCTGACGCCGTCCATGCGTCAAGAACCCTTGCCCATTTCTCGACAGGACCGGGGTCCGTCCTGCCGCGTCGACTGAGGTGGACGCCCTAGCATTTCTCCGAGGCCTGTGACTTAATCCGATCGTCATGGTTGTAACGACATTCTATGCATTTTCTTGGTCGACCTGTCGCGGGGCCTGTCACCAAGAGAGATCAGGTAGGATTTAGCATAGTAGAATAACTCCAACTATACTTTATTTATCTCTTTCCCTGATCTCAGCATTTTATTTTTGTTTTACTGAGGATAGTACAGAGTACGTTGCCTCAAACCCTTCCTACAATCTACTGTAGTGTACCATTGCGGTCTTGATTGAAATGCTCTAACACACTTGAAGACCCTGATCCAATATGGATTGTTGTGTCAATGATTATTATTATTATTGAGCAGAAAGAAATTGCCGATACCCAAATCTTGGGAATTCGTTAACTATTTGATGCCATTCTACAAAAATTCGCGAATATGCCCCAAATTTGTTCACGTGATGAAAAATCTACGAGTCTTTGTCGACAAATTCTTTCGTATTTCATTGCTTCACGTAAACGTTTCATAACGCCCAAGAAGTGTTCCTTGTTTACTGTCCGACTTTCTGCGAAAATCTATGATTTACAATATCATTGTAATCTACGGAAGCCGTAAGCATGGCCTTCTTTTTCGTCTGAAAACTATGCACATGGTTTTTTCTCGTCTCCAGTAACGACTTTCTTAAGAAATTTGGCTCCCATTCAGTGATAGACATCCCCTTTCGCCAAAATTTAAAGCAAACTCGTTGTCTCAAATTCAATTCCAAATACCGGCATAAGCAGCTATGCTGAAGTTAGTGGGAACCCATTGATCAAAGCAGTAATTTGTAGTAGTGGTTTAACGGTATATGGTTGCCAAGAGGTGAGATATTGTCTTCTATTTGTAGTTAAGTCTAAAATTGACAGACCAGTAGCTTCCTCCAAACTACAATTTTATTTTATTGTGTATATATATATTTCGGGAGCAACTTACTCCTTTCGTCAGTACAAAGGAAAATAGCGTGCAGTTCGTACAACACACTGGGGGTCAAATCTCTCTCCTTTTCTTCTTCACACTGGGACGGACTGTCAGATCCCAGCAAATTAAATTACGGCTCATCAGAGAACAAAACGGCTGTTTTGCTGGTCTTCGATTTCTGAGTCCTAATTCAGTCAACCGTCGCTGCACCGTTCTCACACTAACTGACACATTTTCCCTTTCCAGCAATTCAGTACGTAATTGAGGAGCAGTTGAAAATCTATCCCGCAAGGATGGTTGCTTTAATGATCGCCTGGGCCGGGGAGTAATCATCTCCTATATGTTGCCACGGAACAACCTCAACCTGATGTTGTTGATCACTGCCTTTTTATATCGAGTTTTCAGTAGAAACTTAGGCCCACTAAGGGATAACTTTTTCGTGCACAAAGCACTTCAATATTTTTCCAACAACCTCAACTCTCCATTCGCTCGGGCTGTTTCTAATAACTTCTTTTACAAACAGCTTAAATATTTACCACTCTTAGAACATGAAACTCCTGAAAATTTGTGTATTACATTTATGAGAATGTTGCGTGGCGACCTTCTGCAAAATCATTCCACCTTTTCCGCAGGTTCCTATTTTCCATGAACTCGATACAATCCTTTTACTATGACCTTCCCATGCAAGCTACATGCATGCAAAGTTATTACACCATGTAGCGCAGTAAGTAAAATGACAAATTGGCTATTGCCAGTGAAAATATGTGTATAATTAAGCAATTTACTATTTCCAGTTAGTTTATTACGTGGTCAACCCATGCCGCATACGTTTGCCAGGGAAGTGAAGTGCGGCTCGATAAAATGAAAAGCGCTTATCTTTTTCTGGCCTCAGTTTTTTCACTCATTATGCGTTCGTTTCAAATATCTGACTGCAAAGTCAATCATAGGCAAGGAATGGAATCGCTGGATTCACATTTAAGTCTATTCAAATTGTACATTTCGATGATTGAACGAAAGTGTAATGTTTCAATAACTCTTCATATCGTGGGAAGTTTGCCGAATCATTAATTCTTCTTTGAATCTAGAAGTAAGTGAACATAATAGACTGATTTCGGTTTAACCCTGAATACGCCTATTGATTCAAATCCACCCAAAATGCAGGTGAACTATCTATATCAATGTTAATGTAATCAAATTTGGGACAGAGTGTGAAAGGCCAGGAGGCTAGGAAATTTCCCCCACAATGCATAAGGGAATCAAATATGATTGTGAACTGAAGATGTATGTCCTTTAAAAAAGTATGCTTAACTTTCACACATTAATGCAATCAAGCATCTACGCGTATTTGCCAAAAATTCGTAAAATTAAAAGTCCAAGGCCATCATGCGTTTATCAAGGAAATTCTAATATACTCCGAGTCACGTATAGATTTTCTCCGGAATTTTCGGAAAACGCTTTTGAAATTATTTTTCATGAATTCCTATCACGTCAATGAAAATAATGCGCTTGCGAGAAATCTGTAGCTTAATTTCCGGATGTCTCTGGTGGTGAAGCACTTCCAGCGGCAAAGCACGCTCCAGCAAAAGGCCATGGAAATAAAAAAAATCTTAAATTTGCAACGTTGATAGCTTTTCTTTAATATGCACCTGCTTCGCTGTCTAATATGATATGCGAAGGAAATAAACTTGAAAGAAAGTGTTGATAATCATTGGTATAAACTTTAATGATTGAATTTTCAATTGAGTTGGCTGAACTCAAGCTGAACGAATACCGGAACGGCGAAAATTAGATAGAGTTGAGAGGAAAATGCACATGAAGAACGCCATCCGCTGAATAATGAACATTTTTCTGTTTGTGTATTAGCACTTAATATTTGATGGAACGATATTCAAGGTGTTCTTGTTACATTGTTTTTCAAAGATTCATAATTAATTTGACGCTATTTCCGGCTACAAGTTTACATGGTTTTGATTTAACTAGGCTCGGAAAGATAAACATTTTCAACAAAGGTAATACTAACCACTGGGTACGGTTCAAATGAAACAATCGTTGAAGTTATGCCACTGGTCCCAAGATTTCATTCATCGTTTGAACACTGAGTTACCCATACGTTCGTTAACAATAAGATATTCAACTTTCCGGCGATTATAGAATGAACAATCATAATGGTAACTTATGTCATCGTACTTAGGCCGGACATTCCTGCTAACCCGATTTTGTGACCATCATCTACTCACCCGACCACAGTTATTGCAATATGCAATGCCAATTCAGAAAATAAACAATTCAAAACTCTCTAGTAATTCTAACATTTTCACAGTATACAAATGGTTGCCATTTCGAAAGATAACTATAAAGACACATTGTCCTCACCTAATTGCAAGCCATGCCCATTGTTTTTTCTTTATTTGGTAAAATATTCCATTGCAAAAACACACTGAAGACGAGGTTGGTTCAAGCGATTGCAACCAAGGTGAATACTGAATTGTTCGCGAATCAACCAAAGATTTCTATGGGAAATAAAAATCCAACTATTCTTCTGCTAATGGTTTATATTTAGATTCAAACAATTTCATGAATTTTAGTGACAGAAGATCACATGAATTATGGAAAGCATTGTTCGTTCTATTGTAAAAGCTTTTTATTTTTCTCGCAGTGAAGGAAAATTTTAACTTCGCTTCGTAATCACTATTCCAATGGAACTTAATCTTGTGGAATTAAAATTCTCTGCGATGATACTTGTCGGGGTCAAAGTACGACGTGACCACAACGCGTTCACTAAATTTACGGCCAGTGAGCGCCTGTTGCGCTTTTTGGCAATCCACCACTGAGTTGAATTCCACGAAAACTTTTCCACAGCCCGGGACGTCAACCCCCTCAATAGGTCGAGGAATTTCGACACTTCGAACCACACCATATTTGTTACATTCTTCCTTGATATCTTCCAAAATATCCTCGTATTCCTCTTCATCGCGTAATTCCTCAGGTGTCACCATATTGAGAAGACATAGAACTTCCGTTGGAGGCCCTGATGTCCCAACCATAGACAATCCCGGAACCTAAAATTTTCCGAAACAAAATAACAAAGATGTGAAAAAGCGAATGTCAGAAGCGGTTTTCCTCTTACCTGAATTTGAACTGGAGCAATGGCTCCGACTGAGGTGTTTTTGGCGCCTACACTGGCACGTTGCACGATCAACTTCTTATCGCCTAATTGCATTCCATTCAAACCAGCGATTGCCTGCAGCATGGATGTTTTTAATCAACTCTTATTAATCTCATTATTCAACTATTTACCTGGTCTGTTATGTTAAAATCGACGTATTCGGCGAAAGCGTAGCCTTTACTTAAGCCTGTGGCAGCATCCTTCACCAAGTTGAATGCTCGTAACTGGCCAAACGAGAGTAGTAACTCCTTTACCTGGTTGTGAATAGTTCAGCAGAAATTAGTCAAAGTAGAAATATTGTCAATATTTTTTTATTTTCAACGGCATAGCGGGAAATAGTGAGCTACATTGTGAATGCAAGATCCAAATTTGCTAGATCTCTGCTGGAAGACAAGAGTGAGACTTGTCGAAAAGTAAAGGTGTCAATCATTGCGATCATCATCGCGAATATTTGTGCACTTCGTATGAAGAGTACGGGAGAAGAAATGTTATAGGATATTGAATACTCAATTCAATTTTCCAATCATTCGAAAAAGGAAATTAGAACCACCTTTTGCCGCAGAGATTAACATATTTGGTCAAAGCAAAAATGCCTTAGATATGTATAAAGTAAACCTCCATATTTCAGAGGACTTTTATTGGAAATCGAATTCGCCCGAGGCATTTTTACGCTCGCATCCCAGCTATTTGCCGCCAAATTTTTAGCATATCATCTACCTTTCTACCGTTTATTGTACGGTACAAATACGAAACAAAATCGAGTACAACTGTTTTCTTCACTACCCGATATAAATAAATTCGAAAAAGACCGATTATTATTTTCTTTAAATCCTATCGCGAGCCCTGTAAATGTTCTATTTGGTTTGGTTTTTAAACTTGCCTGTTACAATCCCACATCATCGGTGTGTGAGGGGTTTTCGCAAACGATTAATTCTTTAGATTTAATTTTTTTTTTTTCTGAATAATTTTAACCCCCGGATTACATGAGCAACGAACACTAGTTTCTTTCTATGTTTTGTATTCGATTTTCAGGGTTCAATCTCAATCTCACAACAGCAGTTTGTATGTTACAACAACAAATACTACACAAGGGGATGAAGTAGTCGGCCTAAGCTACAATATACATTGAAATTGAATTAGTAATCTTTTATTTTAGAATGCATTTAAATTGAAATATTTTATAGAAAAGAATTTAAATTTTGATTTTTCACACAACGCATTTAAGCATTTTCGTCCATTATGCATCATTTTTGCATTTGTTGCGATAAGCTGCAAAGCAATTACTGTCTTTTTTCTAGGAAACTGAAAAAGAAAACAGCTGAAAAGAAAAACCTGTGGAAACCAATTCATTTTCCGTCGTTTGGCCTGAAAATGCTGAAAAACCTGAAAATCGTGCCAGCTTCCACCAATAATCTGGTTTACGGATTTCATATTTGCATTGTAAATTGCTGAAAAGTTACTGTTGTGGCTCCTAACACTACTAGGGGGGTTAAGCTCTACTAAAATACAGCATATTGATCGCTGGCTAGTTGCTGCTTGATATTAAAGTTAAGCAAAAATGCGACGACTGCAAGCAAAAATCCCTGGATTTCTCCTGTTGCACACTCAAATCTACCCTTCGAATCTCTTACTATCAACTATTCAAGATATTCGATTGTTTAGGGCGACCAACATATAGTTAGCCCTCTGGGGTAGTGTGAAATATTTGCTTGTAATGCATTCTGCGTTCGTATTTTAACTTTCGCTCTAAAATTATTCCTTGAAAAGTAATGAATTTCCACCGCGAACAAGTTCTTGACGAAATATCCTGCGAATATGTTATGAAAACTCCCTCCAAACCATGAGGTGCTGATAGTAAAGTTTGCAAAACCCAGTGACAAGGAATTAGATGTTTCTGGATTTACGAAAGATCCATTTGTTGAATTTTAAAATCTTGGGGAACTATAAAAGGAAGATTTTACTAATTTGTTTGGTTTTCTTGATTTTTATATTTGTAGCTCTGCTAACCTGTCAATTGTCCAACTATATTATTTGTAATTTCCTAATAGATGATTTTAAAGCGTCTGAATTAATGAAATCGGACGATGGTAGGTAGGTAGGTATCAGTGGCCGCTCCGAGGAGCCCAATTAGCACTTTGGTGCGCCGTTTTAATGCTACAAACTCCTAAGACCGTGATTGTTGTTATGCGAGCAGGGAGGCAGAGTCCAGCCGGCTCGGATCTTCCGGGCCAGCTCGTAACATTCACGAAGGAAAGCAGCTCTCCGACCCTGCGGCTAGAAATCTCTCTGAGATCCCCAAAGAATGGTTTACCCAGTCTCTGAGGTCCCCAAAGAATGGTTTACCCAGTCTCCGCAGCCTGACTCTAGCCAGAGCTGGGCAATCGCAGAGAAAGTGAATGTGGGACGATGATGATTCCAATATAGGCAACTTACGAAAGAACCATGTGGAATGGAAAAATGGAACTATTTCTTATCTTTTACTGCGTCAGTTAAAATTCAAGAAGGTAGACATAAGTCGACGCTATGTATGCAACCCATTAGATTTTTTTTGCTTCCAAGCTACAAGAGGACACTGAAAAAAATATAACAATTGCATCCAGAGAAGATATGCAGTATTGCCCGCTGTCAACTCATCCCTCCTTCCCCTAGTTTTACTTTTGTGGACTATCATAAAAGGGTATGAACGGCATTTGCGTTAATTTGATAATCATTACGATTCTAGCTGTATGAAAAGCCAAAAACATGTACAAATATCCACGACTAAACCAAACAATCTCTCATTTGGATTAAGATGTTACCGCGTCAAGAACAATTTCCGGCTGACAGCCGGAGGACCGTCATTCGCCCATCTTACGAGTATGTTAGAAAAATACGTTGTAAATTCTTTGCTTTGCCTAGAACAGACGAGATACTTAAGATCTAATTCCATGTGCTGGCTGTATCGATGCTAAAAACCATGCAGAGTCCCTGGGTTCTCTTCCTACTATAGATATAATGAATTGGCATGTCGAATGTAAAATGTGAGTTTTAGTCTCAACAGATATTTCAAACTACGAGGAACAAGTAAAGAGAGTTTCGAGACAATTCCTTGATTTGTAGTTGGAATTGGTGAACTTAGATAAAATGAGAGATTTTTTATCTCTGCAATCTGTGAGGATCAAAAACCCTTGAGGACGTTGAGCTGTCCATTGATCATCTCAAAATTCGTTTAAGAATGTAGAATTTGTTTAAAATCTGCAACTAGATTCACTGGTCACTGTGGCGAAATCTCGGATGACTTGAAAAGAAAGGATTCAATTTCTCCCATGTTGAGATCAGATGAAAGCAACTGTAGTGTAGTAGCAGTGTCACATGCTGCTATCAAAAGCTGGCAACAAGTTTTTCATAGGGACATGGCAGAGCCTAAATGCCGCTAGACACGCCAACCTTTTCTTGTCAGAACCAAACCAATCTACTGCAAACTTCGAACTATCGAAAAGATATTTTGGGCATTCCGAATGATCATAACTCACTACCTAGACATGTGTTTAGAATAAGAATTTTATAAGATGATACGTGTCTATCCTGAAATGGGGAAACGAAACCCACGTAGAATTTTTGATGCTGATGTATTTCAGTTGCAACGGATACCAATCCATCCAGCATCATGGGTTAGTATAGACTAGGTATTTAGAGGCTGAGAGGCTACCGTATGCACACAAGCATTTTTTTTCTAAATTACCGTATTATCTCATACGAAAGCTAAAGGAAGGACATCAATAGAAGGCTATTAGGTATTCGATAAGAACAATAGATCAGTTGTTGGGGGGCTATTTGCTCAGTATCGTGCAAGGGTAGCGCAAATATCTACGAACAATTAGGAACCAAAAGGTAAAGGCGTTAAAAGATAACTATCAATATCGTTGTCGAAAACGTAAGCACATTTTTTTGAGTTGTCGTGTCCATTGCAGAATCGTTAAGAGTTAAGAATCCTGGGAGTTACAACTACATCGCTGACGTGTTCCATTGCTTTCTACATCGACCTGAGAGATCAGTTGCGGTAACAACACACTTTCATTCGAATCAATGCAGTAATATGATACCGCCATTAGTTTTTTCGTAATTCTGTGAGATATCGATTTTAACAGTAAAACATACATGCTCTGCCCGAGATGATGGAAACGGTATATATTTAAGGGGAGACCTGCCCTAACGTAGACCCAAAACGTGAATTTCTTCCTTTAAGAATGTATATTTTGAGAACTATCCAATGGAACGGCCATTACTATCATGTTAACTCCTTATTTTAATTACCTGAGGCACTGCGAATTTTTTATTCTGTATATGCAGGATAGTACATCCCGCCTCCCTTAATTTGTTTAATGCCTGCAACATCCCGATTCTTCTTTGGCCTGGCAATTTCCCCAAACTTAACCCAATAGAAAATGTTTGGATCCCACTTTATAAGCGTTCAAGACAAAAAATTGCCAATATCTGGGAAAATAACGACGACATCAACGATATGATTAACCGCTGCTATCAAAGCATGCCAAACAGAACAAGGACTGTTCCACTAAATATTGATATTTATGTAGGAACGTATTTGCTTGTTGCTTGTTAATAAATTAATAGAGAATGAAGTTGGTGATCTGAAGGATGCTCTGCTGTGCGAATTCCTATGACGTGTACAGGTGATACTGAAATCGTATCTCTCGGGGAAGAATAAAATAAGCGCATTGAATGTATTCACTATCCCTTCCGCAGACGAAAATCGATTTGGAAAACGTCCAGCGGCGGATACTATGCACAAATTCCGAATCATCCAAACTCTGCCGTGAAGCGGATATACCTGCCTCGTGACATCAGAGGCAGGGGTGTGGTTGATGTGGCGACACAGCATCATTGCCAAGTCGATTCGCTACGCGCATATTTTTACAATAAAGAGCAGGCGAGTCCCTTGCATGCGGCTGTCTATAAGGCAGACTGTGACTCCACTAAACTTGAAGGATCGATCTTTCTATCTTTTGAATGGGATGAAATCGGAGCAAGGGCGGATCGATGAATGGAAGCCGAAGGCAATGCACGGTAAGCACGTGAATTGTCTTTGGTAGTCATTTGTCGACTAGATGACTGTGTGCTGAGGAGCTCTTTGCTGAGACGGAGGGATTTATGTATGTCATTAAGAACAGCGTGGTCGCCACCCGAGCTTATAAAAAGCTCATAATGAAAGAACGGATGGAGAACGACCAGTGAAGCATCTGTGATTCGATGTTAGAGACGTTGGACCATCTCATTTCTGGCTGCACTGTTATGGCACCGGTGCAATTCGTGAACAGGTATAATGCTGTGTCAGGTGATTCATCAAAACCTTGCATACAAGTATGGGCTGATTATGGGAACATGCCCGGTTTACCATATGAGCCGTAAGCACTCCTTGATAGTCTTCTTACAGCATGTGTTGAAGCCGGCAAGTTCTAACTAATCGGCATATTTCACACAACAAGGGTGGTTGTAGTTCCCATAATATTGTCAGCTAAAGGTATTATACCTAAATCCCTCACGGCTTTCCTTGATGTCCTGGGACTCTCACGCAGTCTGGTTCAAATCATGCAGAAATATACCATTCTGCATAAGTGCTCGATGTTGCGGGGAGTTCTCGACGGATGTTCCCATTGACCTATCATCGGCCACCAACGCCTCTTTATAATTTAAATAGGCAGGATCGTCCGAGGATAAATGCTTGGCACTTAGTGCTAATATTATGTAAAATCCGGCATCTGCTGAGATAGTAACAACTCGAGAATGGGAAGACATTTTTTATTAGACATCTCACTTCAAGAAAAAAATTCGAAAGGAAGAAAACTGAATTTTGGGGAAACTATTAGTGGTCCTAAATTGTTGAACAGCGGCTGTCATTTGAGATGTATGAAACTGGATAACTTGTCCTTATCAGATATATAGATTATACGCAATTGCCTAAACTGACTTACAGTGATTAGAACATCTTTTTTTCGAAATTCCTATAGTGGATATTTGGAGAAAAATTATTCTTCTGGATAGTTATGACTGCCAATATCCCTGAGAGACCATTTATTCTAGATTGAGATGGGAGCTTCCTGGGCTAGTGGCGTGACACACTTTAATCGCATCCCCAATGAAGTTATCCGCGATCGATATGGGGTTGCACCGATCGTGGAAAAACTATGAAGGATGCGTTTCCGATGGTATGGTCACGTGACTCGCGCTAACAAGAATTCACTCGCCAAGATTGGTCTGAACATCGAAGTCGACGGTAAGCGACCAAAAGACCGACAAAAACAACGGTGGCTTGATACGCTAGATGGGAATCTGAAACCCTCGCGATTGCATCCAGGTCAGGCTTTTGATAAAACAAAGATGGAACCGATCATGACGAGCCGACCCCGTTTGTGAACAGGACAAAGGCTGAAGAAAAAGAAAGCCCCACATCAGTGAACAGGAACGGATTGCAAATTCTTGAACGACTAGACAAATAATTCCTAAACTTGTAGGGGCAATAAGAGGCTCCTTAAACTGTAAATTATTCACGAGTTAGGAAAGCTTCACTTCCAATCTATGATCCTCTGAATCCCCTGAAATGAATTTTACTTCAGATCATAAAAACAAGGAAGGACTTAATGAAATCCCTATTCAAGCTAAGAGCGCTATTAATGTTACCACAGTTTTACCCAACGAATCTCAACTCCTCCTTATAAACTCAGTGCGAAATTGGAATGTGTAAAGCAGTCCTACTTGCGGGACTACGGGACAAATGCTCGGAGTGTAACCATATTGTCACAATTCAGCCGGAGAAATTTACGCCTGGAATAGATTTGCTAAATTTCTGCCCAAACAGTAGACCTTTAAATTCAGTGCTTTGATTTGTGTGCATCCTTCGGGACCTAAAAACCTGAAAGTGATTGAATTCCCCTTTGAGCTGTTGTGCTTGGTGGACTGAAAGAAAACACCGAAGACAAAATCGAACTGTCCTGGAAAAACAATGCAGCAGTCGAGGAGCTGCAAACATAAGAAAGAACCAACGCGGATAGTTCCGTGCAGTTCCATTTGCTTCTTTCTAGATAAATTCTTCTGCAAAGGATAGTGTTTTATCGATTTTCCGTACGTTCTCATTGCTAGGACCGCCTTTAACTCTAATCAAACGCATTCCCTCTAGAGGAATGTAGTCCGAGAAATCTTCTGAGCTACGAGACAAATTTCAAATCCGAAAATAAAAAACCGCCGTTCAATTACCTGGTCCTCGTTCAAGTAGTTTGGCAATCCACCAATGAAGATTTTGTGCGGAGAGTCGGGCACGACTGTGGATATTACCCCGGCTGAAAATGGAAAGGAATCAATTTACAACGAGCCCCGTCGATAATCCGTGCGACACTTACTGACTGGCACGTTGATTGTGGCTGTATCAGTCATTCCGGGCATCGGTTGATAATCATGCGGTCTCCGGATCTTCAGACTCTGTCCCTTGAAATTAATTCCGTCGAAAGCCATAGCCTGCGTTGTCTCGTCGATTGACCTAAACTCTAGGAAGGCAAAATTCTTATCCAAATTTATCTGACACGCAAGAACTGGATTGCCAGCCGCTTGCGCCAAGCCGGACAGATGCATTTGCTGGTTGAAGAACTCCATCATTTCCTCCTCAGTCACGCCAAACGGAATATTGCCCACATAGAGCCGTCGTGCTTGCCGGGTGATTGTTGACCCAACAACTGGTACCGCTGCCTGCGGAGTATCCGCTACAATGTTGGCGGGGATCTGTCCGGCTGCCTGCATAGCTTTGTATTGGAGCGGCGTGATGTGCTCGAAACCCGGTGGTGGTACATCCCAGTAGAGAGATGGCTTACGCCTCCTGGATCGATGTCGGTGGTTGCGAGGGCTTCGTGAACGGCTTTTGCGACGGTCGCGCGATTTCGAGCGGCTCCCATATCCACGCTTTCGTTCGCGAGACTTCGACCGATGCCGGCCGTGACGATCTGAAATGTGTACGTCGGGGTGACTCCCTGCTTGAATGTTTTTCCTCCAAAATATTACCTTCAGAGCCCATTTTCACACGTTTTTCTTAGTAATATTTCGCTAGATGTCGACAAATATTTGCAGGAATATATTTAAATCGATAAATCACACAAAATCAAACCGCGAGAACGAACGTCGACGTCTACGAGCAAGAGAAAAGTATGGCGCCCGTTGTTTTCCACTCCAACTTACAAAATATCGTAAGCAGTTGCAACAACTGCAGAAACGAACTGGCTTGATGGCGTCAGATTTTCATTGGATGGTGGGTGTCTCTGCTAGGCAGACTTCGGCAAATGCCTGGTATGTATGCGTCTCGTCACAGCTGGTTTTTGTCAACTGACTTGACACTTCGCTGGAGGTGAAGGTGATTGATATGATTCTGTAAGCACTTGTGGGGTATTTGCCCTCTTGTTCATCCCCGGAGGGTGCTCGGTTAATCGTATTGGCACAAAGGACTGCGGGTAGATCCCCGGAAATCCGCCTCCTGTTTAATATCCTCATTCCATTAGGATATATTCCACGGGAATGCAATTTATTCTTAAACTCAACTCAGCATGTTCTTTGCATTTGTTGAACGCGGGCATAGAACTGGAAATATTGGGTTTTAGGGTTTTCCTAAAGTTTTATTTTTGGTCTCGTGCGTAATTGGGGAGTAAACATGTCGAGATTTTACCTTTAAGCCATCCGGGAAAATCTTGCCCGAGGTAACTCTCGTGCTTTCCTTTTAACAAAGTTGACTAATACCTTCTTTTCTCAGCACTTTCTGTGTTCGTGATTTACTTTCTTTGCTCCTACACGTCGGAGGTAATATATTCCATTTATTGATGGAAATGTGCTTAACAACTGTATCTTAACACTCGGGGGGAGTAGTATCAACACAAACGCTTATCTAATGAGTGTTTCGAGTAGATGAGATAATAGCAATCAGCAAATAAGAAAGACTTGATAATGACCTTTAATTCGTCTCTGTCGCTCGGCGCTTACAGATCACAAGGAGAATAAACTGCAATGGAGGCTGTTGACGTTATTGTTTTTGGTTCGGCAATAGTGGACTTTATTTGGTAAAGCAATTCCCAATAATTCAATACGAATTAATGGCAAAACACTTCCTTTACTTGTGCAGTTATTGCCCTCGATTACCAAAGGTTGGGGAGACTTTGCACGGAGATAGGTTTTCTACGGGCTTTGGAGGGAAAGGCGCAAATCAATGTGTGGCGGCAGCGCGGTTAGGTGCGAAAACTGCCATGATTGCGAGCGTATGTCTACAGTTGATAGTCGTTTTTATGAAGTTTGGAATAAACTTTGAATTTCGTTGCAGTTGGGTGATGATCAATGGGGCCGTGATTACTTGGAGAATTTAAGGAAAGAAGGTGTCAATACAGATTTCGTTCAATTAATTCAAGGAGAAGTAAGTCTACATATGTTGTCCGTGTCCTTTCCTCAGTGAAATGACAATATATCGTCTACAGACAACTGGCATTGCAGCTATCAATGTTTCGGAAGGCGGCGATAATCAAATTGTGATAGTAGTTGGGGCCAATAATAAATTATCAGCTCAGGGGTTAAAGGATGCGGTTAAAAAATTCACTGAACCAAAGGTACTATAGGAAAGTTATTCGAAAGGTTTGAATAAAAATGTTGCTCGCCAACAGGTTTTAATATGCCAGCTTGAGACACCCGTCACTGAAACAATTGAAGCCTTAAAACTGTTTAGTGGTGTTTCGATCCTAAACGCAGCACCGGCTATGAAAAACGCGCCCCAAGATCTAATCCGTTTTGCCTCGATTTTATGCGTGAATGAGTCTGAGGCAGGTCTTATGACTGGGATGGAGGTTTCCTCGGTGCAGTGAGTTTACAGCTCCAATATCACTAAATTAAACCTTTATAAGCTAAGATTAGGCTTGTGTTTAAGGGATGCTAAAGGAGCAATCAAACGGTTTATTGAGCTGGGCGCCAATACGGTAATCATAACGATGGGTGGAAAAGGAGCGGTATACTCGGAAGCGAAATCTAGAAAAGTGATACATGTCCCTGTTGAAAGTGTGGCTAAAGTGGTCGATACAACTGGCGCGGGGGACGCATTTATTGGAGTTCTTGCCTATTTCATAGCAAAGCATCCCAACATGTCTATGACTCAGACAATAGGAGCTGCTTGTGAGATTGCTTCTATTTCTGTACAACATCCTGGGACGCAATCCAGTTTCCCTTATGCCAAAAACATTGAGGATAGGAATTTATTAAGTAAAAAATTTGCATATTTTGATCTGTAGAATGAATTAGTGAATAAACTTTGGAAGAGAATGTACTTTGGGAATTGTTTAATATTTTTAAGTTTTAATGTTAACTATTTCGCTTGATGTTAGAAGCAATCACTATTGGAGTTTAGACTGATTCGTAGGGCGTGGACTTTGCAACTTGACTGTAAGGATTAGCAGATCTTCGCGTGAGTCCACAATATGTTGAAGCCTTAGTCTTTCACTTCAGGATTTCGATCCAATATGAGTTTGCAGTAGTGCTCTTCTGGCTGTTACGAAATCTTTGCCGTTTTTTTTTCATAAGGAACTCCAGACATTCCGGTTTCGCGCCGAGGTCCACCAATTCGATATTCGTAAAAGCTGTCTGGTGTCCTAACCTGCGCCATCGTTCCATCTCGAGCAGGATCTGCCTCGTCTTCTTTTTCTTCGATAGATATTGCACTTATAGACTTTCCGGACTGGCTCATCCTCATCCATATGGATTAAGTGACCCGCACCTGACGGTCATGGTATCACTCATAGATTTCGTCGTTATGTAGGCTACGGAATCGTCCACCCTCATGTAGGCTGCAAAAAATTATTCAGAGGATTCTTCTCTCGAACGCGGCCAAGAATTCGCAATTTTTCTTGCTAAGAACCAAGGTCTCCGTGGAATACATGAGGACTGGCAAGATCATAGTCTTGAGCAGTAAGAGCTTTGACCCTATGATGAGACGTTTCAAGCGGAACATTTTTATTAAGCTGAAATAGGCTCTGCTGGTTGCCAACAACCATGCACGGATTTCATCGGGTATCGGTTATGATTTTCGAATGATATATGGTGTAGTGGCACTTCTCCAGGAAACCGGTCCCTATCCAACGCATCTCCTGCAACGCTGTTACATCAGCTCTATATTGGGACAGGGTATCAGCTAGCTGCTTGGCAGCTCTATCTCTGTACAGGGAGCGCACGTTCCATGCGAAAATGCGCTAATCATTATTCCGTTGTCGTTGCCGGGTTCATCGTTGTATAATCCGTCCAGTCCGAGGCTCCTGTTGTGGCTTCGTATCTAGTTGTTTTCCGTGTAGGGTAGTCAGCTCTACCCAACCATCAACCTGGAGGTACAATTTGTCCCGTTTTTAGGCGTGGGAGACTCGCCTTCATCCTTCTCCGTCTGCAGCTTTTCGTTATGAAAGCTCGCAGCGGTCACCACGTGGAGGTGAAGATAGGGTTTGGTAGTAGAGCTCTTGGTGTTGGTTCAGCAGGCGTTTCCCAGGTTTTATGTTCCATCGTGGATACCAATCTATGTTTCGCCCTGGGACCTATATTACCCTTTGACCACTTTTGGGTTTTGCCGTGTATTGAAAATCCAATCCACGACAATAACCCAAAACTTTCGCCTCAAATGACGGAGAGTTGACTGGCCGATAGCTATGTGAGCGTCATTTAATGACCTGCATAAACCTCTGACTTGGATCCGAACAGAACATCTCTAGGAAATCTTGACATAACGATCAGGGAAGGTAGTTTCACAAAAACAATTGACCTACACACCGCCATTGAGTAAGAGTGGACACCCAATGGGTCCGATTGTGAAGTTATTACTGCGAAACGATATGCAACAAAATATTGAACTTTCAATTTGCATACTTGTTGAAAAAATCGCACTTTAAACGAGTGCTTTTTTTCGTCCAAAAAATCAACGAAAAATGGCAAAAATGAAAGTGGTTACCTTGAGGCAACCGTCAACATGAAGAACATGTACTTGACTGCGGTTCTTATTTGCATCTAAAGGAAAATGTCGCCAAAAGGTCACCTGCGAGAGAGTCAATCAGTCTAAGCTTCTTGTGGCTGCTTAAGGACATTCAGGCAGGTTTCCAGTTTCAATTCCTTGAGGGAATTAAAGTAGCATAAGAAGATTCAAGTGAACACTTGGCCAATCACGAGTTCGGTGGCGCCAACGGTTATCAGCGAATTGGCTGAGCTTAGACAACAAATGACGACCATGGTGAGTTTAGTTGAAATCCATTAGGTCCTGTCCTCTGTTGTTTTTTCCTGGTACAAATTAAGGGGGCATTAGAGTGTTAAACGTGTAAAAAAAGCCTCATTTTAAAACGGTTATAAAACAGAAACTATAAAGGCTATCACTTTACTTAAGTGTTTCTCTATTGAGTCCTTAAAATTTCATGGTTATAACAAATAAAAAAAAATAGTGACGGTGGCAGCAGCCAAATGTCGCAATTTGAAGACGCGCGTGATAGTACCTAGGTTTTGCGAGTGGCATGTAACCAATTCAATCTTCTGAACATAGCATACTTGATTTTTGTCTAATTTTAAGTGCGTT
Source organism: Hermetia illucens (assembly GCF_905115235.1). Lineage (NCBI taxonomy): Eukaryota > Metazoa > Arthropoda > Insecta > Diptera > Stratiomyidae > Hermetia > Hermetia illucens. The sequence goes on from NC_051852.1 coordinate 457,372, forward strand.
TAGTCGTTAATAATGCCTTACACACGTGAGAAAAATTGGAGTAAATCGGCTCATTTGATTTTTCTCTGTGCTATCTCGCCCATCAAGAGAAGTTGCTTCGAAAAAAAGCATTTATTATTGACTTCGCTTTCCTGGCACCCAACTCATGCTCCTCAACCTAATGCATAAATGGGAAACCTGTAGCCTGAACAGTAGAGGTAGAGCACATTGATCTTTAGGCGATCCTCGGTGGTATACCTGGAAATTGCTTAAACGTAACGTAATCCATCGTGCAATCAAACACATTCTCATCGATAATAAATTTATTATATATTCCTTTTATTCGCCTTATAATAATTTTAATTAATTGTATTACAAGCTATTAAAACGTAGTTTATATAATTTCTGTGATTTTTCCGTGTTACTACTTTTTCCATTGTTGAATTGAAGAACTTTTGCTTTGTATGAGGGTATGGGAGTAGGAGAGAGGCTACATGATGTGTGTATCTCTTCCAAAAATCTATGTTACATACTCAAGAAAATAATAAAACATAACCAACTAGGAAATAAGGTAGTCGCTTTCGCTACGCCCATGTCGTAGAAACTGTTCGAAGGGTGAACGACGGTGAGGAGGTAGACCCAAATTCAGTTTTGCAATGGAAATGGATTTCCATTCGTTTTCGTATGAATGGAAGTGCCCAAAGTCAATCCAACGCAGGAGTCGCGTGAATATTCTCTAATCTATTCGCAGCAAAGAGCTTAGTCACATTGTTCGAGTCATTTCAAAAGTTATGATCTTAGATCACGATGAATCGCCCACACTTCCATTGTCAAATGTGCACCCCTCACTCAAACGCACCTCAAATTAAATCCTTAACACCTAACACGTATGCCGCTTCTACAGTACATACGTGACCTGCTCCACTAACGAATTTACTAGGGTCATTTCATCCATGATTTGTAGCAGAACTTCGATGTCTTCGTTGGAACTGACCTTCTGGGGCGACCCCACCAGGCGCACGTTCTTCCCTTCAATATTTGTGTAGTAGCTCTCGTTTTTGAATATCACCGCCCGATCGAATGGCATTCGCAGCTTTTGATTGTTACTCGCGCGCCTGAACATAACGCTAACCGGCATGTAATTATGCTTCTCCGACTCACTAATATTTGCATCTTGCACTTCCCCCGTGAAAACTTCGTCCATTTTCGACAGTTGAGTGGGGCTGACTTTCTGCAAATTGACTTTGTAGTTCCACTCCGCGGAGGGGAGGATAATTCCCTTGGCAGTATTTGCCAAGTGCATAAGGGACATGTCTAAGTGGTGCTTGGGTGCCTGCGTTTCGACATTTGGGATGTTTATCACGTACCACGTTTCGAAGCAGGTGATTTTTTTGATGATTTTATTTCCCTGACGCTGTACCACCACTTTTGAGTTTGGCAGCTTTCGTTGGGCTGTCGTGGGAAGTGTTTGTGGCCCACTCGTACTTGTCGCCGATCGGAAATTGCTGAGATGATTCTCTTTGGATTGAATTGGATGCTCCGATCTAGATTCTGTCGTTTTATGGGCATGTGACTGCTGCTGTTGTTTTTGCTCCTGCAACTGTTCTTGCTTCGCTTGGAGCGCTTTCGTTCTCCGGCACAGCACGTTGTTCAGTATGCGAGGTGCAGAGCCAAACGACTGGTTGTTATTCAGGAGTGATTTGGACAGACCATGATTTAGGGTGTTGTGCGGCGAGATGGGCTTTCGAGGCGGAAACGGTGACCGAGGTGGCGGGTTTTTCAGCTTGTCGGGGTCTATTTTGTCTGATAGGATGGTCGTGTGCATGGACTTGCGTCGATTGCGAGACGCCTGGGTCGGAGATATGCGCGTTTCTTCGTTTCGGCCGGACGCCGATTGATTGTTGTTATTGCTCGCCGAAACATTATTGTTCACTCGGTTTGTCTGCTCGATCATCACGTCTCCCTTCTTGTTTATTATATCGTTTATGTTCACGATCGTGAACGTGGGCATTGTTTCGAAGTCGTCTACGGTCGACGCGGCACCCGTGGTCTCATACTCGTCGGGGTCGTCCTCATCCTCTTCTGAGCTGACACGGCGTCGTTGCTGCGACTGCGGTTGCACGCGCCGCCTGTCCAGAAACCGTTTTGGTTGTTCCTTTTGCGATTGATGGGTTTTTAAAGCTAGTCGCGAAATGGGTCTTTGGGATTGTACTGATGTGGAGTTTCGAGCCATTCTCCTCGGTGTTGGCGCTACAATGGAAATATCAGAGTCGCTCGCATCATAGAGCTCGATGTTCAGGCGCTTATTTTGGGCAAGGATGGATTCGAGTTCTTTGCTTCCAGGTTCGGTCTCCAATCTTCGCTTTTGAGATGGTTTCGGGGTCGAAATTTCGGGCCTGTTTTTCGGAGGACGTCCGGGGCCCCGTTTAACCACTTCGCCGTTCGCAAGCCGGACAACTCCTCTTGTCACCGGTTTCGTAGGCTCGAATTCCTCTTCTGAACTTTCTTCCTGCGGCTCTTCTACCTCGCTCGACTGGTAGGCATCGTCGTCGTCGCCTTCCGACTCTTCTGCAGCTTCTTTCGTGCGCGTTCGGGGAGTTATAATGTCCTCATTACTGTATTTCGGATTAGGTTTGGGAGTACGTTTCGCTCGTGCAGTCACCAGCATATATTCGGACAGATCTTCGCCGCCCCCTCGACGCCGTGTCTGCCTCCCCGCAGACGTCGAAGCAGGGCTTTTCTTCATCACCACCGGACGTTTCTTCAAGGGGCCCGTCATCTTCTTCCGATCGTCTTCCGTGGCTTCTTCTTGACGGGAGGGTTGCTGTGTCTGCTGCACCTTTTCGAGGCGAACGACACACGCTCGCTTGGGCGGTGCGCCAGCCGGTCTGCCGCGCGCAGGCCGCATCCTAGCTCAGAGTCAATTCTTATGATGAAATTGCCACGACCTAATTATTTACACTGTGCACCGGGGTCGCTTAAAAAATTTCACGACAGCCGTGGATTGCCACCAAGTCTCCAATAAGCGGCAAGAGTAGATCAATTCCCGCGCAGCGAATATCTCGACTTCACCTTTAAATGGAATTTAAATTTTTTTATATTATTGTTTTTCTGGGGATATTCAAGGTTGAGAAGGGGACTACAAACCGAGTTTTGATATTTTTTTCAAGATTTTTCTCAATTTACGTGCGTACTAACGCTCTTTGACACTTTCACCACATAAATAAAAATACCAAGTGCATATCTCCACTTTCCACAAGTGGACCGCACACAGGTTTGCAGCCGCCATATTGGTTCTAGTCAACAATATCGTTGATATATTTTTCGATCGACTGTGCAATTGCACTGTGCACTCGGGCTTGAGCTTGTCGAAATTAGAGTAGCCACATAGAAATATTGAGTCAGCAAATTAAATGGCTTCATTCAAATTAAATTGTATTCCCCTCGAGTGGATACATTTGAAGTCTGCCCCTGGCCTGCGACTTTGCTAGTGGTGGGAATGTCAAATAGTCGGAATGTGGAACAAAAACAGGAAGGAGTTCAGAAAGAGGTTGAATTGGGTCGAGTTGACGTTCCGCGGCTTTTAGGCGGAGGAGGTGCGGCGTTGACTCGGATTTCCATGGTTCCCCTGATTGGGTCGACGACGGCGGCGAACCAGGCGGCGTCGTCGTCGGCGAACTCTCCACATTCGCCGCGAAACAAACAAGACGAGAAATCTCCCGTAGATTTGGATTGTCATCTTTCAGCTGCAGTAATGGCGAAGGTGGACAGTGTCGTGTCTTTGTATCGTGAATTGAAAAGTGAGTGGAATCGAAAGCCACAAAATTTGCAGAAATGCGGCCAGCTCCTGGATAAGCTAAAGGTAGGAGTTGAGTGTGATCAACCACAGGTTTAAGCCTATAACCTCAATTGATTGATGACTGACTGTTTTGCGTCCAGGTAGCACTCATCAAGCTTTCGTATTTGCCTACGGGCGCCAGCACTCCTACGGAGGAGCTGCTAATTGCACGCGATGTACTGGAGATTGCGGTGGAATACAGCGTGGCTACGAAGGACATACCGGCGTTCGAGCGATACATATCCCAGCTGAAATGCTACTACTATGATTACAAGTGAGTGGAAAGGCTTCTCTTGAAAAGTTGCATTGTTGACCTCCAAAGCGATTCTCATTATCATGGCAGGTCGCTGCTGCAGGAATCCCAGAATATGTACAAGTTGCTGGGGTTGAATCTGTTGTTCTTGCTCTCTGTCAATCGAGTGTCGGATTTCCACACAGAACTGGAGTTGTTGCCCGCAGAGGTGATCCAAACAAACAAATTCATCCGCCCGATCCTGGGGCTGGAGCAATACATCATGGAAGGCCGCTACAATAAGATCTTCCAAGCGAAAGTTGGTCCATAAGGTACTTGTCCGCGGACGGAGTGAAATAAACGCTTTCCTCTTTCCAGAGCAGTGCACCGGCCGACAGCTACAACTTCTTCATGGATATCCTCATAGAGACCGTGCGGGATGAGATTGGCGCCTGCCTGGAAAAGTCCTATGAAAGGATTTCGCTCACAGAAGCCGCTAAGCGACTCAACTTGAAGAGCGTGGAAGAAGTGAAGGCTTTCGGAAAAAAGGTAAGTTTCCATGGCCTTTGGTGAGGAGTGATGGCATTCACGGGTTACGTTTGCTTTCAGAAAAACTGGCAATTGGGGCAAGACAATATTTATTATTTTGTGACAAAGAGTGCGAAACCGAAGGAGCCCCTTCCCGCGGTGGAGCTTGCAGAGCAGGCGATATTCTACGCACGGGAATTGGAAATGATAGTCTAAATGCTTGCGAAATACAAATCAATTCGAGTGATCAGGATAACTTAATCGACTTATAATAAAGCCTTTATGCGAAAATCCATTGTTTTGCGTCGAAGTGAAGTGTTTATTTGCTACGTCATTTATTCACTTTCACACTTGCAACAGGCAGCGTTCATACCAGATAGCGGCGCGTGGGGACTCGGCATTCCATGTCGCTACACTCAAGCACCCAAAGGGGACTGACGACTTCACCCTTGAACTCTGCATCGATTCCAATTTTGTCCGTCGATATCACGTAGTCTGCGTCAGATAAAGTATGGATGAGTTGTCCATGGAATTGTTCGATGCACTTCTTCGTTTTGGAGAAGCCTGCGGTTGGCAGGCGACTGCTTAGATAGAATTTCATCCCCTCGAAGAGTTTTGGTGACTCTGGGTGTTGCTTTGGAACTTTGATGCTCTCATCCTCTTCAGTGCTGGCCTCGAAAACAATGAATTTCTTCTTCTTGGCTTTCTTGTCTGGCGGTGAATCTTTGCTTGCTGCTTTGGCTACGTGTTCAGAGGTCGGTTCATTGTCGCCATTGTTTTTGGTTCTTGCGATTTTCTCTAGTTCTTCGTCAGTGTCCGAGCCAGATGAAACCAAATAGCTCTGATTGCCGCCGTTGTCATAAAGGACCAATACATCTTCAGATGAGTCTTCAACTGGTGCTGGGTCCTCTCGTTGACTCTTGCCTGTGGAGCTGGGACTGAGGGGCTTCGTGTCTGGTTCTGAAGTGTCAGGTGGTCTAAGGGACAGGTCGAAGATTTCATCCTCGCTCTCGGGTTTTTCAGCTTCACGGTCGTCCAGTGCGAACCGCCGCCAAGGTAGTCGCTTCTTCAGGCTGTGACACTTCTCAATCCACTGCCGCGTGATAATTTTGCCTTTCCCCCTCACTTGGTTGTATTTCGGTGTGTTTTTGAATGCGCATCTAAAATGAGTGAGAAAAATGCCTTGTAGGAGTCCCAATTATGTGAAGTCGACTTACATTAAGTGCGTGCAGCCATCAGTCCAGTCTGGCTTATAACGAGCGCCCATTTCAATGGCCTTCTGTCGGATTACGCCGCGGTCGGGATTCTGAAAAGAAATTTTGGAGCTTTCCTGCTGTTTGGGGTAATTCCTTGACAAACCTGAATCCCGCTGATAACGAGCACGACGTCGCTCATAAGATTCTTAAATGGTTTGTACTGAATTGGCTTTTCATTCTTAACTCTCTTCGGGGGAATGTGCGATTGCGAGCTTGGTGAGGATGATGGCCGCTTCCTGCTAGTTCCTGCCTCGCTTTCGTGACGTTTGTTTGCCTTCACGCCTCTATCGTCTCCTTCGTTGCTGGTTTCGCTGGGGTTCCTATGATGTGCAGAATCAACTTTCCGGGATTTACTGGATGAGCTTGGCGCATCTTTCCGACTATTTCGTTCGCTACCAGATTCGGATTTGGTTTGAGATTCATGTTTTCTTTTGTCTTGGCCGCTAGAGCCCTTTTCTTTGTCCGAACGCTTCCGATCTGCGGACATTTTCTTTTCCAATCGTTCGTTAGGAGCGTCATCTTCTTCATCATAAAACAAATCATTGCGATTTCTATCACGAACCTTGGGCGTTCCGTCTTTCGGTGGACTGTGAACGCTGGGTTTGCTAGCATTGCTTATTTCCACTCTTGACGGCTTTAGCGAGTTGCTATTGGTCTTCAATGCTAAAGGACTGGAAGCAGCGCGGATAGCCGCCGCAGCTGTAATAGGAAAATGATTGGTGAACACTTTGCTTGGGACGGAGGTTCGGTGTTATTACCTGACAAAGGGTTTGTTCGCGACTGTTTCCACCTGCTGAAGAGAGAACTACTTGATTCGCTTTCTGAGTCTGGTGAATCTTCACGAAGTTGCAGTGGTCCAAGTCGCGAGGAGTCCATTTTGTCGGCCACGTTTTTAGATTGATTCGCTTCATCATCGGAAGTTTTGTCGCCGGCTACATGCAGAGTGATGAACGAGAGTCCGTATTGCACGTGGCGATTGAACGGCTGCGTGCAAGTTACTTTCACAAGTTCCCACTTCTCCTTGGCCACAGACTCCACTAGAGCATTCGCAGCAAAGCATCGGACCCGGTTGATGTTGGTGGAATTCTTACTTTCAATGGGAGTCATGAATGAGCTCGTTATCAGGATCTCCTGGAAACTGGACCGATAAGTACAAATCAGTGAAGATATTTTGAAGTGGATAACACCTTGAACTCGTCCTTGTCGCATGCCAGTTTACCCACGGAGACCATTATGAACGCTGACTGCTCGTTTCCTATGTCAATGCCTGTAATTTGCTGCGGCTTATCAAGTTGTAGGATGATGTGCGCTGATTTCTCCCCAATTTCCTTGGTTTTCCACTTCTTCCCGGATTGCGCCTTGAGCAAATTCGATCCATTGTGGGACTGTGGAAATCAAACTTCACTTAAAATCGCGTTTTGTGAAAACAAACAAGAGCTCTACCGGATCTTCACTGCTAACAGCATACACACTTTTAAAACAGGCCAAAGGCATTATATATCCGTCTTTGTTAAAAATTCTTTGATAGCGAACTGGTGAGTGGACCGCGCAATAATAAACATTACATGAGAGCGCGAAGTGGCGTTTGAAATGGAGTTCCCTTTGATGTATGAAAAGCCGACAGTATTTAATTTGAAACCGGCGTGTGAACGAATCTTTACAAAGGAGCATCTGTTTATGACATTTTCTAGTGTTGTCATCGCCTTCCGTCCTGTATTTTTTGCATCAAGTGTCACGGTTTCAACTTGGTGATTGTTTATATTATGGAGATGAACAAAATCAGTGGGGAAAACAGTCCAAATTTCAATGCGAAGGTAGAGGTAAAAATGGAGTGTCCAAAGAGAGTCCTGCATTTTAGCGATGGGACCCTGGAGGAATTCGACAACAGTGACGATAACGTGGAGTGCGAACAGAAGCAAGCGAATATGGAAGTCGCAGAGGTACGCCAATTGTTTTAGGTTCAGGCTTCGTTCACTATAATTTTGTGAAAATTGTCGTGCATAAAACAAATCACTTTATCAAGGGAAGTAGGTGATTATGGCCAGTGACTTAGTGGCTAGATTTCTAGCTAACTCGATTTGGGCGCAAACCCAAGTATGGAGTGCTTTTAGCCAGGACACAAATCTAGTTTTGAGTGAATTTATTTGAATTCAGCTCAGAAGTAGGTTGTGAAACTCGAAAGGGGTTCATGTACTCGAGAACATAGCAGATGCCCTGAACTTTTTGGTCAGAACTTTCCGAAAAAGATACTTAAGGAGCGCGTCCACTAGTCGATATAATACGACAGTTTTCGAACGGACTAGGAACGACACGACATTGATGTCTTTGCAAGATCTACACATTGAAAACATTGTTAATATGTTACGTTTTGCTTAGGCAATTGTCCGGGCCTGCCTCAGACAATGAACGGAGAAATATCTATGTCGATGTCAAGCAGATGTCTGCCTTCGTCTCAGGCAAGATATATTCAAATGTCTATGTCACATAAGTGTTTGGCTCAGACGAATGTTTTTTTTTTTATTTATATAGGTTGGAAGCATTCTCTAAAATCACCACTCCCCATTCACTTTGCCAAACGGAACTATGCACCGATAGATACTACATCGTGGGTCGAGCTATAGCACTACACACGGTGCCACATTTTCCTGGGCTCTCTACCCTTCGAGATTCTCCTAAATATAGAGTATGCCACCAATTACTGCATTCCATACTTCTTGAGATTCCAGCATATGCGGAGTGATCTACTAAAGAGTAGTTCAACGTGTTCTCTCTCGGTAGGAAATCTCGGTTCCTTGGCATTATAGTCACCGCGTACCTTCCAATCTTCGCTTCTCTTCAACCAAAACGACAGTGAATATTTTCCCTCCAACCCCGAATATTGTTTCGTCTGGCGTTGTTCAGAATGTACCATCAACTCTTGACGCGATTCTACTGATAGTTTCCTTTTATACATCTTAATTTTAAGGGCTTTACCATAAATCATCATCATTGTGGCCCTACAGCTTGACGTCGGGCCCAGGCCGCCTAGAACATTGTTCTCCAATTATCTCAGTCACGTGACTGTGTCCTCCAATCTTTGAAGCCCAGTAGTTGCTCGGCGTCCGTATATATTGTACTCTCGGGTTTCCTTCTAGTCTCGTTCCGCCGACACGTCGTCCGTTCATAACTTTTTGAGGCACGCGATCGTCGCTCATTCATTGGACATGCCCTGCCCACTGAATGCGTTGTAGTTTAAAAACTTTCGAGACTTCTAGCTCATCGTGCAGTTCATACAACTCATGGCTGTACCGAATGCGCCATTCATCACGGTCGCGAATGGCTCCGGAAATTCGGCGAAGGACTTTCCTTTCGAATATGTTTAGCAAATTTTTGGAAGTTTGGTTTAGGGTCCCGTAGCATAGCATTGGTCGTATGATGATTTTGTATGTGCGGCGCTTCTTGTTTCTGTGCACAGGATTCGATTTCATTATGGGAAGGCTCGAGAAGAAAGTCTTATTTGCTACCTGTATCTGTCGCTTGACCCCGTCTTAATGGCGTCCTTTGATAGGCTGCTACCCAGCTATATAACGCTGTCTACGAATTCGATGTTGAGGTCCCCTACGTTGATGCTTGAGTGAGCTTTCGGTCTACTTCTTGATTCTTCTTTTTCTTTAGCCTTTGTCCCGTTCACAAGCGCAGTCGGCTCGTCGTGATCGATTTCGTCATTTGGCTCTATCAAATCTGATCTAGATGCAATCTCGAGGCTTTTAAATCTCCATCCAGCGTATCATATCAAGTCACTGTTGTTTCGGGCTGGCTTTTTGGTCATTTACGATCGACTTCGATATTCAGATCAATCTTGGCAAGTGAATTCTCGTTAGCACGAATTGCGTGACCGTCCCATCGAAGACTCCTCTCTCGCAATTTTTCCACGATCGGTGCAACCCCATAACGATCGCGGACATCCTTAGTTTGGATATGATCAAAACGTGTCACGACTTCGTCTCCATTACCGCAAGACGTCGTTGGCTTTTATAGTCGGCCAATACTCAGAACCATAGAGGGCGACAGGGCCGACGACATTGCGGTAAATTTTAGATTTGAGACGTTCGCTGATACGTCGATCATCATTTTCGTTTTGTCCTCATTGATGCATAGTCCAACTTCTTCCGGAGCAGTGCCAACAGTATGCAGAGGTTCCTCTGCGTCGATCAGTTTTCGAGACATGATGTCGATCTCATCTGCGTACGCTAACAATTGTGCTGACCTAATGAGTAGTGTCCCGCTGGTGTTGGTATCCATTGCTCGGAAAGAGTATTCGAGTGCTAGGATGAAGAGCGTCGGCGCCAGTACGTCCTTGCAGAGGCTATTCCTGCATTGATAACCGTTCTTAATTGTATTCATTATTCTATATGCTTGTCTGGTGTTTCTTTTAATGTTCAGCAACTGCTCGTCAAAATATTTCCGTTTTTTACGTCAAATTATTCCATTCGAAATTCGCTGTAGCTTGTCATAATTTTCTTTTTTGGCGCTGGTTGCACGTTGGATATATTGTCTGTAGGCTTCGTTCTTTTCGTTGAGTGATATTCTGCATTCATAATCAAACCAATCAATTCGCGTTCGGCGGGATTTGTATCACACAACCTTTTCTGCGATTTCTTTGATGGTGCTTTTAAGTTCTCTCCAGAACCCGGGTACATCTGTGTTGCTGATGTCTTGTAGGGTAGGTGATAGTTTTTCTTCCAAGGCGGCTGTATATGCCTGCGCCGTAGCATCGCTCAGAAGTTTATCAGTTGCGAAGATTTTGGTAGAGCTGAGTCCCGACATGTTGCCTTCACTAAGTGATGGTCTGAATCGCAGTTTCCTCCTCGATACGATCGTACATCCAATATATTGGACGCCCATCTTCTACCAATGAGGACCTGGTTAATTTAGTAGACCGTATTGCGTCTGGTGATTTCCAGATCTGTTTGTGAATGCGCCGGTGTGGAAAGCATGTGGAGCTTACGACAAGGTTTCTACTGCTGACGAAGTCAATTAATCGTTGACTGTTATGATTGCATTTCTCATGAAGGCTTTGACCTCCAGTGGTTCCCCGATGCAAGCATTCGTTTCCAATTTTGCCATTAAAATCCCCCAACAGTACTTTGATATTGTTTGTTGGAAGTGAGCCAAATAGTGTCTCCAGGCGTGCTTAAAACTCGCCTTTCACTGCATCTTCCTTGACTTCAGTCGAGGCGTGCACGTTGATGAACCAGAGGGTGAAAAAACGAGTCCTGATGTGAATCGCACACAACCCTTCGTTGATAAATTTACAGTCGACGATGTGCGGCTTGAGCTGTTTGCTCACCACAAACGCAACTTCAAACGAATTATGACCCGATGGTCTGCCACTTTTGAAAATTGTGTTCGAATTCATATCGCTTACTTCACTACCAATCCAATTTATTTCCTAAATTGCAATCATGCTCAATTTGTAAATCTCGACTTGTTGAAGGAGGGACGAAACAGTGTTCCAGGTTTCTTGACTTGGAGTAGTTTTTACATCGTGACCTCGGTGATAACTGCTTCAGGTGGTTCGAAACGTGCCACAGTTCACACAACTACGTTGCAGGTCTGGCTAATTCCTGACAGCCTACTTACCTGAGACGCTTAGGTGTAACTCAGCCATTCAGGCTACAGCTACTCCTCCCTCCTCTTCTAGGTATTCTTTGAAACTTAATCCAGGATCCAGGATAACACCAAGGAATTTGGTGTGCGGTTCCGACTTTACACCATACTGTCCCGCAAGAAACCTTAAAGTTACCCTTCAACTTACAACTACTGACTGACACAAGATCATATATGACATTCCAGAATAATGGGTCCAGAATCAATCCTCGATGCACTTCGCCGGTTACCAAATATTTAACTGGGCTTACTTTTGTGCGATAGAGCAGCTTCTATCCGTGGAACAGTCAATGATGATTTTCTGAATAAATATGGTCACGCCCAGCTGGTTTAGGGATTGAAGGTATTCACTATTGGGTCTCCCGAAAACCATACTTTTTCTCCGGCATATCCCCTCTTATTCTAAAATTGGGAACAGCTTGCTGCATAAAATGCATAGAGAGCTCAAATTCGAATTCCACTGTTTCGTCGAGCATGACCTGAAGTATACCATTCTATTGCTCTCCATTATATTAAACAATATGATTTGATGGTCATTATGTGTGTAGTCTTCACTAACTTACTAGGTCAGTTCCCATACTAGCTTCCTATTCTGCCTCTACAGAAAGCATAGTCATTTCAGGTATTAGCAAGCATAATGTTCAGCTACGAAGGGGTTTCCAGCAATATCAGGTGCCCTGTTGCTTGAAACTTTGCTTCTACACTCAGTAGATCATGTGCTGAAATCTTTTGCGATGACAATGGGGGTTAGTGCAGCAGTTACCGGTATTATACGCTTATCGCATTTGGTGGACCAGAGCAATTATAGAATGAACCCCGTTAATTTTGGTTTTCACGAATCAAGGTGGTGTGGTTTCTCCTCGAATGGGTATTTTACAGTTGTCCAAATTGTGTACATTTAAATTTTGTAGATGAACCAAATCGCGTTTTCATTAATAATTGCAAATTCACATAAAGTTGTTGGATTGACTGGTGCAGGAGATCATGTGCAGCCCTGCAGTTTATGAGGTTTATCAGAATAAATCTCATTGCATTTTTCGCTTCCTGGAACGTGGCCCTTGTCATTAAAGCCTGGGTCTTTGCAAAATATGCGTTCAAGGTTTTTTTCGCAACCCATTTTCGCTACATTGACTGCACCGACCGGATCTATAGTGCTTATTTGTGCGAAATTTGACTCGGTGGTTATAATTATACTACTCATTGCCTTCTTTAGTACTAGTAGACGTACAACATATTGTAAATTGTAGCAGAAGGGTTCCTGAAATATCGGCGGAATCGAGACTATAGAACCCCCGTTGCATCTAGGCAGTCTCGAAAGCTACTATTAACCAGTGATCTCCATGAATTTAACTTTGCCCGACCTTCGTACATCCTCCTACACCAGTGAAGGTAACATAGTGCAATATTGAGGATTTTTTTCTTGATGTTAGAATTGTTCCCGCTTTATTTTCAAGAAACAAAAGATACAATATCGCAAATAACGCGTACGCATGTAAATTTGAGAGCCGCGCTGCTGCCTCATCCGCCTGCGTAAATAAATTCGTTATTAGGGTATGACTTCTTTACTAAAATGGTTATCTGAATTATTGAAACCCATGAAAATTAGATACTCGGTTTTCACCTCTTGCGTTTTCGAAAAAGTTTCAACCCATTTTCAGTTGCCTCTTTTCAAGGAAGCATAGTCAGTATTTTGAAGTTAATCATACGCTTTGGCGGTGCGTGGATTGGAGCAAGGAATGGTATCAATGCTACTTTCCTTCATTGAAAATTCCAGGATGTTTAAGAACATTATCCACTAATAGCAATTGTTATGTACCCAACAACTGTGGCCTCATGTTAGGCGCTAATTCTGTGACATACGTAACATCTGTGGGCCCCACGTTGGGTGCCAACTCTGTTACGTTGAGAGTACGGTGTTGCATCACCTTGGCAACAACACGGTCACCAAGGCTGTCAACCAACCAAACTCCCCTAACAGATTTGTCAGTCATGAACACGGACTGCGAAAGATAATATATGGAACGGGACGACACGTGCTGGAGTTTACCTGAATTCGGCGAGATGAGGGTCGAAGTTCTTGGTTCTTAAATATTACCTTCCTGCCAGGACACAGAGATTTGATCACGTGCTTTGACTCAATAGTAAAAAGAAAACTAAATTCATCCGGGGTAAACTACTCTAACAGAGTCGTGAAATCTCAAAGCGGATTGATACCAGTTAAAATTTCAATTCCAAAGGAGTTGACGACTATTTTTGGTGATATTAATAAGAACTAACTTATTGTGTAAAATGGTCAAATCCAACTCACGATTACAACCTTATAAACAGGACACTGCGAGTCTCTTTAGATTTTTGAATCTTTCGTATTGAATTTGGTTCTAAATTCTCTGCTTATCGGACGCCGTTGTTTTTCGATTAGAAACGATTTGTTTCCGATTTGTATGGCGCCTCCAACCAGGCCTCTATGTTGGCTCAAAGTTCTTCCGCTATGATAGCACAAACTGTCGCTAATGAGCTGGCGTCTCGCTGCACGAGCTCGCCTTTCTCCTTGAAATCGTTTAATTTTCTGCTTTTTCAATTGTTTGCCAGAGTTCGGTACGTTGGGGATCCGTTTCTCGTTTCCGATTTGAACACAGTTCCACGGAAACTCATTCTCGACCTCTCGACGGAAAATACGATTATCCAAATATCTAGGGTTCCCCCCATTATGTTTGAAGCCGCAGGGGGTGAATAATTAGGTTTGACGTGGGCCGCTATAGGGCCACCATGTAATCTGGCTGTGGGCCACTCGTCGTGTATGTGCCAAAATCGGTTCAAGGCTAGTCCTTTCTCGTCCATCCCGCGCGCGTTAGTTTTCTTTGTGATTTTGTCCCCCCCTTTATTAGGCCATTTGGCAGTTTACCTTTGGGATTGAAAGCTTCGGTGGTGTCAATTAGCTTCGAGACTTCACGTTTCTATTAGAATAGTTTTTTTCGACTCTTGATAAAGTCTCTGTGTCCTAATAGGGAAGTAATAATTGAGAATCAAGAACCTCGGCTCTCATCTCGCTGAATTGCTAGCATTCGGGTTAGCCCCAGTACGTCCCGTTCCGTTCCATATATTATCTCGTGCAGTCGGTGTTCACGACTGGCAAACCTGTTAGGGAAGTTTGGTTGGTTGACAGCCCTGGTGACCGTGTTGGTGCTAAGGTGATGCAACACCGTATTCTCATCGTAACAGAGTTGCCGCCCAACGTGGGGCCCGCAGTTGTCGCGTACGTAACAGAGTTGGCGCCTAACTTTGGACTACAGTTGTTGCGCACGTAACACAAGACCTTTTGCAGTAATTTGTTGTTCATACAGTAGTCTTTGATAGCTGGACAAAATACAATTCAAAATCATTTAGTGACTAAAGTCGGAATGATTCAAACCGTTTTAATATGCTTGCAAATAAATGCCAGCTTTGTTTTTGAAATAGCTTCAAAGGCCTTTGGATTTTCTGAATGGTATACCAGTATAGGCCTGAAGAATTTTTATCCAAAAAAGTGTAAACCTGTATTGGAAGACTGCCGTAGCTTTTTGTCTCATCTTCTTCTACTTCTTTGGCCTTTGGAGATCGCCTCGTCAAAATCGGATTCGGCACTTTTCTCAGTTATAGGCTTGGTCCAGTTGGGTTCGAGAGGTTCAATAGCCAGGTCTTATGAAGGATATGAAGGCATCACTCGGTGACGCATGGTAGCCGGTATTTGTGGATAGGCGTTCGAGATTGCGCTTAAGAATTTCCGCCTGTTACTCTTCTCCTTCTTCTTGGTATTCTTCAAATAAGCTGATACTTAATGTCACCTAATGCCATTCGAAATCTACTCAATTACCCTCTTCTACTTTTTGTAGAGAACCTCTATCACATTTTGGCTACGGTATTTCTAAGGACCATTCCATTCCATAATAATAAATTTCGCTTTTATAACCTAACTCATCACAATCATCATCATCATCAACGGCGCAACAACCGGTATCCGGTCTAGGCCTGTCTTAATAAGGAACTCCAGACATCCCGGTTTTGTGTCGAGGTCTACCAATTCGATATCCCTAGAAGCTGTCTGGCGTCCTGACCTACGCTGTCGCTCCATCTCAGGCAGGGTCTGCCTCGTCTTCTTTTTCTACCATAGATATTGCCCTCATAGACTTTCCGGGCTGGATCATCCTCATCCATACCGGTTAAATGATCCGCCCCACAACTTGATAGTCATGGTATCGTTTATAGATTTCGTCGTTATGTAGGCTACGGCATCGCCCATCCTCATGTAGGGGGCCAAAAATTCTTCAGAGGATTCTTCTCTCGAACGCGGCCAAGAGTTCGCAATCTAACCACCCTGACATTATGAATTGTACATTCTGAATGCCGGTTTGACCTTAACTCGATCCAACCCTTTTCAATACTCTTCATTTCATTCGTTGAAAATATTTTTGAATATTCTTTTCTGATTTGGTTTCTTTTCCGCGATTCTAATTGTCTCTCACTTTTTTCAAAAAAAGGAACCTTCTCCGTGCCTACTGTTCTGCTCGTCTAGGTTTCCTCATTTTGCTTAGCTACTACAACGCAGAATCCTCCTTGGCGTCTGTATTTTCTTATTTAGCCTGGCCTCTTTCTTTTGAAGAAAATATTGAATAGTCTGATAAAAACTAGAATTTATAATACTTAATGCATACATGCGAATTTAGATTCAATTTAAATGATTAGAGTTCTATCCCAAATATTATTTTCTCCTAGAATGAACTTCAATGGGGACCTTGGCTTTTCTACAAAGCAACGAAATTCGGGACGACTGTGTTAACAGGATGTGATTATGTTGGTGAATCCTTGGCATCATTTTTGGGTATCACATCACCAAAATATGAAAGTGAAATTGCAGAATTTAAACGAATACAAGCTCAGAACGAGCAAATTGAACGTGAGAGGGCTGAAAACGCATCGTGGATGGAAAAGGAGAATCTAAACGGTGAAATCATCATAAGTGAAAAGATTGCAGGTAGCCACGAAAAGTTTTAATGAAATGAGTTGTGCGTTAGAGATATGAGTAAGAAAACCCAAAAGACTATTCGGGACCAATGGTTGAATTTTCCGATAAAGATGCTTTAACACTATTTTATTATATTTATTAGAAGAAGCACTTATTTAAGCATTTTACAAATTTGTATATTTAAGTTAACTGTATTCGATGATGAATAATACAGAACGTTGGTTTTAATCAGATGCAAGAGTTGTCCTTTTTGATAGTAACAATGGGTGGAAGCTTTAGTTTGCAACATTCCTTTCTACGTCCTTCGTGGGGCATTGTAAGCAACCTGTTTCTTAGAATTGTGTATATCATATACGCTACATAGATCGAAAACGTTTATCTAAGTTTTAAAGCATTTACTGAATCATATTTGATTTTTTTGTAAATATTGTAATGACCGGAATGAGATTGCGATAATCAAACGACCATCATGAGTGGCCGGAGACGACCTAGAGGGAATAGTTATCGCAAAAACCTAGAAAAACAAAAGTTGGCGAAATTGACTGTGAAGGTCCGCCTGTAAATTTTGAAGGTCTATCGAAGTGTTCACCACCAAGACAAGGATACCTGAATTCCATCTACCACGGCTGAATGAACAAAGATTGGTTCTTTCCTCTAATGTAAAGTATCTGGGTGTAATCCTGGATCCTAAGCTAAATTGGAGGTTGAACATAGAACTGAGGGTTAAGAAGGCCTGTATAGCCTTCTATGCCTGTAAGAGAACCTTTGCGAAGAAATGGGGTGTAGTGCGTCCGATCCTGACGTACGGATCTATTGTATGGTGGCAGGCTTTGAAGAAGAAATACAATAGAACGAAGCTTAATAGGATTCAAAGAACCGCGTGTGCAGGTGCTACGGGGGCTCTGCAGTCCTGCCCGGCAGATGCTCTCAATGTACTCCTGCATCTCCTCCCCCTAGACCTCCACATCAAATATGTTGCAGCGTGCAGTGCCGCCAGACTACGTGAGTCCGGATGCTGGGCAGCGAAGTCCTACGGCCACAGCAACATTCTAGATGAAATACCTCGAGAAATCTGGGAATCCCACACGGACTATGTCACACGCAAGCTGAACTTCACGATAAACTTTGCTGTGGACCTTCCAACCAGGGCAAAGTGGAAGACCGGCGGCTTGTTGCAAGACTATGACACGGTATTCTTTACGGACGGATCAAAAATGGCCTATGGAGTCGGTGCGGGGGTTTTCTCGAATACACGCGGTGTATCCAAGTCGTATGGTCTCCCAGGTTTCGCCAGTGTATTCCAGGCGGAAGTACTGGCGATATTGGAAGTCTGTCGATGGCTGGAGCGTGATTCGAGCCCCAAGCGTAACATAGTCATTCTGACCGACAGCCAAGCGGACATCAAGGCCTTGTATTCAACGACGACATCTTCCTGGTTGGTGGGGCAGTGCAGAGACACGCTCAACCATCTGGGCGGCACGCTCAAGATCACTCTCCTCTGGGTTCCCGGGCATAGGAACATAGAGGGGAATGAGCGGGCTGACGGGTTGGCCAGGCAAGGCTCTGCTCTTGGCAGTCCCTCGGGGAATACAGTCGGTGTTCCGCTGGCGGCTGTCGGGGGCCGAGTCTACTCGCACTACCTGGCGTCCGCGGGCCTAAGATGGCGAGAGCTTACAAGCTGTGCCGAATCAAGGAGAATTTGGCCAGCTTATAACATAGCCCGATTACGAGAGCTCCTGTGCCAGACGCGTGCAAATGCATTCCAGATTACGGCGGTCTGCACGGGGCACTGGCCCATAGGGGACCATGCCGCTAGGCTCGGCTTACCCTACAACTCGCATTGCTGAAGCTGCGGAGAAGGAAGGGAAACCCTTATGCACTTTCTCTGCGATTGCCCAGCTCTGGCTCGAGTCAGGCTGCGGACACTGGGTAAACCATTCTTTGGGGACCTCAGTGAGATTTCTAGCTGCAGGGTCGGAGAGCTGCTTTCCTTCGTGAATGCTACGGGCTGGCTCTGAAGATCCGAGCCGGCTGGACTCTGCTTCCCTGTTCCTATAACAACAGTCACGGTCTTAGGAGTTTGTGGCATCAAAACGGCGCACCAAAGCGCTAATAGGGCTCCTCGGAGCGGCCACTGATACCTACCTACCTACCATCGAAGTGTTTCGTCGACACGTGCTTGTACGTCTCTGTGCTAACCAGTCTCGGGAATGTGGGGGGTGGGGTTCTTCTAACATTTCGAATCCTCACGTGTCATTATATCAAAAAGGCACGTGCCATTTCCGGTACGTGGTTCCGCACCCGATCCTGAAAAATATTCCAACATGGGAATTAGTGCGAACCTAACGAAATAAACACATGCGAGCTAAACTTGGATATAAAATAAAAAAAGACGGCTCGACCGCGCGCGTGAAACCGTAAATCTGCGGACCCGAATGCCGCGATCGAAAAGGAGGACCCACAACTCATGATGGTCATTTGACCATCGCAATCTCATTATCGTCATTAAAAATGGCGGCCAACGTGGGTCCCGACATTTTCCTGGTTCTAATAACATCAGTCAGTGGAAAATAGCCTATTCCGGCTCACAGCTTCGTTTTGGTGTATCGGAAAGAGAATCAATAGATTCTCAACATTGTTCCCGGCTAGACTCCACGTAGAATTGACTTTATCTTTCTAGTTTTCGGTTTCACGCCTTTGCCCTCAGAAGCAAGTGTTCCTAAGCCTGAATATTCCTTTCCCAACTTGTAGAGTATAGTTTCCTGTCGTATTCTTTGTGGTATACCACACGAGCTAATCGTTTGTTGTGTTTGTCTTGGAGACTTAACGTTTCGTAGGTGATTGCCTTCCAGATGTCCCTGGATCTACGGGTCTATGCTGAAAAGTATTACCGTCCGAGCTTCTGTGGCGTGTCCTTCCCTACCTTTATGTTAAACAATTATCTTTTCGTTTCAGCTTTTTTGAAAATTTAATATTCTTTCTTCTTCCTAGGATGTGATGGGCAAGATGAGTCCTTGATGGAATACGGAGGTAGTCGGCTACATGTTGTGCTGCTCCGTCTTCAATGATTCTTTCTCTGTTTGTTTTGTGACTCCAAATGAAGAAGATTGAATTCTTGCGATCGCTTTTGTTTGATTTTTGCGATCTAATTCTCTGCGATGGGGAGCAACTCGATTGTTCTTTTTAAGGTTTTGTGTAAAACAAAACTTTATTAAAATCGGTTTACTGTCTGTCTGTCCGTCACATGGAATTTTCTCAGAGACGGTTATAGGGATTGATACCAAATTTGGTAGAAAGGTGGGACCTGTGAACACTCACGTATACAGTGAGTTACGTCCTTTTATGTCGAATTTAAGACGGGGTCCCCATACATGCAAAAGAGGTGTGCACATTTTTTTTTCACCGAATATAGTCATGTAGGGTATCAAATGAAAGGTCTCGATTAGTACTTTCCGAAGCCGGTATTCGTTTTGACATTTGCTGGAAAAGTGGGGAGTGTCGAAAGTGATTATTTATTTAACGGGCTTACTCTCAGAAAATGTCCCACCGAAAAATCCGAAAAAAAATCAAGACGCTGCCACTATATGGCGCCTAGGTTCCGAAATAATTCCCATACCGATATCCCTTAAAATAAAGTTGATAATAGTATATCACTATATTTTTTAGAGCAGAGCCCCCCTTAAGTTCATGCTAGTACCACATGCAGTCATGTAGGCTGTAATGTAGAGCTTGATCCTACCAAGTTTGGTGCAAATCGCACTATTACTAACAAAGTTAGATTAGGTCAAAATGGTCGTTTCCAAACAAATTCAGGAATATGAATGTCAATATCACCCGAACGTGGATACTCTCTCTAATGGGGCAAATGCATACTCAAATCTCCTTTTATTAGAAATACACAAAACCTTTCATACCTGAAGCGTCCAGCGTCCGGTTTCCCGACTTGTTTGTTAATAAGCACGGTGTGCGGAAGTCGTTCGTCGTGTTCACTTGACGCAAACAATTTCATAAGGTTGGGATGACATTTTGGTCATCCATGAGTTTTGCGGAGTTGGGAATAAGGAGTTGAAAATTAAGGGACGAAGGAGTCCTTAAGTTTATTGTATTTTGAATTTGCAATAACTAATGTATAATTTAAGATGGTCAAAAGGTCATCCTGAGTGGCCGGGGATGACCTAGATGGCAAGAGCTATCTCAAATACCTAAAAAAATTGGCTAAATTGACCGTGAAGGTCTGGACGTAAATTTTGAAGCTCCATCGAAGTGTTGGGGAATATGAGGAGGTCCTTTGAACACTTCGATCCCTCACGTATCATTATGCAAAGAGTCATATGTCCTTGCTGGTGCATGGGTCCGTACCGGATGCTGTAAAAAAAGATTACTCAGAATGGTCTTTTGACCATCTGCAATTCTACATTAGTCAGGCCCCACGTTGGGTTATTTGTAATGACTAATGTGGAATTGAAATGGTCAAAAGGCCAACCTGAGTAGTCCTTTTTTTCAGGATCCGGTGCGGACCCACGCACCGGCAAAGATGCGTGAATCTTTGTATAATGACACGCGAGGGATTGAAGTGTTCAAAGGACCCCCACCCCCACATTCCCAAGCCTGATTAGCACAGAGGCGTGGAAGCACTTGCCGACGGAATACTTCGATGAAGTTTCAGAATTTGTGGGCAGACCTTTACGGTCAATTTAGCTAATTTTTTTTAGGTATTTGCGGTAGCTCTTCCCTCTAGCTCGTCTCCGGCCACTCGGGATAGCCTTTTGACTGTCTTCAATTCATTCAACATTAGTCATTACAATAGATTAGGAAATCTAGTCGGTTAAAACAATGTAATGAAGGTGTAGCAACTTCGATAAGGCCCCGTTATAATGGAATCGAATTAGGACATATAGTAGGCTGCCGAGACGTTGCTCTAATGCAAACATTGAATCCCAAAACAATGGAAACTCAGAAAATACATGGCAAGAACATGGTTGAGTGTAGTTTGCGGCAAGGAGGAAAATGATTTCGTCCGGATATACTTCATTTTCGAGGCATTAACGATGAATTGGGGCTTCAGGACCACTTTAGTGAAAGAGAGAGGAATTAGATACTTTTATATTCGATAATGAGGGGCCCCGCTGCAATGACCAAGTATGAGCAATGTCTCCAAGATATCTATTGTATCCTCTCTACAATCATGAAACTCTACTTGCAACACCAACGAGTATAGCATGGTATTCGTCGTCATCATAATGATTTCACTGTCGTCGTCGTCGTTGCCCATGACCTAGGGCAATTTTAAAAATTCAAAAAGCTTCATAATATAAAACGCGAATGCTTTCACTGTTTTTACAACGCTCACTCGCGCGTTCTTTACTTCAGAACACCAAGTTGAGGTGTGAGTGGGTGGTGGTTTCGCCTGGAATCTACTTCTCAACTCAGTCTCGTCCTAAGGCATGGAACCAACTTCAAATGCCGCGCGAAGCAACTCGCGATTTTCCCATCTTTTTCCGAAGCCCACCACTTTGTCACACTTTTCTTTATGAGTTTTTATTTGCCGTCTTGAAAAAAAAAAACGCAGCATTGTTCAAGTTGGTGGAAGGTTAAATGTGCTTTGGAGATAAGAGGGTGGCGCGGATGTTGCCGGCCTTATTTAAGGATCTAAACGACTTCTGGCAAAACTGAGATGCAGCCAAGGTTATCGTGGATGTTGTATAGAGTAGAAGTACGTCGATATATTTTTTTCTTTCTCTGCCCTCTGTTCATTGCTGGCATTACAAATTACTTTTTCCAAGTTGGGTTTAATTGTTTCAAGGACGCTCTGAGCTAAATAAGGGATTTTTTTTTAGATGGCTGTAGTAGTAGGGAAGTGAAAGTGTAGCCGGAGACGTCGACGGCGAGCAACAGATGATTATATAAATATTATGGAAAATGAACGAAAAAATACTGAATGAAATGAGCGAAAGTTCATTCACACCACGACGTGGCTGGGTAGGTCGAGGTTTGGGGTTTCTTTTAATTTTGAATTTATGAGCTTGTAACAAGAAGGTAATTGTTCTGTTAAAGTGTAAGTGTTCATTGGAAAGAAAGAGAAGTGTGCCAGTCGATGACCTGTAATGGAATTAGAGCTCAGTTTCAAGGTGCTCCAATGGCCTTGAAATTACTACAAGAATGTCGGAGACTGTTCATATGCATGCTTGCAACTCTATGGATACAAGGGAGGATACAAGGGTTTAAAGTCGTTTGCCTACATGATTTTGGGTCGGCTGATTACGGGGACATATAGACTGTGTCAATTTTTTTTGCGATTGATCTCCAGAATTTATCCTTTACGAAATACAGCGTTCTAAAATACATTACTCATACGATTCATAGGTAATAATGAGACCTGTAAATGGACGATGTAGTACGCATAGTGAGCCAAGTTCACATATTCAATCTCCCAAATAGTCTAATCAATTTTACTAACTGCTCTAAAACCTTAATTGAGAACGCAAAGATTGATTTGAATTTAACCGAAAGCAGATCGGAAGGGCTTTCCTACTTCATTGAAATAACGGCGCCTGCTTACGTCCCTCCTATGGTAACCGCACTCCATGAACGTGAAACGCTCCCACATCCAGTTCACATTATTTAGTAGGTTTCATTAAATGGATAATACACACGTCCAAAAACCACCTTCCAGGGCTCAGGCCAGCTCGTGTTACCCGAAAAAGGGACTAAAGTGAATGATATGTGTTTTATTGGGAGGTTTTTGGTACGTGTCTATATACACACATGGCGCAGAAAGGTAAGGAGGGTGGCCCATAAGAGCAACGACGGAGGTAGAACTTTCTACGAAAAACAATAAAATGTAAACAAAAGCTATTTTCCCAAAGTATCCATCTTTCTTGTAACATATATAGTTTAAATGTTGGCTGCCATAGTAGAATCATGGTCGTGGCTTCCATTTCTACAAAGGATTTTCGCATATAATGAGAACGTTCACGTCCCAGTAAACTTATTTCGTACTCCCTCGGCCGTTATGGCGAGGTCCGCCACACATGCCCGGTCCGCCCGACCGATAGTATGTGTGATTTACGAGCAGATTCGTACACAGTATCTAACACTCCTCACCCCCACTTGCACGACCCATTTGTCGCTCCTCGTTTCATTCCCGAACACATACTAAAATTTATAGTCGCGCTTTCGGTAAACCAGTTTACCCCGCAACGATGGAGCCTCATCACGCGCTCCATCGTAAAGCCGACTTGGCTTGAGTATGTGCAAAAAAGGGACGCGGCCGAGATATATGCAGATCCACTATATGTCAGGCCCCATGCCACGTATGCAGATATGTAGATCCTTAAACCTGTCACTAGAGTGGATAATGTACGAGAGAGTAGTAAAATGGTGATTAGAGTGAAAGACGGCAAGTGAGTTAGCAGGAGCTGGGATCCAATCTCTTCTGCCATTCGAAGTAGTGTATGTGCATATTGGATCCTTTTGATATATACTCATGCGGTCATAGGGCTCCTGTACATAAAACACTTTGCACACATCCGCCTGCACCCCTTGTACATATGTGTACTGCCGAAGAGGTTGTTCACCATTAGGATTAGGATTCGAACAAAAACCAAATGTTGAAAGGGATATCGAAAAGGACGGGCACCTACACCCCGTCCATCTGTTCCTCCCTCGAACAGTATTAACAATACAAGGACAATAGCCCGTTCACATGTGTATGGACCGTATGCGGTTACCTATCAACTATGTTACGAAAACGGTTCAGGCCAATCGTAAACGCGTCCTATTGTCACGTTGGGGAGCCTCCACTCTCGACCGGTGGAAGGACATGGTCGTCAACGGAATGTCCTTTTCTGTCCTGCGGAGCAGCACACGTTACTTTGTAGGGTTGCGTTGAGAGATATGGAGGGAAGATGTGAGCCTCTATGCTGCCCATATTATATTGAGCGTATTGATCGGTTTCTAGTTGCCACCCCTCTTCCGTTTCACCATGTACGTACATGTCCCTGGCCGGGAACAGTAGTTCTGTTGTCTGGTTCTCTTTGCCCCTCCGAATTTGAATTCTGCATTATCCAGGTTTTCCCTTTCGATTTTCCACTCACCATAAACCGAGTCGTATAGTTGGGAAACAGGGAAACCCGCCAGAGTGAAGGGACGGACATTTTGCATAGTGTTAGTAGTTCTATCGCCGACTAACCCTGTACAAACAGCGATTTCGACAGAAGGACTAATGGTGTATGTATGTGCACGCATGTTTGTAGACCACACCCCCATATATCCTCTCGCTGTAGGTCTCTTTTGATTTCAAAATGAAGGCGCTAGCTATGCTTTTGTGTGGATGAGTGTGTGTGCGTGTGATAGTATTTGCGCAGATTTTCATATGCGTGTCCCCATGTAAGTATAAATATGTATTAAAAGGTGGAAGGGGAATGCAGAAGGATATATCGTAGATAAAGCGTAAATATAATGGTCTGCCGCTAAGTGTGTGTCCCCTCGGCTCCTGTTCTATTCCTTAGAGGAACTAGGAAATTTTTTACACCTGCTATTCGGAAAGTTTTCGTCCTTTTCGTTGGCTCTAGATAGCTTCTTTGCCTTCGCCTTGAAAAGTAAAAATACACTTTATAATTGAATTCCTTTTTACGCGCGCCTTCTCCTTCGCATAGCGCCTCACACTTTTACACGACGCCGCTTCAGCGTGTATCTTTATTCTTGCAATGCTTTTTACTTTCACTTTTCATATGATAAGAAGAAAGAAAAAACCTGGAAGCAAGAAAAAGTCACGGGCTTTTTTATGAATTTTACTAGCGGCGCTTGTTGACGCGGCGCCTCGCCTCCTTCAGTTAATAGAGTTGGGATGGAGATTATTTTGGCTTGGTAAAGGAAAAATTACATATTTTTTTCCTTTCTTCTCAACCGCAGGAGGTTGTGGTGCATTTCGGTGCAGTACCCTCTTTGAGCGAATGGATCGTGAGGAGTGTGTTATAATGAGTTGGAGTTTTTTTACTAAGTGCAGTGTATGCGTAGGGAACATTGCGAAATCGTGACGTAATAGTCGCGGATGCTGAATGGAATTTTTCTGAGTAAGATATAAGTGACTGGGTTACTGAGATTTTTAAAGAAAATATCATTGGAATTTCAAGTTTCTTAGCTTTTCATGACGCTAAAAATTGGTTAATTTCTGGAGCTTGGAGAAAGAGTTTCATTCTCAATGACCATGAATGATAATGTCCATTAAATATTGCGCGCATTTCAGAAGAAACATTTCTAGTTTTGGCTTGGGCACATAGAAAACCATAAGAGATAAGAGGCATTTCTAGTACGTCCTTAAACGGCAATTGCCCAATAAATTCAGGTAGCTCTTCAGGAAACTGATACAGTAGAGTAGGAGTAAGATTAGGCGATAAAATTAGGGAAAATAAACGTTTTTACTTTACAAATCAGAATAATAGTAGTTTCTCCGAAGCTTAGAAAGCAGTTTTCTATAAGGATTCTTTTGTAAAAGATTCGATTTTTTCCTGCTACTTGTAGTCTAGCCTCAAATTTAATTTATTTATTTATTTATTTAATTAATGGACAACAAACAGAGAAAATTCCAATTAATTATTGTCCTCAGGAGGAGGAGAAAGGAAAAAACTTATCCTACGTTTAAACCTACTTAAATTAGGGAAGTTAAAAGGACCAAGCTGTTTTGCAATATAATTTCGGCAAAGCCTGGGAATCGGGGAATGAAAATAGACTTCGAGCTCCACGAAGGGCACGTTGAAAATGTCTGCGTTACGTGTGTTATAAGACGCAGGACGGCAGGTGATCTCGTCAGCGGCGGAGCAGTCCATCAGACCCGAGGAAAGTTTATAGAATGTGCATATTATAGATCCAGATAGGATCTACGCTGTTGTAGGAAGGGAAGGTTCAGAAAGCGCAGGCAGGAGGTGTAATCCACACGAGGGAAGCTTTTCTTAAAGAAGAGGGAACGGGTGAATTTACGTTGCACATTTTCAAGGGCAAGACAATCACAGTTACGGGAGGGTGACCAGATCACGGAGCAATCCTCGAGGGTATTCATCACGAGGGAATTGAAGAGAGCTAAGGAGGGTTGGATGGAGTCAAAATCAGAGGAGGAGCGAAGAATAAAGCCTGATAATTTTGCTGCTCGATTGATGACATCGAGACAATGGGTGTCAAAGCGGAGCTTATTGTCGAAAGTGACTCCGAGGTCTTGAGTGGAATTTAAGCAGGATAAGGAATGTCCGTCAAGCAAGTAGGAGAAAGAAGTGGGTGAGAATCTTAGGGAGTAGCACATAGAGTGACACTTTCTGACGTTTAGTGCTAAACCATTAGTCGAGCACCAACGAACCAGAGTGTCCAGGTTATTCTGAAGGGAAACACAGTCCATAGGCGACGATATAGCGGAAAACAGCTTAAGGTCGTCTGCATAGAGCAAACAGGGACAAGTAAGGGGGGGGGGAGGAAGATCGTTAATAAAAAATAAAAATAGTAAAGGACCTAGAATAGACCCCTGTTGGACGCCAGAAGAGGGGGAGAAGGAGCGGGAAGTACAGCCGTCAAAAGAGACGCGGCAGGATCGGCTGGAAAGGTAAGAGGCAAGCCATAAAACAAGTGGTATGGGAACGTTTAGGGATGAGAGTTTAGATAGAAGTACCTTGTGATTTACAATGTCGAAGGCTTTTGCGAAGTCAGTGTAGAATTTAGACATTTGGCGACAAAGTTGGTAAAGTCAAGCAGGTTGGAGGCAGTAGACCTACGTTTAACGAAGCCGTGTTGCTCTTTCACTATGTGTTAGCCAAAGTGGACGGACAACCAGTCGCTGACATATCTTTCCAGGATTTTGGAACAGGAGGAGAGGAGGGAAGTGGGACGGTAATTCTCGGCAAGCGAACGATCGCCACTTTTGTGAATGGGGATAATGAGAGCCTCCTTCCACAAGCTGAGAAAATTTATCGACAAGGGGTAGCTTTCTCCAAACTAGGGTAGCTAGGGTAACTTTGTATTGATGAAGGGGATAAGTGGCTCCCGAAATATATTTTTACATTTAAAACTAAAAAAATGTAGTTTGGAGGAAGATACCCCCTGTTTGTCAATTCTTTTGTAAGATTTTAAGCTGCGGAGATTATTTTTCTCATCAAAAATCGAAAGGCCTTCGGAATTATTTCCGTTTTTAAGATTAAAATTAGCTATCAACTCGAAGCCTCATTGCTGGATGTTTTTTGGTAACTTATATTGTTCCACATCATAATCA
Organism: Hermetia illucens; assembly: GCF_905115235.1. NCBI lineage: Eukaryota > Metazoa > Arthropoda > Insecta > Diptera > Stratiomyidae > Hermetia > Hermetia illucens. Next base: position 485,104 of record NC_051852.1, read on the forward strand.
CGACGAAGATATATATATTTATGCGTGACCTAAGCTTTATTTCTTCCTCCCAAGCATGTAGATTTCTTGTTATTAGCGTGTCGTTCGATATCCAACTCCGGCCAGTAGGAGACAGGAATAAGTAAATTAGGAACTAAGATCGATGAAAGATTAAAGTAAGATGAGGGGAAGAATAGAGCCCTGAGGAACACCGAGAAGAAATATTGAATAACATTAGATTTACTTCGTTATATACGTATTACTTCATTGAAGAGGCTTGAGGTTTAGAGGGAAAAGAGTGGTGTTCGCAAACAAAATTTGGAGAAGTCAAGTCTGAGATGCTGTGGCTTCAAAAATTAACCATAGTCCACCGTTGACACTGGAACCCATACTACTATTTCACAATGAGATGTCAAAAGGAAAGTGGAAATTTTGAAAATATGCATCTCTCAAAATTGTCGAAGAAGAAAGACAGCCACGTAATTGGAAATTTACAATCTGCGAGACTTTTATTGAAATAGTGCAAAGCAGAAGAGAGATGTGTTGCTGACATTTTTGTGAGCACATCGGGCCTGCGCCTAATGGTGGAAGAATGTCTAAGAAGTGAAAAAGACATGCAAGATGTAGAAATATATTCAGCGATAGAAATGAATATAGAGAAGTACATGATTGCCAGTCTCCCTTACATGGGCATAACGGGTCATCGTTGCCGGTTTGCCGAAATGTGTTCTAGCTCTCTCCAGCTCTTCCCTAGAAACCTATACTTTGTGTTTACCGCTTTACGTCAAGTGTTTCTAGGACGACCCACTCGTCGTACTATCCTGTATGCCAACGCAACTCTTTGTTCGAGATAGGGTCAGGTCAGAGTACACCGATGATACGATGGTGGCAGATGTTAACGAATGTTTGGAGCCTTAGGTATCACTGGCGATCATTTTCCATGTGCTACTTCCAGTACAGTACAGAGAGAAAATGGGCGCTAACAACAAGAGAAATTGATCGATACCTTCGATGTTCTGCCCGTTGGTGCTGATGGGAAGAGTGCGATGATCCGTTAGATTGAGAACTTTGTTTTTGTTAGTGTTTATCTTTAGTCCAACTCTTCTTACCTCTCTTTCCAATCCAAAGATATCATATTCCGTTGAAGGCTTCCACGTCGACCGGACAAGGCAGCATTGAGAACGTCACCGACAATAAGGAGGGATAGTAGCGCTGACAAAATACAATCTTGTCGGATTCCTTTTTGGAGTTCAAATTGCTCAGCAAGTTTACCTGGATGCAGTATGAGACATTTTGTGCCGTAATTCGTCACCCCGATAATAATTCTTGTGCATTCTGAGTATTCTCCCTGTTGATGCTATCGAAAGACTTTTCAAAATAGATGAAGAGCAATTGAAGCAACTAATGCAGTTAGTGCGGGAGAATCCAGAGCGGAAACCAACCTGTTTCGCTTTCTAGATATTTTTTGATGCATTCCAGAATGATTTTCGCTGGGAAAGTTCTTAGATTCCCATGATTTACTTATGACTAGAAGTAAGAGCTTTGTCATCCCGCTTGAACGCATTGGTGGCAGAGATGATTTCACTTTTGTTTGGAGTAGCAGTTGATATAACCATGTTACGGCGATTAGCCATTTCACCCATAGGAGGTAGGACTTCACCAGATGCTAACCATTCAGAACCGTGGCGAGATGTTCCCTCCGCTTCTTGAAAGGTCGATCAACCAAAGGTCTGTACTCCACTTGTAAGTTCTTTCGTTATGCGGCACACGGTACATCATTTTTATTTACGGGACCTTCTGAATTCCGAGGAAGAATGATCATAGGGAAGCGTTTAGGTTAGTTGAGAGTAGTTGGAAATTGGCAAATTTCAGAAGACCAGAATAAGAAGTTAACGAGAACCGAGAGCTGCAGATATTTGAACTAAAGAGATCAAGTTTTTACGATTTAAGTGAGGCTTCAACGGTACTGGACATGCGTATGCTTGATTACAATTTTGCAAAACCTACACTGGCCTCGAGGGCGATTTTGGGGATGGGGAGCAAAAAAAAGTTGGGAGTTTATTTGAAATATCATAAAATGCCTAACTATATGATCGATCCTGTTATGCTCAGTTCTGGTCAAAAAGGGAAAAACTTATTCAGAACGACGAAGTTGATGAAGGGGGGGAGCTGAATTTAGCGGTTGTGAGGTAAGTTGATCGTCGTGAAAATCAACTTCAAAAGAGAGGTGGTGACGAACAACTTTAATGTAAAATAAATCTTTAGGATATAAAAAGTCTTGATGTCCGTGATTAATGCGAATTCTGTATTAGAAAGTAGTGTTGGTATGTGGATTTTGAGAGATCTGTAATATATTTCGGGTGAAAGGTGGATTAGGAGGATGTCATGTGAGGATATCCAGTGGGAGCAGCGTGACCGAAAGCGGCGACAGGTGGTAATCGCTCCATTTATATATAATTGCAAACACGACATGAGTGCGAATTATATTGTTCGTATGTTCTGACCTAAACTAGACCCGAAATGAATTTTTTCTTGAGGATGCAGAGAGTCCTGAGCCCGTATCCACGTGGAAGTGCGAGGTTTGAACATACGGCGGAATTCACTTCAATATAATTCGTACTCATACCGTGTTTGCGATTATATAAAAATGGAGCGATTACCACCTGTCGCCGCTTTCGGTCACGCTGGTCTCAGGGCGGAGGTGAGGCAGCATCAGTACAGTACAGAGATGAGTTGCATCTGCCCTGGGAGAAATCGTCAGTCAATTTTTTTAAAAAGCTAAACTATTGGAGATATTCCCTAGTCTTCGTCACCACGTATCCATTCAAGACTTTTTGCAGTGTTTGGTCAGGAAATACGCCTCCAATTGTTTTGTTTTAATTGATCGTTCCTCCTTTTTTGATCTTATAATAGCGGTACTTTCAAAGTAACCAGAATATAAGTTTGGCGTCAGGCTTTTGTATAGTTGATATGGTGAAACTATCTTAGATAAATGGGTAGAGAGATCGCTGAAAGTTATTCTTTGAGCCGACTGCATTATGAGGACTGTAACAATTAAATATTCTTTAAAATTAAACCGGGTTTTAGAGATGCAAATACCATTATGCACAATATCATACCACAATTCACGACTTGGACTTATAACAGATCCTTTTTAAAAGTTAGATTTTTCTTCTAATAAGATTTTTTTTTTCATTTCCAATCTTGTGCGCATATTCTGTTTCTTGGATTTTTATTCTACATTCAAAAAGAGTATTTTGGGTAGCGTAAAACATGGTATTAATATGATTCCGAATAATGGTGACGTGCTCCTTCGAAAGTTTTATTATCACCTGCAAAATTTTATGTGATGCGGTATACCCCATGGCTTACCAGAGTACAAAATACATAACTGTATAAGGAAGGGAAGTTTTTACAAGAGTTTGATCATATTATGATAGTTTGCTCAGATCCAGACTGATTAGTCTGCTTTTTTGAAATTTTCTTTCAAATTGGAGAAAGTGGGCTTTCTGCTGACCTTCGACATAGTTATCGAGGAGGGTGTTCACATTGCTGAAACCAAACTTTGCTAGTGTGAACTAGTCAAAAGTTGGATGTGGAGGGCGTGGAGATTTAAGGTCTAGATAACGTTTCATTCGTAAATAAAGTTTCGAAATTCGCAAATTCCTATTATCGTGTTTATTTGATCTTTCTTTTAAGCCCTAATCCACTGAAAATGTTAGATTTAACTAACGTTTCCTTTCGAAACTGACGATTTCTGCATTGAAAAAAGTAGGAGTTGGATTTGTAGGGCCGTAGAGAAGAAATCGTTGCTCGGGGTGAAAGTTATGCGGGCCCTCTGTTATCTCATTTTGTCATTGAAATTTCTATTTCAGACCCTCTAGAAGCACTCCGTCACTAGCCACATCTGGGATCTGTATTGAAAAGAGTGAATGTTCGGAAAAGTTCAGTCTTTTCGAATTCACATTGACACTAAATGGATGGTTACATGCCCTTTGAGTTCAGGCTTAAGAATACATTTAAGGTCTTCCCTGTTTGTCGTAAATGGGGTAGAAATTTGTGGGCTAGCAACCAGCAAATTTTAAAACTTCACTACTTCTGAAAATCCAACAGCGCTTCGGATAGGGACTGATTTGAGACCGAAGACCTTTCGCTATCGAAAACGGACTATAATTGGTTTACGGAAGGCGCTCTCCTCGACAATGGTATCGAAGGTCTCCTGAATGCTCGATTTCTCTAATTCAAGCGAGAATTTCAACGATGGTAGAATACTGAAGAGTGCTCCTCTCCCTCTTGTGGCAATGTGCTTTTGTACTCTGAAAAGCCAAGTGGTAGTAGATTCTAATCGAGTGTCGGAGAAAGATGCGTTCTACGAGCAATTACACACAGTTTAGGAGAGGTTTCCTAAAGGTGATAGTGCGATCTTGATGATGATCTGAATGCCACGGTGGGATCCGACGACACCTTGCTGGGGCATGTGATGAGAAACACGGTGTTGTCGACCGTAATGATAATAGTGGGAGGCTTGTGGATTTTTACAGCTCTCATAGCCTCGTCATTGTACATTATTTCAGAACAGAGCGTGCTATTGGGTTAGTTGGAGAAACCAAACAGAAAAGAAATGATCTCGGTTATCCATGCACTCAAAGAGAGTAAAGCGGTGGGGCTCGACAGTCTCCCAATAGAGTTATTGATCGCTGCACCTGCAGTTTATGCAGACCTGCTACTTAAATTCATACGGAAATCCTGGGAATTCGAGACTTTCCCAGAGAGTGGAGGAAGGAGGAAGATTCCAAAGAAGGGCACCCATTTTGTGTGACAATTTTAGGGGTATCTACATGCTCCCTGTTGTCCCAAAGATTCTGATTAAAATAATTTTGGAACACATCAAACAACATCTCGAAAGCTTGATGGACAGAAAGCAGGCTGGTTTCCGCTTCGGATCTTCCTGCATTCACCACATCAATACCATGCGGATCATTTTGAAACAATGCGTGAGGTTTAGATTTTCGCTTCACTTGCTCTTCATCGATTTCGTGGGCTCTATGCGGGAGGGGCATTCTGGAGAAAATAATAGTCATTATTAGCGCGACATATGATGGTTCAAAATATCCCAAAACACCATGATGATGATGATGATGACCAACATAAAGTTGAGACTGTTCTGTACTTAGGTTCTTTCTGTTATATGGGAGTAGCAATGGAAAGTGACAACCACTATCACTTGAAAGCACCAAAGCTTCGTGAACACCTATCTGCAACACCTCATCGGGGTATGTTGGTTTGATACTATTTCAAACGAACAACTTGATTGGTACACAGACGCAAATGGCACTGGATGGGTCGTACATTAAGGAGGGGCGACAATAGCCACTGGAATCACCTGAGTTAGTTCCCCGTGATTTCTCTTTGTTCAATCGAGTCAAAAAACCACGCACGTCAACAACCGAGAGGAGGAAATGGAGGGATGGGTGGTTTTGACGGACATTCCTAACACAGCGTATAAAAACTGTTTCGAGATTGGATTAAAATGTAGCATAAACGTGTTGCAGTCGATGGGGGTTAATTTGATGTGTTTTAAATATTCTGAATAAATTTCGGGATTTCGATAAAACATAGAAAGTAAAACTATCAAAGTGAATCAATAGATATAACACAAACATTCTGTTTCATGTTAATGCCAAACCCATGCCGAACCAAATGTTGCTAAGTCTGTCCAGGATAGGGATTGAAAGTCTGATTACCGTATCACAGCCATGCCGTCCGGATTCTCGCAAAAGTTCTTCAAATTTTATTGTCCTAGATAGATCTCCTGAAAAGTTTTTGCAGTTTTTTTTTTCAAAGAAATGGTCAATTGGAAGGGCATGAAAGCTGTCATGGAGTCGGGGTTGTGTTTGTAGTGGAACTGGAAGGGACTCGTCTACAATGAGATTTTTCCTGTTGGTTACATGGAGCAATTACGCTAGCAAGCGAAAGCTAGAAAGCAACGCGAATTGATAAACAGAAGAAAAAAGAAAAAGATATTAGGCATTATGATAGGCATGACCTCACGCACATTGAATGATACGTCAGATATTTATGGGTTTGATTGGGAAGTTTTAATGAACTTATCGCCTAGTCCGAAAGTTGAATCCTCTATCTACCACTTGATTCCATCTTTGTAGATTTTTTTCTCAACGGAATTAAATTAGTTTAAGAAATTAGTTGAGAAAACGAACTGATTCAGTTTTTAAAACAGCAACAATTGAATTCCGTCACCAATGACATCGTGGTCTTATCTGAAAAATAGAGAAATATTGCCATTTGTTGGGAAATGTCGGAAATGCGTCTTAAGATTCAACAAGGTTTAGTTAATTTTTCGCTAGGACACAGATGATAATTGAAATTTATCCTAAATTCAATTCAATATTTTTTTCTTGAAGAGCTAGCCTTTTTCTGCATAAGATTTTCAAATGAATTTATTTACCTGACTAGTAAGGAATATCATTCTGGAATCCTTGAAGTCAAAGTGAAGTATATCCTCATGTCTCTTTGGATTCACGCACGAATCTCTATGTATTTTTCGATACTGTTTGAAAACCTCATCGGAATTTTATTTGAATTTCGCATGAGATCAAGATCCACTGCATGAAATCAATTTTTGCACGTCTGCCCTGAATTTGAATTTTAGGAGAATTTATGAAAACATGTATCTGCCGAGGTGAATATGCATTTTATTTGGTGAAGATTTTATGTCGTTTTACCACGTTTTCAATTTTTGGATGTAATCTGTATGCATATATAGTGAGCTTATTTTGATTGATCCTGAAAAGGGTTTTATGCAAAGATCAAATATATTCATGAGTCAATCATACTGGGCTTTTTAAACCTTGGAATTTGGATGTTTCCTTCAGTGGTGAGCATACAGCAAAGATTAAAAATCTTTATTCAAACTCTTTCCACTTCAATCCGACTTCGTTTTCATCTGTATTTCCAACAGGCATGCAAATGAACAGTGCAAAGATTAGGGCACTACTATCACGGTTCGAATGTTTCCCTTGTATTTGTCCCCTGCAATTCGGAAATGCTTGATTGTGGACTGTTTGATACAATGTAGGCTTTATGATATAGTTTTTGCGCTCAAAAAAGGTTTATGTGATGCTCTAGTAATGAAATGTGTGGCATGCATTGAGGATGAGATAGACAAATAGGAAGCACCACCAGCACTTCCCTGGCAACATTTCATGGGCGCACATCTGCTTGATTATATGTAAATTAAATTTAAACTGTGGCCAAAGTCCCATATTATAATGACAAGGGCAACGAGCGCGATGAGGACGTAAAAGGATACCTATCAAACGCACAATGTCCTAGATTGTGTATGCAGAATTATTTTCTACCTGCGCTTCATGTTATAAGAGAAGAGTATAAAAAATACGGTAACTATTAACATTCCTTCCAGTCGAGGGCCAAATTTTATTTGAATGTTGTCTGGTTCTTGATTCATGGACACCTGGCAGAATTTCGCATCATATTATCGGTATTTGGTTTTTTAGTGTGCACTTGAAGTTGCCATAAAACAAATTAAGATTATTAAGTTATAATATACTTATCTAGACCTTCACGGCAGCAGTATTGATCCTCATCATATAGACTGTCATTGCAGGACACGTGTTCTCGTAGGTGGGATCGAGGCATGTGTCTAATTGAGGATATTTCAGCACGCTCACAGTGTTTTAACTCTACTTGAAGTCAGTTTCTTTATAAGAAATGCCTTTCTCTGGGAATATTAGGTATAAAAGCAATGCATTAAAAACAAATCCTTGGTTTTGTTTGGTGGGTATTGCGTGACAATTGATTACAAAATGAAAGGAGGTATGGGAGGGGTTGTGGAGTCGGAATATGTGAGGGTTTTCCATGATGTCGGAATTCGAGCAAGCAAACGTCTTTACCATTTTACTCCTCACTCCACATTCTATTTACAAATGGGAAAAAAGAAATCAAAATCTTTCACATGACAGTAACAAACCATGAAAATCAATCTTCAGTAACAAATCATCCTTAAAACCAATGAAGCATTCGGATTTAATATATGTGCGTATGTGGGTGGATATCTTGACGTTGCCGTGGTGTAGCGAAACAATGCAGGAAACAAAGGAGGCGTGTAAAAATCGCTATCATGATATGTATGATAAATGGAGTTCCATCAAGTTTCGTAAAGCAGTAGGATACAATTGAAAACCACAAATGATAAACAATTGAACCAATAAAAGTGACAGCCAGGAAAGCACCTCAAACCATTTCGTTTGTTCCGTCCCATTCGAAGGAAGTAGAACAAAAAAAAATGATTCTACACAATGGCGAATGTTGGAAATCTTACAAAATTCAATTCCCGAAATTGCTTATGCATAATATAAAATCCTTTTTTAGGTCGATATATGAAATGAATTTGTTGTCTCTGGTATATGTAGGTTTTAGGGTAGTGTCGCCGAATACTGGGAAACTACAGGGGAGCAACAGAGCTAACAAATTCCAAAGTTGTAATAGCTTTGTAAGTGGCTTTTTCAAGGAAAAAATTAAATTGAGAAAATGATCCTCCTGGATTTGCATTGCATGTTCTGGAAAATTTGGAAAACCCATGAACTGCTTATAGTGGTATATTCCTAATTCCGATGAGTAGAAATTCATAAATTTATTTTCTATTCCCTGAACAAACGGTACAGTATTTTCCAAGTTTCCTCTAACACTTCAATCATAAGGAATATGGATGTTCCTCCAGTTCTAGCATGTGTGATGATTTCGATTTCGTGAAATGGAATTCTGATTTCGCCAGAGTGGAAGTATTGAACCGTGGAAATCTAAAGCTCATCTTCTATAAAAAACGATAGCGAAAAATTATAGGAAACAATAAAAAGATACGGAAACAGAATGGAAATATGGTGGTGACGTTTTCAGAATATCATGAAGACGACAGAATCCCCCTGGGAATAAATATAAAGTCCGAATGCGCAATCCATACATGATGAATTTTCAACATTTCCTTCAGGAACGATAAGCTCTCATCCGTTCATGAAACTCTACAAGGATCTTACCTATATTTCATAGGAAAAACAATAAGCAAAATGCATGAGATTTGGAAATAGATATATGTAATATACGGAAAATAAGGAGCAGAGACGCATGAAGTCAAGTGATGGGAAATAAGATGACATTCGGAAATTGAAAATTGAGCTGAAGCGGATATCCTTGAATAGGTTTCAAGAGGAAATGCTCATATTGAATATGTGAATTTTTCAAATATCCTATTTTTGCAGAGAGTTGTAGCCTCACTCCAAAATTTTCAAGGCAGTTTATAACAACTTCGAAGGAGCTTATTTGTGAAATATGATATATGCCATACGGTTCGGCATTAAATGCTAGAAAACGTTCGAAATAAGGTCATAAAATCGTGATGAGTTTCTTGAATCTTATGAATAAAAATGCGGAACTCGATTTTGATAGCATCGGTTTTTTGAGCGACAAATTTATTGGAAATCCCTTCCTCCTTTCAGTGACAGTTTGCTTCGGAAGGATTTGCCGAAAAATATAATGTATGACAAAGGTTCTTATAAACAACAAGAAGTCTTAGGCACTAATCGATTTTTTAAATTTTCTTATTCTACTCCAAGCTATAATGCATCTGGACATTAGAATCATCGCCAAACATAGTAGATCTGTTCAGAAACCTTTAAGGAGCTTATGTTCAGCCTCTCTACCTAGTAATTGAGTGACATTAGCCAATGCCTTCCAAACCGTTTGCTGTTTTTGATCTACCTATGGCACTCCCTCAACTTCACCCAGATATTTTATTATGGTATTTTCTTCAGTGGACTGTTGCTGTGCAGAAAAGGATATTTTATGGAACATTTCACAACACCTCAGCTCACATCTGCACCATGTACTTCTTCCGATAAGAATGGGAAATGATAAATCTATGTATTTTGTTGTCATAGAACCAGCGATTTTTCGCCATAGATACATCGGTATCAACATCCTTTCATTTTTGCTGTCATTCGCGGTGAACTTATTGTGTGTACTTTAGCTTATAGCCATCTTACATTATCTCTTATCACCAGTAACAATAACAGCAACTACATCTTCTGCTCAGTCTTCTTGATTTTCATTTTTTTGCCACGTTTTTAGCACGGGTATACTCGCTGAACGAGTATTGGGTGTTGTATGCATGGGCTTTTACTGGAAGATGTGGGAAAGCCTATTTCGTTTGATGGTTTTTGCCCTGAAGCCATTCAAATAACGATAACAGAAAGTATAACGAAAAAAATAAAATGGGGGATTGCAGTTCATTGGAAGAAAATCTTTTCATATATTCTCTGCCGTCATCCTGATAGCCATACTTTTTTTCCTAACTACGAGCTCCATTTTACGTGGATCCCATATACTACAATAGATTACTATATTCATTCGTAATATATTTTAAACACACGCTTTAAGTAGATTGTCTGAATTCTCACCTCACCTCACCTTCTTCCGGTCACAGTGCTTCCTCGATAGGAGCCGCATATAACAAGATGGCTTCCACCACTCCTGCAATAAGCAGCCTCCGATATTAGACATCCCTACAAGAGATGAACTAACTTTTGTTGTCTTTTCCCGTGCATAATCCAAGCGCCCATTGATGCTCAACTTGGCATCTACGATTATCCCCGGGTAGCTCATAATCGACCACGTGATTACCAACTAGGATTTCGACAGTATTTTTTTCCATGACATTCTGAATATCTAGCTTCACCAATGCACATACCATGCCAAAAACCTTCCGTGCACAATCCATGATTATTCCTAATCATCGAACGGACCCGCGGCTAGCTAGATGAATGAAAGCAGCCTGTTATATGTATGTATATCATTCTTTCCAACATCTTTCCCATAACACAAATAGGACGATCTTCACGCGGAACGCCAGATGGTTTTTGGAGCTTAGGTAACAGAACCAACATCTGTCATGAGAAACACTCCTTCTATCAAGCGAGATTGAAATGTGCCGCTTGGATCTAAACAGCCAACTTGAGAGTTTTGTCCGGCATGCCGTCCAATCCCGGAACCCTTCTATCCGCAATAAGTCCACAGACCTCTCATAGTTCCCCCTTGGCAACCTCGAAAGTTGAGACGACACCCTCTCGCATTTACTTCTGGTTCCCAGTATGGTCTTTTTAAGGCTACTACGAAGATCATGCTATTGTTTCTCCGGCTCTTGATGTATTGTATGTTCCGACTTCATCCTTGTCCTTTGGCTAAATCTCTTGGTTCGCAGACCAGATGTCTTAACGTCGAAATTTGTTGACCCTACCAGTTATTTGATTTTCTACTGTACGTTACACGCCTCAGTTACACTCTAACTCAACTGACACAGCTTCTCCGGCACCGCTCCCTAAGGGAAGTGACTTCCTTCTGTGGTTTAAGTAAAATTGGAGGTTAAACATAGAACTGAGGGTTAAGAAGGCCTATATAGCCCTCTACGTCTGTAAGAAGACTTTTTCAAGGAAATGGGGTCTCCGGCTGAGGATGGTTCTCTGGATACACTGGTACACAGCCGTAGTTCATCCCATCTCAGCACTGAGCTTAATAGGATCCAAACGACCACGTATGCAGGTGCTACTGAGGCTCTGCAGTCCTGTCCAACAGATGCTATCAATGTACTCTTACACCTCTTCCCCCTGAGTCCCCACATTAAAATAGCTGCAGTTCTGTCACATTACGTTAGTCCAGATGTTGAACGGCGAAACTCTACGACCATAGTAACATCCCAGATGAAATACCTCGGAAACCACGCAACACGTAATTTCAACTTCACAAAGAACTTTAATTCGAACTTTCTAACTAGGGTGACGTGTTGCAAGGCTATGATACATTATTCTTCACTGATCAAAGATGGTCTGTAGAGTCTGTAGGATTCGCCAGTCTAAGATAAGTACTGACAATACTGAAAGCTTGTGTCGATGACTGGGTCATAGTCCAAGCCCCACGCATAAGATAGCGTAACATTCTGAACGACAGCCAAGCGACCATTAACACTTTATACTCACTGACAACATTCTCCAAGTGGAACGGTGCAGGAACACAACCATTCTTTGTGGACCTCAAGAAGATTTCTAGTTCCAGGGTGGGAAACTGCTTTTCTTTATGAATAGATAATTGAATTTAGTAAAAGTGAGTGAAACATTCATTACTTTCTGTGTATATACTACGCCCGCATTGGCTTTTTCAAAACATACTATCTCAAAACGTCTCAATGTCGCCATATTTCTACAAAAACAGATATAAAATTTAAGAAAAACACTGAAATTGTTATCGAAATTCTCTGGGAATTCTGATTAAATTTAATGGCAATAAATTTCAATGATGATTTTCCCGATGTGTTTTCGCCAAAAAAACCAACAAACCAACAAAATAGGCAGTGGCCCTACATACAAATTTCATCTCGTTTCACGTCAAATTTACGACCGTGCAATAAATCTTAGTTAAACTATTTTTCCTCTCTTCTGGAGTGAATCGAATAATATCCTTCTATCAGAAATGTTGTGTTTCAGTTTTCCTAGTCCAGTTTCTGATTATTTTTAAATGCCTTCAAAAGGTATAAAGCATTGTGTCTGAATACCGGCATGTGGATATCGTGATATACGCATACCAAATAATTGCCTTACACCAAATAATGTCGGTGGCATTCGAGGATAATAATCGAGTGACCTAGAGTATTGCGAAGGGTCACTCCCAGTCCATTTCGAGGCAAACCAACACCAATCAGTTGAGTTTCTTATCCGGTGTAGGGTTACTTCCCAATGTACATATAAATCAAATAACCCTTGAAATCAGGATACGAATTGAAATTTTCTACCTGCCTTTCAAAAACCCTGTAAGCATTAGCTGCCAAAATGGTGACTCCTTCACTGACCCTTGTCCGGTTTTATTTTCAAAACTCGGTAAAGGGTTGATTCAATTGAATTGAGTTGCGCTTATTTTTCCTACCTGGTGTATTGTGCACTACATTGTTGTTCGTATAATTCTCGATCACTTCTATGCGCGGAGGGTTATCCTGTCCTTTTTGATAGGACCTAAAAATAATGGATTTGGGTACCAAAAACTAGTGGTCAGTAATTTTGAAACATGTTGGCAGTGCAATTTAAAATTGTGTTAAAGGTCACGCGTGCGGACAGATCGTGCCAAGAAAAGATGAGTTCGACTACTGGCTTTGGACTTGAAATAAATTTGCGGAAAAAATAATGCAATTCGTCCTTCGTGTTGAATCAGGAAATTTAAGAGATTGAATGAAATTGGGTTTGAGGAGTTCTATTTTATTGACGGGTGCTGTTTCATTATAAATGAAGTTTTTACTAAAACAAATTAACTCTTTCGAGTTCTGATTCACAACAGCCTAGCTGAACCATTTACATGATCTGTTTTGTGTTCGGAGGCTAATAAGTTCCTATTCTCTTTAGTATGCTTCTTGAGAGTAGATAGTCGTCTTTTATTATTTCTTATTTCATTCCCGGGGCCAGTTTTCCACATCAACGACGACCGCTTTGGGGGTAAATATGTTTGATTGTCAATTGGTAGTTTTAAGGACCCATTTTCAAAAACTGTCGGCCCGTAGTTTCATCCGGGATCCTGGAAATTATGGCAGAAAAAATCAAAAGAGTGGCTAAGAACAGAGAACTAAGAGCTATTCGAATAGCTTCTGATTCTGTACTAACCACACAATAAATCGCGACCAAGGTAGGCGTTGATACCAACATTGAAATATTATCGCAAGAGCTAAGCTCCCTAAGCGCCGTAAATTGCTGAGAAAACCAAGTCCTATAGAAAGGCACAGAATGGCCAGAATGGCCTTTGCTGAAAGCCACTTGCATTGGAAGCAAAAGTAGGGTCGTGTAATACTTACGAACGAAAAAAAAGTTCAATCTTGACAGACCCGGCGATTTCAGCTACTATCTCCATGACCTAAGGAAAGAAGTGAAGCCCAGTGAAGCCCATGGTGTTTTACGTAGGCACCTGTCGTGAGACTTAATCCTACGGTCCTCTTCAGACACGGATTGATTTTGTGACCACAACCAGAGCCCCGCTGAGACAAGCAACAACGGTACCAGTCTATACCAAGTGCATGGCTTAGCATTCATACTGGTGGATGCAAGAATTACCTAAAACTCTACCGAACTATGGAGTACGGCACCCGTGTTGATACGCAACACCACGTCGAGGCCCGAAGGTCTCTTCTCGCTTGAGCACAACCACAACCACCATGAAACTCCCACTAGGGGGGCCAACCGCAAATAACCGAGCTGTCCTCACATACAACAGGAGTTCACCCGAAGTATGTGAGTCCAGGGGTTTTCCCGGTTCCCATGGTACCAGTATACTCCTGGTCAGGTTTCGTGACCAATTTGCCACTTCAGATGAGTCCCCGTGCAGACTCGGGTCTGATCGCTCTAATTAGGCCTTTGGAGCATTCGCCTACTGAATCACGGCCGGCAAACCAAAGTGATTACAGCGTCTCCCGGTGCCACCACTATGGAGGTTCTCCTCGGCCACTTGGTTTTGGTTTGGCCGATAGGGTTGCCGCCCCATCTTCCTCGCCGCCACCTCTGAGCACCACCTAAGGAAAGAAGAGAAAATTTTGAGTTGGAGGCAGGATGGTGGCGGAAGTGTAATGATTTTGGTTGCTATAGGATACAACGGACCGTCGAAAATCCGGCCGGAAATTTTACAAGTCGGAAATTTCTACACTTCCTATATGCCGGGATTGCCTGCCTTCTTCCTAAAATATACACGGTGCAGTACCCCGCAGATACAAAACCGCTTACTTGCTTACTAACCCTCTACAAATCCATAAAGGTCCATTATCAGTGGAAGTATCTAGCCGCATCTGAGGACTAACAACATTCTGTCTGAAGAACAGAGGGGTTGCTTCTTTAGTTGCTATATCAATTAAACCAACGCTATTGACAGCATCCTGTATACTTGGCTAATCGATGTCATACGCCTCCTATCACATTGATTCGAAACTAGTAACGCTTTTCGCGATAGTCATGGAAGGGTTGCATTCCATTTTGTCAGTCCTTTTATCTGAGGTTACCAACATACCGCATAGTGAGAGGCATTTTTTAGTTTCATTGAGTCTTTTTTGATTTTGTATGGCACTGATGGCGTGTGCATATGGTCTTGCAATTAATGATATACTAACATAATATCAAGCTGTATGTTGGCACTGATAACCGTCTTAGAAGTCTGTTGCGAATAATATTCAGATAGAATTTGATTCAAATAAGTGCCGAACGTCGGTAAAGGCGATTATGAGTCGCATTCCGGACATAGCATCAGTGACCTCCACATCCAAGATATGGCCCAGGCAGATTTCTACAAATACCTAGGAATCCTGCAAGGAACCCATGCTCGAGTTGGTGATTTGAAGAATGCTCTGCAGTTGAACTTCCTGCAATGCATGAAGCTAGTTCTGAAATCGCATTTCTGGGTTTCTGGGTTTCTGGGTTTGCTATACCATCAGTGGAATATTGCCGTATACGAAGACCGGTTTGGTTGTCCAGTGCCAGATATGGACTACTAATGTTATGTCCATATTTCGAATGCATCACCCGGAGGGAGTGGTTGAGCCTGCTTCGTGACACCAGAGGCAGGGGCGTAGTCGAGGTTTTCGCACAACATCACCGCCACGTCTACCCCCTACGCGCTTATTTATAGAGCAAAGAGCAAAAGAGTCCCTTGCATGCAGCTGTTAGTAAAGCAGATCGTGGATAGATTCCACTTACTCGTAACTTGATGGATCGTTCGTTCAATCCTCCGAGTAGGGTGAAGTTAGACTAGTTCGATGAATGGATCCGGTAAACACGTAATTTGCCTCTGGTGGCCGTTTATCCATCTCCATTTGTCGAGTAGATAGTTGTCTGCTTGGGAACCCTTTACTGAGATAGAGAGTATCCGCCGAGATATAAATATTATTATCAAGCTAAGCTCATCGTGTCGTAATCATCCATCCATGTAGAGACACTGTAGTTGATCAAATGTATCCTTAGTTTGCTGTGCATAGTTTGACATAGAAGATTGTTGAATATGTTGGGTATTGAAATTCTTCTTTTTTGTAACGCTACAGCCCATTTTGAACCTTGGCTTCCTGAACATATTGCCTACAATCCTCTCGGTTCAATGACTGCGGGCTGCAGTTCTTTATTCCTGATAATAAAGCGCTGTAGGCGTGGACTAAGTCCTCCCACTGTTTTCTCGGTTTCCCCACCGGTATTTTTGGGTATTCGTTGAATGTGGCCAGCTCATCGAAGTATTCCCAATTTTATCATTTTGGAAATTCTGGTTGTTATATATACCGTACAGCTTTTTGCTGTGCCTGATTTGCAATCCGTAATCGTGTAAAACTGCTCCAAGGATTTTTTTTAATATCTTCCTTTCAATGCATTTGGCCTGAGTTGCTTCCGTAACAACAAAGAATTTCGTCTTCCTGTGTATGTAAT
This sequence comes from Hermetia illucens, assembly GCF_905115235.1. Taxonomy (NCBI): domain Eukaryota; kingdom Metazoa; phylum Arthropoda; class Insecta; order Diptera; family Stratiomyidae; genus Hermetia; species Hermetia illucens. The sequence continues at coordinate 501,594 of NC_051852.1, forward strand.
TTATAATGCGGACCGAATTATATGGTTTATTTGCAAGTTGCATTCTCTTTTTTGTTTCGTGTGCCTGATATTCGTTCTTCAAAAACTAACTCCCCAAATCTTCTTCTTTTTCTTCAGCCTTTGTCCTGTTCACAAGCGGGGTCGGCTCGTTGTGATCGGCTTCGCCATTTGGCTCTATCGAATGCCTGATCTGGGTGCAATCTCGAGGCTTTCAAATCCCCATCCAGCGTATCAAGCCACCGTTGCTTAGGACTGCCTTTTGGTCGTTTACCATCGACTTCGATGTTCAGACCAATCTTTGCAAGTTAATTCTCGTTTGCAGGAATTGCGTGACCATACCATCGAATACGCCTCTCTCGCAACTTTTCCACGATTGGTGCAACCCCATAACGATCGTGGATATCCTCATTTCGGATGTGATCTAAACGTGTGACGCCACTAGTCCAACGTAGCATCTTCGTCTCCATTACCGCAAGACGCCGTTCATTGTCTTTTATGGTCGGCCAACACTCAGAACCATAGAGAGCGACTGGACGGATGACATTGCGGTAAATTTTAGATTTGAGACGTTAGTTGATACGTCGATCACAAAGGACACCAGTTGTGGAACGCCACTTCATCCAGGTTGCGTTAATGCGTGAAGCAATTTCATAACGCAATTCTCCATTGGCTGATAGCGTTGACCCGAGGTATTTAAATCGCTCAGTTCTGGGCAGATCACTGCCGCTGACAGTGATTGTGCCTGTTTCATGGGGATCGGTCGTCAAAAATTCAGTTTTGTTTAAATTCAATCTGAGACCGTGTTCCATGAGGTGATCATTCCATATTTAAAGTTATTAGAAGAGATATTCTCCTTTTTATTAAACCAAACAAAACTTTTTAAAATCGAATCAGTGTCTGCCTGTCTGTCACACGCACTTTTTTTCAACAGCGATCTGAATGAAATTTGGTGGACATATGGGAACTATGAAATCTCATGTATACAGTGAGTGATATAAATTTATGTTAAGTTTAAAGAGGGGCTCCCCATGCATGGAAAGGGGGATGTAAACATTTTTGGATTGAATATAGTCATATGGGGAATCAAATGAAAAGTCTCGATCACTAGAAATTGATAGTAGCTTCGACGTAAATTGTAAAATGCGCGAGTAAGGAGTCAAAATTTATACATTTAAAGTGAGACAGGATTCATTTTCGGAAACTACCCAATCAAAAAAATTGATAACAATCAGGGTGATGCGCTTATATGAAATCCAAGCCTCCAAATATGTCACATTTCGATACCTGCTCAAATAAACTTACTAATACTAATTACAAACTTTTCGATATTGACTGAACCCCCCAGTTATCAGTTTCGCGTAAATTTACTGCTTACGTCATAATTAACAACATAAATTTACATTCCATTGAAATATTAAAATTCTATTTATGAAGAATCCATTTCTCCCTCGCCCTTTTTAAGGTTTTGTGGCAAACAAAACCTTATTAGAATCGATTCGATCTGTCTGTCCGTCCGGAAAACGTTCAACCAATTGTCATGAAATTTGGTGAGAAGGTGTGATCTATGAATTCCTTTTCGTACAATGGGTGGAATTATTTTGTACTGGGTTTAAGGGGGGTCGCTATACCTACATTCGAAAGGGGGTGTACATATTTTTTTTCGCAGAATATGGTCTTGTTGGGTATCCAATAGAAGGGCTCAACTAGTACTTCTCGAAACTGATCTTATTTTTGATACTGGGTAAAACAAGTCCTGAAAAGTGTGGCAGGCCTTGTTCTTAGAACCAATTCCAACGAATGAAGGATGAACGCAAAAACTTTGTACTCGAAGGGTCCGGCTTCCGGTATTCGACTTGTTTTTTCTGTTTTAGGTGAGTTTTTTCGCATTTGCTAATAATGTTGAACTCCTAGTGTGAAACGTATGAGGTTAACTAATATCAATACAGTGTTCTCCAGATCAAAGTATTTGTGTAAATGGGCTTTTTAAAAAATAGAGGGCCACTGGATTTTTAACTATGTACACACGCAAACGTAGGGAAACACAAAACCTCGTATAGTTGAAGCGTCTAGATTGTGGTTTCCCGACTTCTTATACTTTTTGAAATGATGGGAAATACAATCGTATAAGTTGAACTATAGAGAAAGTAAGCAAATGATTGAAAAATGTATACTTTTCTAGGTGGAAAGCGGATTATAGCATCACCAGCATTATCCGTAATTTCAATTCAAGTTTTAGGTGGTGCAAACGTATTATTTCCATACGGAGTTAGCTTTTCCATAATCACAGTTGGTCTTGTTTTATTTCCCACTTAGTTACAATGCTCCCCTCTGTCTCTACTAAACTATTCATTTCAAACCAACTTAAAGATATTGTACTTAGCTCACACTTTATTCTCTGAGTTTGAAAAGTACGAGTTAATGTGAGTGGAAAATACCCAAAAGTCTTTTTTTTTACTTAGCGTTTCGTTTTTCCTTCGTCTCAGACTAGACGAGAAAAGGCGAACGCAAGAAAAATTGTACCTTGTGCAGGGAGTTTGCCCGTACTTTTCAGATAAGAAAGCGTGTTCAGAGTGGGAGGCATAAATTTCATTAAAAATGAGAGGGAAAATTTCCCGCGAAAAACTCGCGATTCATTCATAATTAGCATTTGTGTATTTGGCGTGCCGGCAGTTTGTTGTGTCTGCCGGAACAGCTGGGTTTATTATGCATTTATGATGGTCCGGGGAGGAGAAGTGAAGGTCCTTGAAGAAAAGTGAAAATTGCTTGTATTTGTAACTGAACCACACCGTCCGCTTTATTATGAGCAAGAATAGCAAAAAGTAGGGAACATGACAATGAAATTTCTATGTAACTCCCGCATTGTTTCGCACTAGGTCTTCGCGTCCACGTTCAGTAAATTATCAACCGTTTCCTGGTACCAATTAAACCCCTTTATCTATCGTAGAATGGTATGTATTCATATGTCTTATATGAGCTACATATTTAACTATTGCTCGTCCTTTTTGCAACGATCATTGAGAAACCACTGGATTATGTTAGTAGTCGAAAAATAAATATAATGCAAACTTGATTGAAAAGTATGAAAAGTGAAGGAGACCCTAAAGGCTTAGGGAATTTATCATCACCGTCCCATCTTCAGTTTATTGAATATATTTGCAATATCTATATTTGTAAAGGGAATTGCTATCTTTGTGTTTATAATCGGATCTCGGGTCTTTTTTCAGATAGTGCTGCCTGGAAAATTACCATATTTATGGGCGCTTGCATGAAAATTGCTTTTTGAAAGGTCATGCTATCAAAGTGTTGATGTTACACCGGTTTTGCAGGATTGGAGTAAATGATAATATGCTGTTCCAACTGCTTTCGGTGAGACATTTGTAGAACTTTTGCTAGGGCGTAAAGCCTATTTTTTGTGAATAGTTAACGAATATACACGCAGTTTTACAAAATGGGCCATTATTCAAGCGATGAAAGTGCGTCTGCTTTTAAGAGTAGAGTAGTCAAATATGATGATCCTAATCCCAAACATAATTCCCAAATCCTGTAATAATCGAAAAGAATTCGAGTCTTGATGCCGAGGAAAATTTTTGGATTTTTCATTTTTTCTTCTTTCGAAAGTCTTTTCAGTTCTGAGGATATAAGTAGATGCCCATGAGGCCGACCGATTTGTTTTATCAATGTAGGCACTAATTGCTTAGGAAGAAAATTGCTGATGAGATTATAATTTTAGTTTTATTTTTCAGCAGTTCAACTCGTTATTCAATAGTTTTTTTTTCTTTATATTACTTGGCACAAAGAGGGCGATGGTCAGTATGCTGAAAATGAAAAATCTGAAGAGCGATTAGTAGATGTCGAAATAAAGATAAAGTCTGTTACATAAGAGCGTGGTCACTGTTAAATAATAACAACAATTGATTTTTCGAAAATTCGCAAATTTATTGATAATTTGGTCGTCAATACTCAATGCAAATACCTCAGTGGCAAGTCCAATCTCCTGCATTGTCAATTATGGCCTGGCACCGTCGGGGTATACTTTCCACTAGTTTTTCTGCATATTCTACCGGAAAAGACCTCCAAATTTTTCGAATTTGTTGAGAAAGTTGATCTATGATAAATTACATGGCTTGCGTCTGCGAAGCTGCATTTTCATCAGAGCCCACACATTTTCCATGGTATTTGCATCCGGTGACTGAGATGGCCAATCTAAAGTGACAACTCCGTTTTGCGCCGTCCACTCGCTACACGCTCGACTCCGATGCTTCGGATCGTTGTCCTCTTAAAGGATCCAGCTTTCATTTTTCTTGATATATTATACCATTGCTTAGCAGATGGTAACAAAGCCTTTTGATATATTTTATTCATTTTTTCGGCATTTAAATTCTCGGTAAATAAGAACAAAGTACCGAAACCTTTGTTTGAGAACAGTCCGTTGAAGCATCCTACTGGTGGAGGTTGTCCAGGCGTGTTTGATGCTCGGAAATGCCCAGAAGGAGGATTCATCAGAAAAAATTACGTTGCTCCAATCGCGGTCCAAGTTTTCCTTCGCCCATGCCACTCGTTTTTCAACGTGTTTTGCACTCAACATTGGTTTTTCCAAAGTACTGCGATATTTCAGTTTATTGGCAAGCAAGTGCCTACGAATCGTTCCGTAAGATATGTCAACACCTTTTGCTTTCAATTTCACAGCAGCTCCACCTAAAGTCAAAGTTGGATCTTTCGAGAGCAATGCGAGAATCTTTTTTTCGTCTTTTTTTGAGACTTTGCTTGCACTTCCGCGATCAGGTAAATCATCAACGTTACCGACCTTTTTATAGCGATTTATCCACTTGCTAACGAACTGCTTCGACTTTCCCATATATTTCGCAGCAGCAGTTTGCGTTAATTTGGGTCCTTTTTCTTGCAAACATAGAAAAATTGTCTCAAAGCGAGAGGCGTAAACAGCACTCATTTCGAAAAACCACTCAATTGAAGACTAAATTTGACAGAAAGCTGACTTTTTACAAAACGCATGAAGGACTGAGGTGCCCTCTATGTCATAGAAAAAGAAACAGGACGCTCTGATTTTTTATCTACGTGTAACAGTGACCACGCTCTTATGTAACAGACGTACTTGGTTACTTTGCTTAGAGGAGGGGACAGGATCCCTTATTTAGTCTATGGACTTACAGTCATGGTTAAATGATTCTGTGAAAGTAGCCGAAGTTGAAAAACTGCTTTTTGAATGTTGAGATTTAGAATAAAAGACGGGTACACTATGAAAAGTAATTTGACACTAAATAGAAAGCAAAGTGTTTACCTAAAACTTTTCAAGGAAATCTACTGGCGCACATTTTAGTGAACGATCTTCCATGTAGCATGAAGTATCTGCAAAGTGACAACTTCAGATATTTCGTTTAATTCAATCAACCACTGGAACGTTGGTATTCCGGAGTGAATAATGTACTCACATACATTAGTACGTATCTGTATATATGCTTGTATCCGAGAATCCAGGAAATGATAGAATCCTTTGGGGAGAAAGTACGTGCATAGCATATGCATGTATGTATAGGGGGGATACCATTTGGTGAAACTAAATGATAGCAACTAAGAAAGCAACGACGACGTGAATCATGAAAATGAAAAGGCTACGACGGAGTTAATCCCATTTCGACTTCAGCTAGTATCGAGGCAATTAAAAGTCTTAAAACAAGAAGGCTTCTTGTCGAAAACTTTGTGGAAAGTAGAAAATGTGAAGGGAGATGGTTAATTTACGGCAGTCTTATGAGAAATTTTTGACAACTCATATAGGAAGACACCGTACATGTTCATGTCAGTCTACTAACATTTCCTTTACTTCAGAGTTCCGGGGTAGCAGCGAATTTGGTTCCTTGCAATGAGAATGTATTTTAAAACACATCCATAAGAAAGAACATTCAAAGAAGTAAACTCATTGGGGGATAGTTCATTGCGATGTATGGGACCCTTTGGTATATATAGTAAATGTCAAACGCAGATAAGTTTCCTCAATGTTTCTGTTTGCAGTTGTTTTTCCTTTGCTCAACATATATTGTTTTTTACGTCTTCTTCTGGACGTTAAAGGCGACTAGGAAGTTTCGAAAATTTACAAAAGATTGTAATGTGTGCAAGTCAACTTTCAGTTTAAGAATAGGACTGGTAATTGTCAACTTAATTTATACATATTAACTTATTAAAAAGGGTGTTAAGCTAAGGTTAAGTTTTCAAAATTAATACAGCCATAATCATTTATTCTATATTAGATTCTCGTTTGTTCACCCTATCTTTTTTCACCCCAAAACGGCATGATGTCCTCTTGACCCCGAGAGTTCTTAAGGTGATATTTTGGATTTACCAAATAAGAAAATGATTCAGTTCCCTAACTCCCGGCACATATGGTATCCTGTTAAGATTCATTTGATAAGTTTATTTAGTTCAGGTTTTGTGGTCAGTTTTATAATCTTTTGATGAAAATCTTGACCTCTGCATTATGTACTGTGCATTTGATTTATGGGATTTTAAAACTGAAGAAAAGGGTAAGGCGTACCCAACCAGAATAATATGTAGTTGTCGTGAATGCGAGACTTTTGTTGTACTTACTTTGGCATCTTTTTGCTTCGTTCTTAACAAGATTAAAGAAGCTCGTTGTGTGATTGTTGTCATATTTGCGACATTTTTTAAAAACTTTGTCTAATATTTCCATAATTTAGAAATCGAAATAGATTAGATTGTGATTCTGTAAGTTCTATTGCCCAAAAAAAACCTAGGCGATAATTTCAATAATCGATTTCCTCAGTTTCTGTGATAAAATGTAATTATGTATATCTTTTCAAAGTTTGGTTAACTACCAGAATAGTTCTCCTGCGGCGGTAATTGAATGTGATAAGTGTGTATTGCTCATTTATAAGTCTTATTAAAATCGGTTTACTGTCTGTCTGTCTGCATGTCTGTTCGTCTGTCTGTCTGCATGTCTGTTCGTCTGTCTGTCTGTCCATCTGTCTGTTTTTTATTGTTCACATCAAACATACAAACATCGAAAGCCACAGTGTGGGACTTTAACCCACTAAAATCATCTCCCCCCACCCGCTATGCCCCAGGGAACTATTTAGAGATATTACGCCGGCCGGGTTAAGGCCCTATGGGCTTACTCCTACGGTGAGAATTGTTCCCTCCCTGCCGCTTTTTCGTAAGTGCTCTTATCTTGGAAGCTCCTCCTGAATACAGCTTATGGTGCCACTAACTGCATTCCACAATTCTTGGGATTTAAGCATTTGCAGAATGCACATTTGCACTTATAATGTCTTATCAAGAGAAGTTGAAGCTGTTGCCTCTTATTTGCAAATCTTGGACATACGAAGAGTATGAGCTCGGGGTCCTCGTATTCGTTTATACCTTCAGGACAGAAAGGAGATGTCAAACATGTCTAGTTAGAAATGGGTGAAGTGATAGTGGACATCTCCATGGCTGTACGAAATACAACGCTGGATATTTGCAATCATTTTGTACGTCCACCACCCCACTTATGAGAATTATCCCAAAGTTCCTGCCACACCCTGATTGTGCGTGCTCTTTCTTCTCGTCGTCTATCTTCGGCATTATGGTCACTACGTGCTTTCCAATTATCTAGTGCTCTGATCTCCTCAGCCAAAATATCAATAGGCAACATTCCCGTGACTACGAAAGCTGCTTCGTCAGACATTGTTCGGAATGCGCTAGCCACTATTAATGGATTCATACGGTATACTGAAGATCATTTTCTCCTATACGCCTGAAGTTTTATATTCCGCCAAATTTAATCCATGTGATACCAAGCAATCGTTGATCAGCCTAGCTTAGCATCCACCGTTGATCGGCCGGCGCGAAAACCATATTGTTGTGTGGACGGGAGGTATGTCTTCCACAACTGGGAGCAGTCTGTTGCATATAATATTTTCCAGCAACTTTCCTATACTGTTCAGCAAACGACGGCTCTCTAGGTATTTTCCACTCTTTGGTAACAGCACCACCATTTGGATTTTCTGCAAGGTCGGGAAGGTGCCCTCTTCCAAGCAGGTATTAAAAGTGGAAATGAACCACTCCGAACTTGTTTTTATCGCCGCCTTCAAAGCCTCGTTCGGTATTCCGTCCAGCCCGGGTGCTTTTTTAGCCTCTACCTTTTCGCAGGTAATGATAAGTTCATCCTCTGTTATACTTGTGGGATGTACCCGCTCATATTCACAACATTCGAAATGAATTTCGAATGCCGCGAATCCTGCTGCGCCACACTCTCTTTCGACCGCAATAGTGCATTTCCTTGCAGACGGCATTTCCCTGCAGACGGTCATGGTATCGTTCATAGATTTCGTCGTTATGTACACTACGGAATCGTCCATCCTCATGTAGGAGGCCGAACATTCTTCATAGGATTCTTCTCTCGAGCGCGGCCAAGAGTTCGCAATTTTTCTTGCTAAGAACCAAGGTCTCCGAGGAATACATGAGGATTGGCAAGATCATTGTCTTATTTAGTAATAGCTTTGACCCTATGGTTAAACGTTTCTAGCGGAACAGTTTTTGTAAACTGAAATAGGCTCTGTTGGCTGTCAACAACCTTGAGTGGATTTTATTGTTGTAGTTGTTATTGGTTGTGATTTTCGACCTTAGATAGGAGAAGTTATCAACGGTCTCAAAGGTGTTGTCTTCTATCTTTATTATTCTAGTTTGATCAGTGCGATTTGATCTTGTTGGTTCGTTAGTTTTTGACGCTGTGCAGCCCAAGATCTCGCACCGCCTGCTCGAACTGGATGAAGGCATTTTTTTATGTCTCTGGTGATTCTTCCTATGATGTTGATATCGATGTCAGCAAAGGCCAGTAGTTGGGTAGACTTAGAGAGGATTATGCCTCTCGCAATTACCTCAGCATTACGGATCACTTTTTCCAGGGCCAGGTTAAAGAGGACGCATGATAGAGCATCCCCTTGTCCTAGACAGTTGTTGATGTTGAATGGTCTGGAGAGTGATCCTGCCGCTTTTATCTGGCCTCACACGTTGGTCAGGATCAGCCTAGTCAATCTTATAAATTTCTCCGGGTATCAAATTCACTACATTTAATCATAATAAACAAAATAATTGAATACACTACTTTCGTTCATTTAATAACTAATTATTCAGCCCGTTGGCACCTTTTCTAAAAAAATGCCAGATTTTTGTTCTGAATATTTTATACCTACCATAATTTGTTCGAAATTAGTCAAAAACCATTTCCAAGTATTTTCATTAGTGTAAAGCCGTGTTTTCCTATATCCTTGTTGCACTGTATTTAAGTGAAAGTACATTAAAATGAAGGTACACAAAAATTTCATAAGAAAAACAAACGACCAGAAGAAAAATCGCTTTCCATCAACACTTTATTTCGGAGCTTTCGCATACATGCACACATGTGAGTATATACGCTAAGTGGTGTACGTGATCATCTTAAGAATTGACACTTATTGAAAATTGTTCATTGTGCCTATACAGACTGGGTGCTATCTATCTTTTCACATTCTCACCTCTTTTCCTTCACATCCCCACAATGTCAATGCGGTGGTGGAATGTCGTAAACTTTGACATACGAATGCTGTACAAACGAAAATATATTCAGTGTGCCTACATCATATATGAAAACGATGCCTAGTAGCTAATCAATCTTCAGCTCTTCAGCTTCAGTGACATTTACCTTAAAAAGGTCGCGTTTGTACCGTAGCTATTCTGGTTTTTGTGCGTCACTCAAACCATTCCGTGTAGAGTTGGAAAATATAGAGGACTTTTCGCTCTCTTTCTTGCACCAGCTCTTGTGTAGAGAGTCCTTAGGAAGGGGGTGGACTCTATCTTGTTCAATATCAGTAAAGTAAGTGAATCTTATGCCCAGAGAGCTACATATCTTTAAACTTTCTATGTAGGTGAAGTGAAAACCTATTATAGAAGAGAACATACGATAGAGAGATGGGAAAGTAAGAAGGGACGGATATTGGATATTGGATTCCTCAAGCTCACAGGGACTACTAAGCGTTCCTGCATCCTATTATGGAGCCTACCATCGTCCACCTCATGTGACATATCGATTTATGGATGGTGGATGGTTTTCAACTTTCAACTTAGCCTGAGTGTTTCTCTGGGGAGTATCGTTGAAAACACACTTTGCTAGTTAAATATATACAAATCTTATATGGATATACAGATACTCGTATATGTGTTGCATTTATAGATATAAAGATATATATCTGTATGAAAAATGATATATTATACTATATTTCAACGGACATACATATCATTTGTCCCATGAAACATATGAAAATTGAAAGGTTTAGAAAAGATATGGATGGTGTAGTCTAATAAAATCCCCTATGCCTTTCTAATGTCCAACTTAATTTATACCTTGCAATAAGTTTGAAACTGACAGAAGGGTAAACACTTTATGGGATTATATTTTATTCTGAAACCAAATTCGAGGATCAGCTCAGCGTGTGCAACGAGAAGCACTTGAAGAATGGTTTGGTATACTTTAACAATTTTACCAAACAAAGATAATACATAATACCATTTCAATAACCGTATTAAAATACATATTATAAAAAAAAACAAACCTGAGTATTAACTAAACTGGAAAAAGCTTATGTGTACTAAACTTCTTCTAAGGTGTTTGATTAAATTTCCTGTAAAATGGAAGTATGTACACTCAAAAGACTTTGTAAATTGTTTGAAGCAGGCTGTCATGTTCTTCTGAAAATTTTCTTAGAATTGACTCAAAATAAATCAACATTAGGGATTACTCCCTTTTTTTAATGGGAAAAGAATATTTTACTAAATTATTGGAAATTATCTACTTTCTTACTCTCTTATTTAGAAAATATTGATAACCTTAATATTTATACTCCCCTCCCCTTCTTCAGCAGAATAAGCTCAGAAATGCCCTTAATAATTTAATTATCTTAATGACTACGCCTCAATTATATCTTAGTTTAGGTATCTCCCCGCTTTACCCAGATCTCGGTGTTCCTGAGGCTCTTTCCCAATGAAGAAACTCTCGTAGGGGTCCAATTTGTTGCGTTTGATCTCTTTGAACATCGTTGTCCTCTCTAATTTGGGGTCATGTTCCACAATATGTGATGCGACTGCAGCATTGATATGTGTTAGCTTCCTTTAAATCTTCCTTGACCTGAGTGTTGACTAGCCGTTTGGTTTGCCCTACGTAGGTATATGCGAAATTTTCACGATTGAGGACGTTTCTGGGCTTATTTGTTGAAGAAGGCAGCAGGCTGCCGAAATAGGTATTCTGAAAATTATAAGAATTTCGTTGACTTAAAAGGGAATTGGAATTTGTTTGGTTTTTTTTGGGCGAGCATTTTTTATATTATTAGTGTTCGCCTGGAACGTAATTTGAATTTACACTGCTGAAAATGATACCAAACCTATCGAAGAAAAAGGCCCAAATATAAACCTTTCATCACTCTCTGGTGTATACAAAAGTAAAAGCAACCAAAAAGAATAGATTCTAGTAGTACTCTAAATGAAGAAGAAGTAGATTTAAGATATTTTCAAGTGTGCAGATGGAGTCGGAGTAGGTGGTATACCAAACCATGTGTCCCTACATCTTTTTTTTTTTTTTTTTGGCCGTACACGGAGGTGGAAAATCTTAGAAAGACACGTCCGCCGCAGCTCTGCCACCCGAACGGTGGAACTACAGCGGGCGCGTGTGGGATTCACACCCACTAAAAACCACCCCCCGTCTTTTCAGCCCCAGCCCCGCGGGACCACCATTGAGGTATTACTTCGCGGGGTAGGTAGGTCTTAGGCACTCATCCTTCTCCTATTTGCAGCTTTCCTCCTTCTTTGTTCCTTCAGCAACTCCTCCTGCATTTGGATGATTGCGGAGCCAACCGAAAGCCACTTCTCCTCGGACTCCAGCATCTCAGTAACCAAGCTCTCCGGGGTCCCGCTCCTGCCCAGCACCTGGTTTAAGCTCCTTCTCTCCATCGCAAATCGTGGGCAGTGAAACATCACATGCTCTGGATCCTCCGGTATGCCATCGCATCTGGGACAGTTCGGAGAATCATCCAACCCAAAGCGGTGCAGATACTGCCTGTAGCAACCACCGTGTCCCGTGAGGAACTGGGTAATGTGGTAGTTGGTCTCCCCATATTTTCGCTCAAGCCACACCTTAATGTTGGGAATGAGCCTGTGCGTCCACCGACCTTTCGTAGAGTCGTCCCATCTGCGTTGCCAGAGATTAAGCGACTCTGACCTTGCCGCATTTCTACGCGGTGCATGCCCCTCCATATGTCTTGCATTGTACAGGACACTGCGTGTGTCCCTACATCTAAGTGGACTCTATTGTGCATGGCTATGTATATTTTTTGAATGCGCTATTGATAGAAAATTCCAGGTTTTGCGCATTGCAGCGCCAGAACAAATTATTTGAGTTAATTAGATTTCCACTAATAAAAATTGCGTAGTTCTTAACTATTATAGTTCAGAATTCTTAACGTTTTTAGTGAGTCCATGTTGAAGATATCAACACAATGCATTGTGTTGCTTTATTTTGACATTATATGCCATCTTGATATTGGTAGCATTTTAATTGAAAAATAGAAGCGAAAATAAAGCACTTAAATTCATTAAATATAAAAATCATTTAGGCTGCAGTGACTTTTGGGTATTTCCATATTGAGGTTCAAACAATTTTGCGATCATTTTGGCTCACCCATCTCCATAAGTATTTTGGTCTATAATCAATGCGTGTTGGCGGTATTTCCAGCAAAATGGTTTTAAGAATTAAAACTCAACATCTTCTCCGTCGCTACTAGTAATTTCAGCATACATCGATATTTCGGGAGCAAATTTTTTTTTTCTTCAGTGTTGGGTGTATGTGAAAAAAATTATACTAGCGACGTAGACGGTTTTGAGTTTTAATTCCTAAATACTTTGGTGTGTTCCATTCTTGGTAAATTTTCCCAGTATAGTTCCCACTGGTCTATGGAGTGGCGGTTCTATTAATTTTCTGGCTAGTTCACCTACTGTCTTACTGGTTTGTTGTACGAGCCAAGCATATTCTTTTATCAAGGCGTTCCCCCGCTTGGATTTGAGTGTCTTGATAGTTGTCTGACCGTTAGTTAAGGTTGAAGTATTCTGTCTTCTAAAGTTCCGTTGAGCATTAAAATGGGCCTGAAATATAATAGTATGCTTACTTCCTTGAACCAATTATCATCCCATTCCTTGGTATCATTGATTCGGGATACCGTCTAGAAAGTATGTAATTTCACTTGGGTCTGGGCGGCCTCCTTCTGATTCTCTCAACCATTCTAAGATTATCATCTTCACCTACATTGGCATGTGAAAATGAAGGGGAGTCAATCCTAGAAAGATCGCTAGAGCTGCCGTTGGGAATGTTCTCATTTCCCCAGTGATATGTACACAAGACAGTTTTTGAAGTTGGTGCAGTTTTCGATTGTCTTTGAATCTGTCGGGCCAGATTGATAGGTTATCATTAGCCATGTGTGTGTGTGTGTGTGTATGGTGGGGGAGAAGTTACAGCTTCTGAGCACTCAGGCCGTGTTGGCCCATTGTACTCGCCTCCCCCGTCTAACGGAATATTCCGATTCGTTCACGTATCGTAGGATTTCCGTTAGTGGATGTGATGCTACCTGTCGCAATTGGAGAACATCGGCACCAAAGATCTGATGCCTGATGCGTCCATCACATAGGAAATGCTCCGTAGATTCCGCTTCCTCATTACAGGAGGGACACGTATCATCTTCGGTAATTCCTATTCTGAACATATGCCCAGCTAGTGAATTATGGCCTGTCAGAATGCCCACAAAGCACCTGCAAGTCCTCCTGCTTTTCGAGAGGATAAACTTTGCGGTACGTATGTTGGGTTCTGGCAGGAAAAGTCGAGCAGCATTTAGGTTCTGCCACCTGTCATTATGAGAAACTTGTTCCCAGTTTTTGAAAACAGATTTAGCCAATGCCACTGATGCTCCCATTGCTGGCTCCGGTCCCGGCATAGGGAAGATTGACCCCTCTTTCGCTAAAGCGTCCGAGATTTCATTTCCCTCTATGCCACAGTGACCAGGTACCCAGAGTAGTTCCACCGTATTGAATCTAGACATAGAGTTCAAACGGTTTCTGCATTCCTGAACGATTTTCGAGGTGATCAAAGGACTGCTCAATGCCCTCAGTGCAGCTTGACTGTCACTGCAGATTGCGATGCGCCTGTCCTTCAACCGCTCGTCAATCACCCAGTTAGCCACCCTTAGGATCGCATAAACTTCGGTTTGAAAAACCGTTGCATATTGTCCCAAAGGAAAAGCCCACTTCTCGTTTTTATTCGAGAGGTAGACTCCGGCTTCAGAACCCTCTTCTCATTAGCCATACTATTATAGAGTATATTCAAAGTAGTATTTTTGGGATGCACAGTTTGCTATAGTAATTTCAGTGGTTTAAACGCCTCTACTGCCCATCTTACTCTAGCCTCTTTTAGCTATTTTTCAGTTTCCCTCCCAACATACGACCTTTGCTATTTTTCAATTATCTTTTTTGCTCCCTCTGTATGCTATTGAGGTGTCAGAGAGAATGGTACTGTCCTCTACGGAGGTGCATCTTTTTTCAAATAGATATATGGTTGCCATTAATCACTTGGTGGGGTATATCGCTTCAATTTTGCTTTACCTCGCTGATCGCAATGCTATCCTTACTCTACTTTGTCTGTTTTGCTCGGTGCAATAGTTTTTGATCTCCGTCTTTCTTTTCGTCCCTACGTCCCTTGATGAGGTGCCTGTCTTATTAGGAAAGCTAGTTTGATACGCGCCATTGATGATGTATTCCACCAGCCGACCCCGCTTGTGAACGGGACAAAGGCTGAAGAAAAAGAAGATTGATGATGTATTCCACCGTTTCTTTTAGTTCTAGTTCATAATATTGTATTATCGCTATCTCAAGATGAGCCATGCTGTGGCTTAAGTACCTTACGCAGGCATCTAAATTAGTTCTTCTAGATTTCATTTTTATGCTATTTATATTAGAATTACCCTCAACGTTAAATCTGATTATTCTCTGATCTGACGTAGAAGGTTTGCATTACTTAACTATTAGGTTGTTGCAAATGAAATGTCGGATATTTGAGTAAAATTTCAAAAAACTATAACTTTTATGAAAATTAATTTTATTAGTCAAAATAAGAACCAGCAGCTTCAATGCACTTCTCCCAACGAGATACAAGGGCATTTATTCCAGTTTCGTAAAAGTCTGGGTTTCTAGAGCTAAGAAATTCTTCAAAGGCACTTTTGACAGCTACTTCATTGCTGAATTGTTTCCCCGCCAAAAAGTGATCCAAATGCTTAAAAAAGTGGTAGTCGGTTGGCGAGAGGTCGGGTGAATATGGTGGATGAGGAAGAGTCTCATATCGTAATTCATTTAATTTTTGGACCGTCATTCTGGAAACATGAGGTCGGGCGTTATCATGGAGCAGTATCACTCCATCTCTGTTGACCAATCTAGGCCGCTGAACACGTAATTTCTCGTGCATTTCATCAAGTTGGGCACAATATTTCTCTGCATTAATTGTTTCACCACGCTCCAAAAACGAATAATGAATAATTACAGATGCAGACCACCAACCAGTTACCATTACCTTCTTCGGGTGAAGGCTCGGTTTTGGCATGTGTTGTGGAGGCTGATCGGCATCTAGCCATTGCGCTGATCTGCGACGGTTGTCGTACAATATCCACTTTTCATCGCATGTCACTATTCTGCGCAAAAAGGGATTGTTCCTGTTGCGGTTGAGTAGAGAACTGGATATTTCCATTCGCAGCGCCATGTTTTGCTCGTTGAGTTCATGCGGAACCCACTTATCAAGCTTCTTCACCTTTCCAAGCTGTTGTAAGTGCCGAGATACTGTCGAATAGTGTACGCCTATTTTCTCTGCAATGTCACGAATCGATGATCGGGGATCAGATTCCACTATCAAACGCAACTCGTCGTTGTCGATCGATGGTCCTGGGTGTCCACGAGGTTCACTTTGGAGGGTCATGTCGCCTGATCGGAATTTTTCGAACCACCGCTGTGCCGTTCGTTCGTTTGCTGCGTCAGCTCCAAATGCTCTGCAAATGTTTCTGGTTGCCTCCGCTGCGTTGTGACCAAGTTTAAATTCATATAGAAAAAGTATACGTTTTTGACTCCCTTCCATGTTTTTTTCTTTGAGTTTTACTTATTTGGAACTTCAATGACGATTGAAACTGAAATGACTCCTTGATCGAACGAACGACTATTTATACTCAATTATCCCATACCACCAGAGTCACCTTGCGGCAGTTTTAAACATTAAAATCATAACTAACTTCACTTCATTGAAAAATCCGACATTTCATTTGCAACAACCTAATATTTACTAAGGATAAATTCAAAAAATGCCCACCTCTTCGACAGATTTCTTTGCTTAACCAAATCCGATTATATTCTTTATATCGCCGAAAAGAAATGTTAATGTCAAGTAACTTACTTCACTAGGATCCAGGTTTTACGCCACGAATGCAGATTAGCTAATAGTAACTAACATTAAGGTCAATGAACATATCATGAGCTCTTTGGTTAGTTAAAAAAAAGTTAAAAATTAATAAATATTAAATGGATTTTTAACAAGAATTAAATCTTTTTTTCCAAAAGAAATTCTGATCGATAGGCCTTAGATAGTTTTGGTCAAACGTTGCTCCTGGTGCATTTCCCTTAAACTTTTTTGATTTAGCGGTTTGATTTCCTAGTCATCGAATCCTATTCAAGTCACTCCGCCGGATTCCATCTAATCTTGGCTGGGATTTTAAGATTTTTGTTAATTTTATTACCCGGTATTGGTGGTTCGTTCTAAATATATTGCAAACTTTTGTTGCATCAAATTCCCTCTTTTTTTACGACTTAAATGTAGTCCAGAATATATATATGTTCCTCCTTTTAATTTCCTATATGGCATTTTCTCATCTATTAGTTCTCTTTTTTTCTCCTTTGACCTTTATGTACTTTTGTTGATTTGGAAATAACGTAAATGTAGGGAATGCATGATATCATGCAGTGGCTGACGTCCAAATTTCTAGAAAACAGCCTTATTCCACCGGTAAATTGAATTTTTAGGCATATGCAAACTGGGATCGGGCCATCGTAGCTTTTCCAATAAACTAAATAAAGTTGAATGAGCTAAAACCACATGGCATATATTTATATATACTTGTTCTTTTCATTCTAGATGCTACGATTTGAATATTTTCAAATTTTGTTAAAACTTGCTCACAATGTAGCCTGTGGAGAAGAGCAACGAGAGAAATACCGAAGCATAGAAAAAGCATTCATTTTTCCATCCGTCTACTCAGTCAACCGTACATCAATTCATCCATCTATCCAACCATACATCCATTGAAAACCATTCAACCTAGAGCGGAGCCAGCAACCATGATGGCAGGGCAATCATTCAAACAGCTAGCGCGGCCTTAGCCACCCTATTCGTAGTCGTGCACAATGAATAGCACACTCTCTGGGCAAAGAAAATAAACTAAATGCAAATGTTGAGGTGGCAGATTGATGGCAAGCAAACGAAATGGGGAGTTGGTGGCTGGGGAGGGGGTGAGTTGTGGATAATGTGAGCAGAGAATGCTTTTTCATTTGAATGAAAGACCAGCATCATCCGTTTGGTTCATCCCGCTCTGGGGTATCTCGAAGGACTTGTATGGTGATGGTCTCTTCAACCAATCTTTGACAATCCATCCATCTATTTGCCGTTCCCACCTATTATGGTCCTGATCAAAATGGATGGAACCGACGGGGCTTTGAGCACTAGGAACGATGCTTTCCAGTGTTGAAGAACGCGTGATAAGGCTCGCTACCGTCTCCAGCACTCGGGCATTTTCCTAGAGGAATGTATTTGATTCTGTACATTAGATCGACGTAATACATGTTGATCGTAGAATTCGTCAAAGTGAGAAACTCCTTTTCCTGAAGGAATCGAGTGATATAATCATCTCGAAATTTCCATACTGAAAGGGTATTTCCGTGTTGGGTAGAATGTTCTTATTGAGCATATGCGACTAATAAACTGCATTTGCAAATAATTGGGGATAATGAACATATTCATTGCTGCTTAACAAGGATCTATCCTTAGTTGGACAGCAAGTGGGGATAGTAACAATTTGCGTACGCAACTTTGGTCGGATGTCAGTTTAGAGAGAGAAATTTACCTGAGGCACGATGTAGGGTTAAATCCCTTTACTATTCGTTAACTGCAACCACGGTAATATGCACACGAGTGTCCTTTCAGCATCATGAGAATGGAACTGGGACTGCTTCCTTTGTACTTTATTTCATGTCTGAATGGTCTATTCGTACATGTTCTGTCTGTGAAACGCTAAAGCGACCAAAGGTTTCATGTGTTTCATATTCATCTACCTCCGAGACAGAAGGTGGTACGGTTTTTGAAATGGTTTTCTACATGTCATGTGTTGATTCTACCATGGAGGCTATATGCACAGCAATAGATTTGCCAACTACCCGAAATGCGGGAAGGCGCTTGTGGGGAGCATGGAGGTCAGAGTAGAACAAGGACCAAATAAACTCTGTAGTGCTTTGATTTTGTACATCCAATCACGTGACAGGCCCGTCGGCCATCTTGTTTTAGATAACCCCGTACCATTAGCGACGCTTCTCCTTCCTTCTCACTGGCGTCGTTGTATCCTTGAAAACATATATGGTATATGTCAGGTAGACGAGGAGTAGGCGAAAACACATAAACAGTGTGTTAGCCTTTCTAAAGCTTCTCTATAGTTGAATATTGAATATGTATGTGCAGGGACTATGTTACGATGTTCCCTTGCCAACCAGCTATCAGCCAATTTTTCGTCTTTGGAGCTGACATTTGAGATCACACCAGCTCATGTTTCTGGGATTTTGGTCGGTTCTTCCAGCTTTTTGCTCGACTGTGTGATTAGTATCGGTACACTGCAACCCACAAAAACTGCAGTTTTGGAAGAAACACAACTTTACATGAAAACTGATTTTAGACTTAAAGAATGCGTAAATAATTAAGGCATGTTCTTTGTAGACGAACTGCATTCCATTCTGGCGCATCTATTTTTGGAATGTCAGTTTATTTTAATTATACACTGTGTTGGAAATCTGGGGGCTACCTATATGTGCTTATATATTACAGAGTGTGTTGTGGGTATATGAACAGAGGAACTGTTTCTCGCCACAACGAGACACCGGCGTGGAATATATTGTGCTGGAATGAATTGAAAGGATGAAAGCGTCGAATTTAAATACACACTCTGATGTGCTCTTCTTTTGTCCCGGAACTCCAGTAGCTTTCCAGAAATTATCGTACGTTTTTGATGGAACAGCGATATATTAAGTGTAAAGTGTAGAGATGGCATCCAAAATGGGGGTAGGAGTGAGAATAGCACACATGTGTGAGCTTTTTTGTATATGACTGAGCTATCCAAATTGGGAATTAAGCTTCGCCCGTTTAATACAGATGTGTGTTATAGCTGAGGCGATGAAGATGTTTTGAAGCGAAAGAGAGTGGCAAGTAGTGTGGAGCCTTGATGTTGGTGTTGCCCACCTATATTCCTACCATAACTTGTCCCACCCTCCGTTTATTGTTGATCCTTTGTTGCCTTTAGTTTTTGATCCTTTTTCGGTAAAGTACTTACGCGAGTATTTCTCATATTAAAATGAACGCTTTGAGTGGTTGTATTATACATACGAATACACATATGCGGAGAGGAGGCGCAGGACGGGTGGTTGATTTGGGAAGTTTTGGGTGGAATAATATGGGGTATATTTGTTCAAGGACTTTTCTTACCTTAATTGAAATAAAAGAAGGGTATTCGCAGTCGCACTCAGCTATTCTCCTATTAGAACAATGCCAAGAGCCAATTATATGAGAAAAACATTTGGTATGATGATGGGGTGGGGTTCCTGGTAATATGGTATACAGGACTTGAAATTTTCGAAAGCAGCTACTTACAGTGATGACGACGTTCTTCTTAGAGGAATTTCTAAGGATTAAGTTTTGACAGGTTCTGAATTTTTGGTACTGGCATGAAAGCTACACAATACGTGTGCATATGACTACGTGGGTTGTGAGCTAAAATCCGTCATTTTAACGGGAATAGGTTTACTTCGAGCAGACAGCCATGTATGATATATTTAATAGACTTGCTCATCCAATTCAATCAACTGGTTCGAAACTAGAATGTTCAGGAATAAATTATGAAGTTTAGAAGTATCGGATGGCGAGTCATAATGAGTTTCTGTAACCCGAAGGATGATGACTGAGCCCCTTTATAATGATTGAATTTTATGTATCAATAATTATTTGAGGAAAGACAGAGTTTACTTCAAAGAATCTTATTCGAAAGTATAATACATAATTAAGGCATAAACTATCCGCGATTGCAGGTCGAAATTGTAATAATGAGAGGAGATAGATGTATCTTCATGCGCAGCGATAAGTGTACTCTCTACTCTTTGAAAATCATAAGTTTGTAAATAAGCAGCCGCGGATTTTTTTTTTATTTTTCCTTAGCTTTTCTTCCATTTGATAGCGAAATTAATTCATTTAGGTCGAGCAATGGATCGATCCTGGATGTCCGAACTTTGGAGTGATCAATGTGTGTTTGCATCTGATCCAACGCATGTTTTGTATGGCTTTTCTGCGAAGTGCTTTCATTTTTGGGGGAGGAAATCTTTGTCCCGTAAGGGAAAGGTATCGAGCTAGCTACTGGGAGAAGTGCAGCAGTATTACATTATATTTCAGTGGCTCCAGACTTCGCCGTTAACTCTGAACATAAGACTATTGAATTTTGTTTTTAATTTTCATGAGTAATTTAAACAGAACCGCAGATTTAAGTCGATTGCATACAGGAGAGGTCAAACCAAAAGTCCACAGTATGGCATTTATTTAATTTAACGGACAACAAACAGAGTAAACTCCAATTACTTATTGTCCTCAGGAAGAGGAGAAAGCACTAATCTTATCCTATGCTTAAAACCACTTAAATTAGAGAAGTTAGCTAATAAAAAATAAAAATAACAAAGAGCTCAGAATAGATCCCTGTGGGGCGCCAGAGGGGGGGTGGGGAATAATCGGGGAAGTGCAGCCATCAAAAGAGACGGGGCAGGATCGGTTGGAAGGGTAAGAGGCAAGCCATAAGACAAGTGGTATGGGAACGCTTAGAGACGGGAATTTGGATAGAAGTATCGTGTGATGTATACTGTCGAAGGCTTTAGCGAAATCAGTGTAAGTGATTTAGACATTTGGCGACAAATTTGGTAAAGTCAAGCAGGTTTAACCTGCAGTCTACACTGTGTGCACATCTACGCTTAACAAAGTCATGTTGTTCTTTCGCTATGTGGTGGCCGAAGTGGGCGGACAACCAGCCGCTGACATATCTTTCCAGGATTTTGGAGCAGGAGGAAAGGAGGGAAATGGGACGGTACTCGGCAAGTGTACGGTCGCCACTTTTACGTATGGGGATGATGAGAGCCTCTTTCTACAAACTGGGAAATTGATTCTCTTCGAGGCTTTTATTAAAAATAAGAGATAGGGGAAGAGAGATGGACTTGCCAGTTTTGAGCAAATAGACGTTTGGTAGCCACGTCCGACACTGGCATCAAGTTTGTCAATGAGGTACTCGACAAGGAGAGGGGTAAGAAGGGGAATGGTAGGCGATGGGGGCAGGCTACATCCACTATCGGGAGGGATTTGGAGGAAGGAGGGGAACATAGACCGAGGAAACGTAGCGGCAGAGTAACTCACAAGATAGTTAGGGTGAGTTAGCTGAGGAGCCAGAGATTTGAAAAAAACTAATTCAGCTTAGGTTCTAGAAGACGGGAACGTCTCCTTCACAGTGTGTTTTGTTTGTTTGTCGAAACACGTAGGTGGACGAGGAGGAGGAGAAACAGAAGATTTCGGCACGGAGGGGGGACTTAACAGTTATTAGGGCACCTCCGCCGGTTGTGTTGCCAAGCGCAGTGCAGTCTCTGTCACAACGAAAGACAGAGTAAGCTTCAAGGAGCTGGGAATCTAAAATCCTGTCACCTACCCAGGTTTTAGAAATGTAGATGGCTTGAGGTTGGAATGGTAAGGCAGACAGTTTGAAATCCGACAGCTTGGTCCTTAGATCTCTTACATTTTGATAAAAGAGTGTAAAGTTGTCGGAATCATTTAAGTTCGGCGAGGCAGGCGAGTGGGCTGGAAATTTTCATGAAGCTTAGTTCTCTGATAAGGCTTCACGAAGACTCCCTGTGGCCAAAAGGGAGATTGGATGATAGCATCGAAGTCGTGGGGATATGTCACTTTAAAGGGAGCCATCACTCAGTCAGGAGAGGTATGTTTTGCAAACCCTTTTGCTAGCCACTGGGGAAGGACGTTTGTATCATTTAGGCAAAATGCTCGAATAATTCTATTCAAAGTAACTGGATTTTCGTAGTCACGGTTTTCGTTGAAATTTCAATTCAATCGTTCAATGTGTATTGACTTCAGATTGTATCTACTGGACTTCTTACTGGATAAACATACTTCAATAGTCTCAGTAGGGATGCTGAAATGAAAAATATGAGTGAAATTTGTAAACATCATCGCTTCATCCTTTAGTGTAATAACAACTAATGATGGAGTAGATTTGAACATTGTAGCGCTTATTGAAAAACATAAAAAAATAAAAGTCATTGGTACCCCAGAAATTTCAGGCTTGTATTCTCAATTATTAGTTGCATTGACAGCACAGTTTTACGAAAAGTTATTGAAAACACTTAAAAATAAAAGGAGATCGGTTTCACTTCATCTGTAGAGATGATGTTATGATGCAAAAGGGGTATACCATGTTTAAATCTGTATTCGCAGTTTATTTGACGGCAGAAGTTTTAGTCGGTCTTGATTTTCATTGCCCGAACAGCTTGAAGGTCATGTAAGGAATGTTGATGAAGCCTCGCAAGTGAAAATATTGCCGAAAAAACTATTCCTGTAAAGTTGACTGCAGTTTTTTGATACAATGAGAGTATGAAGCTTTAAAAAAATCACCAATCTTATACTTCACGACCTGAGAATTTATTAAATTTTGAGGAAGCTTCGAAATAAAGGAGAATTCATAAGAATGAAGACGGGGGAGGGGACAAACCCTTCTATGGAATGATGATTTTAATATGTGCACATTAGTGTCATTTAGTATATGGTAATCGAAATTACTCATAATACGAATTATCATTTCATTTACATACGCTTCTTTCGTTTAGAAGGCAATGCACGTTGGCCGCCCGACGCCTCTCCCCTATCAGCCTACTTTTCTTTAAAAGAGGCATTTATTTTCGGCCAAAAACTTCAGGTAAATTCTTTGAAGATATTGTTATCAATGGAGCTTTTTCATTTATTGATGCAACTTAAGGGGGGTTATTACATATTCGATACGCGGTGCGTGGTCCAAATCCTATAGATAGTTTTTCGGTTTTATTTTTAATTCACATTTCTCCTACAATTCAGAATATACGCCCTTCCCTTGTTGAAATCTAAACATCGAAAAAAATGCTGTAAATGTCAAGGTTTTTCAATATACTAGATCGGGCTTGAGATACTCTTTTTGCACAGTTGTTGGGTTTTATCCGTTGGAGAGAAGATCAAAAATGGAGTAGATAAAAGCGAATTCATTGAAAATACCCTACATTGTCTGCAACTCTAGTTTTCCGTTTCTCTTTCAATCTTTGTGTGACACACAAGCTTTCAATCAATATGGAACCTTATAAACCTTCCTTCGGTGAAAGACTTAATTAGTGTTTTACGTTTGTAATATATTTTCCACAAAATGTATGCCAACGCCTCAATTACGAATCCCAATGAATTCGCAACTAATACCATTGAAACGTTTAGTCTACCCCACTCTTCAAGCCCAAACTGCGAATACCTATATCTATACGTAGATATAGTATATTTGGATAGAGTCAAATAAAATTTCACGTGAAGCAAACAGCTTTGCCGGGATTACGTCTAAGATTGTGCCCTATTTGGTCCTCCTCGTGCTCTTGGTAGAACCGCAAGTTTTCGTATGGAATTCTAAAGGATATGGCCCCCATATTCCATCGACCACCATTGTATGTATATAAATCCTCTTCAGTATATTAAAACCACATTTGCCTTATATATGGAACTTGGGATACTAAGGATATTAGGGAATCTATCCTAATCTGTACACGGTTTTATAGCTATCTATTTAGCTGTATTTTTAAGAGCACAGAGCACTATAGTAGAGTTATAAGGAATCTTATTTGTGTATGGAAACTAAAAGGACTTGCACAGCATATCACCGTAAGCCCTTGGATGTGGTTAGAAGGACTTGAAAGGAAGCGAGCTTGAAATACATATATACATCTATATGCGTCCCTAAGCTGTTCATAAAACTTTGTTTCTTCGCCGGTTTGACGTAGCGAGGTAGATGGAATGGGAAGGAAAATTTCAATATGCCCTGACGAGGCGGTAAATTCATAGAACTGTCTTTGAGACCAGCTTATTATACATGTTTGTGCTGTATCTGATGATACATATGCGCTCCTACCATCCCTTTTCCATTGAAGAAATTCTCAAGTGTTAAGGCTCGACTGGGAAGCACCATTCAGCAACATCTGAAAGCATTCAAATAAGAATGGCATATAGTTGAATGTACTGTTTAATGAAAGTTCAAACCAAGAAGTTGAGTAGAACTTCTACATATTTGCTTTCCAGCATACCTGCATAGATTAGCTTAATGATTCCAGAAATTTGCAATCCTCTTCCAACGTTTGGGGCAGCAGAAGATTCTGTTAAGTTAGAAGTCGTATGTGTAGAATAAGCTCAACGATAGATTGGCATTTCCCTGAGGAATAGATTGTAAGAGGAAAGAACGTGGAAATTAACAATTTGGAAATTTCTAACTCATATATTGAAAGTTCATAACAACTTGTAGTGTGGAGAATGTTTCCAACTTCAAAGTGGTGTTTTGAGCAAGCTCACTCACTTAGAAGTATTGTGACTTGGAAGGAGCCTTACTTTTGCTTGGAATGCAGTGCAGTTTTTTGGTAGAGTATTAGTACAGTGCGTGTTTACTCATTTTTCCTGCATATTAAAGTAAACCAATTCATTTGCACTTGAAAATAAAAAAAAAATATTAACTTTTATGCAGGGCAGGGTTCATTCATCCGACATCCAGTCCTAAAAACAAACCCCTCTGCAACCAGTGAGTTTTGAACCGTGACCTTCTGCTACGACAGCCCAGCGCTCTAACGAATTGAACCATCTGCGCACAGAAATCAGTTTTGCCTTCAATAATTGGCGGTAAGCCTTTCAAGAAATGATCCAATGGATTGTGATCTTTTCGAAAACGAAAATGACGACCTCATAACAAGAAGGAATTTGTTGAGATCAGTTGTAAAGGATATAAGTACCCCAACGTTTTTACCGGAAGCGAAACCTACTAAATCTTCGGCATGTCAAGTATAGGACGACCTTGTTGCAAATTGCAACATCGCACGTTGTCCGCTCAGACGTCCAATATAATGCCGATGACTCAATACCCAGGCCATAGGCAGAACATAGAGAAGCTACCTGGTAACTCATCGTACCCTGTGTTTACATGATATATGACATATGGTAGGATCGCAGCTTTACGGTAGAAAGGAGTTTACCTACAAGCTTGAGCCCATGGCTTATGGATTAAGGAGCATGGAGACGGCAAAACCCATTGACTTGCTGGGATCTAACTAGTTTTCCTGCCTACTGCCGACTTTTTTTAAGCTGGACATTCAGTCCGCCGTTCGTGATCCCAATTTCATCTCTCTGCTTTGTTGTTTTTTTCAAGATTCCTTAGAAGTCGAATGTTACCACGCTCGTTCGGTCTATATTCAAACTCCCTACGAGAGCCCAATATGCTGACATTAAGCTTCGATTAAGCCTAAATCCAGGTCTTTAGCGAAGGCGACTATCAGAAACTCAACAAGGAATTTGATTTGACAGGTAAAACTACGAACTTTAAAATAGTATCGAAAAATTGTATGACAGCTCTAATCGTTGCATCGCACTCTAGGGTAACTATAATATATATATTGAATAATAAAATCAAATTTTATCAAACAAAATGTTGTCTAGGTTAAGCTACGAAATGCTCAGTCCAACTGTTATACCTTCTAGTTTAAAAACAGCGAAGGACTAATAGTATTAATCAAAAATATTGCATTCGAAGGTGCTCCTACTGAAATCTTTACAGCGCTCTCGGTAACGGATTTAATCTGTTGATGGTGAAGCAGAAGTTGGATCCAAAGATCCTCCCATCGGAGGGTAAAAGTTGAAGAGCCGATGAAATGAAGAGGTGGTATGCAATACCACTGGCTGTAAAAGTGCTTATTTCATTGGAATCATTCGTCGAAAGTTCTATTTTATTCTGATTCAGTCCCCTACGATGTTGCATGAGTCGATGATTCCACTCCACAAGTTGCTCGAGATTAACTTTGTCATGAGACACTACGGAAGCATAGAGGATTGGAAGATGTCCCGTATAACATTGTCGATAACAAGAAAGAGAGAAGTGTTGAGAGAACGTTTGTGTAAGAACACTAACAGAGATACAAAGCGGTTTTGATACACTTGCTACACCTTGAAATTTACTCTTCGGATCGCTCACGAGTTCCTCTGTTAAGGGAAAGTCGCACCGCGTCCTTAAAGAACTATGTTCCAAAAATGCAATGTAGAGCGTCATTATTTCCACAGTTATTGATCATCTCAGTTTGGTTCGTTGTCATTTGAACTACATCGCGAATACTATTGCTAAAAATACGTTAAAAAAATCTCCATGGAATGTGGCGACAATTGGATCGGACGGTCATTTGAACATTCTGCTGTACTCCCCATCTTTTTCCATGTATGAACGGCCGTATTACTACCATACCATACTACTCATCGACTGTTGTAGCGGGGATCGATGGGATTGCTCCATATGTCGACAGTGCTTGTTGAAGTGGAGGATGAGCAACTTCTTCCGTGGAAATCTGCTCGAAATATTCCTGCCATCTATCTGTCGCGGCTAGCCAATCGGTAAGCAAAGTACCGTCCTTGCCATTAACCCAACAGAAGTAGTTGAGATCCTGTGCGCGATGGTGTCGACTTTTGACACAGATCTCTTTCGCCGTCTCTCTCTCGTGTTTGTAATAGACAGTTGGTATTTTTATAAATTTGCCAATTGGCCAGTGTTTTATGGACGAGAAACTTACGATAAAGGCATGTATTACCACGTCATTTCTAACACAAGTATCTCATTTGATGAAGATCACTCTGTGGATTGGGTTTTTAACTCGATTCCAAGATCATCTTTTTTTGCTTACGAAATCACGGCGGGGCAATGGGTTCCTTGTGTTTTTTGCCCATTCCCAATATAAAATGTTGAAAGCTGGGACAATCGTTTAATAAGCCTTGTATTGACAAGTACAATGTCAGAAGTATCGGAGCGTTAACGGTACGCTCGCACCCTCATTGCGTGCTTCAAACTTTTTCCTTCATGACATCTGTTGCCGTCTGCCTTTTCATCCACATAATCATTAAGATCGCGTCCAATACGTATATAGTCGTCGGAAGCACGTTACAGGTCTTTGCGTCAAGCAGTTGTTAGAAGGGTAAAGATACGGATTTGTTTGCTGCGAAATGATTTTCTTGCGCCCTGACGCCGTCTAGGCGTCAAGAACCCTTGCTTATTTCTGGACAGGACTGGGGTTAGGAGGCTCATGGAGATTCTGGGATTTACATTATGGCATAAAGTTCTGTGTTATGGACAGTTTCGCTAAGGACTATCCGCAAGTAACATTCATATGTGGTAGACGATTTACTGCAGCTTGGGGGTTCAATGCTAAACAGACGGACTGAATGCGTTTACCCACAGAGTGTTGGATTCCCGTGGCAGTACGCTATCGGACTACCAACTAAACACCTCCCTGTCATCAGAGAACTAGCCTGGAACCGTTGGCACATCACTTCAGGCTAGACCTTCCGCTCTCCTGGTTTTGCGAGCCTTCAAGTCAGGGAATCCCTTTCACCACCGGGATTGTAGGGGAGGAAGGGAGTTGTTAGTTCAAGGAACCCCTTGCCATCCGGTCCCTCCACCGGTCGAGTTAAATTTTCTTCGCAGTAAGAAGAGCTCGATCATAATGCGCAACACGACTCCAGCAGGCCAGACTGAAAACCTCCATGTCCGCTTAGAAGTTGGGTACGGAAGTAATCAATCTCAACATGTGTTCGGTTCAGCCACGAGTCTAAATTGTCGATTAGTCGCACAGTCCATTTGCACCTTGGCTCATTTTGCCAAGAGAGTTGCCAGCGGGTAAGGGCGCGTTGACGTTCTTTACGAGCGACCACCTCTCTTAAGCTTTCACCCTTGCGGCGGTAGATAGCTTTACGCTCCTTGTTAAGGAACTCACTCCCATGATCACCATCAGGTTCTGAAACAGTGCGATAAGCAGACGCCACACGCAAAGCTCCCCGTCTCTGCACTTGAGCAAGGCGGTTACGATGCACCTCCTTGCCGAGGGCATCAGCCCATAGCTCCGCGCCATAGAGCAAAATCGATTGCGTTGCTCCCGAAAGGAAACGTCTCCTAGAACGTGATCCTTGATCTCACTCAGATATCCAACCGCAATTCAGTCGATTTGTATCTGACATTTAGTTACTTCCAAAAAATCTTACGCATTTCACTGCTAATTATTCCATTTGGGGAGCAGTGAAAAAGCTAAATAGACTGATTTTGTGCGAGTCGCCAAGCTGATGGTCAGACAGCAACTAGGCAAGAAGTAACGTCGAGGAGGGTTCAATATTTCCATAACACTTGAGAGGAATTTTTCGACTTAACCCATAGCTAACTTCAAAATACACCTCAACTGATCAATTCTAAAGTTACTGAGGTGTCAAAAATTTCGCAAGACCAAACGAACCTTATTATGGGCAAAATGATCCAGGAGCTTTCAAGAACTGACATGATCCAACTGACATACTTATTTAATCATGTCTTATCTCTTGGCTACTTTCTGAAGTGTTGAAAATTGTTCTCAATAACGTTGATATCGAAGGAATCCTACCTTTTGGCTTGAAAAAGAAAGGCTTTTTTTGAAATAGGATAAATTTTTTTTTGTATTAAGCGTATTGAGAATGCTTGCAGCATAGAGTAGACCTTCTGATTCGTGAACATTTCACGTTTGTCCTCCAGGACTTTTACGGTTTTGCTTCTTTTGAGGAGTCAAAGGCAAATAGCTGGCAGGCTGATATCCACAATTTTTCTCTTGAACTTGCAACCCTTACAAACTAAATCTGAATAATTCTACTTCGATGAGAACTTGTGAATTTTTAATGAAATTCAGGATAAAGACAACATTCAATTAACTCAATTGAATTGGGTGGTATATTTTTTTCTGTATGGAAGGATCTAAAATTTCCAATGAATTGAGCCCTAGATTTCTGTTCATTTCCCAACTTTTTTTATATAGTCTCGTTGCCATTCAAAACATTTATTTAGTTATCACACTTCAGATTATCTTAAGTTGCGGTTGAAAACTGCAAAATGACAACGTCAGTCGTCGCATAGAATGTAGATAATTTCAAGTTCACGGTATTGAGAAAAAAGAATCCCTCGACTTCCCTCAGCTATGAAACATCGATTTTCATCGATTGCCAGTTACCTTATCGAGAGTTTCCTATTTTCCATACGGTGCTTGTTACCATTGTTCGAGGTGTTTATCCCATTATGCATCCTTCAGATATTTATCTCCGGTAGTAAGGGCAATAAATATATTCATCCCTTAATGTTGATCCCTTTCCACGGGAACAAAGTTGTGTCATGTGTAAAATTTCTATATGAATTTAAGGGTACAATTCGATGCCATTGTTTGTACTAATGCAATGTTCAATTCCCACTTTCAGTTGAAAGGTCCTGATAAAAGATGCATTTCACGTGTTCGGTGATCTCATACGGGATAGAATCTAGAATCAACGCAGGCACAGTATAGCGCAGGTAAGGTATGAACACATCAAATACGGTGCACAAATTTCTGTTCAGTTGGTTTCGATTCCTGGTAAATATTTGCACACTCGTTGCATGCAGACAGTGGAATTAGGGGTACTGTGCCTTTTTTTGATACTTTATTTTCAGAGGTTTACCTTCGGCAAGGATGACATGATGTTACGAGTAAAGCGGCTTGTTTTCTGTCGCAACTGAAATTTTTTATTACGTAATCCAATGTGCAGAGCATTGGGCCAAGGATATGTTGTTAAAATATTAGCTGATTAGGATTTGGAGAACTCGAATTGGAGATTGGATCCTCGAGGAAACTTTTGGGTTTATAGAGACTGATTGCGACCAATTGAGATTGATGACTATCGTTATGGTGCGCAATCAATCCGTATTATATATATAATCCAGAGAGTAGCGTATTCTTTGTTAATAAAATATGTATGAATTTATTTAACGTTCATGTGTTCACGAAATGGATTCTCTATAATTGGACATTTCCCTGAATTGGTCTTTTTTTTTTAAGGTGGTGGAAATCTTCAAAAGACTCTGGCCTGGGTACGCCAGAGTATGGGATTTGTACCCACTAAAATCACCCCCGCCTCCCCCCCTACCCCGTGGAGCCACCTTTAGGTATTACGTCACGGGGCGGAGTTAGTTTACTTTAGCTAGGTCTCCTTCCGTCTTCCTGCGGGGTTCGTAACCGCGCCTTCCTCACTTCTTCAGCTTTTCGCAGTTTCTCCTGGATTACTGCGATCATGGAATTGATCGCATCCCAGTCTTCCTGGCAAGCTACCATTCTTCGGGCAAAATTTTCCGGTGATAGCACTTCACCTAGAGTTTCCTCTAGGTTCCTTCTTTTTTCCACGAGCCTAGGACATTGGAAGAATACGTGCGCTGGGTCCTCTGGGACCCCGTCGCAGTTTGGACAATTAGGTCCGGTATCTAATTTAAACCTGTATAGGTATTGGCGGTATCCTCCATGGCCGGTGAAAAACTGGGTGAGATTATAATTGATCTCCCCATGCTTTCTCTCCAGCCCCTCCCTGATGGAAGGGATCAACCTGTAAGTCCAACGACCCTATTCTGACTGGTCCCATCGCTGTTGCCAACTGCTTATGGATCTCTCTCTTTCGGCTTTTTTCACTTGCGATAAGGGAGAGATGGACCTGGTGTTATAAATGTTCATCATTTCGGTTGCCAGGATGTCAGTTGGCATCATTCCCGAGATGACGAACGCTGCATCGTCTGAGACGGTCCTGAAGGCCGAAAACGCCCTTAAGGCTGTCCTTCTATAAACCTGCAGCGCGTTTCCCCAAACTGGGACTGCATATAGCATAATAGAACTCACCACCCTGGCTATGAGCAGCCTGCAAGTATGCCGCGGTCCTCCTATGTTCGGCTTCATCCTTGCGAGAGCCATACTCGTGGTGGATGCTTTTTTACAAGTATGCTCTATGTGTTGCTTAAAATTGAGTTTTCCATCTATCATCACTCCCAAGTATTTGATGGCCGGCTTGGAAGTGATGATACGATTTCCGATTCTAATGCAGACGTAATTTCTTTTGCGGCGCTTAGTGATGAGGACCGCTTTCGTCTTTTCCTCAGCGAGTGTCAGTCCAGCACTCTCTACCCAAGCCTTAACAACACTGATTGCTTCGCTTGAGTACAACTCAGCATCCTCGATATGCTTTGCGACCACAACCAGTGCTATGTCATCGGCGTAACCCATCACCGTGGCCTCCTCCGGAACCGGGAGATTAAGCACATCATTGTACATGATGTTCCACAGTAGTGGGCCTAGTACAGAGCCCTGTGGGACACCCGCGGAGACAACGTACTCCTTGGGTCCATCCTCGGTATTATACCAGAGTGCTCGTTCCTGCAAGTAGCTATCTATAATATCGGCGAGGTAGGTTGGAACACCAATCGTCGCCAGAGACTTTCATATAAGGTTCCAATTGGCCGAGTTGAATGCATTCCTCACATCCAGGGTAACTACCACACAATATTTGCTGGTACAACCCCTTCCGTGAATTGCATTTTCGGCCAAGCCAGTAACCATTTTGATGGCATCAATAGTTGATCTGGCTTTACGGAACCCATACTGCCTATCTGAGAGGCCCCCTTGACTCTCGACGACTGGGAGTAGTCTATTATAAATAACCCGCTCCAACATTTTCTCCATAGTGTCTAGAAGACATATGGGTCTTTAGGAGGACGGTTCCCCTGGCGGTTTGCCAGACTTAGGCAGCAGCACCAGCTTCTGCCGCTTTCACGGTGCTGGAAAGATACCCTCGGACATTCACGTTTCAAACAGCTCCGCGAACATATCCGGTCTACATTTGACGGCAAGTTTGAGGGCCTTATTCGGTATGCCGTCCAGATCCGGGGCTTTACTGTCGCCTATTCGACTGCAGATCTCCAGCAGCTCGTCCCTGTTGACTGGTGGAATCGGCGTCACATTCAGGGGATGTTGGAAAGTGTCAGTACCCCGCTCTTGCTGGAGAAATAA
Source organism: Hermetia illucens (assembly GCF_905115235.1). Classification (NCBI taxonomy): domain Eukaryota; kingdom Metazoa; phylum Arthropoda; class Insecta; order Diptera; family Stratiomyidae; genus Hermetia; species Hermetia illucens. The sequence goes on from NC_051852.1 coordinate 534,165, forward strand.
CTCCAGGATTATTTTCAACAAGAGCATAGGGCACGCAATCTGCGGAGATGATCGGCTTCTGAATCGCCCTGTCACGATTTTATAGGCGCTACCCGACGGATTTATGTCCGCTTCGAAATAGAGCTCCTTGAAACATTCCCTCCCCCCTTGAATTGGTCTGAATTCGTTCATGTTAGTTTTGGTAGCACAAAAACAACTCGTCGTCAATACAGGTCATTCGCGACGGGGTAAAATTTAATTAATTTATTTATATGCCATCACAATTCTTTTTAACATCAACTCTAAGAAATTAAGCGGAAATATCTCACTTTGTCATATTTTCCTTTTGATAGTGTGGTGAGTCCTCACGTATACCGCGACCCCTAATTACAACGAAAGCAACTATACGATGTATGATAATGAAACGAAAGGCATTCGACTTACCTCACAGAGGAAGCCTCTGTACGTACTTTGGTACATATAGGGATGCCATAATTTTAACAGTTGTAGCTTACAGCTAGTAGTTCTTACCTCCCCCGCCTACATTAATTTACCGTAGACGCTTTCATAAAGACCCAAACTTTGTATTGTATAATATACTTGTATGTACACATCTATGTAGGACGAAAAGGATATGGTCATAGGATGGCAGTTCGTATTTGGAAGATTGGAGTGGGAATCCTCGCTTCTATCACTATCCAATGTACGTCAGTACACTGTAAACCGCTACGGAATTACCCTTTCATGTGTGGAATTGTACGGAATTTTGGGGACATGTGAACACATAGAGGATGGCATGGCGGCTTGATTGGCTTAATATAAATTTATGAACAAGGTGACGGACTTGGATTCATTTGCGAAATAAAAGTGTATAATATATGTGTTGTTAATATTGCAACATTGAAACCAGGGAGGGCGATTGGAGGTAAAAGAGGTTTTAGGCATCAAAAGGGCACATCTCCCAACACTTCTCTACACATGTGTGGGAAAGGAAGAAACCCCGGGTTTGACTGTTTTGTTGGTTCAACCATTTTGTTCTTTAATTACTCGCCATCGCATGAAGAGGCAGCAACGATGGTGGCAACATACGACACTACTAGAAATAAGAGCTTGTCTGTTTATTCAGGCAAGACTCCCACAAAGGGGATAATACACATAACCACCCCCATCCTCCGGTTCGTCCTGTCTTAAATTACATAATATGCTTTCGGAGTGTAGAGGATTTTGTTGCCACCATAAAATACATGTGACGTCCAAACATGGTAACTAGATATTTTATCCCAATCCTATCGTGTGGGGCTTGTTTGCAATGTGGGTGGATTTGTACACATTCATATATCGCTCAATATAAATATATGTATGTACATCTGTATATGCATAGTTAGATGGTAAAATGTGATTCTGTGTGAGCACATGTGTGATCCTTACGTGTGAGGGATGAAAAGGTAATCTAAATCTCAAGATAAAATGGCATGAGGGTAGCACAAAATCTTGTTTCATTTTATCGCTTTCGTTTTGCAACACTTACTTCATGGGCTATTTCCAACCTTTTGCTTCAGCCAGAAGCCCTGCTTCTTCTAAATGAAATGAGTGCTACATTTTAAATGTATACGCCATTGAGTAGTTAGTTTCGGTTATGTGCCTTTCATTTAGGGAGTTTCAGAGGTGCATTTGAAGGGTAGACTTTTTCATTAGTACATCTTCTGGAGACTTAACCCCGTTCTCCGTGTGTTTGTAAAAGCAGTCGTTTGTGCAGACATATGTACATACATATCAAGTATTGTTGTTCGACTGGAGAGTTGACATAGGAGCTTTCTATATATGTATTTTTGTTTCAAGAGAAGGACATGATATAGTCAATATTTTATATCCATGGGATTATTCTCTGATACACTCATTACAGGAAAAGGAAAACATCCTAATACATTTCATGCTTAATGCTTGGAATGAAAATCAATCATTCTACTGTCCTGATCTGGAACGAGAAAAATAAATCCTTTTCCTGCTTTCACGAGATCTGTGATTTCTTACCATCACATTCTTCCAGATATTATTTCGAATTTCTTTGGATTCCCCCTGCCAAATGTATACTCATGTCGATGATGCAAATCCAACTTAATTCACCTTTGAGGTCATTAAATGCATGTGCACTGCTGATTCTCTAACAAGCTACGTGTCGTGCCGGCTTCTTAACCCTTTCGACGTACTGAGTTCAGTTCTACGGGAACAAAGGGTTCCTTCCGTCAACCCTCATGCTAAAGGGGTATGTGTCACACAGATCGTTCTGGTATGTAAATCAAAAATTTTCCTATTGTTCGTGTTGTGCATATCAAAGAACACGGATGTGCATAAAAATGAATTATTGGATGTCGAACCAATATTTCGTGTGTGAATGAAAATGAATGAATTGAAAAATGCAACCCCAGACATTACCATAAAAAACAAACTTCGTCCCAGGGACCATTATTATTTTGCCGACCCGGTAGTAGATGTTTCAGGGGTCTTGAGAATGGAAATCAGGAGTCTGATTTTTTTTTTTCAATACCGTCAGGGATAAACATGACACCCAACTGTCAGCTTGAAAGGTGGTGTGCGGTCGATGCGGATGAGTTATTTGAATTTTTTCGCGAACAAATAACGAATTTCTTTTGTTAATAGATACTTTTTGCGAATGTGCACTTTCGCCTAACGAGTTAGATATGTTTAAAATTTTTCAATGGCATTCTCCCTAGGGGGAATCTGATGATTGGCAGTAGCGTATGAGCGAGTAAATTCGATCCTTTTTAATTTTTAATTAATCAAAAAGAAATGGAATCATGTCAAGTGTTGATAAAATCGATTTTTATGCAATTATATTGACCTATTGAAATCTTATTTGTACTTTATGCGAATCAATTTCGAATATCATCTAAGGAATGCAATAAATACTCAATCATAGAACAAGGATCTTGAAATGCTTTCTGAAAGGAAGGCTGGTTTGTGCAATTCTGTGAAATTTAATCATATTATTTGGGTTGAACTGGTGTTTGCGGATGTGATTCCATTGGTCAAGTTTTTAGAATTTGCCAGTTTAGAAGTTTTTCGCAGAGGACAAGTTTCTGATTGATTTGATAATTGAATTTTCCAAGGCCATTTTATATTAGAATCAACGCCATTTCAAATAATGTATCCTCCCTCGCAACGCTATTGACGTCCCCGTTGCCATTCTCAATCTAACCATAGATAAGTTACATACATCTACGAGTATAAAAGCATTAAAATGTTCACATGACATAACAAAATGGCCGCCATTCAAACACTCTTTGCTCTAACCAACTCAACTTTCTCATCCATATACACATAGTATTCGCCCTCGTCCTTGTCCACAATCCACCTATCCACCCATCCGAGTCCATTCATTCTATCCGTTTGTTCGTCACCCTCATCTGTAGTAGTACCCATCGGTTGCGACCAGCTAGTCCTTGCAATCCGACATATCCTGAGCGCACTTGTAGCCAAATGTATGCGGGTAAAAAGGACATGTAGAGGGTGGAAATGGACCACCCTACCTGAAACCACCATCCACCGACTCACCTATGGTATAGTGTCGTTTGGTGTATGGTTTATGTTTGCTATAGATGTACTGTTGTTGTTGTTGCATATGTGCTAAGGACTTTCTACTCCGCCAAGAATACTTACTTATCAGGACGAAAATTGAAGAAGAACGTCGAATCGGGTGCGTTGAAATAGGTTTAGGGATGAGTAAGTGTATTCAGAGGCGTAACAATGCCAATGAGGTTCGTGGAAAACTGGAAAAATTATTATGGCATCTTAGAACATCGATAAAGTGATGGACAAATAAGCGTCCGAATTCCACCCAAATCCTAAACAAGTAGGTACACATTTTCATACACTCTAAAATCTTCTTAAGTTGAATTCTCATTGTTCTCATCATTCTCATCAACAATATCAGTTATCAAGCCTTTGTCGTGAATTCGGACATGGTCCAGCACCTGAAAACAATCGACATTATATTTAGTTTCTAATAGATTACCAAATTTCCCTTGCTTTGTTTTTATTCTTATTGTTTTCTGCTATGCGTTGGAAAAAAGGCAGTGACAATAGTCATGGTCATCCCACTAAAATTTCTGGAAACCTTTGAAACAATTGTAATTATAGTATCTTCAGTACATTTACCGCAATGTCGTCCGTCCAGTCGCTCTCTATGGTTCTGAGTGTTGGCCGACTCTTTTATGAACGGCGTCTTGCGGTAATGGAGACGAAGATGCTACGTTGGACTAGTGGCGTGACACGTTTAGAACACATCCGAAATGAGGATATCCGCGATCGTTATGGGGTTGCACCAATCGTGGAAAAGTTGCAAGCGAGGCGTCTTCGATGGTATGGTCACGCAATTTGTGCAAACGAGAATTCACTTGCCAAGATTGGTCTGAACATCGAAGTCGATGGTAAACGACCAAGAGGCAGACCTAAGCAACGGTGGCTTGATACGCTGGATGGCGCTTTGAAAGCTCCGAGATTGCACACAGATCAGGCATTCGATAGAGCCAAATGGCGAAGCCGATCACGACGAGCCGACTCCGCTCGTGAACGGGACAAAGGCTGAAGAAAAAAGAAGTTACACCTTCAGTATAAAGTGAAATCTTTTTGATTTTCCGAAAATTACCAAGCTTTCGTTCAACTGCGTTTCTGGTAATGCATTTGGAAGTTCTTGTCTCCAACGACCAAAAACTTTCCAGCGAATATTCCCTGTCATCCATGACCGCCTGTTTACCAAATAATTATAGATCGGTCTCATTGGTTTCGAAGAATAAATCGATTCGTGACTTCCGCCAGACTCAAATTGATTTGAACCAGCCATGTTGGTTCCCATCAGGAAAGTTACCCTTTCTTGGCTATGCCTTCTGTCAGAACATTTATCTCCTTCTAGCACTACAGTGGCATTTAATAAGCACCTGTTAAAAAAAATTGTTATCGTTTCAATTGTCAGCAGTCGAATTATAAGACAATATTGAAGGAAGTCCTTTAAGCCAGTCATCCACTGCTTTATGGTTGATGTACTTTGTCCAGATATAAATTGTTCCTAGATCCCATGCCTCGTTTTGAATCGCTATAGTTAGGGGGGGTCTTCTATACAAAAGTTTCCTGAAATTCTACCATAGACATCAGTTAAACCACGGCTATGTATTTTCTTAATAATTTCTTATTTTTATGCTTGATTTTCATAAAAAATAGACTCGATTTTTGAAGATTTTGTTTTACAATTCCGCCATTTTAATGTTCAGCAAGGTAAAATTTTAATGGTGGTTCAAACGAAAGTCCTGGGGGTTTAACGTGGGTACCTGCCGTGAAGGCTTAATCCCACGGTCCTCTTCGGACGCGGATTGATTTTGTGACCACAATCAGAGCCCCGCCATGCAAGCACAGCGGTCCTGGTTTATACTGAGTGCAGACTCAGCATTCATACCAGTGGATGCGAGGCCTATCTAACACCTCTGCCGCAACTAAGGGGTACGGCGCCCGAGTTGTACAGCCCAACTCCACGCTTGAGCTCCGAGGAGCTTTGCCCGCGATGTAGGCATAACCACAATCACCATGAAACTCCCACTAGGGGACCAACCGCAAATAACCGGGCCGAGAACACATCCTCCAGGAATTCTCCTGGAGCATATGAGGGCCATCCCGGTTCCCATGGTACCAGATAACCTCCGGTGAGGCTTCGTGGCAGAGCCACTTCAGATGAGTTCCTTGCAGACTCGGGTCTGATCACCCGCCTCGAGTACGTGGGGACGGAACTCCCCAACGGGTTAACTGGAATCAGCCATAGTGGTTCAAACGATAGAAACAAGTTTACAGAATTGGAAACGCTTAAATGTTTGTTACCAGATTACTAACATACACATGGAGATTTGCCTCCCATCAGCCATCTACAACAAACAGTTTGGCCGTAAAAAAACAAATACAAATCATTATGAAATTCCGTAATTAAAAATGTTGTATTATATCCCAAGATCTCAGTTATAAATCATCATCATCAACTGCGCAACAACCGGTTTCCGGTTTAGGCCTACCTAAATAAGGAACTCCAGACATCTCGGCTTTGTGTCGAAGTCCACCAATTCGATATGCCTAAAAGCTGTCTGGCATCCTGGTTTACACTGTCGTTCCATCTCAGGCCTCGTCTTCTTTTTCTACCATGGATATTGCCAATGAATTGCACGAACTGTTTCTTCTTTACTTGGTGGTGGCAGTATTTGTCTGTGGTTTGTATTTGGCGGGACCTCCAACTCGTCGATGTTCTGGTGGTTCAGTAATTCATCAAAGTACTCAACCCATCGCTCCAATATGCCCATTCTGTCGGAAATCAGATTTCTCTCTTTGTCCCGGCAGGATGAGCATCGAGATGTGTAAGGCTTCATCCTGCTGACTTGTTGGTAAAACTTGCGCGCCTGATGCGGTTGCTCCCTGTACTTTTCTAGTTCACAGACATGTTGGTTCTCCCAGGCTTCCTTTTTTCGTCTGGGAAGTCGCTTTTCCACTCGACGGAGTTCGTGATAAGTCTCCGCACGTGCCCGGGTCCTTTGAGAATGCAACATTGCTCAGTATGTAGCATTCCTCCATTCCGTTGCTAGCTTACATTCATCGTCAAACCAGCCGTTCCGATTTTTCTTGCGACTGAGGCAGCAAGTATGTTTGTAACCGTACTTATGATAACGTTCTTCAGGTAATTGCGAAGATAATTTGTTGATGCTTCATCTCCAGCATCTCTGTTGACTGCCGTTATTACGGCATCCATTTCCCTCTTATAGGTCTTGCGGAGGGCTGTGCTGTCGATGGCTTTAATGTTAACTCTCACCTGATTGCCAGAGGGGATTGTAGGTGGTATTGTTATTTGAGCCCCTAGCACCATGACAACGAGATAGTGATTCGAGTCTATATTGGCCCCCCATATGTTTTGACATTCATCAAGGCTGAGAGGTGTTGGTTGGGGATTCGAACTCAAGATAGCGAAATCGAGAGGCACACGTTCAACTAACTCAACTTTCGCACCGTCAGTAGATAAAAACTGCTTTTTTTATTGAAGAAATTTTGATTGTTATTGTGGTTGCAATTAACGTTCTAAAATAGTGGCTGCTCTACCAGTGCTGAAACTGGTTTTTGTTAATGTCTCAAATCCAATTGAATATCTAGTCTGATGATTAGTTATTTTGGAATCTGCAGCAGGGGAAGCCAATATACAAAGATTTTGAGAAATTTTGAGTCCAAGTTCCGATTTCCAAGTTTCGATTTCAGATTTTTTTTGCATACCTGGCGCAACGTTAAAATCTGTAAAATTTTTAATTTTGGGGAAAAAAAGGTCCAAACTTTCGAAGATGTAGCGTTTACTATGGGAAGTGTCATTGTGTTTAAGTAGAGAAGATCGAAAACGATCGGCATTGTGTCGTAGATTTTTGTCGTGATGGGTGATGTATCTCGAGTTGTCTTGTCTGTGCGACGTTGGTGATTAAAGCCCGCCATTCACGTCCAGTTCGGCTTGTCAGTTACGCCGAATGAGCCCGCAACGCACCCGACCGCCAGTTGAACTGAAAGCACCATCTACGTAATAGCAAATCGCAACATCATTAGTTCAACTCTGAACGTGGAAGGCTTTGAAATGAAAATTTTAGATATTTTTGTGTCTGGGCATTTATCAAAAATGTTCACCAGCGATAAAGATACCCATAAAATTCTCAATCACATTCTAAACAAACAAGAAATCCTCGCTCCCAGCCTAAACAAACGTGACCGCTTGGGCGAATAAGTTTTCATTCGATCACCGACCGCTTGAAAAGTTCAAACTGACAGATCGTCCACGTTACGGCCAGATGTGGACTCTTCAGGCGTAACTGACTGGTCGAACTGTACGTGGATGGCGGACTTAAGGGACAAAAAGAGTATTCTTGAAATACATCGGCTGCGCTGATAGTTGCCTATTTTCGAGGCAGAAAGAGGCGGTCTAGATTTTAAAACCAACATAATCAAGGTTTTGAGTTTGGCGGGTCATGGTCTTTTCTGCATTGCTAGGTAATTTGTATATTTGGTAGCATGTTTTTTGTTCACGGTGGCACCGACAAGTTTACCATACGATGCGTAAATCGTGCTAAACCCGCGCCAATGTTCTCCCTGTGCTACTATGCAAGAGGCGGAGGTGGAACCCAATGGTAGAAACCAACCATGACGTCGCATAGGCATGGTTGACGTGTCATGCTACTCCCCCATAAGGGCACATATCAACCGAACGAGTATGTGATATTATATTTGAATATTAAAAGGATTCACAATATACAAGGTTATAGTCTGCTTTTTTTGTATCATACTTCTGATATTCGCCTATAATTGGCTTTTTGTTAGGTTGTCTCTAACAGGAATTTTTTAAGGGGTCAACGTAGAACACACTCCTGCACAGGAGTGGAAAGGTGGTCGATGATGCACTGGTATAGAAGTGCTTTCTTCGTGTGCGAGTTATTAACAATAAATATATGATCGAATTGTAAACCACGCTTGCTCCATTTTTTTTCCTTCTTGTGCAATGTTCTTAGCTGTTTTTAAAGGCTTCCTTTTTCGAGGATAGGATTCTAGAAAGAGGCAGCTATTCGCATTTTTCATTAAACCTGAATAGTTTCAAAACACAATTTTTTCTCATTTGATCTCCCCAATAGCTCTATCACTCCGCCACTGTACTCCATGTTTGGATTTCATTTTCAGGCATAAATATATTTCATATATTCCATCTAGAAACTTGCCACCACCACCCTATCATTCGTTTTGTGAAAGAATATTGCGTAGCCGGCTCGGAGGACATTGCGTCCTACATGTCGTATATGTTTATATGAATTTTCTTAGGCGTTTATCTATGGACGGCATCACGTTCGTTTTGTGCGTCCTACCCACACCCTATCCACCTACATACTCAGGGGGTTAAGTTGTATTCTATGTCGAAGATTCCGGGAGTTATAGCCGTCATTATATGTTCGCATCAATGTACATATGTGTATATATACTTATATGTATACGTCTGAGAAAAATGATTGTTAAGATAAGGGGGTTCGTCACTTACGAGATATCCAATCTTACTCGAAAAGATGGGATACAATACCCATGATATGTAGAATTCATGTTTTAGATAATATTATGCTTTAGGTTTGGTAATAGCCACCTAAATGGAAGTCTATTGGAACTGAAAACCTTTGACACTATACATAAAAATCATCAATCAGGTTAGGTGCGTTTGGTAATTCCCAAAATGGAAAGTTTTAAATGGACGTTGTTCCTGTTTATACTAGAATTCCCTAAATAGCATTGGACTGGATTTCAGAAATTTAATATTTTTTTGTTTTGTGAGATAAATTATTTCTTGCAATTATTCCAGAAAACCGCAGGATCATCCTTACCCACCAAATCCATAGACATAGAGTTGATTCCATTTCTTGCTTCCGGCTTGATATAATTTGATTGATTCCGTATGTGAAATGCCTTCATGTTGCATTTCGAACATCTGGGATTTTTGCCAAATGAACCTGAGTTTTCTCCAGCAATCCAATTTGTGTAATAGCTTTTATTGAAAAAATCTTATGGACTCATTGATGAATCCTATTTTGTATTGTTCTGTTGTTCGCCAGTCTCCTGGAATAGAAGATTTCAAACAAAACGCAAGACATAAGCCTTCCATTTTGTCATTGTTATACAAACGATGTATTCATGTTTTGTTGGCGTGGCTGTGAACCGTGAAGAGCTGCCTTCTCTTTTGATTTTTGGTTAAAGGTTGAACAAAACCCGTTTGGTTTTTTTCGTGGTTGCAAGAGTACAACTAACAAATTCACTATACTTTAAAACCAACCAAATAAATGCAGGGCCTGGGGGAAGCTAGATTTCTAGTCGAGCTACGTACAAGGATATGAGATTCTCTGGGAACTGCTATTCAGTCAGATGGCACTTAGTTCCTAACGAATCCATTGCGATATTCTGAGACGTTGTACTAGGGAACGTGACATCTACATAGTTGTTATCTAACGAACTGAAAACTGAAAATACTATGCTTCTGCAAGTATGCACTCAAAACGCGAAAAATTGGGAAGCAGGCATTGTTCGGTTTGAAGTTATATCGGGAGCTTGCTATTTCGGTCGATTACGTAAGAGTATTTGGACTTTACCATATCTAGTATGAATGAAGGAAGCAGGCAAGGGCATTCTAGAATTTAGGTTATGTTTGGATTTTACTAAATTAACCATGAGGAGCATGAGAGTATCCCTATGGAATGGAAAACAGTTCATTTTGCTCTAAACAATTCGCTTAGTGTTTCCTTATTGAACGACCAATTTTCCCATAGTTTCCTGAAGCCAATTAGCAACTCTTGTTGGAAATGGTTTTACACATGAGTGGGCAATTCATCATCATCATTATAAACGGCGCAACAACCGGTATCCGGTCTAGGCCTGCCCTTATAAGAAACTCCAGACATCCCGGTTTTGCGCCGAGGTCCACCAATTTGATATCCCTAAAAGCTGTCTGGCGTCCTGACCTACGCCATCGCTCCATCTTAGGCAGGGTCTGCCTCGTCTTCTTTTTCTACCATAGATATTGCCCTTATAGACTTTCCGGGCGGGATCATCCTCATCCATACGGATTAAGTGACCCGCCCACCGTAACCTGTTGAGCCGGATTTTATCCACAACCGGACGGTCATGGTATCACTCATAGATTTCGTCGTTATGTAGGCTACGGAATCGTCCATCCTCATGTAGGGGGCCAAAAATTCTTCGGAGGATTCTTCTCTCGAACGCGGTCAAGAGTTCGCAATTCTTCTTGCTAAGAATCCAAGTCTACGAGGAATACATGAGGACTGGCAAGATCATTGTCTTGTGTAGTAAGAGCTTTGACCCTATGGTGAGACGTTTTGAGTTTTTATAAGCTGAAATAGGCTCTGTTGGCTGACAACAACCGTGCGCGGATTTCCTCATCGTAACTGTTATCGGTTGTTATCTTCGACCCTAGATAGGAGAAATTATCAACGGTCTCAAAGTTGTATTCTCCTATCCTTATTCTTCCTGTTTGATCAGTGCGGTTTGATGTTGTTGGTTGGCTGGTTTTCGATGCTGACGTTGCCACCATATTTTGTCTTGTCTTCATTGATGTGCAGCCCAAGATCTCGAGCCAATCATCGCCTGCTCGATCTGGATGAAGGCAGTTTGTACGTCTCGGGTGGTTCTTCCCATGATGTCGATATAGTCAGCATAGGCCAGTAGTTGGGTGGACTTGAAAAGGAACGTACCTCTTGCATTCACCCCAGCATCACGAATCACTTTCTCGAGGGCTAGGTTAAAGAGGACGCATGATAGGGCATCCTCTTGTCGTAGACCGTTGTCGATGTCGAATGGTGTTGAGAGTGATCCTGCTGCTTTTATCTGGCCTCGCACATTGGTCAGGGTCAGCCTAGTCAGTCTTACCAATTTCGTCGGGATACCGAATTCTCTCATGGCCGTGTACAGTTTTACCCTGGCTATGCTATCATAGGCGGCTTTAAAGTCGATGAATAGATGGTGCAACTGTTGTCCATATTCCAACAGTTTTTCCATCGCTTGCCGCAGAGAGAAAATCTGATCTGTTGCTGATTTACCTGGAGTGGAGCCTCTTTGGTATGGGCCAATGATGTCCTGGGCGTATGGGGCTACCCGGCCTAGCAAGATAGCGGAGAATATCTTATAGATGGTACTCAGCAACGTGATACCTCTATAATTGATGCACTGTGTGATATCTCCCTTTTTGTGTATGAGACAAATAATGCCTTGTTGCCAATCGTCAGGCATTGATTCGCTGTCCCATACCTTGAGCACAAGTTGATAAACCACTTGGTGCAACTGGTCGCCTCCATATTAAATTAATTCGGCTGTAATTCCATCGGCTCCTGGCGACTTATGATTTTTAAGTCGATGATTTGCACGGACTGTTTCTCTTATACTTGGTGGCGGCAGTATTTGTCCGTCGTCTTCAGTTGGCGGGACCTCCAACTCGTCGATGTTCTGGTTGTTCAGTAGCTCATCAAAGTACTCAACCCATCGCTCCAATATGCCCATTCTGTCGGAAATCAGATTTCCCTCTTTGTCTCGGCAGGATGAGCATCGTGGTGTATAAGGCTTCATCCTGCTGGCTTGTTGGTAAAACTTCCGCGCCTGGTGCGGTTGCTCCCTGTACCTTTCGAGTTCGCAGACTTGCTGGTTCTCCCAGGCTTCCTTTTTCCGTCTGTGAAGTCATTTCTCCGCTCGACGGAGTTCGTGATAAATATCTGCGCGTGCCCGCGTTCTTTGAGAATGCAACATTACTCGGTATGAGGTATTGTTCCGTTCCGTTGCTAGCTTACATTCATCGTCAAACCACCTGTTCCGACTTTTTTTTCGGCTGGGGCCAAGTATCTTTGTGGCCGTATCAATGATAACGTTCTTCAGGTGATTGTGAAGAACATTTGTTGATGCTTCATCTCCAGGACCTCTGTTGACTACGGTTATTGCGGCATCCATTTCCCTCTTATAGGTGTCGTGGAGGGTTGTGTTGTGGATGGCTTCAGTTTTCACTCTCACCTGATTGCCAGAGGGGATTGTAACTCGAGCTCGGAACACCATGCCAACAAGATAGTGGTCCGAGTCTATATTGGCCCCCTATATGTTCTGACATTCATCAAGGCTGAGAGGTGGCGGCGTTCGATCTGCACGTGGTCAATTTGGTTGAAAGTGGTCCCGTCTGGAGAGGCCCACGTATGTTTGTGAACCGCTTTCCGCGCAAACCAGGTACTTCCAACAACCATTTCGTGTGATGCTGCTAACTGGATAATGCGCAATCCGTTATCATTGGTATCCTTATGTAAGCTATGGGAGCCAACGTATCGCCTGAAGACTGGCTCCGTCCCTACTTGATTGTTGAAATCTCCAAGTATGATTTTGATATCATACTTGGGACAGGCTTGGAGGGTCCGCTCAACTGCCTGGTAGAAGGTATCCTTCTCTCAGTCTCCTCTGTAGGGGTGTGAACGTTTATGATGAGGCTTATATTTCTAAACTTGCCTCGCAAACGCAGAGTCCATTGCCTTTCGCTTATATTTTCAAAGCCGATAACAGCAGGTTTCATTTTTTGGCTGACTAAGAAACCTACTCCGAGCACATGGTTTACTGGATGGCCACTATAATATATGGTGTAGTGGCTCTTCTCCAGGAAACCGGTCCCTGTCCATCGCATCTTTTGTAACGCTGTTATATCAGCCCTATATTGGGACAGGGTATCGGCTAGCTGCTCAGTAGCATTCGGTCGTTAATCCGTTGTCGTTGCCGGGTTCTTCGTTGTAAGATCCATCCTGTCCGAGGCTCCTTTCGTGGCTTCGTAACATCGGTTTTCCGTGTAGGGTTGTCAGCCCTACCCAACCCCCAACCTGGAGGACCAATTGGTACATTTGGTCCCGTTTTTAGGCGCGGGAAACTCGCCTTCATCCTTCCCCGCCTGCAGCTTTTCGTTAAGAAAGAGCTCCCAGCGATCACCACGTGGAGGTGGAGATAGGGTTTGGTAGTAGAGCTGTTGGTGTTGGTTCAGCAGGCGTTTCCCAGGTTTTATGCTCCATCGTGGGTACCAATCCACGTTTCGCCCTGGGACCTATACTACCCTTTGACGGCCAGAATTTAGGTTATGTTTGGATGTTACTAAATTAACCACGAGGAGGATGAGAGTATCCCTATGGAATGGAAAACAGTTCATTTTGCTCTAAACAATTCGCTTACTGTTTCCTTATTGAACGAGCAGTTTTCCCATAGTTTCCTGAAGATAATTAGCAACTCTTGCTGGAAATGGTTTTACACATGAGTGGGCAATTACCAAAGAAAATTCAATTTTATCATACCCGACATACATATATTCTCTTGCCAACGAGACCCGTTCCCGTAGAAATTTCATTCTGGTGTCTGAGTATGGTATGAAATTTTGACTCTTCAACTATACGCAGTTGAAGATGCATTATGTATGTATGCATGTGATTGCAAGGTTCGCAAAATCAACTTTTCTAACTACATTAGTTTTCTGAAATGTGTATGCATAAGACGAATTTTCCAGATAAAATAAGTCCAAGTTTTCAGGCATAAGTGAAGTTTCTGGAAGGTGAGAACCTCATTGCAGAATTCTCTCTGAATCCTGCTCACACCATCCAAACAATAACATATAATAATAATTGTATAAATTTATCAGTCTAGCGTGGCTTAATTTTCTCAAAGTTTCTTTTACTGCATCTAACGGATGGAGCGAAATTCTTATGTACGAAATCACTTCGCATACTAGATGAGTAGGGAGAATCAAAATGGCAAAATTATGTTGCTGTAAAGTAATTGATTCATGCACCAAGTGATTGAGCTAATTAATCTGGCTTTTGGTATGAAATATGCAGATTTTTAGTATGAAATATTGGCGTGATGACAAGTCACTGAATGCACTTCAGCCGACTTCATAAAAAATTCAAAGAATTGAAAGTTAAAAGGAAAATTTGTGTAGTTTTGTCCAATAGCTGCTAACACAGCAGGATATCAACTGTGATTCATTATTTCAACTAGGTATGCATCCCATATTTACCAGACCATATCCGCAAATCTTTTGCTGTCCGCCTTTTAGTATTTTGGACGAGTACGCTCAGCTATTCAGTTTTTCAGCAGAAATTTGAACTTGTCCTGCTGAGCTCTTCTTCTAATGAAAACACCTCGGCATGACCCTTTGAATTTCCCTTCCCTTTTTAATTGACAGTTAACGGATTACCGTCCCAGAAATATTCTTAAAACAATAGGACTCGGTAGATGATGATTGACATGTTGATAATTCTTATTTGGGCAGGCGAATAAAATGCGTTGTGATTAGGAGTCCATGCTGAGCTTCCTTAAACTGAGTCATTTGATTATTCAGGATAATACGCATTTACGTATATTATATTAATGTGAAATAAGTCGCAGAGAGCCAGTCTGATGACATGACGTAGACCATTGTGTGTGTACATGTCCATATGCTTCGGCAATTGCAATAAGTCAATAAAGGATTTTTAGATGGGAACCAGCTACCAAATAGTGTTCAACTTTATTGCCATTTCAGATTCGGAAAATGGACGTGCAGAATAAATCAGTCTCCGATTTGCACAGATTTGCAGAAGGCGTAGTTTTTACGTCCAAATTCCAGATTGTGAAAAGAAGGAAATAGTTAAGCATATTCACAGGAAGCCCGTGGGTAAAAGCTAGTTTTTCCACATTTGAATTTTCCATAGCTTTTTACATACATAGTCCTATAAATAATTAAAATACCAATATTCCGATTGAGTGTTTCCATGCGCATGGTAAAAATATAGATATTTAAGTCTTCAATTAGCATTGAAAAGCATTGAAATAATTTATAAACAAAGTGATAGGGAAGTGATACGCAGCATTAAAAGCGTTGCCAATATAAATGATTTTGTGATTCTTTTGGGTAAACATTTTTGGGAAAAACAGCGCAGGATATGTAATCGTTTTTAACCTTTTACATTTTTATCACTTTTCCTTCCTCTTCTGCTTTTAAAGTTTTGTGTGAAACAAAACCTTATTAGAATCGATTCAATGTCTGTCTGTCCGTCTGTCTGTCTGTCTGTCTGTCACACCCGATTTATTCGGAAACGACTAAACCGATTGTCACGAAATTTGGTGAGAAAATGTGGTCTGTCGTTCCCTTTACATACAGTAAGTGGCGCCATTTTGTGTTAAGTTTAAGGGGGTCTCCATACATGTCAATGAATTTTTTTTCGCAGAATGTGGCCACGTGGGATGTATGAATTAGTACTTTTTGAAGCTTGTCCCATATTTGATATCGGGTGAAGCATAGGATAGTGATGGCTCAAAATATGACTACTAAAAAGTGTAGGCTGTCTTGTTCCCAGAACCTACCCAACTGAAAAATCTGAAAAAAATCACAGTAGTATATCTAACCGAAATCATCATGATATATGTAGGTATTTATATGGTATGTATATGCACATCTCACAAAAGTCACAATTAAGGACGCAAAATACAAAACTAGGTTCAAATTGGAAACAGTCTGACTGCTCCATTCCTAGATGCTCAAAAGTGGCAGAGGGGGCAGCAACCCTGTCTGCTGAGTCAACAACAAAATGGCCAAAGGGAAACCTCGATTGGGTGGCACTTGGAAACGCTTTAATCATTGTCTTTTGCTGGCCGTGATGCAGTAGGCAGATGCTCTGAGGCCTCGCATATCGGTTAACAGCATAAGACTGTTGGTAAGGTCGGCAAGTGTTAGATTAATGTGCTATTAGGCTATATGTATTGGGTTTATTTAGTTCTATGAACACAAATCAAACTTTGGTAGGAACATGGTGGAGGAAAATATGAGGGTTCGAAGGAGAAAGGTGAGTTTTGACAAGTTTTTGATATTGCAGTGCGGTATCCAAGTATGTCACAACGACCTCCAGTTATTGGAGGACGGTCCACGGTCCAAATTGAACGGACGATTGCACCAGCTTAAGGGTAGTCTATAGCGAAAGCATGCCTCGGGGTTGAGCATCGGTTCAGGCATGTTTCGTATGCGCTCAATGGTAGAGTTGGACCCCCGGTGAGGGTCTCGTAAGGGGGCACTCTTCGAGAAATCTTCCATCTGGTTTGCCAAAAAAATGCCGTTTCTTCGGAGGGGAAGTATGGCCGCAAGGCGTAAGTATTCCAAAGGCACGTGCTGTCGATAGAAAGAGCTTGCTTCATTCCCAACCCCGGACGGTTTCGAGAAGAGGACCGTCTGGTTTCTATGTTCTTTAATGTAAACCACGAGCAGGAAAATCGTAGTTGATACAAAATACTACTTTTTAAATCAACACAAGTAGTGACCTATGTAGATGGTACACGAACATTTGGCCACTCCTCTCCTTAGCGCCACAGAAAGTTTCGTGAAATTCGACGATGCAACGAAGGAACGACAAGACATCACACTATTATAATTTGAAAATATTACCTTTCTATGTTTGGGGGACAAGTTAACGAATAACATAAATCAAGGACACGAAATAAAAAGGAGAACAAATAGAGGAGAATGCTACATCATATTCCTCGATGCCTTCATGATAAAGCTGAAATGCATACAGAGAAACAGTAGGTTTCCTGTTTATAAAACAATCTTCAGTCGTGTGTTATATTACGGCTGTGAAACTTGAATTTTAATTTAGATTTTTAGAAGGAAGATGCTAAAAGGATCCTTTGCAGCAGGTCGAGGCACTTCCATAGTAGCCAAAAGGTTATCCAAAGAAAAAGTTGATGGCTTCTATTCAGTCGGCGTGAGCAGCAGGCCTGCAATACAGAGATCTTGAAAGTAAAGTAAATGGAGAAATGCAGGATCTTCGGGAGGAGATATTTGCAATGATGTGCGAGGCTTAATAAAACAGCTACGACGAAATTATGGGTACTACGTACTATGGGTACTATTCCTCCAGTTAGATATTTTTAATAATAATTGTATTATAATTGTGGTGGTAAATAATGTCGAAGTTGTACTGCCCATTCAGGTTAAAATATTTTTTTTTTAATTTCTAAATTTATGATTTTATTTTATTTAATAATATGACAGTCAAAATAGATAAATTTGAGAAAAATACGAAAGTGGAAAGTTTCGAAAGAACCTCTGAGTCAACTAGTCTTGGCGTCAAAGGAAACTCGTATTTGTTGTGGGTGTGGAAGAAGGAGGTTGGGTCCCTTAATACTGTTAAAACGGCGAAAGATATCAACTTGAAATTTTGGCTGTCTATTTATGAAGGTTAAAGTTGAGATTTTAATGGCTAGACATAATTAAAAAACAAAACAAACAAAAACAAAGTCCTGGTTGGGTAGATAGCGTTTGTGCCATAAGCTTATCGGGAGCGTATCAGCACCTTATGAGTGAGCCTTTGGGTAAATTGGCACATAGATTGAATAAGCGAAGCAATCTCTGAAGGTCTTTATTTTTTTATTTGATAAACGTATTTTAAATGAGCCTTATATTCATTCAACTTTCGCACCATTAGCTGGAATTAATTATGTAAATGTAAAAATCTAGAAATCCAGGTTTCTCAACACCAGGATCAAGTTGAAACTGTTCTGTGTTAGTGTTCTTTCTGTCTTGCTATATGAACGCCACTTTTATTCAAAAGCTACAAGCCTTCGTGAACACCTTTTTGTGTCGTACGCTGGCCTAACACTTCCTCAAAACGAACAACTCGGTCAGCGCACAGACCTGGCACTCGTACGCACTGCGATCGGAAGGCGTAATTGGCAGTGGATAGGTCATACATTCAGGAGGGGCGAAAATTGCATTGCGTGCTACGCCATGCAAGATGGTCAAGGGGTGGGGAAGTCGTGGGGGAGCTGAAGGACATTTCTGTGCTGTGATTAGCGCGCTACACACCAACGGGTAAATGGTAACCATATATATATATATAATTATGGAAACAGGGTCACTTAAGAAATTTAGAGAATAAATATATGTATGCATATGCCCGCATGGATATATGACTATAATATATTTTTGATATATTCCCAGCGGTAATTTTAACTTGAAAGCATATTCCTCGAAGATACGTAAGTAATTGATTTTCCCGGAAACATAGGAAATTTGCAACTAGCTGTTCTGCTTGCAGAATAACTTTTCCAGTGAAGTTGCCAACATCTAAGTGAACTTCATTGAATTCTGAAAAGGACTCCATCAACCATCAAACCAACCAACCTTATAATATCTGTGCATGTATACTTCAAGTGCAGTGCGCGTTGCTATTAATATGCATAGATTGCATGGATGGAAAATGATTGTCACTCCTTTGTCTTCTCTCAACTTTGGCACGTAAAATACAACTCATATCTGCACATGAAGAAAATGTCTAGATCTTAGGGCATGTGCTATTAGCTGAGAACTCGGTCCAATTAAGAGAAATTCAAAACTTTTACTAATTACAAAAGTTTCTTCCACTGCTCTATGCTTTGTTCAATGCTTCATGCAATGGCATATTGCACACATGCTCGTATGTAGGTACCCCACAGTCCTCCCCGTTGACAAAACTACAAGTCCTTTCTCACGGACTCTTCTTTTAATAATATCCTTTGCATAGCTCTCTGAAGGCATACAATATGTGCATTTTGCACATACGTGTGTCTTTACCACTTCGTTTACCTTCAATGACGTACAACTTCAAAGTCGGTCTCTCAACTAAATACTCCTATGCTGTTGGCTCGAATCCTAGCGCTGTGTGTAGCGAATGGATGGTTTGGTTAAATTTTCTACCTAAAATTGCATGGCATTAGTTATTTTAGTTTTTCGGTTAATATACCGAACTACGGGTAAGTACATATACGATATATCCTTGCTCTGCAGAAACACATGTTAGCGTGGGGCTTTGTGATCTACGCAAAACCTGACTAGCTCCGTTTTGCTTCACTTCCTTTTCCAGCACGAGAGCGATAGTGGTAGCATATGAGTACAAAGCTTCATAGGAATACCAAGCGTTTCCCTAATTCCTCTTTGGCGTACGAGCATACAAGGCTTCGCACATCACAAAGCCTTCACCGCTTCGCAAAAGCAGAGCGGCACTACTCAATCCTCTTCCCGAAAAAAATGTGGTTAAAGTTTTCTGAGGAAATGAAACACTAGATTCCAGTCTTTCTCTTCGTGGTGGAGCTATGAAGGGTCCTTAGGAAAAGGAGTTTTGGGGATTGGTGAATTGTGTTCGGTTGTCGCTATTCTATCAGGGAGAAACTATTTCATATATGCGAAATACGTGTACGGACCCGATTGCATACCATACACTGCGTCTCATCGAAAAGTTGTCATCAGTAATTAAGTATAATATTTTGCGAGGAATTATAGTAAATTTTGCGGTATGGAGGAAAGTATTTTCAGAATGTTGAAAACTGTCTTTATTAAATGTGTATAATATTTAAATGGTCCTATTGAGTTACAAGCCGCAAGCTTATATTATATAGAATGAACGACTCTAACTATGGCCACATATTACACATTGACATGGGTAGGTATTAGTGGCCGCTCCGTGGAGCCCATTTAGCGCTGCGATGCGCCGCTTTTTGCCACAAACTCCTAAGACCATGACAGCTGTTATGAGAGCAGGGAGGCAGAGTCCGGTCGACTCGGATCTTCAGAGCCAGCTCGTAGTATTCACGAAGGAGAGCAGCTTTCCAACCCTGCAGCTAGGACATACTTCCAGTATCGCTAGTACTTCCTGGGAGACTCGAATACACTATGTATTCGAGAAAACCCTCGCGCAGATTCCGTAGATCATCTTTGATCGATGGTAAACGACCAAAAGGCAGACCTAAGCAACGGTGGCTTGATACGCTGGATGCGGATTTGAAAGCCTCGAGATTGCACCCAGATCAGGCATTCGATAGAGCTAAATGGCGAAGCCGATCACGACGAGCCGACCCCGCTTGTGAACGGGACAAAGGCTGAAGAAAAAGAAGATCTTTGATCCATCGATAAAGATGGTTAATAATCCTGGCTTTTCAATGGAGCATGACAATCATGCTTCAAATTCGATATAGCCATACTTTTCAAAAGAAATTATATTGACAGCAATAGGATTGTAGGAGAAAATATAAAAGGAAAGGAAACTTACGGAAAGTCTCGATAGTCTCAATTATTAGTTGGTCTAGTTGGATGAGTCCTTTAGGGTTAAAACCAGACTTAGGAACCCAGAATGAATTTCGGATGGCTTTGCTTTATTAACGTTACATATGAAGGAATGGTACCGTGAATCTAATCTACAAAAGTTCATTGTTTGCGACAATTATAGGAAGGTATTTTTGTCACTACGAAATCGGTCATTAAATGCTGCCATCAACCGATTCACTTTTAAGTCGGCTCCCTGTTTATTTGAGGTGGATAGGAGCATCTTTATAGGTAGTGTTTTTTTATTTGATATAATCTTAGCTCCTTAAGAGGGCCTGAAAGCATCTACCTAGAACATACTTTCTTTTGGAAAAGACTGCTTTTGTAGTTGATAGATACACATTCTTGGGAGTTAAACGTCAGTTCACAAGAACGAACTTCACTAAAATGGAAATCTATTCAGTAGATAGTAAACAACTGTCACCGGGGTTTATTTAGAAATATAAGATAGAATCTGGGTATCTTTTAAGATACGCAAGCTAAATAAATGGAACTTTTTAGTTTTAGTTTAATAAATTTTATCAAAACTGAAATATTGAGTATTTATCTTCTTGTTAAATATTTGGAGTACTTTAGGAAAGGCTAAATGTGTAGACAAATAAATTACTTTTTCCTGTGGTTTTAGTTTTTTTAAATCTATTTTCTTTGTAGGCTTTTTCTTTTGCTTTAACATTTGTCCCGCTCACCGCTGATCGGTTGGTAGTCGCGAGGCTTTCAAATAACCATTCAGCATATAAAGTCGCCGTTGTTTCGTCCAGTATTTTCGCTGTTCAAACCAATCTTGTCAGTGTCAGTTGGAGTTCGAGAAGTCAAGCGGGAGGAGAGAGGAGAGGTCTGCTCAAGGACGCAATGCTAAAGCTGAAGCCGCCACCACCCACCAACTACGCAAAAACCGTGGCTGCCCAAGGATTTTGAATCCTGTACGTATATCCTAACTAGGACGGCGCTCCTCGGAGGGCGCTGCAGCCACCATATGGGGGAACTTTCGAAGTCCTTGAGCGAGGTCAACATCATTATAGCCTCAACGTCGGGGGCACGATCAAATGGGTCTCCTTGGCTCGATTAAAGCCCATCGCCCAACAAGAAAACGCGACCAGGACGAAAGGCGCGCGACGCGTCCATTTTCATTTGCGGCAGCCAGGGAAATGCAGCCGTGCCTCTGGTTCCTTGCTGAAATCTCCCTTTTGTGTCAGTTGGGGGTGGAGTGTTGTGGCGGAACGGGCAACATGCGGGTGGCGACCATGACATTGAAAAACAATTTCTGACATCGAAAGTTGTTTTACGGTATCAGTTGAGTTCAAGAAGTCAAGTAGGAGGAGAGAGGTCACTCCGCTCAATTAATTTAAGTAATTTAAATCAAGTTAAAGAAATTAAAATAAAAAAATCAATTTTAATAAAATAAAGTGTTTAGATTATAACGTGTTTCGCCACAAGTTCCACGCAACATCTTCGCCTCCATTACCGCAATGTCTTTTATAGTCGGCCAACACTCAGAAACATAGAGGGCGACTGGGTGGACGACATTGCAATAAATTTTTAAATTTGAGACGTTCGTTGATACGTCGATCACAAAGAACAGCAGTTGTGGAACGACACTTCATCCAGGTTGCTTTAATGTGTGAAGCAATTTCATGGCGCAGTTCTCCATTGGCTGGTAGCATTGATCCGACATATTTAAAACGCTCAGTTCTGGGCACGTCACTGTCATTGACACTAGTAGTGCCTATTTCATGGGGATCGGTTGTCAAAAATTCAGTTTTATCGTTCATTTCATTTTTGGAGATTTTGTAATGGATTGCTAACGCTTTCTTTGCTTCCCCGTTGGAATTTTTGTAAATTTGTCAATTGGCCAGTGTTTTATTGTCGAGAAACTTGCGGTAGAGGTATTTATTTTTATTCACGGACCTTTATTTTCACATCGTCATTCCAAAGCCAGGTATCTTAGTTGATTAACCGCTTACCTGGCTTGGTGACCTCATGGGTTGCATAGGCCGTTTTATGGATCGTGTCTTCAGTTAGGTTCCTCACGCTGTTTTATTTGTGGCTTGATTCGTAAGAGGGCAATCAACGGGTGATGTTGAAGTCCGATGGTCTTATAGAGAAAGGTTTTGCAGTCAGTGACGATGGTAAGATGTCGGCATCTTATGAGAATATAGTCGATTTGCATTTTACTGCTCCCATATGAGGATGAGACAATCGTTTGATTAACCATGTATTCATAATTACAAGATCATGGGTGTCCGCAAAATCGACTTTACGCTCGCCCTCCTCACTTTGGGCTCCAAACCCTTTCCCCCATGGCACCTGTTGCCGTCTGCCTTTTCACCCACATGACCATGAAGGTCACCTGCAATGATGATATAGTCATCAACGAGCATGTTAAAGGCTTTTGCATCGAGAAGTTGCCAGAAGGTATCCTTTTCGGCATCAGGTCGACCTGTCTGTGGTGCGTACACGATAAAGAAGTGAAGTCAGGTGATATTATGGTGAGGTTCATTAGCCGATCATTAAATCCTTTGACTTCTTTAATGCCACCACAAAAACGCTCTGAGATGGCAATGCAAATACCGTATTGATTGTGTGGGCTACCAAAATAGAGAAGTCTATAGCTATAGCATTGTCTCAGAACCTTCCTCCTTTTCCAGGGCTCGGGAGTAGCATGCTATGTAAATAACATGGCGGAGTTACTTTCTTTCTCTACAGTGCTTTTTATTAAGCTTATTTTGTCGCAAAAATTCGTTTGGTTACAGTTTCAGCTAAAGAAAATTATTCTAATTTATGGCGACTCACGTTGCGCAAAGAATTGTTAGCGAATACGACTGTTCAAACCGGACTGTACGTATTTCTATGCATATATCCCCCCGTCCCATACGTGTGCATATCGAGCAGTTTGCTATATTTGAGTAGGGAACATAGGAAGTGGAGTTCAGAAAGCCCTCAGGATGTCTGAAATGAAGACGAAATGGGTTTTGGATAAGTTTTCCTTTACACACTCTAAAGTCTGAACTATACGGTGAGAAGACGACTTAGTACCATCGTACACATCCTTTGCCGAATCTTATAGTGGTTTCAGATATACTATGTATATTAGTACATGCGGTTTTATAGAAAATTGATGGAAGCAGAAAATGATGGTTGCTTAGTTTCTGCATGGTAAGGTTTCTTCAGCAATAATATGTATACTTGAAACTTTGATATAAAGTCAACTCTTTTGAGGGAGGTACATCGAATGATGAGTTACATAGTGCAGCTTCCATGATGCGGAAGACATGTGAATTTGCGTTTCTCACAATATTCTTGAGAATCGGCGTTTCTCATCAAGATATTGTCTACTTTCCTGTATGTGTACAATTATTTTTGCTGTAGTGGGCGAGGAATATATGTAAATAATATTGGAGCGTCGTTTTCTTTATTGTTACTCAAGTAAATCATTATAGCGAAATTTGCATCTAAAAAAAATTATAAAAATTTCGAGTGGGTATTATCTGAGATATAGTCGTATCTACCAAGCAATATAATAGCTGCCGCGTTATATATATGTGTGTAGATAGAGAAATATTTAAAACTATCGAAGAAACATATTAATTGGTAAAAACTGTAGGCAACATTCACTAGCCCGAATTTTCTTATCGAAG
Source organism: Hermetia illucens (assembly GCF_905115235.1). Classification (NCBI taxonomy): domain Eukaryota; kingdom Metazoa; phylum Arthropoda; class Insecta; order Diptera; family Stratiomyidae; genus Hermetia; species Hermetia illucens. The sequence continues at coordinate 558,507 of NC_051852.1, forward strand.
GTTTCGCTGGTCTTCCTCATTTTAGATTTTTCGCTGGCCGGATCCTTATATCAGCCAACACTAGATGACATAAACTCAAAGCTTACCCCGCTTCAGGATATATCACGCAATCGACCGTTACCTAACATTTGGTATTGTCCCCTGGTTGACTCTTACACACTCTCCTTCTTATGTTGCAAAAAATGATGGCACGACTATAATATGCAAAGTGTTTGCGAATTCGTTTTCCCTCATTCATTCAAATTGACTCCCCTTCACGTGTTATCTATGACTTCCATTTTCCTCTATCTACTTTGGACTTCAATATTCACATCTGGTTCCTTGGCAGCAGTTGAGATGAAGAAAATGGTGAAGTCCTTTTGGGTTCAGAGCGACGTCAATACTTCTCCATCCAAGCAGAATTCATACGCGCAATTTTCGTAACCCTCGCTATCACGAATTTTATCCTTTTCACCTATGGATGGGATATGCGGACCGGATATAAAGCCGGCGGGTATCTAACTCCCCCAAAAAACGCACAGAGACAGTTCCCTATCGTTTGTGAAATCCAGGGCTCCTTCGAAATTATTTTTTCTACTTGTCGCCGGGAGGGTGCGTATGGTAGCAAGGAGTGATGAAGAAAAACAAGTCAAAAGTTTCGCAGGGACCATTTTTATATCCTCCGCCTCCCACAATCTCAATCTTGCCGTTTTTTAGCCTCACAAGGATGAAAATTTGCAAGTTGTAGGTGGATGGCATTTTTGCAAAAATGTTTTCAAGTGCGTGATATAATGTACAGTGTCTGACTATCTTCTGCGTATGCATTTCGGAGAATCTATTTTTTATGATACACATACATTGAAGGGACTGAAGAATTTATAAAAATGCTATGATCTTAAGGACGAAATGTTGCCGGAAAATTGCCTGGAGGTGTGCTAGTAACTTTCCGTCCGCTTATGACGCTGCGAATTGGACTCCAATCATAAACTGTCTTGTCGATTTAATACGCGCTGTAAAGATAAAATTCTGCTGTTAGGATAAAAAAGAATGGGAAAAAACGATGAAATATATTGGAACGACTGGAACCGTTAAGATAAGAAATGTGTCCTATGTATGTATATATGAGGGAAAGGGGCGAAAGATACAAAAATATGTATGGTTATAAATGTTCAGGTTCATATCTTTTGTTATTTTCCAATTTTGCGAAGCACTTTACCTTCACCACTCATGTATGTCAAGAAGCCAATACTTCTTGTGATGCGGCAGAAATGGTATCAGATGTGACTTACGTGTCCTCATGTGGAAAGCGTCCTTACAAGAGATTTGATTGTTTCTGCAAGACATGGAAGCCTCACAAAACGCGAAATATCTATGAGCTGTGAAATGAAAGGAAAAAACCCACTAGGACCTAATAGTGTTTATGTTAATGGAAATGTCAGTTTGGATTTGTTGGAGCGATTGATACACTTTGCTAGATATCGAAGATGTAATAATTGAGATCAAGTTACTTGGGATATTTGGGGGCATTTCCATATTCACTGGGTTGTTCAGATACATGCCCGTATAGAAGTTGTAATTAATACCTGTCGTCGAAGCAATATTCAATGGTGGAAAAATGATGCTTAGGAGATATTTTTTAACTGGAGTTTGGGTCATCTGGATTTGCAGACGAGTAACCATATTTAATTTGTTAGTGAAATTTTGCCCGTAACCATCGAAATCAGCCAAATTTTATGATTTAAGCTTAAAAAAGTCAATGTTGGACACATTTTTGGCTTGATGTACTCAAGTATCAGTTGATGTATAAGATACAGAGGTAATTTGGGTGACAGAAGCGAAGATCAGCAATTGAAATTATTGCAGTTGGGAAGCTATTTTTGTCCTCCAAAGTTAAAAACTCCAAGTATCGTTCTCAGCAATTTTATTGAAAGCATATGGACAATAATATTTCTTTAAAAGAGGCATTATCCAAACAAAATTTAAGGACGCTAGCTGGCATCTTCGTTCTTACTTAGCTCTCCCAGAGTGCTGATACTGTGTGGTGAGCGAAGGTTTTTGCCTCTGTCGCGGCTGCTACAGTTGGGCTCAACTCTAGAAATGTATTCATCATCATCAACGGCGCAACAACCGGTATCCGGTCTAGGCCTGCCTTAATAAGGAACTCCAGACATCCCGGTTTTGCGCCGAGGTCCACCAATTCGACATCCCTAAAAGCTGTCTGGCGTCCTGGCCCACGCCATCGCTCCATCTTAGGCAGGGTCTGCCTCGTCTTCTTTTCCTACCATAGATATTGCCCTTATAGACTTTCCGGGTGGGATCATCTTCATCCATACGGATTAAGTGACCCGCCCACCGTAACCTATTGAGCCGGATTTTATCCACAACCGGACGGTCATGGTATCGCTCATAGATTTCGTCATTGTGTAGGCTACGGAATCGTCCATCCTCATGTAGGGGGCCAAAAATTCTTCGGAGGATTCTTCTCTCGAACGCGGCCAAGAGTTCGCAATTTTTCTTGCTGAGAACCCAAGTTTCCGAGGAATACATGAGGACTGGCAAGATCACAGTCTTGTACAGTAAGAGCTTTGACCCTATGGTGAGACGTTTCGAGCGGAATAGTTTTTGTAAGCTGAAATAGGCTCTGTTGGCTGACAACAACCGTGCGCGGATTTCATCATCGTAGTTGTTATCGATTGTGATTTTCGACCCTAGATAGGAGAAATTGTCAACGGTCTCAAAGTTGTATTTTCCTATCCTTATTCTTCTTCGTGTTTGACCAGTGCGGTTTGATGTTGTTGGTTGATTCGTCTTCGTTGCTGCCGTTGCCACCATATATTTTGTCTTGCCTTCATTGATGTGCAGCCCAAGATCTCGCCCTAATGGCCGCCTGCTCGATCTGGATGAAGGCAGTTTGTACGTCTCGGGTGGTTCTTCCCATGATGTCGATATTGTCAGCATAGGCCAGTAGTTGGGTGGACTTGAAGAGGATCGTATCTCTTGCATTCACCTCAGCATCACGGATCACTTTCTCGAGAGCCAGGTTAAAGAGGACGCATGATAGCGCATCCCCTTGTCGTAGACCGTTGTTGATGTCGAATGGTCTTGAGAGTGATCCTGCTGCTTTTATCTGGCCTCGCACATTGGTCAGGGTCAGCCTAGTCAGTCTTATTAATTTCGTCGGGATACCGAATTATCTCATGGCCGTGTACAGTTTTACCCTGGCTATGCTATCATAGGCGGCTTTAAAGTCGATGAACAGATGGTGCAACTGTTGTCCATACTCCAATAGTTTTTCCATCGCTTGCCGCAGAGAGAAAATCTGATCTGTCGCTGATTTGCCTGGAGTGGAGCCTCTTTGGTATGGGCCAATGATGTTCTGGGCGTATGGGGCTACCCGGCCTAGCAAGATAGCGGAGAATATCTTATAGATGGTACTTAGCAACGGGATACCTCTATAATTGCTGCACTGTGTGATATCTCCCTTTTTGTGTATGAGACAGATAATGCCTCGTTGCCAATCGTCAGGCATTGATTCGCTGTCCCATACCTTGAGCACAAGTTGATGAACCACTTGGTGTAACTGGTCGCCTCCATATTTAACCAATTCGGCTGTAATTCCATCGGCTCCTGGCGACTTATGATTTTTTAGTCGATGAATTGCACGGACTGTTTCTCCTAAACTTTGTGGTGGCAGTATTTGTCCGTCGTCTTCAGTTGGCGGGACCTCCAACTCGCCGATGTTCTGGTTGTTCAGTAGCTCATCAAAGTAGTCAACCCATCGCTCTAATATTCCCATTCTGTCGGAAATCAGATTTCCCTCTTTGTCTCAGCAGGATGAGCATCGAGGTGTATAAGGCTTCATCCTGCTGACTTGTTGGTAAAACTTCCGCGCCTGGTGCGGTTACTCCCTGTACTTTTCTAGTTCACAGACTTGTAGGTTCTCCCAGGCTTCGTTTTTCCGTCTGTGAAGTCGCTTCTCCGCTCGACGAAGTTCGTGATAAATCTCTGCGCGTGCCCGCGTTCTTTGAGAATGCAACATTACTCGGTATGCGGCATTCTTCCGTTCCGTTGCTAGCTTACATTCATCGTCAAACCAGCCGTTCCGACTCGTTTTGCGGCTGGAGCCAAGTATATTTGTGGCCGTATCCATGATAACGTTCTTCAGGTGGTTGTGAAGATCATTTGTTGATGCTTCATCTCCAGATCCTCTGTTGACTGCACTTATTGCGGCATCCATTTCCCTCTTATATGTGTCGCGGAGGGTTGTGTTGTGGATGGCTTCAGTGTTCACTCTCACCTGATTGTCAGAGGGGATTCTAGGTGGTATTGTTATTCGAGCTCGGAGCACCATGCCAACGAGATAGTGATCCGAGTCTATATTGGCCCCCCTATATGTTCTGACATTCATCAAGGCTGAGAGGTGGCGGCGTTCGATCAACACGTGGTCAATTTGGTTGAAAGTGGTCCCGTCTGGAGAGGCCCACGTATGTTTGTGGACCGCTTTCCACGCAAACCAGGTACTTCCAACAACCATTTCGTGTGACCCTGCTAATTGAATAGTCCACAGTCCGTTATCATTTGTTTTTTCGTGTAAGCTATGGGGGCCAACGTATCGCCTGAATAGTGGCTCCTTCCCTACTTGGCTGTTAAAATCCCCAAGTATGATTTTGATATCATATCTGGGACAGGCTTCGAGGGTTCTTTCTACTGCCTGGTAGAAGGTATCCTTCTCCGACTCTGCAGTCTCCTCTGTAGGGGCGTGAACGTTTATGAGGCTTATATTTCTAAACTTGCCTCGCAAGCGCAGAGTGCATAGCCGTTCGCTTATGCTTTCAAAGCCGATAACAGGAGGTTCCATTTTTTGGCTGACTAAGAAACCTACTCCGAGCACATGGTTTACTGGATGACCAATGCGCAAATCGTTGTTCCTTTGTCGTTGCCGGGTCCGTCGTTGTAAAATCCGTCCTATCCGAGGCTCCTGTTGTGGCTTCGTAACAAGTTGTTTTCCATGTAGGGTTGTCAGCCCTACCTTACCCCCAACCTGGAGGACCGGTTGGTACAATTTGTCCCGTTTTTAGGCGCGGGAGACTCGCCTTCATCCTCCTCCGTCTGCAGCTTTTCGTCAAGAAATAGCTCCCAGCGGTCACCACGTGGAGGTGGAGATAGGGTTTGGTAGTAGAACTGTTGGTGTTGGTTCAGCAGGCATTTCCCAGGTTTTATGCTCCATCGTGGGTACCAATCCACGTTTCGCCCCGGGACCTATACTACCCTTTGACCCTTGAAATGTATTAAGTTCATCTGAAAAGATGATCGCGATAGAAGGAAGGCGCCTCGAGAAGCGTGTCAGGAAAATGGATGTCAGAACAACATGATTAAATATTGCAAATCTGGTAAATACCTGCCGGCAACTGACACACATGGCTTAAGGCAAGCCGAGAAATCAGGGAAACGACTATAGAAACAGTCTGCCGATCTGCGTGTTTCGTCTGTATGTATTCATAGAAACGAAGAGCTTCGACCTTCAACTTCAAGACGTTCCGATTTCGGGTTATGGGTGTCGTTTAGCAGTGGGAGAGCTATCCTCCGAACCGGATGAAAGACATCTTAAACACACCTGGTTTCCACTCTGAATCCCTTCCTATACTGACCACATAAACACCTTGCTGAGTATTTAGGAATAGCGGAGGATGTTTAGATATCCGACAAGGTCGCATTCAGTCATTGAAACTACTACTTCTTGTTATGGATAAAGTTGTCTATGCTGCCTTTCCTCAAAAACCTCGACAACATTGATGGTAGCTAATGGTTCTGGAGAGGGAGGGAAGCGGAGTCTGTTTGAATACAAATATCGACAAAATTGAGATTTTCAATCTCATTTCGGTCAGGTTTCGATCAATTATCTATTTTGGTGGTGTTGTTTCTGCTGATGGTGATATCAAACTCGACGTTGCTCGACGCATTAATAGCGCTGGATTCACCTTCCCTGTTTTGTCTAAAATCTGGATATGCAAATACCGAAGGAATTTCTGCGTCGTTTCATGACCGCCGATGAAACATGGCTCCGCCGGTACACCAGAGGAGAAGGAATAGTGGAAACATTAGACTTCATCCAGCGAATGTGCTTCGAAGAAGAAGAAGACTGTCCTGTCGGCCGGAAATGTTATGGCCACCGTTTTCTGGAATTCACAAGGTGTAATCTGAATCGACAGCGAATCCAGATCAGGTATTTGATAAAATAAAATGGCGAAACCGATCACGACGAGCCGACTCCGCTTGTGACGCGACAGGGGTTGAAGAAAAAGAAGAATATAATTCGGCAACCTGTAGAAGGACAAAGTCGTCATAGGACTCTACTATGCTGAATTATTGAGCCGATTCGACGCTAAATTGTAGAAAAAAAGCCCCTATTTGAGGAAGAAAAAGTGTTTTTCCATCTTGACAACGCACCTGCCACGTTCCAAATGGTCGAATTGGGTTAAGAACTGCTACCCCATCCACCATATTCTCCAGATTTGGCCCCGTGCGATTTCGTTTTGTTTCTTAACTTTAAAAAGTGACTCGCCGGGCAGAAATTTGAATTGAATGAAGAGGTCATCGCCGCCATTGGGGCCTATTTTGCAGACATCGAGAAAACATAGTTGGAGCATCGTTGGGTCAAGATAAGATGAGATTATGTTGAGAAATAAATCGCCACTAATAGCATAGCTTAATCTAAGGTACAATCTATGGCTTAAACTAACTTATCACTAAAGAATAAATGGCAAATATATGAAAAGATGTCTGGAGGAAAAGTCGAAAAAAACCTCCATTCATTAAATTTTTTTATAAAAGCGGGCGGGCGAGGAAGGGACTACGATGTGGGTTGGGATGGGGGTCATGCGGGAGGGGTTTGGGAAAGGAAGCTAGGAGTGGCGCTAAGGATGGGTAGATTTTGAAAACTGGGATGAGGAGTAGATACCGTTGTGGAAGATTACTCTACCGCCGGGGTCGAAAAGGAGGTTACGGGACTGGAGAGATAAGAGGATTTGTGGGAACAGATGAGTTCGTAGAAGATTCTCTTCGACGATCTCGATCTGCATGGCCTGGGAGATAAGTGGGTTTGAGTGTGACATGGATTTTTCAAGGAATTTGAGGGCATGACGGGCTAGGACGGCGTCAATGCGGGGCGTTTGGGAGGAGTCGTAGAGGATCTGGTTGGAGATGTATTTGGAGCGGTCTTCGTTTTTGTATATATTGGTGCAGTGGCGGAGGATTCTGCGCTCTTTGCAGCGGATTCGTTCGATTTGGTGGGGGAAGCGTCGGACCAGAAGATGAAGCCGAAAACGAGGAGGGGACGGATAAGCTGTTTGTAGCAAAACAGCTTGACTTTCTGAGGTGTTGGGCTAGTGTATTTTAGGATTGGGTATAGGGATTTGAAGGCACCTGTTGCACGGTTCAGTGCCTTCGTGATATGTGTGACATGGGATAGGCTGGAATTGATTGTCACCCCAAGGTAGATGACCTCTTTGACGGTTGGGATGGTGTCGTTGTGGATCTTCAGGGATAGGGATGAAATGTCGTTCCTCATTTTCGGCGTCATCTTAGCGGTACCACGGAATACGATGGTTTCGCATTTTTTGTGAATTTAGGGATAGTTTCCAGCGGGTGAAATACCGGTAGAGCTCGTCCAAATAGGAATTCAGGCGGGCTTCACCGGCAGGGATGTTTCTGGTGGAGGTGTAGAGGATGAGATCATCCGCGTATTGAAGGATTCGGATTGGATTTGGGTGTGGAGTTGGTTTAGGAAGGTCTGCGGTAAACAGGGAAAAGAGGGTAGCGGAGAGGACTGACCCCTGAGGGATGCCAGCCGGGCTAGAATATGGGGAGGAGAGGTGTTCACGGAGTTGGACTTGGGATTTCTGCCCATCAAGAAAGCTAAGAATTAGCTTGCAGAGGTGCGGATGGAACTGGAGGACTTCAGAAAGCTTGTATGCGAGTCCGTATTGCCATACGGAGTCGAAAGCCTTCTTTATGTCGAGGAGACAGGCTATGGTCGGAGCGTTCCGGTTGAGGCCGAGGAGGAAGTCCGATTTGAGTACGAGTAGTGCATGCTCGACTGAGTGTTTGGGACGGTTGGCGAATTAGAATTGTGGGATTGAATGATTGGAGTCACAGTGCTCGTCGATAGTGACTTTGATGATCCGCTCGAAAATCTTGGCAGAGGATGAGAGGATTGAGGTAGGCCTGTAGCTATCGAGATTTAGTGGGTTTTGGTATTTCTTGGGGATAGGAACAATTCGAATACTCTTCCAATCTGTTGTGAAGTGGGCGATGATAAGGCAGTGGTTGATGATGGAGGACTTAATGGGGGCAATGCTTGGGGTGCATTTCTTAAGGACGATGGAGGGGATTTTGTCAAGCCCAACCGATTTCTTGTTTTTGGAGGCTGCGATGGCCGCCCTGACGGAGTTTGGACTGACAAAGTGGATGGGGAGGATATTCTCTCGCTGACTTGGGTCGGCGAGGGCATGGGTGAAGGGATTTTGTGTGGGTTGGGAATGAGGTAGGAAGGGTGGGTTAGGAGTTAGGAGATCTTTTCGTTTACCTCGTTATCGAAACTTGGTTCACGGAAGTGGAGGGTGCAGTGGTGGGCTTGCAGGAAGTGGTGGGCGAGGACTTTCACTTTTTCTGTGGGTGGGATGTTTTGGGGGAGGATCGCGTTTTGTTGGACTGATTTGCCCAAACGCGGGTAGGTCTTTCTGAGTTCCCTGTATGTACCAGGGTTCAGCTCAGTGTTGGAGAGGCGGTTGTGGAGATATTGGGTATATAGGGTGAGGAGTCGTTCGCGAATGAACTTGTCCAGTTCGCGGATTTCGGTGAGGAGGTGAGAGGATTGCGGAGAGTATCTATTCCTAAATAATCTCCGCCTGAGGGTCTTTTTATATTGGATGTCGGATAAGATATCGTCGGGAAGGGTGATTAGGTTGCGGTAATTTAAGGGACGGGAAGGGATCAATTCGTCGCATACTTGCCGAACTGCTTCGGTGTATTGACGAACTGTCAGGTTGATGGAGTCATTAGGAACTGTACGGTTGGATGGATTACTTATCGAACCGCCCTCGTAGTTGCTATTTGTATCTAATTTCACTAACCAAGAGAATAAGAAGTACAAGTGAAAGATGGTAACAGAAAACTGATCCTGGGTGGACACCTAACTTGAAAATTGGTTCTTCAACCACGCTTGCATAATAATGTAAATGTAAAACTAATCTTTTTGATTGCCTGTAGAGCTAACTAATTTGGGTTAGGCAAACCGAGCAGCCATTGAATGAGAACTTGCTTTTTCCCAGATGATAAAAAGCAGTAACAGCATATTATCAATAAATCTTTCATGAAAAATACTACAAACGATGTAAATATGTAAAAGATTTTTGAGTAAAAACTATAAAAATGATTTAGTCTCGATGATTATTCCTGCATCTAAGTCATATGATATACTTATGTACGCATAAGGATATGTGTAAATTCATGCAGTTTCATCGTCAAAGTGGTCGAACAGTCTTTTCAGTCTATTATTCTTGGTATTTGTAGTTGTTTAACGTCAACGAAAAGTTTCCTATTCAGTGACAAAAGCATGCAGATAGTATTAGGGGATGCCACGAGTGGAAGACTATATGTGTACATAAAAGAAGGATTAATCTGAAAACCCACTTCAGAATAGTTTCCTTATGTTTACCAGACTCTTACGTTTTGTGGGTTGATTTTTCTTTCATTTTGCATTTCTTCATGTTTTTTGTGTGTATTCTGTTTGTCTCTACTGCTTGCTTGGGCTTTTCACCGCATATTCATTTTCTTTCATGCTGCTTGCTTCGTATACGACATGATGTTGGTGAAGCTCAAAGCAAAGAACAGCTAAAGATAGAGGATATAGAAGAACACAACTTGAATTGTTGGTAAAACATGTTAAGGCTCTTTATCCATGGCCGCATAAATGTTTTGTGCAAACATAGAGTGTACTATTCGTTTGAGATGAGACTGCCAACCGGGTGAATGGAAGTAGGATTTCTGTAGGAAGGAAAGCCACCAACTTGAGAAATATGTCTCTGAAGAGAGGACCAACTAGGACTCAACTCAAATCAAATAGGATCAACTCTATATACATAGATGTGGTGCGCTAGAAATGAATTTTTCCTTACAAACATACTAAAATTCAATATGACGGTGGTGGAAAGATGATTTCCTTTCGCTGATGCACTTTTTATCTTGTTTTGGAATCTTATGGATAGGAGCCTATGGAGAAGGGACGGTGGATACATTTTGCAGGTTTTAACCCTTTGCTATGATTCGATTATGCATGAAATATTGATAAAATAATTGGGCAATAGTGATTGTAATATGGATGGAAGTATTACATATCTTCAACTATATCTACGTGTCATAATTTTCGACTTCTAGCGAGGTGCCAAAATTGTCCCTGGAATTTTCAAGATACTTATGCTTTTGTTTGATTATTCTGCGCCAAGAAGTATCAGTTCTAGAGTAGCCACTCGTGAACCTTCAGTTCTTTCCATTGGGTGCAGCAGACCAGATTCTTGGTTACTCTGCACTAAGTACTAGTGATCATAGAACAACATCTCTTGGGCTTTAATAAACGTATCTGTTATTTTTGGATAATATGCATTTCTATCTTAATGGGATAAGCATGAGTAAAGCCCATACACATATCATTAGAAATTGTGAAATCTGTGGATCATACACATTCTGATGACATCCTTTTCAAAGGGTTAAATTTGTGACGAAACAAGATTTTCATTTTTATGGATACGTTTTATCTGAAAATATTTCTTGATGATTTTTATTTTCCTTGAAGATGGGAACACTAGCCTGAGATCACGTCCTTTATCTTTCATTTATTAGGCCTTGGTCGAGGACAATGTTACTACTATCATCAGTTCTCACAAGGGAAGTGTTGATGTTTTGTTAGCAGCGATGCATGTCTTTTCTAACACAAAAACTCGTAAGTAACATGACTTCAGTTTCAGGTAACTATATGGGTGCGAATAAAATTTGATGCAAGCAAGGACTTGGATGTATTCCAATTACACCAAAGTCATTCCATTTTGTAATTTGCCTAACTGTATTTGGCTATATTGCCTGAAATGTTGAAGATACAAAATTTGTTCGTAGTATAAGAAAATTCTAATCAGATCTATGTTCATGCCAGTATTCACATGATAAAAACCAATCGAAAAAATATGAAGATAGGACTCAGTTTGCAGTTTCTTGTTTGGAAAGCATAGTGGTACGGTGGACGTTTCCTGGATGTACATAGAAATTCATAAGGGATTTTAGGGCATCTATGTAATGCTCTAGGTTTCTATTTGAAATAATCCTTGAATTAAGATGGTAGAAGGTAGCCAACAATCATTTGTCACTAGTTTTTGGTGTGTTGGAATCTTGAAATTTATAGTATCAAACTTTCGGATTTTTGACTTTCTCATTACTTGTTGCTCATGTGCCTAAGAATATTTGATTTCCGTAGTAGAAGAATACTTTAATAAATAATTTTTACATTCCGTTCCCCTTCAAGCAGACCCAGGAGTGACAGGCAAGCGAAGGTAAGCAACCTACAGATGATCACCTCGTTGGAGTCGAAGTCAACCCGTCTATTGCTGATAGTCTTCTTTTCTTCTTTTTCTTCAGCCTTTGCCACGTTCATCAGCTGGGTCGGCACGTCGTGATCAGTTCGGTTCCCTATTTGGTTGTATCAAATGCCTCATTTGGATGCAATCGCGAGGCTTTTAAATACCCATCCAGAGTATCAAGCCACCATTGTTTCGCCGGCCTTTTGGTCGACCGGACCAATCTTGGCAATTGAATTCTCGTTAGCACGAATTTCGTGGCCATACCATCGAAGACGCCTCTATCGCAATTTTTCCACAATCGATACAACCCCAAATCGATTGCGGATATCCTCATTTCGGATGTGACCAAAACGTGTTACGCCACTAGACTAACGCAACATCTTCGTCTCCATTATCGCAAGACGCCATTCATTGTTTTTTATAGTCGGCCAACACTCAAAATCATAGAGAGTGACAGGACGGACGACATTGCGGTAAAATTGTAGATTTAAGACGTTCGTTGATACGTCGATCACAGAGAATACCAGTTGTGGACCGTCACTTCATTCGTGATAGTGCCTGTTTCATGGGGATCGGTCAATCTGAGACCGTGTTGCATGAGGCGATCATTCCATTTTTGGACAAGCTATTCGAAATCATTTTTGCTATTAGACGCCAGAAAAACATGATCTGCATAGGGCAGTGTATACGGCGCTGGACATTGGGTGTCCCATGTGATTCTACTGTTGGGTATGTCTATTGCTGGTAGTGATATGGTCAACCTGATCTGTTTATTCCCGGTTAGGGAAAACTTAAGGGACCTTTCATAGTAAAGAGTCAGTCAAATACCGGCTCCCAAATCGAAACAGTGCCAACAAGCCGTCGCCGGATTCGTGTTTACTACTACATACTAGGCTTCCAAAGTACGAAACACAGTGCCGGAAGGCGAGGAGTATCTTCAGAGTTTCAACAAGCCAGAATGTTTGGCCGGATTTTCATTTATGTCCCCGGTTCTTGATAATGTTGCCGAGGAGTTTGTGCGCATTTTAGCAATCAACTAAAAACCACTTTCGATAGCCAAAGCCAAAGTCAATCTCTGTCTGATGCGCTTTTGACGTTACGGGCAACAATAGTGTTTCGAAATTTCCAGGATAGTCCACAAACTTGTATGACTTTTAGTGGTATGTATTAGCCATAGTTCACCGCAACCGCTATCCCTGCTTCCTATCGTTCGCTAAAGGGCCGTAGTCTATATGTTCTCTTATTGGTATTCACTAGAACTCTCACTAGTCAACTCTCGAGTTAAGCCAAGTGGTGTACGTATGCGGATATTTTATGCTGGATGGCTTTTATTCTGCAGTTGTCCATTCAGAGTTGTTAACTGAGGAGTAATGCAGAATATATCGTTTATAGTTTCTAGTTGTGAACGAATAGACTAAAGAAACTGTTGAAGACTTGTTAATGCTAGGAAACAAGAAATTTTTTGATGTGTATTCCGTGAACTTTTCGGCTGCTCTATTATGCATGTCTTTGTTTGCAAGAATCGCCCTACCTTCCTATTCCTATCCTAAATCAGGATATATATGATATCCAGAGTAGTCGTGAAATGCATATCTCCAATTTCTAGATGAAATTCTTAACTAACAGAGGAATGGGCCACACAGAACGAACCCTGCTGTGATAGTTCAGGAAGCATTAATTTTTTCTACAATAAGATACCACTGGTGGAGACCATTTTTGGCACTAGCGATTATGCTGAAAGAAATGCCACTTTGGATACGTAGCTAATTGGGAGACGCAAATCTAATATGAAATCAAATGTAAAAATTAGAAACTTTAAACTATTGAATTATCTAACTATGAACAAGATAGAATTTCGCAAGGAACCTACGCTTGAGTTGGTGACTTGGAGGATATTTTACTGTCCGGATTTCTGTGACGTGTGAAGCTAGTGTCGAAATCGCATATCACGGGTGAGAATAAAATAAGTGCACTGAATGTGTTCGTCATCCCTTCACTGGCATATGCACTCGGAATATTTCCGTAGGTGAAGATTGATCTGGAAAATGTCTAGCGGTGGATACGGGCTACTTCATCTAAATTCCCAATGATAATAATCGTTAGTAGGACCATTCGATTGGATCAGAGCCGTGAAGCGTGTTAGAACGCCTTATTCAAGACCGTGACGATACGCTATGGATTTCAATACAAAGTAGGAAGTAATATAGGCAGCATTGCGTTCACCCGTGATTACTACTTTGATTCGACTCAGGAACTCATTGACAGCAGAGTCGACTGTTATCAGAGATTCAGTCACGATACAAATCGCACTGTGCTACCAGTGATAGTTCCACAATATCATCGCCAAATCAATCCACTATGAGCTTATTTTTACACCAAGGTACTGGCGAGTCCTTTGTTTGCAGCTGTTTGTAAGGCAAATTGCGGGCTGACTCCACTTAACTTGAAGACTTGATCTTTTAACCATGCGAAGCAGGTGAAGTCAGATGAAGAGTGAATTCATGAATGGAAATCGAAGACTGTCAACACGTGAATTGTCTCTGGCAGCCGTTTGTCGATTTCCATTTGTTGGACAGATGTCTGTATCCGGTGAATCTCTTTTTTCAGAACAATGGGGCTATGTGTGCCATTCAGGACAGCATGGTCGCTAACCAGACTTATAAAAAGCTTATAATGAAAGAGCGGGTGGAGAGCGAGTACTGCAAAATATTTGGTTCGGCATTAGAGACGCTGGACTATTTTATTTCTGGCTGCACCTTTATGGTGTCAGCGCAAGACATAGACAAACATGTATGTAAGGTGATTCATCAAAACCCATGCTTGAGACCGATCATGGAGGGGGGAAGGGGGGGAGGTGATCACGGGAACCTGTATTCAATATTTGCGTTTATAGAAAGGATTGGGAACAGCAAGCTTTAACTGATCGCCATATCACACATAATAATTCTGACGTGCTGATAGCTGACAAGATGGGTCACTCCGCCTATATTATTAATGTTACTATCCCTCATAACAGCAACATTGAGTCGAAATATGCGGAGAAAGAGGAGAGAAATGGTAGTTGTAGTTTCAATAACATTGTCAGCTCCGGGTGTTGTACCTTAATCCTTCGTGGCTTCTCTTGATGTCCTGGGACCCGAAAAAAGTTTGGTTCAAACCAGGCAGAAGTACACCGTTATGAAAAAATTGCACGGAATTCTTGACGGATTTTTCTATTAATCTACCACTGGCTATCATTACCAAACCCCTGTATATTTTTAAGTAGGTAGGATTGTTCGAGCCTAACTACTTGCCACACCTGACATCATCAGAGATTGTGACAACTCGGGAAAAATAGTAATGTAATCTATTTGCTGAGTTTCCGCTCGAAACGTCTCACCGTAGGGTCAAAGCTCTTACTGTACAAGACTATGATTTTGCCAGTCCTCATGTATTCCTCGGAAACTTGGGTTCTTAGCAGGAAAAATTGAGAACTCGTGGCCGCGTTCGAGAGAAGAATCCTTCGAAGAATTTTTGACCACCAATATGAGGATTGACGGTTCCGTAGCCTACAAAATGACGAAATCTATGAGCGATACCATGACCGTCCGGTTGTGGATAAAATCCGGCTCAATAGGTTACCGTGGGCGGGTCACTTAACCCGTATGGAGGAAGATGATCCCACCCGGAAAGTCTATAATGGCAATATCTATGGTAGAAAAAGAAGACGAGGCAGACTCTGTCTAAGATGGAGCGATGGCGTAGGCCAGGACGCCAGACAGCTTTTAGGGATATCGAGTTGGTGGACCTCGGCGCAAAACCGGGATGTCTGGAGTTCCTCATTAAGACAGGCCTAGACCGGATATCGGTTGTTGCGCCGTTAATGATGATGATGATTTGATGAGTCGGGAAACTCAAAGGGTTTCTATCATTCATATTTCCTGCGGAACCTTTCTTCGGTATGCCTGCTGGATTTTTTTATTATTTTGCTCGTGGACATCCCCCCTAAGAAGTAGGACAAATATCAGGGTGTAGGACTGGATAATTGTTGTAATATATGAAATCTGTCCAGGCTTCTGACAAACAAATTTTTTGGTCCCAACAAATAGTTGGCAGCAGAACGTTCTCGCTCTTAGGATAAGTGCTACCGCTTCCAAATTTGTCTGAACGCTTGACTATGTTCGCCTTATTCGATTCCGATAAAGTAATGAATGAAATTACAATTTCAATACGAATTTTATTCTCACTATTTCAACACTTCTCAAACTATTCGAATAATTTGTTGGCAAACAATTTTATTCGATCTCATTTGCCACCCATCTAACTACCTCTGAAATCATCGGGCATGATTTATTACTTGAAAAATATTTTAAGGATAATCCGCCCATAATTTCACAAACATTCATCTGTGGGTCATTTCGTAAAACTATGCACAAACATATTGCCCACTCGTTAGGTCACGCTTGGAACATGTCTTTCTTGTGCGTGAGGGTCATTCTGCCTTTAGGGTCAATTGACCAATGTTGTTAGCGCATATGTTGACCCTACGACTTAGCGCATGCTGTGAAATCTTTTTAAACTTATATGCCCATGGCACGTCTGCTTGGAAGGGTGTAAACAATTTATGCAAAATTATTTTCCTCCATTGCAGAACCCTAACTTTGACCAGCGGTCAGCGAGGTATCTGGAAGGAAATGTAATAAGTAATGGTGATTTGTTGATGAGGAAAGCGTGGCCAAGGAGTGAGTCAATGTGCTAAATAGCACATAAATCAAAGTCTTATGACTTTTTCCCCGAGTTGTATTTTGGAATAGCTTCTTATACCGGAAATTTGTTGGGTGATGGTCGGACAGTACCTCTTGGGTAATTTACATTTTTATTTTCGACAGGCTCGTGGTCATAACATGGTTAGATTATTAGGAAATATTTTCGGTCAATATTCTCAGTGGGCTGTTAAATTGGTTATAAGTAATTTGATTAGGGCTTGAGAAAAGGAAGCCTTGTGGGGATGCAGGAAATAATCTGAAGTTTGTATCATGATGAGAGTTTTTTGGTATAGTTTAGTAGTACGTAAGAATATTGCTTTTTTAGGATGCCTTGCCATTGCTCCTCCAAAATAAGTTATTGATTCAGATTATATTGAATTATTTACGTGAGTAACGTGCCGTGTGTACGTTGAACCATGAACATTTACACATAAAACGAGAAGTATGGAAAACAAGAATCGATTTTCATTCCTCCATTTTACTGAAAACAGCAGCCATGACTCTCAATTCAATGGTCATCTTGCTGGGTAAGAAAATCGATAGTCTAAGTCCTACCCTTCTCATTTCTCTTCCCCCACAGTCACATCAATATTCCACCGTCCAGCTTCTTATGTCCTGGCCGCCCTATTTCTACGTGAATGTCGAAAAGTATTGTATACGAAGGAGACGACCGACGATACCACGTCCGTGTCCGTTCATCTAATACATTGCACTATATTCCATGTTCTACTATACATGAAAATCCTCGATTCATACAAATACGAACGGACACCAAACAAGCAAGGACGATTCAGATATTTCGGTAGAAAATATATATAATAGGACAGCGAGCAATAGTGGTAAATAGCTTGAGTTAGCTGATTGTGAAGTCCGTTCGAAATACTGGGGGATCTCGACTAAGATTTTATGAAATCAATAAGGGTGGGTGGTTTTTTGTGTTTAGTTTATTTTAGGGGTGATGCCTTACAGACCTGATGAACTTGCAAATATTGTTAGGTGGGTGATGTGTGGGGGGATATTTATAGTTTGACGCTTCCGAGAAACTATCAAAGACTGAATAGTAGAGAGTAAACATAGAACTACATCAACATCACAAGGATACCAAAATAAACCTTGAAACTGTCCCATCCTGAAAAGTAATCAAAATTTACAATTGTCAATTATCTGAGAAACCAATCTATGGAAATTACATTAGATAGTTTATAGGAAGCTATTTGTAGAACCACGGAAAAGAGATAATGGACGCTTTGTTCTTGGATGATATCCACAATTGTGCATAATCTATATGCAGCCTTCCATTTTAGAAAATTTATTCGCCATCACACATGTGCGCACGTTTCGCACACCCCATACACTCTGCATATGAGATTACTTACTGTCATATATAGCAGAAACTCACCCTCTTGAGCAGATATATTTGTCCAGGCTTTTCCATCGTATACTAAACTCCACTACTCCTTTAAGGACACATACGTACACAAGTATGTATCACCCACTAAACTGCCGTCACACATGCTTTCCGAAGAGACCATCGTGCACACAACGCTATCATCATCAGCATCGTCATCAACAACGTTCGGAGGAATATCTCTAACCAACTTCTCAACCTCCGCCATTTCGACGTTCCATTCCTTGCTGCCGCACAACGTACTCCACTCCCTGTCGAAATTTCACCAAAGGAGTAGTAAGCCAGCATTCAGAATGGTTTGATATCCTTGATATGGACAAAATGCTATATAGTATATACTCTGTGCTCCGAAGGTATAATGCCCCTATGTGTAGGGGTGACCGCAACTTTTCAAGAGTCCTGAGTCCTGTTACCCGTAGCAACGCCGCCATAGCAACGGTCAGGCAGGCACAATCTAGAGTCCTCGTATAGCGAAGCAGAGTGTATACCATACATAGACATTCGGTCGTTTGGATTGTGCTTAGGAAAGATATTTGCGAATCGTTTCGTTGTACGAACGTACGGGAGCACATCTAGCCCAAGTGGTCATATCCTTATTTTACATACATACAATATTCCTTGATTCCGGGATCGGGACTGGAACCAACTCCAACTATACGTCGTGCTGGGGTTCGATGCGGAGACGTTCCGTAGACGGGTAAATACATTATGGTGTAGCAGGATAGCAAAAGGAACGATAGGTAGCTTGGGTATGACGTGTATGTCCCAGTGGAGCACTCTTGCGTTTAGTCCTTTTTAGAATTGAGTCTTTCAGCTACAGTTGAGTTGAACTTCATGCTCCATCTATAGGAATCGGAAGGTTTAGCGGTACACATGTACACAGGGAAGTATAGTGTAGATTCGATGGGGTGGATTTGATGGATATTGCTTCACAAAATAGAGAATGGGATAAAGGAAGAGTGGGCATCATTCGATTTTCTCGTCTTTAAAATAGTAGATCTCGGGGCACAGGAAATGGTTCGATTCACATAAAACTGTACAAGGAGCAGAAGACCCAAGAAAAATAACAACAATGGAAGCACGGAAGGACAAAACCAATACTAGTTCGTTTACGTGCCGTGTAAGCAGCGGAGCTGGTGGAGCACTCTAGACATAATAGAATATTGGGAAAGTCGGACAAAATTGAAGGATGCGAATGGGCAAAACCCAAAGTTTTGTACATGGAATTTAATATTGAGGCCCAGATAATTCCGAGTGGAAGGGTATTAAATTTTGCGGATTAGGAACAGTTGGCATGAGAACGTTGTCGTTTGATTAAGCCGCAATTAGAATTTCATGATGTCCAATTCCGTTGAAACAAAACGTATATTTTGTACCGTTCGATACTGGAAACTTAATTTCAATTTGCAGCAAATTCGACATGATTGCCTTTATCCTTGTTCTAATGGGTACACAAACTTGGGGATTTGGCGAAATAAGCACAAGAACTAAAACTCCAGCAAAATATTGCACTTCCCTTTTTTTTCTGCACTAACCGCCACAAAATATTGTCACCCGGTCCAAACGGCAAACTTCTAAATACTGCACTCATCCAAAACATTCGAGATTCATTCCTTTTATCCTTTATACCTTGAATTTCTCATTCATCCTGATCAGTAGAATTTTTCAATTAATTATTCACTTACCTGCGTGTGTAGCAGAGAAAAATGTCCCATTTGAATATACATATATGTATGGAGACATGAATACGTATATACAAAGTTTTTTTTCCTGATTAGGAAGCATCCTTTTGCACTACTTTTAAATTAAGGTTTTGAAGAAGGGAGAGATGCAGAGAAATTTTGCATAATACGGACCTTCTTTACACTATTTACCTGCATATGCTTGTGTGTATGTATATCTATGCAAATTAGGGATTGAACCTCGAATTTAAAAGGGATACATTGCGATTTTAATATGACCTTCATTAAAAAATTAAGATTGGTCCCATCTGAATTTGGAATTCCCCAGTTGTTCGTGTTCAGCTATACACGGAGGTTGACGACTAGAGGATTTATCGGGCTTAGGGTCATTGAAGGAAATTCCAGGCCCGACGTGAAAATTATTCGGGTCCATTCCGAAATTGCAGAGTTAGCTTACTTGTGTTAACGACTCTATTATTGGGCTCCTCATGAAAACACCAGGCTCGGGAGATGACCATTATTTCAAACCCGCTTCGCGATATTTGAAAGGTGCACTCATTTTCAGTTTTGGACTTCAACTGCTTTGAGGAATTTTCAGGTTGTTTACACTCTTTTTCAAGGTTTGGTGTAAAACAAAACCTTATTAAAATCGATTCACTGTCTGTCTGTCTGTTGTTGTTGCTTGTCTGTCTGTCATACTCAGATTTTTCCAAAACGGCTACACCAATCCAAACAAAATTTGGTGGAAATATGGGAACTATGAAATCCCACGTATACAATGAGTAATAGAAATTTACGGTGAGTTGAAAGGAGGTCCCCCTATGGACTCAAAGGGCATGTAATTCTTTTTCACCTAATGTGGTCATGTGGAGTATCAAATGGAAGGTATCGATTAATGCTTTCCGAAATGTTAGTTTTGACGTAAATCGTAAAATGCGATAGTAAGAAGTCAAAATGTGCACACTTAAAGTGAGACGGAAACTACGCAACCATATATGAAATCTAGGCCTCAAAATATGTCTCACTCCGATATCTGCTAAAATAAACTTACTAATAGTATATTACCAGCTTTTTTAAATTGACTGAAAAACCCTTTTAAGTTCACCCTACGGGTACTGAATTTTGAATCAGCACGTATGTGGTTGACTGTTATCAATACAGTGCTTTCCAGATCAAATTGTTTCTGTAAATGGCTCTTTAAAAAATAGTTTAACTATGTACAAACGGAACTGTCGTGTCACTTAGGCAAACACAAAACCTTTTATACCTGAAGTGTCTAGTTTCAGCGATCTCCTAAACGGCCTCTTCCAGTGGACTACCCTGCTTGGGCGTTGGCCAAGCTCGCGCACTAGCTCCTGGATGTTTAATTAGAGGACCGTGGTTGCTCTCCTTCCGGGTTGCCGAAACTTAACTTCGGAACGATGGGGTAATCAAACACTACTGAAACAGAAAAGGCTAAAATGTTAGGAATTATACTTACGTTGATTGGCTTGGATTAAGTTAAAGAAAACACTCGCGACTCCACTTCAACAAACCTTTTATTTCTAAACACAATATTCTATTTTTTTCTTTTTAACAATTTTACTAACTAATTTCATAAGCGAGTTTAAAGAAATTACCGCGCGAAATAAAGTGTTCTCGGATAGAACACTTTAACTCTGTTCAGAGGCTTTTTGACTACTCAAAATTAAAAGTAATGCTATTCTTTAAGTCACCTATGTTTGACCCTTCCGTGTTTACACATTGCTTTGAAAGTGTTCTTGTACACAACACAATAACACTTGTTTATTATTATAAATTTGGTTGTTGGCGGCAAATCGACACCTGCTGTTGCGCTGCGAATTGCTGACACGGAAGAAAGTCATGTCGAGGCCAAATATACCATTTGGACGCATGGTATCCAATGCTCTTCCCAGCGATCTAGCCTCCCTTTGGTTTATCTGAGGTAAGTCAACTAACGCCTGAATTTCCTTTTCTATTAAGGCCCGTCGACTACTGTATCTTCGGTCAAGAAGAACCCATGCTTGTTGGTAATTCTCTCCGTATATCCCTAAATGGTCAATTACACGTTTTGCATCGCCTCTTAACTTGCTCTGAAGCATCATTAAGCGCTTCGCAAAACCGATTTCAGAACCATCGTATACAGAGTTGAAGAGGCTTTTGAATGGTTCGTATTGACTGATATCCCCACTGAATATTGGAATATCTGGGATTGGTGGGGCGGGTCTAAAACGATATCCTGAGTTCCAAGGGGAAAAATGGCTCGAAGGATCAAAATGGTTTGGCCGGGTCTGGCTGGGATCCAAGAAGGATTCTGAGCGGTTTGGTCCAGGAGTCCGCAAATATTCTGGGCGGGGCTGACTAGGGCCTAATAAATAGTCCGGTCGTAGTTGGGTGGGGAAGGGCCCAAGATTAGATGTACGCGGTTCGTTTCTCCACGTTGGATAATTTTGTCTATCCTTATCACATGCCCCCCATGCCCCTCCGAATGCAACTTCACACCTGCTTGAACTCCTGGGCGGATCCCTAGCTGTCGCTTCACCTTGGAGTCTGTCGTTGACGTCTATGTCCAAGTCTCGTTCTAATAACTCTGTTTCAACTTGTCTTGGGACGGCCCCCCTACTCGAACTTCCTTCACCGGGATCTATATAATTTTGAGTCATTGGCGGGAGTTTAGGGACTTGCTCCCTAACTGGCCCCAAAGTTAACGGGTCGACCTCTGTTTGTCTCTCCTCAGGAGTAAGAGAGGGATGAACTCTCTCAACGAACTCCTTTGCTTTCGAATAAATTGATTGCATGAGTCCCAGCTTATTCTCTCGAAAATATAATAAATCTGCCGAGGGATTCAATAATAGAAGCCGTTTATGTTCTGCAATGAACTCTAAATAGATCTGCCGGACCTCACTCCACGCGGTTTCAAAGCGTTCCTTAGTTCGCTTCTCCTGCCGCAGTTTGCGTAGCGTCTCGCGAACCTCTTCAATTTTCAAAACCCGCTTTTGCTGAGCTTCAATGATCGCCTGGATCTCCATTTTTTGGTTCTATTTCAACTGGTGGTCAATTAATTGATTTAAATATTTCCGTTTGGCACGGACAGTGTGTATGAACGACACACAGATAACGTGGGAGGCGCAACACTATAAGGACCTTTCCTTTGGTCTGAACGCGCTCACGTAACAACAACAATAATTTTTAAAAATTTCCGTTTCGCACGGACAATATATTATGAACGACACACAGAATACGTGGGAGGCGCAACGCTATAAGGACTTTGCCTTGGGTTTGAACGCGCCCACGGATCAACAACACCACAAAAAATTCACACCAACGATGATAGAGTGTCGTTAGAGAAACGTGGGAGGCGCAACGCTATAAGGACTTTGCCTTGGGTTTGAACGCGCCCACGGCTCAACAACACCACAAAAATTCACACCAACGATGATAGAGTGCCGTTAGAGAAACGTGGGAGGCGCAACACTATAAGGACTTTGCCTTGGGTTTGAACGCACCCACGGATCAACAACACCACAAAAATTCACACCAACGATGTTAGAGTGTCGTTAGAGAAACGTGGGAAGCGCAACGCTATAAGGACTTTGCCTCGGGTTTGAACGCGCCCACGGATCAACAACACCACAAAAATTCACACCAACGATGATAGAGTGTCGTTAGAGAAACGTGGGAGGCGCAACACTAAAAGTACTTTGCCTTGGGTTTGAACGCGCCCACGGATCAACAACACCACAAAAAATTCACACCAACGATGATAGAGTGTCGTTAGAGAAACGTGGGAGGCGCAACGCTATAAGGACTTTGCCTTGGGTTTGAACGCGCCCACGGCTCAACAACACCACAAAAATTCACACCAACGATGATAGAGTGCCGTTAGAGAAACGTGGGAGGCGCAACACTATAAGGACTTTGCCTCGGGTTTGAACGCGCCCACGGATCAACAACACCACAAAAATTCACACCAACGATGATAGAGTGTCGTTAGAGAAACGTGGGAGGCGCAACACTAAAAGGACTTTGCCTTGGGTTTGAACGCGCCCACGGATCAACAACACCACAAAAATTCACACCAACGATGATAGAGTGTCGTTAGAGAAACGTGGGAGGCGCAACGCTATAAGGACTTTGCCTTGGGTTTGAACGTGCCCACGTATCAACAACACAAAAAACAATGCACACCAACGATGACGTTCAAGTACTGTTTTATATTGTGTAGACGAAACACAATCACTATAATTTCCCGCACTTTATATATATTTTTTTTTTTTTTTCACAAGAGAAATTATTTTTATAATAGTAATTTTATGTAAAAACTTACTTTGGATCGTAATCCGGCTCGACGGACCAGCTGTTTACAAGCATTAGCTTGTTCATCTAGGGTTCTAGGTGCGAAATGGAATTCCAGTCATGGATGTTTGTGCTGTGTTTCCGTTTATCTTTCTGCTTTAAGTCTATTGCTTACGTAGCGATTGTGCGACGATAATAAAATTATAGTATCATCTCTCTGAAAATCAAAGAGTGGGCGCGAATAATATTGGTCAGGACAACGCTGTCGATGTAAGTTTCCCCTTCTTCTTTAGCTCTTATCTTATACGGTAGTGGGGTCGGTTTTCTTGATATGCTTCACCACTCTCCTGGGCCGTAAGCTTGGCCCGAATTGAGTTGAGAGGTTTTTAAACATTGAGCATATCAAGGCTTCCCAGTTTCGATCGGAGTTTTTGTAGTTTCCTATTGACACGAACGTCCTGACCTATCTTAGCTAAGGTATTACCACTGACGCGGATCCACCCATTGCTGAAACGTCATGTTGATGGCGAATGTCCTCATTTTGAATGCGATCAGAGCGATTTACGACACTGATCTAACATAAAAGCTTCCTTCCCATATCCACGAGGCAGGTTTTGCTGATACTGGTGGCTCGGAATCATACAGAGGGACAGGATGGGCAACGCT
This sequence comes from Hermetia illucens, assembly GCF_905115235.1. Lineage (NCBI taxonomy): Eukaryota > Metazoa > Arthropoda > Insecta > Diptera > Stratiomyidae > Hermetia > Hermetia illucens. The sequence continues at coordinate 582,907 of NC_051852.1, forward strand.
ATTTTACATTTTGAATTTTGGACGTCTGTGCCATGCGGTGATCGCAAAGAATGCTAGTTGTGAATGGCTCTTCATGCAGGCTACATTGATATATGAAGTAATTCTATTGCATACTTGACCAGTGGTTACTACATATACTACATAGATATGAGAAAGGCGTTTTCAAAATTTAAAAATATTTCCATGTGACGTATGAATTTCATATCACGGATAACATATTTTAGGGGTGTTAAGGCCGTTTTTTCGTTTCTTTTCGGGAAGTTTTGTGAAGAACTGAATAAAAGTACAAAATTAATGCGTAACAATTTTCCGAACCCAATATTATCGTTCATTATTGAAGTACAGAACAAAACACTCATCTCCAAAAACGGTGTTTTTTGGGTGTTACGCTAGTTAGCGCTGTGCTTATAATCTTGTCACGGTTCTTAAACTAGGAATATTAAAAATTATCCGTTGATTGGGGGATTTCTTCCTTCCCAGCGGATCCGTAGCCCCAGGTAGTAATTTAGCCTGTCTATTTGGTCGCCATGAAACCAGTTAAGGGCTAAGGCATTCCCATATTAGTTTGGAGTCCACCTAACTCGCCCTAAGGGCCTTGATAGTTGCTTGCCTTTCGGTCAAAATAGCAATATTTTACCCCTTATAGTTCCTTTGGATGTTAAAGAAGGCACACCTTTCTATGGTGTATATTTCCGTCTGAAATATGATAGCGTGCTTACCTGTTGATTCAAAATACGGTTTTCTAAGATCGTGATACCTGAGCTTGTTCTGTTGTGAGGGACTAGTCAGTATACCAGGTAATCAGTTACTGGTTTAAACCATAGGTCACCGCCGCGCTTTCCCAACTTGCCCCGCAGCTCCATCGTGTTTCAAAATGAATATGCAAACCTGATTGTGATGGTATCTCTTGGTATCAGTAATTTGTGATATCTCCCAGAAAGAATGCCAAACTTTTTTCGATTTATGCAGTTCTTCACCTCGTTGTTGCACTCGGACACTCTGAAGATTGTTTTCCTTGGATATATGTGTGTTTGTGGGAAGATGAATACGGTTTTTTTGTTTATGGATTGAAGGGTCCTAAGTCCGCATCTCATTAATGTCGAGCCGGACCAAATGGAGAGCCACTTACTCCCACTCTTTTTTTCCACCGATTCCTCTTTTAGGTTTGATCGCCAAAGATTCATAAAATTAAAGGATGAAGACTGTTTACGATTTAGTGCCAGGGCAAAGGCAACTTTACGCTCACTCACCTCTACCCTGGGAGCAGCGTGACCGAGCGGTTCACAGATGTAGTACGCTCTTTTTATAATTTGAAAAACGCAACATGAGTGCGAATTATATCAAAGGCGAATCCGCCCAAGCTTGAGACCAAAGTTTGACCGGCTTTAAAAAAAATTTTTGCTTAGGGATTGAAGAATAGTAAGTACGCATCCACTTGATGCCACTGATGAGTTGCCTCTGTTTTGGTACGAAACCATAAGCCGTCTTCGCTCTGTTTTGACGAATAGGAATCTATCTCAGAAGGATCTCCAGGGAACATACATACAAGCCAGTATCTGAGGTGTGTGTATCCCCATAGCTATTATGCTGAGTTCGGTTGTACTTGTCCAGATTACCGTCGCATAGGTGTATATCCAGTGCACATCCAGCGTTGTCTTTTCGGGGTGCATCCCCATTTCTTTTTTGCTATGGCCCTGCAAATCATCAAAACCTTTGTTGCTTCCCCACATACATTGCCAATATTCGTCTTCCTACTCTGAAAGTAGTATAATTGCCAATATTTGACCTCTATTTCACCTGTCGGCACTTCTTGCAATATCTTTTTAAATGTGTGAGCTAGATAAAGAAGTGTATGTTACAGAAACTTACAAATGAAATGAAATGTCTCCACTGAAAGCGATACTACTTCTACGATGACGGTCCACAGGAAGGTCAGCTTCCAGTTTGTCGATATTTTTTCCAGGGGTTTCAAAAAGGTGTCTATTGGATGGGCTTCTTTCATGGGACTTCCAAAAAGTGGCTTTGATGGCTTAAGAACTTTCTCGGAGAGGTGTTGTTTTTTCCCTTATTATTCATTGGTAGGTTCAACATGATTCAAGTTAATGCGGACTTAGGACCCCACAATTCTCAAAAAATAGGTTCAATTTGTAGAAAGTCATTTGGTGGATGTAGATTTTTTTTTATAACCATTCATCTTACTTTTTCAGTATGAGTTGCATGTACCATTGAAAGGAGGCGGAGAATTGTTTTGGCTTGTATAGAAGGCTTTTTGTAGCTACTCCTATTGCTATATCGTCTCACTCAACCTTGTTAAGTTGTATGGTCTTATCATGATAAAACGGAATAATTTAGGGATAGGTTTTAAAAAGGCAGACCTAAACAACGGTGGCTTGATACGCTGGATGGGGATTTGAAAGCCTCGAGGTTGCATCCAGATCAGGCATTCGATAGAGCCAAATGGTGAAGCCGATCACGACGAGCCGACCCCGCTTGTGAGAGGGACAAAGGCTGAAGAAAAAGAAGAGGTTTTAAAAAGGCAGTTTCTTTATTTTCTGTATTTCGTTTAAATAAAACTATTAAAAAAAGTTTCCAATTTTACTATAGATTTATTTTTGAAAAGTCCAAAAAGGTGTTTCGATGCAACCTGTGCTCTTTTTCAGTGCTGGAAACTTTTTCTTTTAATAGTTTTAACTTAGGGATGCATCTAGCTTTCTCATTACTGTATTAATTCTAAATATAGGTGGCTTTCAAAATGGCATCAGATATGTTCTAATTCATTTATAAGGATTAAAGTAGGTAGAGGACGCCTTTAAGACGACTCCTGTTTCCATGCACTAAATGGTTTTTCACGAATCATACGGAAACAATACTGCATTTTCAAGGATGTAAAGAAAGTTTTCCAAATTGTATGTTTCAAAATTGTACTATAGAAGACTTACCACTCTCCATTAATAACCGATCGAAGGAAGTTCTTAAATTACCTAATAATATGCCATTGGGTCTTCCCCATTAGCAGGTAAATCAATTGATAATGACGCTGATGCAGAAATTTGAATTAGGGATTTGAAGATGACTGGAGGAGAAATTTTTGCATGGCAAACAGGGGTTGCAGAATACCTTTGAGAAGGGTAACGTTTTCTTTTGTAATGAATGAATGAATATGCATTCTAATTTAATAAGGTTTTTGCTTGTGCAAGGATTAAATGAAGGGTTGCATAAAAATCCCGGTCTGCAGTTGCTTCCGTGGGAAAATGATGCAATGAAAACGTAAACCTATTCGATCACCTGAAGATTCTCATTCAAATTAAAATATTAGCAAGGGAATTTCAGAAGATTACGTTGTGATATCACATTACATTACTATACTATAACACATTACATTACTATACTATTAAAAAATAGTCATTCAAATCAGGTATAATCGGCAGTACGAATATTTTTGAAAGGTAAATACTCGTTTTCTTGAACGCTTCCTTGATTGAAATTAACGAAATTATATCAATTCTCTCCCCTAAAATGATAATACTATATATATACTATACCTCCCATCATATGGAACCCATCAAGTTTTAAATCTCTCGCATGGACGCCTCATAAAATCGATAAATATCTTTCACATATAATTCTTTTGCAGGAACTTTACAGACTGCACAAAGGGTATTGTTAACCGTTCTTCGACTTTAGCACTCTTTGACCACGAATCTGAGAATTTCGCACTTATCATGGTTACTACAAAAGGGTCAGAAAGGAATTTGAATTTCAATAATGTCGGTTGAGTACTTGATGGAAATTGTAGAGCGCTGTATGTGGTATTAAAGGGCATGGAAATCTGTATAACTTTATCACGCTATTAGTTGAGTGGATTGATCCACTCGAAAGATACATAAATTTTACTCTAACGGTGACAGTTTTACTTAAGAGTATCTGAAAAGGAGTGTCGAAAATGTAGAATATATTGTGAGCAATGTTGATTTGAATAAATTTCAAGTACAAGTAGTTAAGGGGTAGGTTCAACGGAGTTTTCCGCACCATCATGAGTCCATAATTACTGGAGTAGAGCAAGTGATCGCCAGACGTATTATTATTTTTTCCGCCCATCAAAACCTACTGGGTAACTATCATCAACAAATCATCTGTCTTATTAAAGTGTTGATCAAAAATGCCGTGACATTAACTGATTGACCTCGAAGAATCTTGACTTTTCACCTAAGGATACTGTCCACTTTCTGCTCAATAAACGTAAGGTGAAGAGCCCTTTAGTTCTGATGACACTATGAACTTTAAAGAAATGAACCCCTCAAGGCATGTCGAAATGTTACCTACAAATGTGTTTCTTGACTGCGATATGAATGCCATGAAACTTTGTCTTTACCCTTCCCTGTCTCTTGAATTTGGTAGCACCGTTAATTCAAAGTAGTACAAGAATGAATCTGATGCGTTCCGTGAGAGATCTATCGGGTAAAAGGTGAAAGGGTACAATGTAAGAATTGAATTCAGTCTTTACAACCCTCGTTTCAACTTCACATTCTCTGTTGAGCATTACGTGATAGACTTCTCAACAACAATTCGATCGTGAAATATGCATCCTTGCATAAACAGTTAAGATTGCATACGAGTAGATGCACTCCTATCAAAATCACACATGTCAAATGTATAATTTCTACTTCGGATCCTTTAGACTGAGATAAGGTTACCCCCTATCACCATCATCTTGTCACAGTGATTATGCAAACGCATTTGTAAAGAACATTCCAAATTATGATCGCATACTGCAAGGAAATTTCACCGAATTCAATATCACAAGGTATCGTGAAATATAATAGCGGAAGGGTTAATTTTCGCTATTTTTTTGGACCCTGGGAGAAGAAATTAAAATTTGCATGGGTAATAATTTTCTTTGGGATCGGGTGGATTGGAAGCGAAGGGTTTTTTTACGAAAGAATTATTGCAATTGTCCCGATCGACAGTGTATTGACAGTGAATTATTTAGGTCACACATGTCGCCGATTTCCGTGATTCACGTTTCGGTCCCTATCATTTGTTGCTATTGTTATGCAAAAACTGCAGCCTAAATACAGCACGTAAAGGAATTTAGGGTTGAAATGGCTGGGTAAAATTCAATACGTTGAAACGCAGATGGATGAAATAAATTAGAATGATACTTTGTACAATGAAGTTGAGGTGCCGAATTTTGGTACATTGCAACAACATATATCATGTCAGTGATTATACACTTATTTCCGTTCAAATTCTGCAGTGATAAGAATTTTGATGAATTCAATAAATCTGATGCAGAAAGCATTCTGACAGCGAGACGTGGGTCCAAAAAGCTAGATGATTGTGAATATGAAGACGTGATCTTGCGAATGTCTAGCTGTAGTGCTTTAATGGGGTCGTGATGTATTAGGAAGAGGAGTTAGATTGATGAGTGTTATCTACATATACGAGATTGACTACTTTATCTTTTCTTTATGGGGGTTAACACTTTTAAATTTTTTTATGACTTGTCAGGAATATTGTGAGAAAATTTGAAATGAATCGGAGCAAAACTTAGAGAGATACAGTGGTTTAACCAAACACGCCTTATACGTGACTCAGTGCACACTCGTGGTACGAGAGGCAAAAGGCTGGAGCGGCTAAAGCGTTGGATTCGTTCAAGACAACTATAGTGCTTTTCCTAAGGACGTTTTGGTTGCCATCAGGCCTATTAACGAGAATCTGAGCAAAGATACCCTCCTGGAGCGATGTTTCAGAGGTTTTCCACAGATTAACAATGAAAGTTCGAATCAATTTATTTAGAAAATCTCACCAAATCACTTGAGTGAAACCTCTGTCACCGTTGAGATCGCACCATATATGGCAGCCTGTGTCTTCAATGAAGGTTCTTTGCTTTACCAATCTTTGTGTAAGGTATGAAAATCAGAAGTGGACCAAGCGCCCGTGAATGGACGCGATAAGCCAAACCGGGCCGAGAGGTGAAAAGCAGACAAAAGAAGGCAGGGTTTGTTGTAGACAGGAGCAAAAAGGTGCTTTAGACATTATGGATGATAGCAACATCATTGGTGGGCCTAGCACCGATGATTGAGCCGATGCATCTCGCTTAGGAATATTCTATTCCAATTTTCTAATGTTCAAAAATTCAGAGTGTTTTTCCCACAACTCAGGTGTTTAAATTCGGTGCCCCTCATAACAACAAAATTACAACACCGATCCTTTTGAAATTTTGAACACTCTTTCTGCATATAATTTACGAGGTAACACTGGAGATTTTTTTCAAAATTTTTTATTTTGCAATAATAAATTAACCGGCTTTTTCCGCGAAAAGCGTGTTTTTCCCTTCAAAGTGTTTCCAAAAAATGAAAAAATAAAATTTCCAAAAACCCTCCCAACGTTACCTGGAAAAACGATAATTTAATGAAGGAACTTTGATTTATTGATTTCAGGTGAACCGCTACCGCATTATTAGGGGCACGGCAATTCGACTTTTTAGGAGACGCTTCCGAATAATTGCTGCCATTCCTTTATTTTTTAATATTTTTTCATGAAAATTTTACACAATCTTCTTCGAATGTCATACCTTAACCTTGTGTTGTCAAAAAACGGTAGGAATTGTTGGAGAATCTCATCAATTTAATGTCAATTAATGCTGAAAAATGTGGCTTTAGAATGAGATGATTTAAAGTTGATTCAATTGTGAAAGGAGTGAAAGCAGTTTGGTTGAGACAAACAAGGCAAAGTGATTGGTGATCTCTCTTATGATTATGAGTGTCCAGAATACCTTCAGCTCTGCAAGGTAGGCAGATATGCTTCAGGCGTTAGAAAATAGGTAGTTTCAATCCTGAACCGACGCATCTTCATCTATGAAATTCGAAGGCGATAGAGAAGCAGCAGAGGCCAAATCAAGTGAAAGTAATATCGATTAATCGGTTTTGTGAGTGCAGTGATGAGAGAAGTTGAGGGAACAGACGAGTACAGAGAAGATTGTCTTCGGCGTTCTCAATCTGCATGACCTGGACGATAAGGGTATCGGCGTGTGTCTAGCATTTGGTTAAGAAATTATGGGCTTGCGGACGAGGACTGCGTTGATACGGGGAGTTTGACAGGAATCGTATAGGATTTGGTTGAATATATATCTGGAATGGTCTTCGTTCTTGTAGAACATGGAGCACCTGGAGGATCTTCCGTTCTCTCAGGCGGAACCTCCTTATTTGTGACGGTGAATAATCGGACCAGAAGATGAAACCAAAAGTTAGGAGAGGTCTAATAAACTGTTTGTAACAGAATAGCTTAATTTTTTGGGACGTTGTGGCACTGTATTTTACAATGGAATGCAAGGATTTGTCCGGAACGTCGAGATTCAAATTTCACTGGTGGTAGTGTATCGTGATTTAACGTCGGATAACAGTCGACTCAGCTGTGAATGAGTATCTGAGTCAAATTCGGATAATAATCTCGGGCAAGCACCATGCTATTGTAATCCTGTAGTGTACCTTTACGGTCTTGAATAAAGTGCTCTAACACAGGTCAAGGTCCTGATCCAATTGGATTATGGCGCCAACGATTATTATTATTATACAGAGATTCACAGGCACCATTTCCACGGTTCAGTGCCCTCGGAAAAGTTGGTCATATCTTACTGCTTCAAATGGACGAATCGCACAGATTGCTCTTAGCTTGAATTGTTTTTTCTAGGCAAGATGACGATAATATGAACGAATCTAAATCGACGATGGGTTGGTGTCAGAACGAGATTTTTATAGTGAATTCCAAGATTAAAAGATTAGAGTGCACTAAGAATATTTGCATAAGTTGCCAGAAGTCAATGCCCGTGGTGTACTTTTAATACTATTGAAATGTAAGTTGGAGCATTCTATTGAATGTTTCGTATTTTTATCATTTTGAGAGAACTAACATTTTTTCGCTTGCGTCTTAGTTTACATCATCAGCAATACAGCGTTCCATTGTTTTCTGTCCTGCTCTGTAACCTTGGGTTTAATTAATTAATTTTCTTTTTTCATCCATTTTTCCAGTAAGCATGACAATTAGTTTTGTTGTGGCTTTGATTTTCAATTTTGGGGATGAAATTGAGAGTTTGTGGCGGTGCTGGCAGAAATTCGAAGTGGAACGATCTGAATTTGCGTGGGTGTGAAATTCACTTATTTTTTTTTAGATTAGAGACTGACTGCTTAATATGAATCTGAATAAATGTCTATAGTAATTGCAGTAGCAATGTGGCCAGCATTATATTCGCTTGACTCTCCTGACTCTCTCTTCTTACTTTATTATAATTCCGGAAAATTGAGTAGGAAGACAACTGCAGTCAGTGAAAGCAGGATTTTCGTCAACAGCAACCAGACTGCACCCTCATTTTTCATTTCTATCAAATTAGAGGGAATTTTCCAATTAGCGGCATCGTGAAATCTCAGTTCATCTTCATCATGAACGGCACAACAACCAGTGTCCGGTCTAAGCCCGCCTTAGTAGGGAATTACAGACATCTCGGGTTTCCATCGTCAATTCGATATTCCTAAAAGCTACCTGGGGTCCTGTCCTACGTCATCACTCCATCTGAGACAGGGTTTGCCTCGTCTTCTTTTTCTACCATAGATATTGCCCTTATAACCTTTCCGAGCTAGAGATAGATTCAACCATATGGATTAGGTGCCGCGCCTACCGCAACTTGTTGAGCCAGATTTACCCACGGTCGTATCCTCATATAGGGGACCAAAAATTCTTCGGAGAATTTCTCTTTCGGCTGCGGCCAAGAGTTTGTAATTTTTTTTGCTAAGAACCCAGGTCGCCGAGGAATACATTGTAATTTTTGACCCTAGATAGGAGAAACGATCAATGGTCTCAAAATTGTAGTCACCTATCTTAATTGTTCTGATTTGACCAGTACGATTCATTATTGTTGATTCTTCGGTTTTTGGCGCTGACGTTGCCACCATATACTTTGTCTCAGTTAGTGTGGTAAATTTGGTGATTTGGGAATTTGTACAATTTTGCTATTTTCCAAAGAATCCTTTTTGGTTTTCTATAATATAATTTTGAAATTAAACGAAATTTTGAAAAATATGCATATGAAATGAAAATTGGTGGTGTTTCTATCAGTCTCCTGTTCACTCTTTTGTATAATTTTCAAGGATGCTGGGCTTCAGTTTCAGTATCACATCCATTCACATGTGCAAGTTATAAGCATACGATAGCAGGAGACCACAAAAACGAACATAAATAGCAACAACGAATCATGCTAGAACCCGGAGCGCGAAATTGGGGAGGCTGATGCTCGACCAAGTGGACGATCGTGTGTTTTGCAATCAATATTGGACGTCTCCCAGGTGTGGAAATCAATAAGCCTATTCATTTAGTATTAAGTAGTATAGAGTAAGAGTAGTATTTTTTCATCTAAAAGTATTTTCCGTCTTTCTTCAGCTCTTACCAGGAATCTTACGAAACGAGAATGCTAGGATGGGATGGGATGGGATCAAACGAGAATTTGACTCGTAGACTCCACGAACGTAGTAGAACACTCTTTATTTTTTATTTTTCACGATTCTACTGAAGTAGGTTTTGATTCTAAGCCCTATCCTGTTGCATGGGTCTTTAGCACGTTGTCAACTTACGATATTTTTCTCCTTCAAGTGATTGCTACACGGCATTTGCGACAAAATAAGAGGAGACCGATGAAGTTAAAAGAACGCTTCAATAGAACATTCTGTCCTGGAATTCCAATAGGGAACCCTAGAAATGTAGTTTCAACGAGATGTTTAGTACTTCTTCTCCTTAAAGTATTTTATTTTTTTTACGTATTTCGAATATTTAAATTTTAATTTAATAATGTAGGGCGATACAAAATGGATGGTAAACTTCAGTACAAAAATCAGTATTAATGTGTTCACCGCCGCGGTTGGAAACAGAAGAGACCGGCTTATTTCCATGCGGTCCTTACTGTCCCAACCAACGGCATTTTTCCACCGCTAATTCTCCACTCCCTTGGTGCGTTCTAAAATGAGTGAGTGGAGAGTTCCGCGCCATCTATCCGTCCGCATCCGCAACATTCGAAATAAATTTCGAATGCTGCAGATCCTGCCGCGCCACATCACTCCGCCCCCAGACGAAACCTAGGGGTGTTGTAGGTGGTAACTGAGTGGCTGCGGTTGCTGAAAGATTAAGTGACGATGTGCCCACAGCACTCAAGAACGGCCATGTTATCGGCAACCGATATTCTTCTGGCCACTGAACGCAAACCTTTAGTCAGACAAACTGATGGTTGACCATTTGGTACTGCCGGTGTTTTCTTAGTTTGAACACGCGCGGTAGCGTTATTCACCTCAATCTTGCGTCCCTCAACCACAGTGCCGTGAAGACGTTCGCGTGCTCGCTCCGCATCGCTACTATTAGCGAATGTTACAAAACCGAATCCCTTACTGCCCCTTTCATTGAAAATTATTTCTACGTCCAAAATAGTTCCGAATTGCCCGAACATTGCTCTCAAATCTGGGTCACGAAATCTAAATGGAATATTGGATACATGGAGTCGCTTTGGTTGACTCTTTTGATCTGCAGAGGCTAGTGCTGCAGCCGATACAAGTGCAAGTGAAGTTGCAGAAGCTGCGGCCGGTGTAGTTACAGCAGTTGTCACAATCCCACCACCAGCTGCTGACGCCGCTCCCCCAATTCCTGTTACTATCGCTGTAGGGACTGTTGTTTGTGACGCTACTGTGCTTGAGGACGCCATTGATGGGAGACCCAAAACTGGCAAACCTGCAGAGTTTGATGAGGGTCTACAAGTCGCGACTGTTCCAGTTGCTACTCCGGGACTGGCGACGATTTCACTGCTCGCGAATAAAATTGTATTTATTGTATCTGTTGTTGTTACGGTGTTGGTGCTGCTATTGCTCAATCCACTGCTGCTCATGGACAAAGCGCATCCAACTGAACTCGCTATCGAGGAATTTGGCGGCATTCCGTTGAGGGCTGTATTTGTGTTCACAATTCCACTACTGCCTCCACCTCCTCCAGTACTGGAAAGTGTCTGCTGCTGTTGTTGAGCCACCGTTGTTTCCGATTTCGTTTGCTGTAATAAATCAGGTGTTTGTTGTTCAATTCCATTTGCTAGATTACGATTGTTACTATAACAGTGATTCCTCAGGGGTAAAAGACCAGAAAGAAGTGCCAAATATTTTCATGCATGACAAGTTTAACTAAAATTTGCTTTCGAATGCTGCAGATCCTGCCGCGCCACAGGTCGGCGGGGAAGGTTCTTTTCCGGGGAAACTGCCCCACCTGGGAAAGTAGATATTTTTGAAGTTTTGTTTGTTGAGTTAGAAAGAAATTAGAACCGTAATTTCAACTCAGTCTACAATTGTACTATCCACTGAAGCCAGCTTCCTGTCTGCTTTGCTCTCTGCTTTACATTGACTACAGATAATCGCGTCGACCACTTTAATATTATTAACAATAAGGATTCTCCTATTAATCTATCACTGGCCACCACCACCAGCGCCCCTTTATCTTTTAAGTACGTAGGATCGTCCGAGCCTAAATGCTTGACACTTAGTGCTAGTATTAGGTATGATCCGGCATCTGTTGAGATTGTGTCCTATCGGAAATAATAACCGTTGGTGCGACAATCCAATGGGATCAGGGCCTTGAAGTATGTCAGAGCACTTCATTCAAGACCGTAAGGGTACACTACCGGATTACAGTACCCTGTAGGGGGCAATGTGGTCAGCATTGCGCTCGACCAAAATTATTACCCTGATTTGACTAAGGTACACATTCACTATGAAAAAGAATCTGCAATTGGTCATTGGATATGAATTCTAGCAAGACCGGCTTATCGTCGTCATATAGTTGAACTAGAAGCAAAATAACATACAAGGGAGGCACATATTATGATAAATCGAAAACTTTGGAAGTCATTATAATAATAATCATTGGCGCGACAATCCAATAGGATCGGGGCATTGATGTATGTTAGAGCACTTCATTCAAGACCCTAAGGGTACACTACCGGATTACAGTACCCTGTTGGAGGCAATATGGTCAGGATTGTGTTCGCCCGTGATTATTACCTTGATTCGACGTCAAGTCACGATACAAATTCGACTGCCACCAGTGAGATTTGAAATGCGACCTTCCGTACGACAAACTATTACTCTAACCACTGAAGTGATAACTTAAAGATCAATGTCCCGTTAGAAACCTTATTATGTGTCCTAGGACCCTCAGGTTTCTTCATAAAGATTTTAGCCTGCTGACAGGAGCCAATCTATTAGCCTCTTTATGGTCAAAGATGTACGAATTCCCAGGCACCAATATCAGGATCGCCTTGTTTAGTCGACCGATTTTCAGCACCACCTGCAGGCCATCAAAAATGGAATAATAAGATGTCCTGTTCAGTAACGGGGCCGGCTCGTTTTGATCAAATGCGCCATTTCTCTCAGTCATAGACTAGGCTCGCGAAATATTAATTATGTTATAAATAAATCAGTGCAACAGCCAACTCTTGTCGGTGAGCAAAATGTTTTGTTGAAGTATCTAATAGATACCTCCAATAATAAAAATACGAACAGCCGTTTTTGCATAGGTAACTTAAAAAATTTATTTTGAATATACTTCAATTTCTTTTACACTCCTATCGCTTGTACCAAGGTCCTGGAAATTCCAAGAAAATCAGGGAATATCGCTGAGAATTATGAAGATTATTGTAGTGAAAGCTCTTGTATTTCTTGTAAAGTGCCGAATATTTGAAAGGTAATGAAAGGGTTTCATTATTTATTTTATTTCCGAGTTATCACAATCTCGGCAGATGCCGGATTTTACCTAATACTAGCACTAAGTGCCAAGCATTTAGGCTCGGACGATCCTACCTACTTAAAAACTAAAGGGGCACTGGTGGTGGTGGCCGGTGGTAGGTCAGTGGGAGAATCCGTCCAGTACTCCCCGCAACATCGAGCACGTATGCAGAATGGTGTACTTCTGCATGGTTTGAACCAGACTGTGCGAAAGTCCCAGGACATCAAGGGAAGCCGTCAGGGATTTAGGTACAATACCTGTAGCTGACAATATTATGGGAACTACAACCACCCGCTCGAGACGCCAAATTTCTTTGATTTCCCGAGCCAATGGCTCATAGTTCACCTTCTTCTCCACGTATTTCCGTTCAATGTTGCTATTATGGGGGATAGCAACATCAATAATATACGCGGAGCGACCCGTCTTGTCAACTAGCAGTACGTCAGGCTTGTTGTGTGCGGTATGGCGATCAGTCAGAACTTGCCGGTCCCAATACATGCTGTAAGCAGAACTATCAAGTACTGCTTGCGGCTCATATCGGTAAACCGGACATGTTCCCGTGATCAGCCCATGCTTATATGCAAGGTTTTGATGGATAACCTTACATACAGCATTATGCCTGGTTATGTATTGCACCGGTGCCATAACAGTACAGCCAGAAATGAGATGGTCCAACGTCTCTAACGCCGAACCACACATTCTGCACTGGTCGTTCTCCACCCGTTCTTTCATGATGAGCTTTTTATAAGCTCGGGTGGCGACCACGCCATCCTGAATGGCACACATGAACCCCTCCGTCTCAGCAAAGAGCTCCCCAGCACACAGCCATCTGTTCGACAGATGCAAATCGACAAATGGCTGCCAAAGACAATTCACGTGTTTACCGTGCATTGCCTTCGACTTCCATTCCTCGATCCGCTCTTGGTCCGACTTCACCCCACTCAGAGGATTGAAAGATCGATCCTTCAAGTTAAGTGGAGTCAGTCCACAGTCTGCCTTACAGACAGCCGCATGCAAGGGACTCGCCTGCTCTTTGCTGTAAAAATAAGCACGCAGCGAGTCGACTTGGCGATGATGTTGTGCCGCCACGTCAACCACGCCCCTACCTCCGATGTCACGAGGCAGGTTCATCCGCTCCACGGCAGACTTTGGGTGATGCATTCGGAATTTGGACATAGTTGTCCGTATCCGCCGCTGGACGTTTTCCAGGTCGGTCTTCGTCCACGGCAATATTCCGAATGCATAAGCCAGTGAAGGGATAGCGAATACATTCAACGCGCTTATTTTATTCTTCCCCGAGAGATGCGATTTCAGCACCAGCTTTACACGTCGCAGGAATTCGGACAGCAGAGCTTCCTTCAGATCACCAACTCGAGCATGGGTTCCTTGCAGAATTCCTAGGTACTTGTAGAAGTCTGTCTCGGTCATAGCTTCGATGTGGAGGTCACCAATGCTATGTCCGGCATGCGGCTCGTGATGACCTTTGCGAATGGCTTGGATTCGACATTTGTCTAATCCAAACTCCATCCGAATATCACGGCTGAACATGTCTATTATTCTCAACAGACTTCTAAGATGGTTGTCAGTACCAGCATACACCTTGATGTCATCTAGGTACATCAAGTGTGTCAGTTCGCACTTAGCACGTAGGCCATATTTTATTGCAAAACCATGCCCTCTAGCATCATTCAGTAGCCATGAAAGGGGGTTCAGTGCCATACAAAACCAAAGAGGACTCAATGAATCCCCCTGGAAGATGCCCCTCCGTATACGGATGGGCTCTGAGGTATTAGCACCCTCAGATGTACGGACTGATAAGGTGGTATGCCACCCTTCCATGACTGTCGCCAAAAACTTTATTAGTTTCGGATCAATGCGATACAGATGTAGGATGTCGATTAGCCAGGTATGCGGAACGCTATCAAAAGCCTTGGCATAATCGATATAGCAACTGAAGAGGTTTCTTTGGCCTCTAGTTGCTTGTCCTACAACTACCGAGTCGATAATGAGTTGCTCTTTGCAACCCCTTGACCCAACTCGGCAGCCCTTCTGCTCCTCGGACAGAATGTTGTTGGTGTCGAGGTGCGCATTGATCCTTCCACTAATAATGGACGTGATGAATTTGTAGAGGGTTGGTAAGCAAGTGATCGGTCTTGTGTCTGCGGGGTCCTGCACCGTGTCCTTCTTAGGGATAAGGTAGGTAATCCCCGCAGTGAGGAAAGGTGGAAATTCCTCCGGCCGACTCATGACCTCATTTATACTGCGTGCCAACCAACTGTGTACGCTGGTAAATTTCTTATACCAGAAATTCTGCACCCGATCCAGACCTGGGCCCCTCCAGTTCTTCGAGCTGTTTATGGCTCCTCGAACTTCCTCTTCGGTAACATCCGCGAAATTCATGCCAGGTGTATTGACATGGCGGGTGCCTTCGGCGGTGATTCACTCAGCATGCTCAGCATGCTGGGCAGGTAACCCCCAAAGTCCACCCCAATACTCTTTCGCTTCCGTCACCGAGAACTGTATTGTCTGGGTGCTCTGTTGGGATTCGTTGAGAGATCTGAAAAAGCTCCGCTGGTTCCTCGCGTATGTTGCATTCTGGACACGTCTGGAATAACTTTCGCCATACCGCCGTAACCGACTGCATATGACAGAAAGTTTCTGTTTTAGTGTGTCCAGAATTTCAACTACGGGTGTCTCACAGGGGATGGCATAGTTCCGGTAAACCCTCTGCACTTTGTTTCTCACCCGTCGGCTGGCACTGCCAGTGCTGATCTGAATCAGTCTAGCAATGTCCTGCCTTAGTGAGTCCCGCCGACGTTCCAGACGAATTTTCCATGGTGGATCTCTTTTCTCACTCAAACCAATAACACGAAAGCGAATCTTCTGACCGTGCAATCTGATAGCCGCAACTGCACCACAATACACAAGTGATTGTAGTTGCAGCAGCGACATATCAGCACACAGTCGAGATGCAATCTCATCATTGATTTGAGATAGAATTCCCGGAGTTGCTGGAGATGCATAGAGCCTGGGAATGCCTGGTCTATGCAAAGGATCCATATCCGAGAATTCTATACACGCTCTTTGGAATTCGTCCCGAACCTCAGCGGAAACCTCAGCTGGACGGTGGAGAAGAGTGCTTCGGCGAGTACTGAACCTGTTGCCAGCAGTGCGGCGTGGTGTTGTTGATGCCGCCGCCTCTGCCCCCATCGACTCTCGGTCACCAGTTTCCCCGATGACTTCAAGTCGAACACGTTCCCTGATGGTGGCCGGGATTGTGTCGCTGCGAGTAATAAAGCGGTACTGGTCTGCGACTCGCTGCACAGTCACGTGCGCGAATTGCGGGAAACGCTCGACGAATCTCTGGTGCAACAAGGGGCGGTAAGATGTTGTACCCGCCCCCGCCGTTATTTCGTAGTAGGAGCGGATGATGAAGAGGTTCATTTCTTCAGTCCATTTCATCCGCTTCCTACGCGAACCTGCTGAAGTGGTCGCCACAGGTTGTGGCGAAACAGCTGCAGCAGGCGGAGCTGTGCTCCTGGTCGTCGTGGCGCCTAGACGTCGAACCGCCCCACGACTAGCGGTTTCGACGCCGTGCTGTCCATTACGAGAGCCCGACCCAGTCACCAAGTCAGACGACTCCCGCCGGTTATCCGTACCGGACCTTAAATTTCTCCTTCTTCTCATTTTTGGTGGTGCATTTTATCCCTAGCTGCCAGGTGTGTAGATAGCTTCCTTAGTGAGTAATCTGCAAGTCTGCAAAGTTCCTGCACTTTCCTCGCCTACCCCCTGAGACGCTGCGGTGGCGTACAGCCATTCAGACTGAAGCTATCCATCCCTCCTCCTTTCACAACCGGGCTTGGGACCGGCTTCGGCGGAGTTGTTATTGTTGTGATATTAGATGGAAGTATTGGAAACTTCAGAGGGTCAGATCAGAACAATCGTATGGAGTGTGGATAAAAACTTTGAAGACGTAGAACAAGTGGATGATCTCGATCTAAAATTACGCTTTTCTTTCAATACATACGAGTATAGTCGAAAATAATCTACCATTTTGTTTGCCCCTTAGTATCTTTTTAACCAAGAGAGTAATATCAAAAGGTCCTAGTAAGAGTCTACGAAACGCTAGTTTCTTTTCTGTAAGAATGAAAAGTTTTTCTTGGACAACCAATGTCAGTATGAGCAGTAACGTAGGTAGCAACAAAATAGGGGTTGAAAACTTGAAAGGACAAAGAAAATGAATTATAAATGTATATCGAGTGTCGTCAATTAAATGACAGAATCAAAGAATGGGAATATGGTTACCAATAGATTTCCAGATTTCGATAAGGATGGCAAATGACTTGGTAAATGGTTATCTAGAAAAACACAATTGCTCAATCTTATGCAAAAGCTTTATATTCTTTAAAAAGGACATAATTACTAATAGTACCTTAATTTTATAAGTAGCTAACGTTATACAACCGTTAAAAAAGTTCTACTTGCATTTGAATGATGATCAAATATCACGAATTTATAACTAATGTAATGTTTAAATGCCTACAAAGGATCAGATCCTTTACTACTAGTTAATATCCTCCGAGATAACGTTTAAGTTCATTAAAGAATGCTTCCTTGTAACTTCTCTTCGTCTTTATAGTCCCCAATCATTGCTTCCGAACAATGATTTAATATCCTTGCACGAGGAGTTCTCGCGCTTTTCACTTTTTCAACGTTGATGACGTCGAACTGTGGCAAGTGCCACGACGTCGGAAAGAAAAACGCTCGCTTTTCGAACAAATGATATTCTCTGATTTCCCTACTTTTATCTTTTCTTAATTTCACTCCGCGCTGAACTTGTTGTAGCCTCACTTTTCCTTCGCGCCAACAAGCTACTTCTCCGTGTTGACTTTCGTTCTCTTCTTTACGAGATTCAACGTACAACGAACCGGCATTGAGATAAACTCGCACTTCTATATAGCGTGAAAAGAAAATTTAAATTCTTCGGGTAATAAATTTTCCGCGAACAGCAGCGAAAAAAAAAATAAGGAAAAAAAAAATCGGGAAAAATTGGATGGTATTGCTTGCCAGGCGGATCCTTGAGCGTGGAGCGCACGTGGAGAAGAGGTTATTATCATACAGTTGTTGGGAAGTACTTGCCGGCATTATTACTCCTACTACTGGTGTGGAGTTCCGATCCAGTTTTTTTTTTGCTTGGCACTCTTGTATGTCAAGGTCGCTCCTGTTGTTGTCAATGTTAATTACTATCGATTTTTTTATAGTAAAATATACCACCCCATCTAGCCTGTTCATTTACATTCATTTACGAAGCGAGCACAGAAGGGAGGGAAAGAAAGAAAAATTCAAGTGCGAAAACGTCTTGGGAATGTCTGGCACTTCGAGACTGAGTTTAAAAAGGACTTGTGAATTAATGTTATGCAAATTATAATCAATCTTTGACACAGTTTTGCCCTGCACCTGTTGAAGTAATTTTCATTGTTGTTTCTTTCCTGGAGGAGGAAACTTAATTGTTTGGTTTCTCGCTTTTTTTAAACCGCGGAAATGTTTTGAAAGAGTGTTGATTTAGGCGATTGAATTTTATTTGGATAGAGTTTAACTGTGGATCCTTGTAAACTTCTAATTCAGTTGGTATACATATGAAATCCACTGTTCGATCGAGCCCACTCCGTTTGTGTGTTAATATGAAGTAAAACATCCAAATGCTTTTAAATCTAGATTTTTCATATCTATGATAATAAAATGACTTTTCCAAGCTAAATATTTGTGAAATTATTCAAAACAGTTGAAAATATTCTCGCCATTTCCAAATCACATTCCATGGATATAATACGCCCTTCTAATTTCCTGCGTGACCATCTTATTTACTTATGTGTACTTCACCCTCGCAAGCAGTCCTGCATTTGGTTGGCCGACTTTGTTCCATAAATCCACCCTCTGTTCCGTTTTTTTGAACAAGGGCTACATACATAAGTCGATTGACCAACATACAAATGTGATTAGTCGGCCATTTTGTCGCTCAAGTCTGGGTAGGGACAGTTGTTGCTTCGTGAATGCTTATATTCGGTGGCATGACAATGAGTTTTGGTTTGTTTCATTTCATTATAGAAATGATAGTGTAACACATTGTTCAATAAGTCCCGGGACTAACTATGAAAACAACATTTTATCGGCAAAATTCTTTATTATTCATCAACAAAATCTCCTTCAAAGGTAATGCAATCATTCCAAACCTTCTCTAACTTTTCAATGCCATGTTTGTAGAACGATTTGTCTTTTGACTCAAAATGAGCCTAAGTAGCAGCGATCACCTCCTCATTTGAGCCAAATCTTTTTCCCTGGAGCATGTTTTTGAGATCCGCAAAGAGCCGGTAGTCACTGGGGGCCAGATCCGGCGAGTACGGAGGATGAGGAAACAGTTGGAAGCCTAATTCGTTGAATTTGGTCATCGTTTTGATTGACTTGTGGCACGGTGTGTTGTCTTGCTGAAAGATGACTTTCTTCTTCTTCATGTGTAGGCGTTTTTTTCGCTATTTCGGCCTTCAAACGATCCAATAACACTATGTAGTAGTCGCTATTGATGGCTTTTCCTTTTTCGAGGTAGTCAATGAAAATTATAATATTCGCATCCCGGAATACGGACGCCATCACTTTGGTGGCCGACTGTTGTGTTTTTGCACGCTTCGGGCGGCTTTCACCGGTCATACGCCATTCAGCTGACTGCCGACTTGACTCCGGAGTGAAATGGTGAATCCATGTTACGTCCACTGTCACATATCGACGCAAAAAATCCGGTTTATTGCGAGTAAACAGTGCCAAACACCTCTCCGAATCATTGATACGTTGTTGCTTTTGTTCCATTGTGAGCAAACGCGGCACCCATTTGGAAAAAACCTTTTTCATAGCCAATTTTTGGTGCAAAATAGCAAATGCAGTATCAGTTGATATGTTCACCATCTTATCTATCGCATGCACTTTCATTTTGCGGTCACCCATCACGTTTTTCAATACTTGCTTGGTGTTTTCGGGAGTTACTGCCTCATTTGGCTGACCCGAACGTTCCGCATCATTTGTATCAGCACGACCGCGTTTCAAGTCAGCATACCACCGACAAATGGTTGTTTTCGACGGAGTAGAGTCCGGATAACATTTTTCAAGCCATTGCTGAGCTTGAACAGTGTTTTTTCCCATTAGAAAACAATGTTTTATCAACACACGAAACTCGTTTTGGTCCATTTTTTTCACGATTGCAAAGGTAGCGTCACTTTGACCACTATAGCTTTCTTGGTTATGTTTCGAATTACATGAAATTTTGACACATCTTATCTGAAGGTTGGTACTTCCGAACCTTGGTATATAAATGGCATTATTAGCACCATTTCTACGCTAGTCCCGGGACGTATTGAACGATGTGTTATTACTTAATGAGGATATTTTTAATCATGAGAGTAATGAGCTATCGCCAATAACTGTTTGTAAGCGAAATTAGAGATATCTATTCTTGCGCAGAACCCCGAGCGTATTGCTTTTTTTTTAAATTTTAAATTGATTAAGTTTCTGCTTCACAAGCGCCAGCATTACAAATAATAATCCATCCAGATATTAATGACAAATTTCGTTTTTGCGATTAATCCAACCATTAAGCCTTCTTTAGACTACAGCAGAGTCATTTCCCTGCAGCATCCTTGACACATGAGATTGCGCCTTTTATACATACGCGTGTGTCCTTTATCTGACTGAAAGTTATTTAAATATTTCGTCGGTTTCTGATTGTCATTTAAAAGACTCATAGCGGTTAGCTACTCACACCCACCTATCATGGACGTGATTCCTCCACTGGATCAAGTGTGTATTCTAGACAAGATGGCACTTAAACGTTCGCATATATTATATGGCAGGGCGTTTGGAAATTTATGCGTGTATTTATTTACATTTTGCCTCCTTAATGGTTAAACTTTTTTCAGTATCGCTTACCTCACGAAACTGGCAACATGCAGGTTATATTATGCTTTCGTTTATCTTTCATTTTGTGGGATGTGCGACTATAGGAACGGGACTGAGATTTGGAAAAATCTCGTCCTTAACAACACATGGAATGTATGCTGGCATATGTACATAATTACATACATACATGAACGCATAAATGAGATAAGTTTTTCGCATCAGTACACACTTATTAGATATGTGTGTACAAGTAAATCCTTCGCCATGTATGCTATGCTAAATTGCCAAAGCAGTCACAGTGAGTATCTTAAAGATACCTACTGCTGAAGGATCATAAGCCTTCCTGAATATATTCTACTTTCCTTGACGGGAAATTGAACATGTGATTACAATTTAAATATTAAAATTCCTGTAACCACGGTATTCATCTTTTTTCTGAAACAACCTGCATCGTATACTCTGTAGGTATGCTGGTATGCTTCGCTTTACTTCAGCATCGATATGGTGTACGCTGTTTGAGGGGATTCCATGGAGAAAGGAGAAAAGGAAAGCAGGAAAAAACTGATTTAATGGATTCTGAATACTATAGTGGGCTGTGAGTTATTTCTCGGTGAATTGTAAGGCAGACATTGTTTCATGTTAGTAGCTGGGAATTCATCGAGGAATCCCTAGGATGAGTTCGACTTTTTTGGTTATGGTATTCGAATTGACGCTTTAAGGTGTAATCCATGTAAAATAAATCGAGGAAATCGTATATATATATATGCTTATTTTTGGTCAAATAATGATTTGGCTGTGGAGATAAAACCTTATTTACAACAAAACAAACCCTTAGTAAAGTCGGTTCACTGTCGGTCTTCCTGTTTATCTATTCGTCCGCTTTTCTGTATGGGTATCAGCCGATTCATTTGCCTGTATGGCAATGTCCATCCATCCATCTTGTACCCAAATGCTCCTACATTAGAAATCCACAAAACCTTTCATATCTCTAGCTCCGAGCTTCCGGTCTTCTACTTGTTAAGGTTTTGTGTGAAACAAAACCTTATTAGAATCGAAACGGTGTCTGTCTGTCCGTCTGTCCGTCTGTCTGTCTGTCTGTCTGTCTTTTTTTTTTTTATGGATGGAGGTTGAAATCTTAGAAAGACACTGCCGCGCCAGGTTGCAGCAGCGTGTGGGATTCTCACCCACTAAAACCACCCCCACTTTCTCCTTTTTCCTTCCCCGCGGGACCGCTGGACTGCGCTTTACGCGACCACGCCTTCCGTTCTTCGCGTCCTCCTTGCGCGCTCCGCTCTTGCCAGTTCCTCTTGTATTCGTTTGATGGCGGTGTTCACCGCACACCAGTTTCCCTCCGATTTCAACATTTCCCCGACGATGTTCTGCGGGCTTAGAGTGGTTTTCAGGGAGTCTTCCAGACTCCTCCTTTCT
The DNA here is from genome assembly GCF_905115235.1 of Hermetia illucens. Lineage (NCBI taxonomy): Eukaryota > Metazoa > Arthropoda > Insecta > Diptera > Stratiomyidae > Hermetia > Hermetia illucens. Next base: position 605,077 of record NC_051852.1, read on the forward strand.
GAGAGAAATCGTGGACAGTGGAACATAACATGCTCCGGGTCTTCAGGTGTGCAACCACATTCAGGACACAAGGGAGAATCATCCAGCCTGAATTGGTGCAGGTACTTCCTGTAACCGCCATGTCCTGATAGAAATTGCGTCAGATGGTAGTTAATCTCACCGTGTCGTCGCTGGATCCATTCTTCAATACGGGGAATCAAAGTGTGGGTCCAGCGACCCCTCTGCGAGTCATCCCACCGTTTCTGCCACTTCTCCAGCGACTCTCGCCTTGCCGCCTTTCGGCATTCTGCATCCTTTTCAAGAGGATTCATTTTCCTTGTCTCGTACAGGCAGCGTGTCTCACTTGCCAGAATGTCTATCGGGATCATTTCCGCAATAACACACGCTGCCTCGCCTGATATTGTTCTGAAGGCGCTGCACACCCTTAGCGCCACTAAGCGGTAAGTCATATTCACTCTCCTACGATTACTCTCACACGCTAATGCTTCCTCCCAGACTGGTGCCGCGTATAATAGTGTGGAGCGAACCACTCCGGCCACAAGTAATCTGCGACTGTACCTTGGACCTCCAATGTTAGGCATCATCCGCGCTAATGATACGCTGGTATTTGCCGCTTTCTCACAGGCATAGTCCAGAGGTCCCTTGAAATTGATTTTAGCGTCAATCATCACCCCTAGGTATTTGATAACCGGCTTCGAAGTGATAACGTGACGTGAATATTAATCGTATTCCTCTTCCTACGATTGGTAATCAAGACCGCCTCCGTCTTTTGTTCCGCAAGGTCAAGTTGAACCATCTCCAGCCACGCTTTTATGGCGCTAATGGTTTCGTTAGCGTACATTTCAACGTCTTTAGGCTCTTTCGCGACGACAACCACATCTAGATCATCTGCGAAACCGATTATCGTGGCCTCCTTTGGCACGGGAAGGACAAGGACTCCATTGTACATGACGTTCCACAGGAGAGGACCTAACACTGAGCCCTGTGGTACTCCTGCGGTGACGGTGCACTGCTTGGATCCCTCATCCGTGCCGTACCACAGTGTCCTCTTCGAAAGGTAACTGTTGAGGAACTTAGTCAAGTAACTAGGGACACCCGTGTTAGCCAGTGAACTTTTTATCCACTCCCAGCTTGCGGAATTGAACGCATTTTTGATGTCCAATGTCACTACGGCACAGCATTTTTTAGACGACATCGCGTCTCGAGCCAGCTTCAAAACAACGTCTACGGCGTCGATCGTTGAGTGGGCTTGACGAAATCCAAATTGTCGCTCCGATAGTCCATCCTTGTATTCGATGATAGGGAGCAGTCTGTTGTAGATGACCCTTTCGAGCATCTTTCCTGCCATGTCGATAAGGCAAATCGGTCGGTATGATGATGGGTGTCCTGGGTGTTTATTCGGCTTCGGGAGCAAAACTAGTTTTTGCCTCTTCCACCGATCGGGGAAAATTCCTTCTATCATGCATGTCTCAAACACGCTGATAAACCAGTCGGGTCTGGTCTTAACAGCGAGTTTAAGGGCTCTATTGGGAACAGCATCCAGACCGGGTGCTTTGTTATCACCAATTCTACGGCAAATTTGCATAAGTTCCTCCTCAGTTACCGCAGGTATGGTGTAGACGTCCAGTGCTCGCTTGTGTTGTTTGCGCTCCCCTTTATCCGGGGGGAAGAGCGCCGTCACGATATCGAGCAGAAGATGCGGACAGGTCAATTGTGGTGTTCGCCCTCTCATCTTCTTCACAACTATCCTGTACGCTGTTCCCCAGGGGCTTTGGTCTGCCTCTGTGCAAAGCTCCTTGAAGCATTCTCGCTTGCTGGTCCGTATAGCCTGCTTAAGCCTACCTCGAAGGTTCACATATGCTAGCCGTTTCTCGTCGAAGTCTGGTCTTGCTCTAGATCGTTGGCAGATCCTTCTAGCACGAAAAAATGCATTCCGTAGCACTGCGATCTCTTCATTCCACCAATAGTTTGAGCGCCTTTTTGCGAGAACTCGTCGCCTCGGCATAGCAGCGTCGCATGCTCTTGTTATGCGTCCCATCATTTGCTCTACCTTTTCCGTAGCCGTTTCAGAAGCAACTTGCTCCTTCTATTTGGTTCACGGACCACTCTTTTCTTGACGATGTTTCTAATATGTTCAAAAACAGTTTGTTTTTTTTGGCTTGGTCGGTTTCGATTGCAAGGTAGAGGTGATCTCATCAGAAGCTGTCTCTACCTTTCGGAGCAGCATGACCGAAAGCGGCTTCCTTTTCCTTTGCTATTCTTATTTTTCTTCCATTTTATTTTTAATAAGACCATGCTTCAGTTTATTCTATTTATTTATTACCATCGCGTTTAACTTCATCAAAGAAATAAATCTACGACAGCGAGATATGCATTAAGCTGCACACAAACATCCATGACGAATGGGATTCGAACCCGGACCAACAAGATCGAAACGCGTTAAATTTGTAACAAATAATATTCATTATCGTTTTTTGATATGAGACATTAGACGACAGAGGTAAGACGAGGTTTCAACTTTGGTGTTCGTAATAAAAAATATGAAGAGAAACTTTAGTATACCATTTTATTGAGCGATAATAACTAAGCAGCTAATTAGTTGTGGTAAATCTCTTCATGAAGTAGTTATATACTCTTCATAAGTTGATATCGAACCTTGATCGTCGGGAAAATCTATCGATCGCGTCCTTCACTTTCGAAATCTGAGTAGTGATGCCCTATCTTCGCCAACAGAATCTGCCCAGGGCTTTTGTGGTTTTCCCACCGGACTTTGTCCCTCTGTTTTTTCTACATTCTGTTATACCTATGGATGTGTAAATATGTGTTCATGCACTTTTCTTTTCTGACTGTGCATGGGGTAGTGTTTGCTCATCTCTGGTGCGCAGACAAAAATGGCTATGGGAAGGATACCCAGAACATAAAACCACACTGGAAGACAAGAGGAGGAAACTTACGGTGCAGGGGCTCGGAACCCCAGTACCGACAGCTTTTGGGAGTGAGCAAGCGGGCTCCCGGTCGTCGATATCCCTCGACCGCAGTGCCTCGGTGGTGGACAACTTGGCCACCTTGGCATATAATGCTACAAGTGATTTGGATCTAGAGAAGGAGATGTTTAAGCGAAGTACAACCTAACCGAGAACACCAATAACAAGAGCAAACAAAGATGAACTGAAGGCAGATCGCTGGACAACAAAAACCATGATAACACCCCAACATATGTTAAAGATGCGCAAAAGCAGGAGGTACTCCATGACCAGGAAAGGAATCCATTCAAAAGAAGCGCGTCAACTATAAGATCTCCACCAATGTCGAAGACGGTAAAGGATAAGGTACAGTCAAGGTCTATAAACGCCAAAAGTGAAGGAGCGTATAAAAGGAGTAAGCCTGCCGGGGCTTATATGGAGCAGAGTCCCGATCCGGAGGAATTACCCTTCACCCAGCTTGGGGCCAAAATAGTTGAGCTGTCCGAGTTTATCAATAACAAGCACAACGTGCACCAAGCCATAAAGAATATGGTGAGGGCTATTAGAGTCTTCTATAATAGATCACAGATGGAGGAAAAGAATAATAAGGATACACCGAACCCCGCTGTGCCAACAGTATCACAAGCGACCCACGTGACGCCTAACCGTGCTAACATCGAATCCCGACGAAATAAACGAGTACGTGAAAAAGAGGGGGATCCTTCAAATAATCAGCAGGCGGAGAAAAAAAGTCGGACGGAACATTCTGAAAACCAACACCAACCGCTCAGAAGGAGGAAAGCGTATAGCGAATCTAGGAAACTCGACCAGCGTTGCAAAGCCCAAGACGAACGAAAACGATGGATGGACTAAAGTAACCAACAAAAAAGCGAAACGAAAAGCCAAACCTGTCCAGATGCGATTGTTATCTCCAGTAAGGGCAATCTGTCCTACGCGGAGATACTCAAAAAGGTCATAGCTGATCCCGACCTAAAAGATCTGAGCGGAAATGTAAACAGAATCCGAAGAACCCAAAAAGGGGATCTCATGTTCGAGCTGAAAAGATCCAGCGGCGGCAAAACTGATGACTTTCGCACTCAAGTGAAAAACTCACTTGGGGAGAATGCCGCAGTGCGTGCCCAAAAAGATGAGATCTACCTATAATGTAAGGATCTCGATGAAGTAACATCGAAAGCAGAAATTTGTATTGCTCTGAAGGAGCAATTCAAGTTGAAAGAACTTACAGAGGAGTCTGTTGTGGGCTTACGAAAAGCCTATGGTGGTACTCAACCGGCCACAATACGAGTACCAGCGGAGGCAGCGCAGATCTTGTTGGCTGCCGGAAGGGTTCGGATTGTATGGGTTTTTTACCGTTTAAGAGAACAAATTTCACTGAAGAGGTGCTTTAAATGCCTCATGTTTGGGCACTTCGCGAAGGCGTGCACCAGCAGCATTGATTGATCCGATCGATGCAGAAGGTGTGGGGAGAAAGGCCATATTGCCAGAGAGTGCAATAGGGACCCTAAATGGTTACTGCGCGAAGTAAAATGGGGACAGGCTAACCGGCATATTGCCGGAAGTAGTAAATATCCCGAATTTAGGAAGGCGCTCACTGAAATGAGAAAATGAGGTCTATTCAAATAAACCTGAATCATTGCAGGGTAGCTCAGGATTTACTTGAGCAGACCACATTGAACAGTAGGGGTGTCAGTCCATCTCATTGCTTTAACCTGACGTTTGCCTTAAACGCATTTGTCAAGCTATTATTGATTCTGACTTGCGTTGTTGATGGGAACTTTGTCATTCCTGTAAGGCTTATTAGCTTTGCAGGAATTTTCAAGTGAAGCATTACTTTTTATGGTACACTTCGGTGAATACCCTCGTATGCCTGCTTAAATTCAACAAATGTTTCAAGGACCAGAGGGAGATTATGCGGTGTTTCCAACGATTAATTAATTGAAGTAATAAAAACTTGTTGTTTCTTTTTCATTGGTGTGGGTATTTATTCTTGGAAATTTCGATATTTCGGGAACCACTTGTTCCCTTCATCAGTGCAAACAAGTTCTTCTTCTTGTTTGCACTGATGAAGGGAACAAGTGGTTCCCGAAATATCGGTATTTGCAAGAATAAATACCCACACTAACGAAAAAGAAACAACAAGTTTTTATTACTTCAAGTTTCAAGGACATCAATGTTGAGTTGCTAGCATTTTTCTAGCACTTGCTTGACCATAAATAGCTGGTCGATTGTCGATCTTCCAGACCGAAAACCTCCTAATTCTTGTCTATAGTATTTTCGTCAAGATTTGATAAGACGTACAAAGTAGTGAGAAGCTTCTGTAATTTACCCATCTCAACTGGCCACCTTTTTTGTGGATAGGGGATATTACACTTTTTGATCTGTTCTTGGTTAGAGATGAAAAGAACCAAATTAAGAATAGTTTTCATGGTCCATGATGAGCTCTTCGGGGATGTCATCTATACCTGACGCCTTGTTTCTTTTTTGTCATTTAATTTTTGACCCTATTTCTTGCAATGTTGATGGGACAATGTTCCCATTATCGTCGACCATAACTCTTGTAGGTCCTGGTGATTGTTCTTTGAAAGAAGACTCCATCTCTCACATATTTCACTTTCACCAACTATGACTGCCTTGTTTTTGCGTTTACAAAGGGTGGTTTTGGATTGATACATACGCCTTAGGCTCTTTACTACTTGGTAGGCTTATGGCAGGTGGGTAATGCTGTCTTTAATTTTCTTTGACTTCTCGTCAATTTCCTTCAATACTTCATGAATTTGTTTGTATTTTATTTTATATTTTGTGGGTTTCGGAACTGTTGAACAAGTTCATTGATTAGGCTGCGAGCTAAGTCGTACTTTGGAAGGTAGAAAGCACTGCTCGACCGTATTTCTTGACTTCACATAAGCATTTGACAAGGTCTAGCACGAAGGCCTCATCTACAAAATCAAGGAAACGCTACCTACGAATGCTTGCTCGAGTCCTTGCTACTAACAGGAGATTTGTTATTAAACGAAAACGCTCCACTTCACGAGAATCTAAACTCAAAGGGGAGATTCTATAAGGTAGTATCCACGGTCCTCAGCTTTACTTGATATATACTTCAGACTTGCTCACAAATGAGCGCCTATTTACTTCTACCTTCGCCGACGATACGATGATACTTTGTACACATTCCCAGTGTTGAATTTCGAGGCCTCCAGGATTACATGAAAGAGTTTGAACCATTGCTGCCTGCTATCAATGAAACAAAGTGGAGTCATATCACCTTGACATTGAAGAAGCGAACATGTTTTCTAGTAGAGCTTTAGAGCGTTTCCATTCCTTAGGCTAAGGAGACAAGTTACCTAGGAATATACCTATATGGAGGCCTAACTTGGAAAAAACATATTGCGACCAAAAAAACTCAGGACAACCGGAGATTAAAAAGAGATATATAAAGTGACATATAAAGCAGCGAGAAAGCCAATTTGAATTTGTTGTAGACAACTCTGGGGATCTGCTGATACATCCTACATCAAAGGACTAAGCTCCTTAGAAATCTTCCCTTCCTACCTGAATCAGTTCAGAATCTAATGGGCAGAGACTCTCCTGAAGCCAAGATGCTCTTTGATGATTTTCCAACAAGGATCTCTTCGCTAGATTCCACCATTCCACTAGATTTGTTTCGCATCGGACTTTTTAATTCAGTTTCATGGTGGTTCTGGTTTACGCCCATATGGTGGACAAAGCTCCTTGTGGGCTCAATGAGTGAAGTTGCGCTGTACAACTCGAAGGCCGTAGTCCTTAATTGCTCCAGAGGTATTAAGTAGGCCTCGCATTCACTCGTATGAATGCTGAGCCTCCACTCAGTATGAACCAGTACCGCTGCGCTAGTCATGACGGGGCTCTGATTGTGTACACGGCAGGTACTCGCGTTAGACTCCCATTTCACTGGAATTCTTGTAGACAAATCATTAGTGGGTTGATCAAAAAGTAATGATAAAAAATAAGCGTCTATGAAACAGGCATTACCTCAATAATATCTCAGAATTCCTGTCCTTGACGTTGATCATTAAGCGGAGGATTCGCGAATGATAGCCTTTACATATGCGACTTTCTGGGTAGATGCGATGTTGAGAACACCAGTTAGCAGCTTGCCTCGCCTTTTCTTCTTCAAGGCTTCGCGCCTTCGCCACATCTGCTCTATTGCCTATTATAGTGGCTCTCTCTTTTATGTAGTCTGTAGCCCCATGGATTTAAGTAAATGAAAGTCATAACATTCCCGGAATCCATGATTTCTGGACCAAAATGATGGATGTAAGTTCTATCTATGATCATGAAACAAGACAAAATTGGGATCAAATTACTCTGAAACATCTCAAGATCTGCTCTTAAAATATGTGTTAGGTGTTGCCTTCAGGTAAATATTGTATCTGATGGTCATCATCGTTCAATTTCTTTTGTTCTCTGCGTGGAACATGGATGGGTCATCTTGGCGGGGTCCATTTTCTGTCTGGGTTTTACCAGTCTAAACTTCTTCCACCAGCATGCAACTGTGGTACCTTTTTGAAAGATAAAACTTTCTTCTGGGAGGATATCATTATTAGAATGTTTTGGGTCTACTGTTAGGGAACTTAATCTATGATGGCGTTTTACGGCTCCCAGTAGCTAAGCTAGCCTTTGTCGTCGGGCTCACAGATAACGTTGGAATGATCATAACATCCAATCACCCCGAAGAAGTACAGATTTATGCGAACGAAGCTATATGGACGATGAAGTCTTGGCTTAAATATTTGGGGCTGGAGTTTATCGAACACAAAATGGTGTTAGTGCTCTTTATATGTTGCATGTTGTTAGCTCTCAGCTTCAGCTGAAATACTTGGAAGTAACATTTGACTCTAAGATGTGCTCCACCTAAAGCTTACGGGGCGGAAAGCGGCGACTATCACCAAGGCAAGGACGCTCTCAAATATAGGCGGCCCTAAACACAGTCGACAATTACTTTCATCGCGAGTCGTTAGCTCTGCCTTTTTATATGCGCCAATAGTGTGGGCGTCCGCGATAAAAATCGGAGAAAATCGTAGACAGCTTCAAGATGTATATCGGCTAAACGTTCTCCGAACATGTTGTACCTATCGGACAACACCTTCTGAGGCAGCACTCGTGATTGTGGGGATGATGGGGATATTCTAGTCGACGAGGCAAGCCATTTGTACGAGAATCAGGAAGCGAACCTAAACAAGGATAGTGAGTGATGAGGTCATTGGCTGCATGGCAAACAGCGTGGGACCAGACGGAGAATTGCCAGTGGACACACAGGCTTATCCCAAACATAAGTATGTGGACTATTCGGAACCACGATGAGACGAGTTATGATCAATTCCTAACCGGACACGGTGGGTACAGGAAGTACCTCTATAGGTTCGGTCTCAATGAATTGCCCGATTTTCCTATGTTTGAAGGTGCAGCCGAAAATGGAAAAGACGTTTTTTTGACTTGTCCAAGATTTAAAAGCTCAAAGAAACAGAGCTAAATATCCGTTTAACAGCGGAAAATCTGGTAAGGTGGAATGGTGCAATCAAATACCGTATGGGACGCAGTAGTTGCAATGGTGAAACGGATCCATCGTCACCTAAAAGAAGTAGAAGCGCAGCGGAGACATAGATGGGAAGCTACTGCAATTAACGCCGCGCAAAGCGGTAGCAACTCAACTAAGAACTGAACAGCTCTGCAAATCAATACTAGAATGGCGATCCGCGGGTGTGGTGAAAATGTGGGAAGTTTTAAGCGGTAAGAGTCCGGCATGCCAGATACGCGTCCATGATGGATTTCGAACAAGGTCCCGACGAAACTATAGTTCAAATGGATAGTGCGAACTTCACCTCATAAACTTTTGCTCAGAAAGTATCAACTAAATATTCAATTACCCCCTAAATTATAAAATTACAAATCAATAAAATATTTCCACTATTTTTTTCAACCCTGGAACAAATCCTTCCGTTAATTTCATTTTTATTTGTCAGTTGGGTCACCTCATGCAGCACTGAACCAGGGTGAAAAGTGAGCAAGGCTGGTTAAAGCGCTTGATAATTTGTTCATCAAATAAAACTCCATTAAAATTTGAATGTTGCCTGCGCCCTCTCCAGCGTTTTACCCTTGTTGTTGTTGTTAATAATGTTCATGATTATGGGGATCCTCGTAGTGACGACTTGGCATTGTTGAAAAGGAAGAACACCATTTACCGAAAAAAATCCTTAGACAAAAAAGAGCATCAAAATCAAAACACTTGGCGCGAAACATCCCATCAGTCCCATTCTCCGGATGAAACCGGTCTGTCTGTGGAGGATACTCCCGTAAAGTTGAAAACTCGAAGCTGCTATTGCATCATTTTTGAGAGTATCCTCGTCTGCGTTTATATTATTGTATTGTCTCCAGTCGGCGAACGCCTTCCATCTTCACTTTCTAGTCTCATTAAAAGCCAACAAGTGAAAAGAGTTCGCGGAAAATTCAACAGGATGAGTGGGCGGTAATGGTAGCCAGTAAGCACAAGGCCCAGTCGGAGTCAAAACAGAGAACAAAATCCTTGATGAAAATGAGAGGGAAAAATTAAAAGAAAAAACAGAAATCCTCTTCTGCTACACATAAACATCGACAGGATTTTTAGATTCTTTTCACGCGCCCCATAATAATTCATTACTTCAGTACAGTCGGTGAAGTTGGCGGGCTTTTCCAGAAACAAAACACATTTTCACGTTAGTCGAGAGTCGAAACAGTTTCCACAGAAGACTTGCAGGACAACATAGGCAAAGTAAAGTTTACCACCAAGCATTCAACAGCGTTCTCGTTTAGATCCACCGGTGAGACAAGGGCCTGCTGTTGGTAATTAAAAAAGTTGAGATGGCAGGGGCCAATGATGGGGCTCCATTGGGGTTGTTATTCTTAGTAAGAATTTTCCAGGAAGTGTCCTTCCAAGCTTGGAGCTCAACGAAAATTCAATCTAATGACGTTTGACGTTTAATAACTCAATACGCGCCAATCTATTTGTTCAGAAAGTTATTCAAGATATTTTATGTTAGATACTTCCAATGAATCTCTGTTATATCCTGAATGAGGTTTGTTAATCCTTACTCATTATCTACCGTTACTCGCAGGGATGGTAACATTGCTTCATCACTAAAGCCTTACACCTTTCCAGCTTTCCGCTACTATCGCGAGGGTATTACAGCAGACCATCATGAAAAAAATTTCCGCGGCAAGGATATATGTATATGCGATAGGACTAAGTAGCGGTGGTGGGTGAAACTCTGCTTAAAAAAGTGGAAAAAATGAAGAAAGCACTCTGTCGCGACATGGCCTAGGTCATGGACTTTGACACAAGATTGTTATGCTATTACCTAGTGGTGTACTTCCGGGATTTTAACAAACCGAGAAGCCTTCTAGCCATTTGACCCCGTCGCAGCGCAACATCCCGCTACCGTGTCCTTTGCTCCTTGAGTTTTTTTTGTTGGGTTCATTGTTGCTTCCACTACCACAGTCGTTTCGTTTTCGGTTTTCCTCTTGTTTACTCATCAGAGGCTCATCATCTCAGACTCATTACTGTTATTGTCCTTAATATCTTCGAGAAGGAAAAGACCAGTCACGAGACTTTGCTGTTTTTTTTTTTCTCATTTTGCTGGGATCATGGGAGGAATGGAATTGGGTGAGTATGGTTGAGTCCTGCTAGGACCGCGTGATTAGTGAGTGCGTTTGAATAATGAGCAGATGGAGATGAGATTTGTTTGTGTTGTTGGGGCTTTTTGTTTTCCTTTGATATTTCTTTGAACTTTGTGGAATTTTTTTTCATGAGGCAGGAGAAAATGAGGCTAAGAAATGATTCTAATGTGCAACGTCCTGTAAACATGACGTCTAGAACATAAACATACGAAAGTTAGCCGTTGGGTAGATGCCACACTTCAGTGCACTCGTGATTAAAGCTGGAGATGTTATTCTTTGGGTTCAATCTTTTCTCCTAATTAGCTTTTGCTTATCTCATAGCCAGTGGGTTGTCGTATTTTACGGGGTAAGAATGAGGGAAAAGTAATGTGGAGAATATTTAAAAGGAATTAGTACAATTGGTCACTCTTTAGTTATTTTTTGGCACTAATATCCTTTCAGAATCGTAATGTGCATTTAGTAAGAAGTTTTGGGAAAAAGGGTCCTTTTTAAGGTTTTGTGTGAAACAAAACCTTATTATTATAGAATCGATTCGATGTCTGTCTGTCCGTCTGTCTGTCTGTCTGTTTTTTTTTTTTTTTATGGATGGAGGTGGAAATCTTAGAAAGACACTGCCGCGCCAGGTTGCAGCAGCGTGTGGGATTCTCACCCACTAAAACCACCCCCACTTTCTCCTTTTTCCTTCCCCGCGGGATCGCCGCAAAGCATTACTTCGCGGGATGGACTGCGCTTTACGCTACCACGCCTTCCGTTCTTCGCGTCCTCCTTGCGCGCTCCGCTCTTCCCAGTTCCTCTTGTATTCGTTTGATTGCGGTGTTCACCGCACACCAGTTTCCCTCCGATTTCAACATTTCCCCGACGATGTTCTGTGGGCTTAGAGTGGTTTTCAGGGAGTCTTCCAGACTTCTCCTTTCTGAGAGAAATCGTGGACAGTGGAACATAACATGCTCCGGGTCCTCAGGTGTGCAACCACATTCAGGACACAAGGGAGAATCATCCAGCCTGAATTGGTGCAGGTACTTCCTGTAACCGCAATGTCCTGACAGGAATTGCGTCAGATGGTAGTTAATCTCACCGTGTCGTCGCTGGATCCACTCCTCAATACGGGGAATCAAAGTGTGGGTCCAGCGACCCCTCTACGAGTCATCTCACCGCTTCTGCCACTTCTCCAGCGACTCTCGCCTTGCCGCCTTTCGGTATTCTGCATCCTTTTCAAGAGGATTCATTTTCCTTGTCTCGTACAAGCAGCGTGTCTCACTTGCCAGAATGTCTATCGGGATTATTCCCGCAATAACACACGCTGCCTCGCCTGATATTGTTCTGAAGGCGCTGCACACCCTTAGCGCCACTAAGCGGTAAGTCATATTCACTCTCCTACGATTACTCTCACACGCTAATGCTTCCTCCCAAACTGGTGTCGCGTATAATAGTGTGGAGCGAACCACTCCGGCCACAAGTAATCTTCGACTGTACCTTGGACCTCCAATGTTAGGCATCATCCGCGCTAATGATACGCTGGTATTCGCCGCTTTCTCACAGGCATAGTCCAGATGTCCCTTGAAATTGATTTTAGCGTCAATCATCACCCCTAGGTATTTGATAACCGGCTTCAAAGTGATGACGTGACCACCAACGCGAATATTAATCGTATTCCTCTTCCTACGATTGGTAATCAAGACCGCCTCCGTCTTTTGTTCCGCAAGGTCAAGCTGAACCATCTCCAGCCACGCTTTTATGGCGCTAATGGTTTCGTTAGCGTACATTTCAACGTCTTTAGGTTCTTTCGCGACGACAACCACAGCTAGATCATCTGCGAAACCGACTATCGTGGCCTCCTTTGGCACGGGAAGGACAAGGACCCCATTGTACATGACGTTCCACAGGAGAGGACCTAACACTGAGCCCTGTGGTACTCCTGCGGTGACGGTGTACTGCTTGGATCCCTCATCCGTGTCGTACCACAGTGTCCTCTCCGAAAGGTAACTGTTGAGAAGCTTAGTCAAGTAACTAGGGACACCCGCTTTCGCCAGTGAACTTTTTATCCACTCCCTGCTTGCGGAATTGAACGCATTTTTGACGTCCAATGTCACTACGGCACAGCATTTTTTAGACGACATCGCGTCTCGAGTCAGCTTCAAAACAACGTCTACGGCGTCGATCGTTGAGTGGGCTTGACGAAATCCAAATTGTCGCTCCGATAGTCCATCCTTATATTCGATGATAGGGAGTAGTCTGTTGTAGATGACCCTTTCGAGCATCTTTCCTGCCGTGTCGATAAGGCAAATCGGTCGGTATGATGATGGGTGTCCTGGGTGTTTATTCGGCTTCGGGAGCAAAACTAGTTTTTGCCTCTTCCACCGGTCGGGGTAAACACCTTCTATCATGCATGTTTCAAACACGCTGATAAACCAGTCGGGTCTGGTCTTAACAGCGAGTTTAAGGGCTCTATTGGGAACAGCATCCAGACCGGGTGCTTTGTTATCACCAATTCTCCGGCAAATTTGCGTGAGTTCCTCCTCAGTTACCGCAGGGATGGTGTAGACGTCCAGTGTGTATGGTGGGGGAGAAGCTACAGCTTCTGAGCACTCAGGCCGCGTTGGCCCATTGTACTCGCAACGTCTAGTGCTCGCTTGTGTTGTTTGCGCTCCCCTTTATCCGGGGGGAAGAGCGCCGTCACGATATTGAGAAGAAGATGCGGGCAGGTCAATTGTGGTGTTCGCCCTCTCATCTTCTTCATAACTATCCTGTACGCTGCTCCCCAGGGGCTTTGGTCTGCCTCTGTGCAAAGCTCCTTCAAGCATTCTCGCTTGCTGGTCCGTATAGCCTGCTTAAGCCTACCTCGAAGGTTCACATATGCTAGCCGTTTCTCCTCGAAGTCTGATCTTGCGCTAGCTCGTTGGCAGATCCTTCTAGCACGAAAATATGCATCCCGTAACACCGCGATCTCTTCATTCCACCAATAGTTTGAGCGCCTTTTTGCGAGAACTCGTCGCCCCGGCATAGCAGCGTCGCATACTCTTGTTATGCGTCCCATCATTTGCTCTACCTTTTCCGTAACCGCACCACCGGGACTTTGGCCTCCCAATAGCATCTCTATGAATGCATCCTCCTCAAGCCCTTTCACGGACCAGCCCCGGTTTCCAGCCTCACGGGAACACGCATCGACGCATGGCCCATATTCGATCTGGAGGAAAATCGCCTGGTGGTCGCTGTGAGTATAATGCTCACTGACAAACTATTTCATTCTCCTCGCCAATGTGGTACTCACATATGTCAGATCGACTATTGAGCCCGACCCTGTCCCACGAAAAGTGGAAACGTTTCCCGTGTTGGCAAGCACCAAATCTAGCTCCGCGAAAGCCTCGAGCAGGATACGGCCCCTGGTGTTCCTAGTGCGACTGCCCCAATCCACGGCCCACGCGTTGAAATCACCAGCTATGATCTTGGGGTTTCGACTTCTTGCATCCGAGACTAGCATACCTAGCATTCCTTCGAATTCTGTTATCGTCGCGCTTGGTGGAGCATAGCAACTATATATATAGATACCAGCTATTTTTGCCCTGACGAATCCAACTTCTGGAAACTCCATCACTTCTTGAATGGCCTGATTTCCACACGCCCATATTGCCGCCTTGCCAGTTTCATCTGCAGTCCAGGTACCGCTCTTATTGTTGCGATAGGGCTCGCTGATTCTGGCAGCTTCGATTCCCTTCTCATAGATGGTCTGCGAGAGAAGGTCTTGCGCTGCCTCGCAGTGGTTGAGGTTGATTTGTATCAACCTCATTTTTTTACTGTATTCAAGGCTCGCCTAAACACTGGGCATCTGCTGCTGCCTGCAACGTGCCGACAGTCGACGCCCTTTTTTTCCTTGCAGAGCATGCATTCAGGCTCAGCCTTGCACTCCCTGAACATATGGCCTTCTCCCCCACATTTTCTGCAACATTTTGACCTGTCACAGTCACCGGTGCATTTCGCCGCTATGTGGCTGAATTCCAGGCATCTAAAGCAGCGCTTAAGGGATACTTGCTCCCTGAGTCGGCAAACGACCCAACCTATTTTTACTTTCCCAGCCGTCAGCAGTTTGAACGCTGCTTCAGTTGGTAAGCTTATGATTGCCGTTTGCGTGCCTCCGTATGCCTTCCTCAGTCCTCTGATTGCGGAATCTTGCAAGCCAAGGGGTCCGAACTGCTTTTCTAAGGCGTCACGGATATCCTCCTGGGTCGTGATTTCGTCAATGTCCTTACATTCTATGACAAGCTCCTGCTTTCTGGCCCGTACTTGAGCTTCTTCTCCTAAGGACTTCTCCACCTTGCCGAGGAAATTTTCCACTGTTTTGCCCGCAGACTTCTTCAGCTCCAGCATCAAGTCTCCTTTCTGGGAGCGTCTGATTCGGCTGACGTTTTCTCCAAGGTCCATCAGCTCAGGATTGGATTTGATCTTCCTAAGGATATCGGCGTAAGTCATATCCCCTTTTTTGGAGATGATGATTAATTCGGGCCGTAATCTTTTTTTCTGCGTCGTATTTTTCCTTCCGCCAACCTTGGTCCATGCTTCCTTGGTCCCTTTTTGAGGCTTTGCCTCCCTTGGGTCAATTGGAGCCGGCGCCGCAGTTTCCACGATGTTGGTAACTTTGTTTCCCTTGCCTTTTGCCGGTGAGAGGCCTTTTTGCCTTTTCGCGTCCTGTGAGGATCCGAAAGAATCGTTCGCGCACTCTCTACTCCTCTTTTCAAGTTTACCGCCCTTTGGATTTTGAGGGGGTGTCACTTGTGTTGCCTGGGTGACGCTTGATTTCTTCGAGGCGTTTCTTTCTTCTTTGGCACCATTGTATAGTACCCGAATGGTACGGACCATGTTTTTGATGGCCTGGTGCCTGTCTGTCTGTCTGTCACAGCCGATTTATTCGGAAACGGCTGAACCAATTGTCACGGTGGGAATATGTGATCTGCCGTTCCCTTTACATGCAGCAACTGCCACCATTTTGTGTTAAGTTTAAGGAGGGCTCCCCATACATGTGAAAGGAGGGTGCAAAATTTTTTTTCATAAAATGTGGCCATGTGCGATATCAAATGAAAGGTCTCAATTAGTACTTTTCGAAACTGGCTCAATATTTGATATTGGCTGAAACATAGGGGAGTGAGGGCTCAAAATATGACCCCCGAAAAGTGTAACAGGTCTCGTTCTCAGAACCTATCCAACCGAAAAATCTGAAAAAAATCACAGTGATGCATCTCTACGAAATCTAGGCCTCAAAATATATCCGGTTCTGATATCTGCACAAATAAAGTTAATAATATTTCCACATTTTAGAAATTTACCCGGCACCCCCCTTATGTTCATCCCAGAAGTACAAAATTTGGCATGGGTATAATGAAGAATATAATGCACAATTTGGTCAAGTTTGAGGAAAATCCAACTATTATTAACAAAGTTATAGGAGGTAAAACTTTACAATTTTTTGTGAATTTCGTGCACTCTACAACCTGCATGACGTCATCATTACATATCAATTCGTCAATACGACAACGAAATGAGTTCTTATGAATTTGGTCGCAGAGAATTATTTTGTTTTAGTTTTATCTAATCTGTCAATCAGATATGTGTGTATGTAGGTATATAATATATGCGTGCTAATGAACTTTGCGGGTAGAGCCTAATTCAGATAGATATAAGAAGTAAATCGGAAATATGGGTACGATCAATTTATATACGTGCCTATATGTGTACAGTATTCGAAAATAGGCAGTTTGTTTGTTTAGGGTGAGCGTAACATCTATGGCTGTAATATGTACGTATGTCTCGTAGTTTTGTAGCTGTATACGGGGAGAAAAATGTGCGTTGAAATTTCTTAGATAAGATGAACACAAAACCTTTATACCTGAAGCACGAGCTTCCGGTATTCCGACTTGTTTATTTCTGGTGCCCCGTAACATGCTATTTACAGGAGCTTATTAGATCATCGTCCTTTCTTATTTGTATCCTTTTAAGCAGTCCACCCATACTGTGCTGCCATCTATTACCCCCTAGATTTCATCGCATGCATGCAACTCACCTTCGTCTATCAGCTACCCATATGAACATGGCGCAGTTAATTTACACAAATGTGAAAGGATAGCGTCGTGCCAATCAGAAATTCCTAATTCAGAGCCAGCCAAACGCAAGATTCGGTTCATGGAAGGACATACGTCGAATTCGAGTAAGCGCACATACATATACCCTTCACTCACACTTCAGCTCTTATATCGACCAAATTGAATGGAAGGTTGGTTTCGAAACGGACATCCAGGAATCGGGTTTCTATGCTCGTCGTACTTGTTGTGAATTTCGTTCGTACGAGACACACTCGATGTGGGTGTTGAATTGAAGAAGTTGAGGGGATTGGTCGGATGTTGCTGACCCAACATTCACCCTATTTCACATATTCAATGCGCATAGCGTGTTTTGCGATTGCAGATATGTGGAGGGACGAAGGATATTCCATGGACTCCTTTACAGTAGGGATATATGGAGGTATATGCACGTGAATATGTGCGAGCAAGTACGAGGATAAAGTCATGGCAAATGGCTCTGAATATTGGACCATATCACCTTAATTTTAATTCAATTTCGATAAGTATTGTACATATGGAGTTTTTTCTTTTGATGAAAATCGAAGAAAGACGCTGCTGTGTCAGGTTGGAACAGTGTGTGGAACTCGCACCCACTAAAATCACCCCCACTTCTTTGTCCACATCTGCAGGGACGAACGTGAAGTATTATTTCGCAAGGAGAGCTTTATTCAAATCACGTGTCTGCCCTGGTTTTTCGGGCTAGATCCTGGTTTTTGGGGTTTCTATGCCGGTTAATGTTGCGCTTGCGACACTCCAATTTTTATCCCACCGTATTATCTCCTTTACAAGGATATAAATTTCGATAATTACATTGAGGGCGTCGCTTTACTTCCTTCCTTCATCCATGGACCGGATGGATCGGTAATCCAAATAATTCCTATAACCAACGTGTCCCATATGGAACTGTGGCAGTTGGTACTTCGACCCTTCGTGCTTTCGCTCGATCTATTTTCCAATACACGAGATCAAGGTAAGGTAAGGAATTATCGTATCTTTAGCGACTTATCGAAAGTGCGCAGCCACTTTGGACGGATTCGTCGTTCTTCCCTGATTGAGGTAGTGCACCTTAAAGGCTAGAAAATCTAGAAGGATCTTTCTCGCAATAACACACACTGCCTTCACAAGGTTGTCCACTACCCTCGCCCGGACAGGAACTGCGTATAGCGGGTTACTTTCACTAGATTTACTATATGTTACCTGCGACTATATTTTGGCCCTCCCGTCTATCATCTTTGCCTGAGATGAACTAATCTTTGCTGCCTCCTATCGCGCATAGTCTAAGTGCCCCTTGAAGTTCATCTTGATATTGATCGTTACCTTTCGGTATTTAGTTACATATTTTGAGACTGCCTCCTAATCGCCAGCGCGGATGTGACAGTAATGTTTCTCCCGCTTAGTAACAAGGACCGACTTTGTCTTTTCGTCTATCAGTTCCAGTTTGGCGATTGGTAACCATAATTTGATGGTATGAATGGCTTTACTTCAATATAGCAACGTTTCTCTGGGGTATTTCGTAACGATTTGGTGGCTGCTCTGACTACAGTTTTCACTCATCCAGACTCATCACTCATTCACTCATCAGACGGACGATCCGGCCCAACCTTCCACCTCGGAAAGTAAACACCCATCCGATGTAGGCTAGCACGATGTCCAGTTCTGCATTTGAAATTGCCAGCAATAATTTAAGGGCTATGCTGTCTAACGTTTAACACCAACCAGTCTGGGATCTCCTGACATGATGTTATAGTTACGTTAGGAGAATCACGCTGTTGATTTTGGGCCTTACAAAACCGGGTCTCTCCATTGTTCACTGTATGTTTCGCCTTCTATATGCTCATATTGCGGCGTTGCCATGCCTTTCATCCAAATATTCAAATATAATTTGGAAACGGTTCACATTTTATCAGCACGTCTACATTTGCTGTAATGTTCGATTTGTAATTAGTGGTGCGATCCAGCTTACATTTATATACCAGACGCCTATCGCTAGCCGCAACATATTGGTTGTTCATATCTCCTTTTCCCTTGTTTAACATAAATCGCGAACCTCCGGTGCAATCCTTGATGAGTTGACTGTTTTTCCGCACTTTCTGTACCTTTTCGACCTATCACAGCAAACGGCGCAGAAGAAGAGCTTTTACCTAGTCCAGAAGCGGGGTCGCCTCGTTTTGGTCGATTGTCCCATTCTACCCGGTCATAGGCCTGATTTGCAGTCGGAGTTGGGACGCTTATCAAGCCACCGTTGTTTCGTTGTTGTTCTTCACATCATCATTAGCAACTGAGTCCTCGTTAGCGCGAAATGCATGTCCATATAATCGAAAGTGTCTGCCTCGGTAATTACCGTGCAAAATTTTGCACAATCGCGGATGTCCTCATTTCTGATGTGTTGATGGTGTGTTACGCCACTTATCCAACAGAACATCTTTGTCTCCATTGCCGCAGGCAGCGTCCGTAGATATACCTAGCTTCCCTAGGTGATAGTTTAGTCGGCAGTGGGACCAGTGGGAATTCCCACTATGATTCGGAGGTTCTTCTTTGTGAGGCTTAAACAGTCCGTTGTGCGCTTGGGTTCGTATCCCCTAATAAGTACTCTGGACTGCTCCATTTCTGGTAGGCTCGCCCAGTATAGTTTTTTAATGTGATAGCCATGAGTTTATTTCGGTGTCCACAGAAAGGTTCTGCCCGTGTAAAGGCGTCCTTGCTTCCAACGCAACATGGCCTGGAGCCCAGAGTATAATAATAATGATAATAATAATAATCGTTGGCGCAACAATCCATATTGGATCAGGGCCTTGAAGTGTGTTAGAGCATTTCATTCAAGACCGTAACGGTACACTACAGATTATCGAAGACTCCTTCGAGATCTAAAACCTCACATAGTGCTTTTTCTTCTGTTTCTATGGCATCCCGTTATTCATCCGTCAACTTATACAGGGCAGTTTTGGCTGATCGCCCTGGCCGGTAAACGTATTGACACTGATGTCCATCCCATGCACATCTGCCTGACGATTAGGTATTCGATAGTTTCCTGCTCCTCACGAGTGAGTATTTGGTCGAGAAACATTTTTGGCAGTATGGCCAGTCGAATGTCCTTGACCACACTAGCATAGCTAATGGCGGGCTTCCTGATTCCTGCTGGTAGATCAAGGTTGAATGTACTCGGGTTTTCCTCCATCGTGGGTTCAGGTTTCTTGGGAGCATTCCCCTCATGTGGGCTAATCTCCGCTGCTCCCTGCTTTTTTGGTTCTGATGAAAATGGCTTAGAACTGTACTGAGTCTTCTTAAACGCCTGTTCTAGGTTTCAGGCCTTACTTCAGAGAACGTAAGTACCATTTAGCATCTGCGCTACTGCGGCCTGTCTTCTTCCTGATGTTAGATATATTGATCTCAGACGTGCCTCTACTTATCCCTGCTTTTTGAGCAGTGGTGTTTATTGGTTATTGTCCTCACAGTACGCCTTAACCTTGAATCCACTGCTTGGCGTCCTAAATTCTCACTTTTTAGGTGTAATCACCTGGCTCCCACTAATTCGGAGATGTGCTTCCGCTTGGTTGAGCCTGTTTGTTTGTAGTTTTTTTGTTTTTATACGTGTACTTATTTGATTCCCTCGAGTATGAGGGTTAGGAGGTCTACCGTGCCATAACCTCCCGTAGCACGGTAAGGTCAAACTTGCTCACTGAGGTAATCAGATATTAGTGAGGCTCCGTTCGAATACTGTTTTACCCCCACTGCAAACTATTCATTGGGCACGGTTTGCATGACAGTCTGGATTGGGGGAGATGTTTTAATAGTAAGGCCACGTTGTACAGGGAGTGACTATCACCATTCACTAATCGTCTTGGTAAACGAGGGGCTTGGCTCCTGAAAATCCACATATCACCGTCGAAGAGAGATAGCTCACTCTTAGAGAGAAACAGGTTGGCCCAGGAAGCTATATTCCGTAGCAGTTTATCCTGTAGTGCACCGCTTGATCCCAGCTAGCTTTTGTATACTCTTGCATTCGATTCTTATCTCCTGCAACTCTAACATCAGATGCTCTTTCTATGTTCTTTCACTATCACTCATACCATCAGCCGATTCCGAATCCGCTTTTGCCTTTCGAATACTTTCTCCGTCCTTGGAATTATTATTCCCGGACGGATCTTCCTCTTTATCCCATTGCTCTGGCTTGCGAGTTTTCAATTCCTACAATTTTGGGTATGTTCGCCGGCTCAACTTTCTTCAGTGAAGTGGCTTTTTTCCTCTTACCAGCTTGCTGAGGGCTCACCGACATCCTTCCTATTCTATTCTTTTGCAATGGAAGTGATTGACCCCGCACCTGCATGGTAGTCTCCAAAGAATTCCAGGCTAACCTCGTTAACGACCTATGTGATGGCGACACCACATGGGCTAAGCTAACCATAAAAAGTTAACAGGGAGATAAAGAGATACTATGGTGCTCTGCATATTTCCCCTACGACGCAGAAGACGTTCCCAGTGGAATATTCATCAGAGCTATCCAATATGCCAAAAGTAGAGGCATGGGGGTAATAGCAGGATGTGATGTCAACGCTCACCACATATGCTATGGAAATTCGAACATCAATGCGAGAGGACCGAGACTACTGGAGTATCTAGTAGGAACCGATTTGCAGATCCTAAATGTGGGTAATGAACCCACTTTCTTCAACGTGGTCAGGCGAGAGGTCATCGACATCATGGTGGCATCTCCTGACATCGCGGCTCTGATCGGATAGTGGAGGGTATCAAACGATATTACACTCTCGGATCACAGACGCATTGATTTCGTTATGGGCATGGATCCACCTCCACCCACTTCATTTCGGAATCCGAGGAAGACAGATTGAGTGATGTATCAAATGGAATTGAGCGCCCGAGTCACAATCCCTGGGAAGCGCATCAAATCCATTGCTAGAATTGAGAAGACAACACAGATGATCACAACTAGCATGGGAGTACCTTTCGAAGAAAGCGGTCTACTCAAGATGCCAAAGAAGGGTAAAACACCATGGTGGAACTCGGATTTGGCAAAACAGAGGAGAACGACAAGGAAGGGTGAATCAAGCATTAGCTGGAACCACTATAAAGAGGCACAGAAGGCTCTAAAGAAGAGCATAAGGTCGGCTAAACGATCATCTTGGAGACGCTTTTGCGAAGAGACTAACTTTCTTGAGGCAACCTCAAAGCTGAAGCGGATTCTGGTCAAAGAACGTAGCCAGAAACTGGGTTATTTACGTTTACAGAACGGGAAGTACACTGCTTGAAGTACACTTCCCAGGCAGCATCCAAAATCTAATCTCGGGGCCAACAGGTGCATGCAGCCCTCAACAAAGAGACTGGAATCTGGCATTCAAAGTAGTATCACTGGAGCGAGTGAAATGGGCATTTAACTCGTTCCATAGATACAAGTCTGCAGGTCTGGATGGCATCATCCCTGTGCTAGTAATAGAAGGAATGGATGCCCTGGGTCTACACATTCGGAATATATATCGTGCATGCCTAGCACACGCTGATATTCCAATTAAATGGCGGGATGTGAAGGTGTTGTTCATTCCCAAACCAGGAAAACCCACCTACACAGATGCAAAAAGCATTCGACCGATCAGCCTAACGTCCTTTCTGCATAAGGGATGCATACATTCCTAAGTGGCCACTTCGCCATAGGCAACACTCCTACCAGAAAGGCAAATCCACGGAGACAGCACTCCATGAACTTACGGCAAAAATTGAAAAGGCGATGTCCGAAAAAGAATACACCTTAGGCGCATTCATGGACATCGAAGGTGCCTTTAATTATGCCTCATTTGCGGCAATTTGTGATGCGGCAAGACAGCATGGAATCGAACCGCTGCTAATCAGTTGGATCCTTCACATGCTAGAGTGGAGAAAAATCCACATATCGGTCGGCCAGAAGTCTATTGAAGCAGGATGTCTCAGGGGCTGCCCACAGGGAGGGGTTCTCTCTCCACTGTTATGGCTCTTGGTGATGGATACCCTGCTGTGGCTCCTGGAGGACAAAAAAGTCTTCGCGCAAGCATTTGCGGACGACCTAGCCGTAATAATTACCGGCAAGTTTGCGGACACGGACGCATGAATGCAACTCTGCATGTAATCCACAGCTGGTGCCTCCACAATGGACTCACGGTGAACGCTAGAAAGACTGGACTAGTTATGTTCACTAGGAACGTCAGGTGGGGCAGCTAAACGCTACCTACCTTAGCAGGAGAGGAAATCCAGCTGGCACAAACAATCAAGTACTTAGGAGTACATTTCGACTTCAAGTTAAAGTGGAAGCATCATATCCAGGAACAATATCAGAAATCCTGCAGATTGCTCTGGTGCTGTAGGAATGCGATAGGTAAGACCTGGGGACTTTCACCCAAACGGATATACTGGATGTATACATCCATAATAAAACTCATTTTGATGTATGCATGCATCGTCTGGTGGCCAAGACTGAACTTTGCTAACAGCAGGAAGCTGCTAACGCAGATTCAGAGACTTGGTTGCCTAAGTATTACTGGAGCAATGAGTACTATACCGACTGCGGCACTTGAAGCTATCCTAAGTTTATCCCCGATTACCCCCGAAAGCGGCCAACGACGCATATAGGCTCGATACAATTGGGGCGTGGAAAGGCGGCCAATCAAACGGTCATGCGTCTATCTGGAAATTCCTTGAAAAACATCCGGTAGCCCTGATGCCGACCGATCATATGGTTTCCAGATTCGTCTTTGAAAAGGCATAGACTGTCGTAATCACCGAAAGAGATGAATGGTTGACAAGTGGCTATGAGTCTTTTCAGATTACAGACCTAATAATCTTCACCGACGGGTCAGTCATGGAGGATGGATCGGTCGCAGGGGTGTTCTCGGAGAATCCGATTATAGAACTGGCCCGACCCCTCGGACCATATTCCAGGCGGAGATATATGCCATTTCATTGGCAGCAGAAGAATGTCTGCGACAAAAATGGAGTGATCGCATCATTCGAATCTGTTCCGACAGTCAGGCGGCACTAAACGGCAACAACATATCAAGCCAGTTGGGGTGGAGTTGTCATCAGATGCTGCTGAAACTTGGCCGACTGAACGGAACATTCCTCGTGTGGTTGTCGGGCACTCTAACATCGCCGGTAATGAGGAGGCTGACAGACTGGCTCGCCGAGGGTCTGGATCCACAATGGTGGGGTCAGAACCAGCTCTTGGAATCCGACCATCTACTGTCAAGTCTACTCTGAAGGGTGAAATTACAAGGATTCACGCAACCGAGTGGAGAAATTTTGACTCTTGCCGGCATGCGAACATCCTTGTGAAGGAGCCTAGGGCCACTAGAGAGGCATTTTTGTTGTCCCTTAAGAAGTGGGACATGAAAACCCCAGTAGGGCTTTTGACGGGGCACTGCCCCTTAAACTACCATATGGAAAAGATTGGGGTAGTGGTTTCGGCTGTGTGCAGCCAATGTGAAGAGGAGGAGGAGACGGCCCTGCACTTTTTATGCAGCTGCCCGGAATCCTCAGAACTCAGACGAAGACACCTTGTCAAGGTTTTCTTCAACGAAGAATCTGCACACTCTCTGCCTCTGGAGAATGTTCTAAGATTGCTAAAGCCTGCGAACACCGTAGGCGGGAAGCCATTGAATAGGCAACTTACGGGGATAGTACAATGGGCCTAATAATGGCCTGAGTGCTTGGAGCTGCGCTCGTACATGCGAACGTACATATTTCATATTTTTTATTTACTCAGTTAATGTATAACCAGATGATGCGCCCTCTATTGTAAAAAGATATTATTTTACATCTTTCAGGTTTCGAAACTCACCGATCTGTAATTCGAGTTAAGTGAAGACAAACTCCCTTATCCATGTCTCCTACAATGTGTATGTGATCATATGTTTTTCGTTAAGTGAGTACACACTCCAGGAGGGAGTCCGGTATGCTGCTGATCTCACCCCTAAATCGCTGAGTGGATGGCATTGTGAGCTACATCGATCTCATTCGAAGAACAGCTGTGTCATTGCGTTGTTGTTTCTATGCATTGTGGCAAAATGCGTTCGTGGAGGATTGCGTGAATTATGCAGGAATTCGATTAAAACATGTGGAAGCCCGTTATTTCCTGGAGTTCAAAGGTAAACTTTTTTACTATTTTATATTTTGAGAAATTAAGTATTATTATACACATATTATTGGTTGAATTGCTTGGTCGGTAAATACATAAACAGATGATGAGTTTGGCCAGAATATTTCTATTGGAAGCCAATGCCTGCTTGATGAGCAGATAAAGATTTTAGTTTAAAATTTTAAGAGCAAAATAGTTTGCCCCGTTGGATGTTGGCCGGAAGCTTAATGACGCGTTGATGGAAAAAGCCCAAAGTGGTTAATCATTGACACGATCATTTCTTGCAATGAAATTATCATTTTATCCTAAAAATTTGCTTTAAATGCAATCAGTTTGTCTGCATCAGCTCGAAAGAAGTATGCTCCACTAACATATCCGGCATAGTACCGGACAGTAAATTTCCTTGGATTATCTGTTGTTGGAACACTTGCGCCTGTTCACTTGACCAAATGCGATAATTCGCCTCTGCTTCCATTTACTCTAGACCTTCTAGGCTTTGTCGGGATAACTAACTAAAGGTTAAATATTTGAATTAGCTCCCATAAAGTGGTCATGTCTCAATTAGAAGTTCATAACAAATACGAATAATTTGTAAACATTTTGCAAGCTTGTATCTTTTTATGATGGAGCGATAAACCTTGATGAGATGAAATGCCGTATAAGGAGAAAAGTCGGGACCGGGAAGAAAATTGTAGGGGGTTTCCTCTTTAAGCCTCTCTGTGCTAAGTCGACCGAAGAACCCTACGATTCTCCCCTATTGTTCTACGGTATGTAATTCTAGAGCAACTCACTCCTTCGGCACTCCGTGATGCAGCCAGCAATACATTCGCCCTTTATAAAAAATCGGATGTATCCAGCGTATCTCTAATCAACACATCTACCGGTAACTGATTCATCCTCCAACTTAGGTCATCATTGATGATTAGAATATACAGAAGCCTTGAAGCTTTTGAGTAACAGTGGCGGTCAGTTTCCATGTAATAGCATGGAGGGAATATTGGCCTGGAACAACCTCAAGTCAGATAGGAAGATTGCCTTGGTTTTGCCGGTGTTTATCTTCAGTTGAACTCTGCTTCTCTCAATTTCCAAACCAGAGCCATTTGACCAAGGGGGGAGAGCAGACAAATGTCATCAGCGTAGTGTTTGAAGAAACCTGTCATCATCCACTGAATTCGCTCACGTTCTCCGAACAAAGTAGTATTCGCGACAGAATGTAAGCTTGCCGTGCTCCGCTTTAAACTTCTAATTCCTTAAAAATTTGACCTGCATGCACCCCATAGTATGTCGCTCTGATAATAGCTATTAGCTTCGTCGGATGCCTCTTCTGCATAAATAATTCTAAATACACTCCCTGTTGATGTTGCCGAAAGTCTTCTTGAAATTAATGAAGAGCAGCTAAGGCAGAGATCCGAACGCCGTACTTTGCTCCAAAATAATGCAGGTCGATTAGGCTTTCCAGATGGTCTTTAATGCGTTCCAGGATCATTTTAACTTTTATTTTTGCGACAACAGAAAACGCGAAAATGTCCCACTAATTGTCGCACTCACGACGGGTTTCCTTCTTCGGAATCTTAAAGATCACCGCTTTCCTTCACTCACTGGGAATTATCTCAGGAACCGAAGATTTACGGATGAGTGGAAGTAGTAGTTCTGCTAAGTCAGCCAGAGCTGCGATGAACAGTTCTATGGAGAGTGTAGCGGCTTAACCCGTTAGGTGGCCAAGATGGCTTGGAGTAGTCCGTATCCGCATGTTACGATGACTAGCTATTTCATTCATAAGAGGCGGAACTTGACCAGATGCTATTCCGCTGAGAACTGTGACGAAATGTTCCTTAAGATGCTTGCCATTGTAGATGAGGTGTCTACCGTTAATGTTCCTTACAAGACCATAGAGAGATTTGCAACTAATATCAAGCTTTTTGTGATTCGGAATATAGTAGCGAAATCGTAGTTATTTGCGGGAGTTTTTACTTCCATGATTCGCACAATGTTGAATTCCTTTTTGACATGGCATACGCTACCCTTCACTTTCGGTAATTTACCGCGGTATGGGTTCTCAATTGCACCACGTTCGTTCCCACTCGCTTGTCGATCAGCCTCCCGGCAATGGCCTTGAGCTTATAGCACCGTTTGGGATGTGTCCAACAAGCTAATTTGCATCGGAAAGCAAAACATTTGTGAATCGAACTTCGGTGTCAACGCTTGTGATAAGATGCGGACAGCTATTAAGTAACGATCTCGCTCCCAGCCGATGTCAACGTCTACTTATTTCCTCCTCCTAATATCGATGTCGTCTATCTGATTAAAGGTAAGTTCGTGGTAAGTTCAAACTTAACTGACCTTATGGCAGGCTCTGTGTTTCAACAATGTACCACGATGTCGAATTGGTGGAAACTGCGGAAATTTTTAAACTTTAACTGTTGTCGTTACGGTTCCCAATACCATGTTTCTGCATCACAAGTTCGAGAGTTATCAAGGCCCACCTTGAGATGCAAATCTTCCATCCTGTTCGTAATGTTCCCTCGGGAAGTCTCTCCGTGGCTGCATTGAGTTCCTTAGAGAAAGCATTCTTCTCTTAGGAAAGCCTCTTTCTTTTAGGAAACTTGGAGAGAGATAAAGGGCATTTGCCTATCGGTGATTATGAGGCAATACCTGAAATCGTGCGAGTCTCACAAAGGGCCAATGATGTCGAGGTGGATTGTGTGGAAACGCTTGGTGGACCGGGAGGACATTCGTACCTCTTTCCTCACATGCTTTGTAGCTTTACAACTACGTGATCTTTCCCAGACACGTGTTGAATGTCGAAAATGAATTGGCTGGTAAAGAAGTTGGCGAGAGGAAGCTTTGTCCGGTTTTTGTTTTAAAACAAAAGTGAGTGGCTTATGGTCGGTGAACCCTGTGAGCGGCCTGCCTTCTAGGGAATACCGGAAGTATTTAATTGTGGGTAAACCATGATCATAAGTGCTGTAGTTTCGTTGAGTGGAACTCAGCTGTTTGGAAAAGAAGCTCAAAGTTTGCCAGATTTGGTTCACTTTTTGGTGAAGAGCCTACGGCAATGTCGGAGGCATCGACAAATACAGCCAGGGGTGCATTTTGCTGAGGGAATGCCAGAAGTGTAGCATCTACCAGCTGTTGTTTGGGGGTCTCAAACCCCTGAACAGTCTCTGGGAATGATACAATCAGACGAGAGTCTTTAGTTTTCGGCCCAGAGAACAAGGTGATAAGCATGGATTGATGGTAGGCGGAATTGAAATCGCTTGCACCTTGACTGAGTCCGGTTGGATGCCTTCAGGGGTAATCAGATGGCCCGGGAATCTCACCTGCGATTCTAGAAATTTGAACTTTTTAACGTTGAATATAAGACCGGCGTTGAAAAATGCACTCGAGGTGGTCTAAATGCTCGGACTCAGAGGAGGACACGACCAGAACATCATCCAATATATGAACCATAAGTTGAGGTTCCGCAGCATAGAGTGGATGAAAAATTTGCACCGCGTTGCAGAGCCCAAAAGTCTTCCTAGTGAATTCGAAGAGCTCCCGGTTTTCGGGAGCTGCAGGAATTTAGTGGTATGCCTTAACTAAGTCCAAGGTCGAGAAAATACGAAAAATTGCGATAGAGTGGGCAAAATCGTGGATGAGTGGTATGACGTAGCGGTCTGGAATGGTCTGAGCATTCAGACGTTTTTAGTCGCCACAAGATCTTGATTCGCCATTGGATTTAGGTACTATGTAAAGTGGCGCAAACCAACAACTGTCTGAAGGTCTGCAAATACCCTGTTTTCCGCGCAACTGCGAGCTTCTGCCGTGATAATGGACGCACGGCGTATGCCAAAACATATGTTTTCCTTGATACTAGACAAGAACTTAATCATGAACGCAATGAGTTCTTTCCGACTGTTTTCATCTTAGATATTCAAAGCTTATAGTGATATTGATTTAATAAAAAAAATTGACAGAATTTCAGTTAGTGGATGTGATGCTAACCGCTGTAGCTGGAACACATCAGCACCAAAAATATGATGTCTGATTCGTCCAAAGGCCGGGCACATAGAAAATGTTCTATGGATTCCGCTTCCTCATTACGGGATGGACACGTATTATCTTGCAGGATTCTTATTTTGCCCAGCTAGTGAATCATGCCTACAATACTTCTGCAAATTTTTCAACTTTTCGACAGGGTAAACTTTGCAGTATGTTTGTTTCATTCTAACAGGAAAAGTTTGATGTGTCTAGCCGCACTAAGGCTCTGCTACCTGTCATTATGGAAAGCTTGTTGGCAGCTTTTGCTACCAACATTAGCCAATGCTACTGACACTCGAGTTGCTAGTTCGCATCCCGACAATGAGCGAAAGTGTATCCTTTTTTGCTAAGGCATCCGAGATTTGACCAAATACTCAAAGTAATTCTACCGTATTGAATCTAGAAATGGAGTTTAATTCGTTTCAATTGCTCAATGGTCTCGCAGGAGACTACGATGCTCTGTGCTCCTCATGTCAATTGTTTCTCCATATATCTAAACGTATCAGTCTATGAGCTTCTCTCATTGCAGTGTGCTGAATATATATTTATATCTAAGGGTTGAAAATTGAATAATATATTTAGAGCAGCTGTGTCAGATATCGTGCTCATGGTACCGGTAATACCCAGGCATACAGATTTTTATGGTAAGCCTAGCTCACAGTGAAAACCCTTGGAGTAGTCTTTTATTACTTCTGTCATCAGGAAGGAATCAACAACAACATACTTTAGTACACAACAATCTCTGTATTAGTATAGCATAGGTCCATTTGGTTTAAGTTTCTTCGACACCATGCAGGGTATACGGTTTCAACTCTCGAGTTTGTGAAAGTTTGCCCGCCCATGCTCTTTTCTAAGAGAGCCCAACTTGGTTAAACCATCGCTTCTAAGGATGCTGTCCAGTATGCTTTAAAGGAATCTCAGTTTGAAGGTTTTACAAGCTGTTTATATTTATGCTGTGAGTACCCGAAGTTTAATCAGGATTCATTTTATTGAATTGTTTCAGCATGGTTGCCTCTGACAATTTTAAGATCAGAACGCACGCTCTCAGTCTTGAGGATCTTTCATCGAAGAGGAGCCTCCTTTAGTGTTCCAATGCCACAGATTTTGTTAAACCAGAAATATACAAGGGCCATCATGCCACTTAGCCAGGCTTGCTGCTAGCAGAAAGTAAGAAGCATTGGCATGCTTCACGTTAATTTGACTAAGCCTTATATTTTTGGACTTAGTGTAATATAATATGAAAACAGCCACTAACTGAACAGACTGCCTCCAGTGTGGGTCTCACCGGAGTTACCAGCTTAACTCCACTTTCTGGATATGGCACACTTGGTGATCCTTCCCAGGTTCATGGTATTCGGGCGGTATGAATCCGTTTTCACATATTTGACCAGTTTCCACATACCGGTATTTGACTAGTTAAGTTCGCCTAATCAGCTTCCCTTTCTTTCACTTTTTCTCGTATAGGCAGAAAAGAAGATTCTGAGGGGGAAGGTTCAGCCTGTAGTCCCTTCTCTTTTGCAGCTGAAGTCTTCGTCTGCCAAACCCTCCCTCTCCCGTTTTCTGGAAGAATTAGGCAATCGGAGGCAAAAGCGCCACCGACATACAGGTCGTAGTCGGGTTTTCAGTTCCTCTCGTCCTAGGAGTTGCTGCACTTTACTTTCTGCGTGACTGCGCGGTAGGCACTGCGTATAGGCTTTACACTGAAGTCGAGACCATGTTTTCCACCGATTTCTCCGTGGAGGAATATGAATCTAATTATGCTTGATAGCTTTAAGTTACTGGTGGATTCAAAGTGTGTGACTTCTTACCACTTAGTGAGTTAAAATCTGTTGCTTATATCCTATGAGTTAACCACGATAATGTGGTGTCCGAGGAGCTGGCCTGCAACTTTTTGCTCGACCATGTACAGTACTTCAGATCATCATCGCGTCTAGATATCGTGTCACACCACGGTAGCTTTGAAATAAAGATACAATTACATCTATACGCCTTTATAAGGAACTAAATTTCAAACAAACAATTGTCGGCCTATAGTCAGCACCGTTACAATAGTTTCCATTTTTATTTCATGGACTACTGGATTTGTGCAGACCATTTCGATCTAATAATTTTCTCTTGAAACCAGAAGGATTTACTTGAATAAAAGTGATTTTTTCCAAATCTTCTTTCACCGATGGTCTATCATTAAAACTCCCATTCTTCATATTGTTCATTCGATCGTCTTAATCCTTTGATGGTCCTAAATGTTGCATGTGCTAGACATATTCATTTTTTTCGATGGACCCATAAAAACGTAGGGAACAAAAAGAAAGGATATTCCGATAAAAACTCCTTTGTGTCCGTGAAAGCATTGGTATGGTTTTCTATCGTCTCAGAAACGAAGTAAACTCTTTTCATTTTTACGAGAATAGACGTGGACAATTGCTGCTTTATCCAGAACGGGACAATATGATGCAAGGAGCTGTGACCATTGTGAACCATTTTTTTTTTTATGTTGTGCCGGATTTTACAATATTATTTTCACACATTTAAAAACAACTTTCCCGAGATCGAATTTCCTTCATCTCAATTGGATGAAAAAACGATCTAGAGTTTTTCTCGGCATCCGTTTTTGATTTGATCTCAAGAGCACTTTTATATGATGCACCGTAGACAGGATGTTCAGGGAAAAAACTCACCGACTGTTAAAGAAAATCAAGGCAAGGACATGTTTTTCTATCGGTCGCAATGGAAAATAAGATACTGGAAAATCTGGATCGGGCTTCTTTGCTCTAGAAAATAATGCTCATGAAGTATAAACACCTCAGAAAAAACGTGAAAAATGTGTATGCCTTCATTAAGATATTCCTCCCTCAAATATCCCCTAATTGGGTCGGCTAGCTGCGGGTATTATACTTACGCGTACTTTATCTTAAGGATAGAGACATGTACACACGTTATCCAGACTCGAGTGTTCTAAACTAAATTTAGACATGTCCCTGAATTTTGGTAGTCGTTAGGGGTCTAGATTCACATCTGTCTACGGACGTTAGGGTTAAAGGTGTCAATTTTTGGTGATAGGTGATCGGATGCACGTGTACCCTGGGTCTTGATATGTTATGTCTAGCGGCTCCGAATATGCTTGCAAGAATTTTAAATATTTGGGTACATGTCGTCTAGCGATCATTCCAACACTATCAAAATATGTTGTTAGGATTGAAGTGGAAACTAAGACAGGAAGCACACAGATGCTGGCTGGGGGTGAAAATTACTTAACAAAAAAAACAAAAAAAGGGTGGCAGCCTCAAACAAAAACACGAGTTTCATTTTCAGGCTAGAATTGAATAGGTCATTAATAAGCTCAAAGGGGAGCAGAATAACTGACCAAAGGCAATCAATTTCCAAAGATTCGGCAATAAAATTATACGAATAATTTGCCAGATTGTTGCTATAAAATCCAATTACCATAAACAACAATATTAACCTGCATAACTTATCAGTTATCATGTTTTTTCCATCCAGAGAGGTCAAATGCAATATACTCAAAAAACTATTTATGATGGATGTGCCCTACTGCACTTTAATTCTCGGATCATTTATCTGGTGATGTTTCATGGTGGATTATTCAATTGTAAGATAGACGTTATTGTTAAAAAAATCACGGAAAAGGCACGTTGTCCATTATATCGAAAAAAAAACATCGCCAAACAATACAATATCGAAGGGCCTATGGAATGATCGAGGGTGGCCCAGTGAACTGTATTGTTCGTGGATTTGTCTTTTAGAATGGGCAGGAGGATTTTTTTATGATTGACATGTCCGCATATAAGTATGATTTGATGTGGAGTAATTGATTGGGTATTGATTGATTTTCCTTACTAGAAAATTTATGCTGGTTTAATTAGAATTCAAGATGATCATGAAAAATACTCTGTTTTATGTGAACTTGCGCAGTTACTGAACATGCAGTCTGATTGCTTCGTATGGTGGTAATTGTATCTTTGTATGTCAATTTAATTTTAAAAATACATTGATCAGCTTACGGAGATAGACGTAAATAGTAATATACTTAAAGTGGGTTCATTCTTACTGACCAATTCTTGTATTGCGCTTATCAAACATTCAGTTAGATAGCACACCTTGATTTTCTGCAATCAGCGATCACAGACAAACAATCAGCCATATCGTAGAGTTTATCCTAGAACATAATTATTTTCAAAATATCTATCACATTTTCAATTTCGCTACTTTGTTGTTCACTGTTGCGATAGCAGGTCTAGCAGCAGCAGATCTCTTTGAGGTCCCCAACGAATTGTCTCTCTATCGTTCGTAGCCTGATTCTAGCTAGAGCTTGGCAATCGCAAGGAAGTGCTTGAGGGGTTCTCTCCTCTCTCCACGTCTACGGCAAAGCGAATTATAGGATATGCCAAGCCTGAAAACGGTCCCCTATAGGCTAGTGTTCCGCGCAAACTGCCATAATCTTGTATGTATTTGCACGCAATTGATCCAAAAGCTCCCGCAATCGGGGCTTGTTATAGGCGGGCAAAAACTCCCTAACCTTGGCGCATACGGTGAGCATCCGCTATCTGAAGTTAGTGGCTTTTAAGTAGTGCGAGTAGATTCAACCGTTGTTAGTCGTCAGCAGGAGGGCGACTGTGCTCACCAAGCCCACCAAGCTCCGCCTGGCAAGTTGATCAGCCTGCTTACTCAACTATATGTTCACATCACCAGGAAGCCCGAGGAGGTTGACTTTGAGCGTTCCGTCTGTTCAGGGTGTCCTAGTACTACTCCACTAGCCTTGAGCCCAGAGTAAAATTAGACTTCAAGCTCGGTTTGCGTATGGAATAATCCGTTGGGAATTCCTAGAGTTCCTGGATTACTTCGCCTAGGATGTTAATGTTGTAGTAGGTCTCCGGTGTCTAATATTCGGATTTACGTATTCTGACAACACTACACTTTACATGAATGTCCAGCGAGAGGAGGTATAGGAGAGCATTGAGTGCGTTTGCCGAATAGGACTGCAGAGCTCCAATAGCACCTGCTCATGCGGTTACTATTTAGCTTAGTTCCATGCCTGACAAGAGGGGAGGAAGTGCGACGTAATCGGTGGCTCGGAGTTTTTTCGGGGGCCCGAACAGAAATTTCAATAAAAACAGGGGATAACAGGGAGTCGCAAAATGTTTACCCCAGGACCTACGTTGTACTACTTGCTTAGTACCATACGTGAGGATGGGATGAATCGCTTGGCGGCTCTATTTTCTTACAAATCCTCACTTGGAGGCGTAGAAGGTTATGCAGGCCTCCTTAACCCTCAGTTCTATGCTCAGTTTCTAATTTAGCTTATGATCCAGGATAACACACAGATACTGCACCAATTTTTGTCCATTTAGCCGTGGTGGAATTCGGATACAATTGTCTTCGTGGTTTTGTTTGGATTTATGCCGATTCCTTTCTCCACGCGTCTTCTATGATTTGATTCAAAACGGAGGGCGTGCGCTACCACGCACTCCGTAGAATTTCATTCATTACTATCAACCAGAACACTGGAGAGACGGAACTACCATAGAGCGTCCTTCTGCTCACAGTTCTGGGCAAGTTGCTACCTCCCAGATTGGATTATCCTGGTTTTTAGCTTGGATACAATCCGATATGTAAGGTACTCCTCCAGTCCTACCTTGGTGAAAGACACTTTGATGGTTTTGGTACTAAATTTGTTGAATGCTCCCTCTATATCCGGGAAGGCAGATAGGCTGTGTTATTTGTAATGTAGCGACCGTTTAACCGCGCTAATTACGTTGGGAAGAGTTTTCTGTGGTTTTGAGTTGAGTTAGGTGTACTGAGATTTGGAAAAGGGCGTCCTTACTATGATCGTCCTTAAGTGGATGTCCAGGGCGCGTTCTACGGTCTTTAACACGAGGTTGATTTGCAGAAAATCTTTCACGGACTAATGGTCATGCCTTCTCGTTTTCGGTATGAAAACTACACGCGCCCGTCTCCAAGAGTGCGGTACATATCGGACCGAAATATAGCTTCGGTAAGAGTCTATGCGACATTGCCAAATGTTCGGTAACTACGGCACGGTGCAGGCGTATTTAGCTTGTTCAATAGCGAAATTTGCATTCTGTACCTTTCTATGCCCAGAACATTTGCTAACATTACTAGATACAGCAAATTTAAGTTGAATGCCTCTCATCGGTAGTCGCCAGCTTCGTGCTGCATTACCTACGTTTGGCAGTGTCCTCATTACAGCGGAAATTATGGTATTCCCTAAGTTACTGATTTATAATTGCACCTAAATACTTTAGGGTGCACCTAAGTTGTATTGGGAAATAAGAAAGGGTTCTTGATGCATGGACCGTGTCAGGACGCAAGCGAGTAACGAGTTGACTTCGCTAGAAGTCGAAACAGAGTAGGGATGAAATAAGTGAATCCCTTGGCGTCCAACAAGCGGCCAAGAAGAAAAAGGCCTCTTCGCGGAAAAAACTGAGCTGGACAAAGTTTCGAGTAGTTCTTCGATTACGCTCCCAACTTTGAAAAAAGGGGAAGAGCCTACAGCTCGAAGCTCGAAAAATGGACAAAGGCGGGCGGCAAAACCTGGCAGGAGAAAAAGAAGATTCGTGCGGAAATAATCATTATTTCCAAGAAAGGAGATATGCCCTACGCCGATATGCTTCGTGAAGTCAAAGCCGATCCGGAATTGACTGACTTGGGCGACGGTGTGAGTCGTATCAGGCGTAAGCAAAAGGGGGGCTTATGCTGGAGCTGATCAAATCTAGCGAGAAGACAATTGATAGTTTTCGCAGTCAGATGGAAAAGGTGCTAGATGAGCAAGCAGAGGTGGAAGCTTGAAAACAGCAGATAGTAATCGAGTACAAAGACCTAGACGAGGTCACTTCACAAGAGGATATCTGAGCTGCGATAAGGGAACAATTCAACCTTAGCGAAATAGAAGAAACTTCAATCAACAGGATGAAGAAGGCATATGAAGGTAAATAGACCGCTTTTATTAGCTTGGTGGTGAAATCAGGGATTTAACTGATTACTGCGGTCAAGGCAAGAATAGGTTGGGTCGTATGCCGACTTAGAGAGCAAGAATCTCTCAAGAAATGCTTCAGATGCCTCGATTTCGATCACTTTGCGGCAGCATGTACTAGTGAGCACGATAGGTCGATAAGGTGCAGGAAGAGACCGCACGGGAGATCCTCAATGCATGTTGTGTAAAGGGAAAAAGGAAGTGGACGACCAGTAAGTTGCAGGTGGTGATCACTACCACCACCAAGTAGAGCTGAATGAGGTTGATACAAATCAACCCCAAACCATTACGAAGCAGCTCAAGACTTGCTCTCGCAAGCCATTTGAGAGTTGAATGTGGACGTGGCAGTAATATGTGAACTATACAGAAATTACGTACGTGCTGTGTTGATGAAGGACTCATCATCGGGAGACGTGGAGATATGGGCATGTGGACGGCAAGTCATTCAAGAAACAATGGCATTCCCAGGACCCAGCTTTATAAGGGCAAAAATCAACGGCGTTCATATCTACAGCTGTTATGCTCCTCATAGTAAAATATTAGCGCAATATTAGGAGACGCTAGACAGCTTGGTGTTGGACGCTAAGGACTACAGCCTCAAAATCATTGCAGGCGATTTCAACGCGTGGGCCTTAAACGAGGAAATCGTGTAACGAACACTAGGGGCCAAATCCTGCTTGAAACCTTCGTAAAGCTTGACATTGTACTAGCCAACCTTGAATACGGGCCCAAGAAGTAAAGTGATAGGTTTAGGTCGATCTAACCTACTTTAGTATCTGGTTGGCGAGTGTAATGTTCTGGCAGGTGAGTGAACACTGCACCATAGTGACAACCAGGCCATCTTTCTCGACTCCAGAACGAGGGAGGCGACAGTCGAGTGCGCACCAGAAGCGCAGAAACCAGGATAGCTGGGTGGTTCATTTGAGCTTTCGAGGAAGAGACATTCCTGGCGACTTTAGAAGGAGATCACAACCCGAAGGGACGCTGCTGAAAAAAGCGAGCCAGTTATGTCAACTGGTAAGTGAGGCATGCGACTCTACAATGCCGCGATGAAAGTTTCACCACAGTAGGAAACCAAACTACTAGTGGAAACAAGATGTCGCACTCGTGTTTCGCTAGAGAAATGTAGATAATTTCAGTGTTTGCCAGGATAATATTTAGACTTATGAACACTTCCGGTAGTACATTCCCTCTTGTATTGGATTCTTGGCTGCCCTGCTAAGCAGTAAAGTTGCCAGGTAGATTTTCAAATTATGACGATCTTCGCCAATCACTCCATCAGCGTGAGGCTTAGTGCAGGTCTACAGCTGTAAGTATTTATTGTGAATATTTTACCTCATATTACTCATATTATTTGAACTTCTGATGTTCACTTTTATACGAGGAAGCCAGTCCTTGGCCTACAGATTTCGCTATAGGTAATTATTTTACGCATAAAAGCAATCGTTTTCCAGAATATTGACCATTTACATATGTATGTGTGGTCATTGTTGCTTTAGCAATCACTTGACTTCCCTTGTTTAAAAACATGCAACAACCAATCTGGATTGTTAACCGGCTGCACTACTTTCGTAGTTGATGTACGATGCGAAGTTAATAATAGTAGTTTAGTCGGGCTAAGGCGGCTTAAAATGTCCAAAACTACTCGCGAGTGTTACATGCCACGGTTGGAGACAGAAGAGACCGGCTTATTTCCATGCGGTCTTTTCCTGTCCCAACCAATGGCACTTTCTCACCGCTAATCCTCCACTCTCGTGGCGAGTTCTAAAAAACAAGTGGAGAGTTCCGCGCCATCTACTTGTCCGCATTCGCAACATTCGAAATAAATTTCGAATGCTGCGGATCCTGCCGCGCCATATCACTCCGCCCCCAGATGAAACCTAGGGGGTTTCGGCGATTGATCCCGGAACTCCGTTCACCTTCAATCCACAAAGTGGACACGTCGGTGCTTCGGGGCGCACACGGGTTTCAGTCTGGACAAAGAGACCAGCTTTTTGTGTCCACCGATCTGGAGCTGGAAGAAATGTTCTCCCCTCTCGAGAACGCGGTACGGGCCCTCATATGGAGGCTGCAGCGGCTTCCGGACGGCATCCGTCCTGACCAGAATGTGCGTGCATGTGTCCAGTTCCTTGAGCAAACAGGCAGGTGTGGACGGGTGTCGAGTGGGTGGTGGCGCTTTGATGCGTCGGAGATTGTCCCTCAGCAGACGCACCAACTCCGACTCTGTGAGACCCGATCTCTTGTCGAAGACCGGATCGCTTGGGAGTCTTGGGTTCTCCCCGTATACCAGCTCCGCGGGGCTGGCAGCAAATTCCTCTCGGCGGGTTGTACGTAGGCCGAGTAGGACGAGAGGCAAGACTTGCGTCCAGGACGGATCGTCGCGTACCATAATGGCGGCTTTCAGGGTCCGGTGCCAACGTTCTAGCATCCCATTGGATTGCGTTATTTTTCCTTTTATAAGGTGGACATTTAGGATTTTTCGTGGAAAGTAATGCAAAGTTCCTGATTTGGGTGCCAGGGTACTTTAGTTATCTTGGCTTTTAAGAGGTGGACAGATTGGACCCCCAGAGGACTGTTCCCACAATCGTTAAGTCTGTTCGGGAGGGTTATTTGGTCAGTTTTTAATTTAAATGTAAATGTTTCCCATTTCATAGAACGTATTTGTCTAAGGTAGCTTAGTGGAACGCTTTGGTGCAACGGATATCAGTATTTGGTATAAATTACTTGTTAGCAGTATTCTTCATAAACTTAAATGTACCTCATTTTTGAAGATTACTGCTCACCTCCCTCTCACAAGAGATGACTATTCATAAATATTGATTCATGGTGGGAGGAATATACAAAAAACTTGACTGAAGGTTTCGTTCAGGGCAGAGGCAATTTATCAGACGTTGCCTCACTTCTCCCCTGGGAGAAGCATGACCGCAAGTGACGAATCGTTCCATTTATATATAATTCGTGGTATGTTCAGACCTAAACTAGGCCGAAATGAATTTTTTGTTGAGGATAATGGGAGTCCTGTGTCCCCATCCACTTAATGACGGTCCGGTCCTTCATTAAATGGATGCAAACTGAAGACTTCCAGCATTCTCAACAGGGAATATGCGACTTTTTTCCTCTAGTCTATTGAAACGCTGATATACCTATTTTGGTTTGTCACGTCTATGGTCATCTGATCTCTTCAAGGAGCAGCTTATCGATGGCCTTGCTAGCTCTAAAATTTTCAAATGTCTAGCAAACTCAATTTGTTTTCTAATCAACAATTAACGAGCGTTTTCTACATTTACATTAATTCTTATCTTTTGTCTGGGCTTAGATGTTTCTAGACCCAGAATAGAATTTAACGGTTATATGTATCCATACCAGTATCAGCAATAAAGAACTCATATAAACATGTTCTAAACAACTAAAAGTCGTGAAAAAAATAAACGAGGTAAACTCTTGGCAAAAACACTCACCCCTCAGCATTTTTTGTTAGTCTTATCTCGGTAAGAGAAGTTACAAAAAGCAACAAGGATCGGTTAGGAAGGAATAATTCGAGAAAAAAAAAACTCAAT
This sequence comes from Hermetia illucens, assembly GCF_905115235.1. Taxonomy (NCBI): domain Eukaryota; kingdom Metazoa; phylum Arthropoda; class Insecta; order Diptera; family Stratiomyidae; genus Hermetia; species Hermetia illucens. The sequence continues at coordinate 644,565 of NC_051852.1, forward strand.
GCACGGTTACATTTTTTATGCAGTTAGGATATATTTATATACATTTTTTCAGCATAACATCGCGTCCACAAAGAAAAACCTGACAGCGAATTCTTTGCCTTCAAAAAAAGTATAAATCTCCGGAATAACTAATTAGAATCTAATAAAAAATTGAGAGGTTATCAGATCCTTTAAATTTCTTAACAACACAAATTCAAGGACTGCAGTAAGGTCGTTCAGTAAAATAAAATATTTTTGTATGCCATAATATGATCGAGATATGATTTAAATTGAAAAGAAAAGCAAATAAAGAAAGGCAAGGGGTAGGATGCCTAAGAACAACGACAATGGAAGACATTCATTAAATAGATTTGGCTTCAGAAATTTGTCCTTCAAACTAGAAACTTCCTTTTTGTAATATTTAATTGTTAGTTTGCCAAGTGTCAACGTACGAAATTCTCTAGATGGAGTGTTGGTTGATAAACTTTCTATTTAAAGGGAAAAAGTGGGAATCCTAATCCTGATCCATGATTCTAGTTGAATTAATCCTTTTAAAACTGTAATCCGGGTTTTTATCTTAAATAAAAGAGAAATATGCTTTTTTTGAAGATAAAAATTAAATGAGGACTGATTCAAGGCTATTCTCATAAGTAAGTATCCGGGGAAATCCTGTGTCAATCACCAATTGCCACCGATGGACAACAGGATGGTAATATTAATAGAAAAGTTGCGTGTCAAAAATATCGAACAAATCAGTTGAGTTGAGTAACCAGTAGCGACCATTTATTATAGCCGTGGCTAAAATAACCTCGCCACTAGGTACCTGGCTCTTTAAATGAAAAACAAAAATGAAATATGTTACCTTAGTGCGCTCCGGTTTCAATATATAATTTATTTTATAGACCTAGAGTAAGAAAACGGAAGTACCAGTCACCATCGCCCTCCATGGACGATGATAATAAACAAAAAACCTTTAGGGTAGAGGATATCCTCTAGCCGTTTTATCACTAATGACAGCATTATAAGAGAAGAGGAGCCAGGTAAAAGCTAACCCCCGATCCAACTTCTCAAATGGTGGCCCCATTAAATACCACGAACGAAAAGGCGTACACGAAAATGTCTAAATATTTTCGTTCCATCCGTGGTGGGAAAACTTACCAGAAAAGTCATGTCACGAAAATGCCATCCGATGGTCATTGCGCACTATTCTAGATCCCCAAGGGTGTCCTGTTTCGAAGTTTCTGCTGCCGTCTTTCCGCCCCGAAATCGTTCTGAACCCTTAACAGGCTCAACCGTCTCATCGTGCCAATTTTATTACTATTAGAGACAAAAGAGCTCTTCTGGTCGGAGTTTCTGCTGTAATTTTCCAAAGGAAACGAAATTGAACATCGGCCAAGTTGGGGAGTAGCCATGTTTTATCAATAAAACGAGAGGAAAAGTTTTTTAGGGAGAGTGTGAGGAGACCAAGGTATTTTGACTCATTCAAATCTACTGCTTGCTTCGATGGATATAGGAAAGGTGCATGTTCGCGTATTGAGAACTAGTTGGATCAATAAATATAATGATTTTTGCCCTGAACTCCTCTCGGTTAGGTGGTGCTGGCGCTGAGTGATGGGCAAAGGCATTAGTTACTCTACGGGGCACGTGTTATTAATTCAAGGAGTTTTGTACGCTGATTAAATCGTAGCTCAACTTAAGATTGATCTGGCACACAAACATGTAGATACATTCTGACAATAGGACACTTAGATAGTTTCAGAAAGATACCGGATAAATATTATTAACAATAGTCACAAGTACGACAGTATGTGCCCTGTAAACTATAGAGACATAATATGGTCAAGAGAAGCCGAAAAGTCCTTTGACAAATTTAAAATTATGGGAAAGTTTTTTTTTTTTTTTGGTAGGGTAGGTGAATGCATTTACGCACACAGTGTTGGACTCCCGATTCGGTACGTTGTCGGACTACCAACTAAACACCTCCCCATCGTCAGAGAGCTAGCCTGGAACCGTTTGTCACATTACTTCGGGCCAGCCCCCGAACTCTCCCGTCTTGCGGAGCCTTCAAATCAGGGAATTCCTTTCACCAACGGGAGGGGAGAGGAGGAAGGGAACTGTCAGTTCAAGGAACCCCCTGCCATCCGGCTCCTCCACCGGTCGAGTTCTATCTTCTTAGCAACGAGAAGGGCCCGAACGTAATGGGCAACATGGTTCCAGCTGTCAGCAGTCCTCAGCATCTCTTCGACAATGTTGTCTGGAGAGAGATCCCTGTGTTTAAATAGAGCTGCTGACGAACCCCATCCCACCTTCCACAAGAAAAAAAAGTGTGGTGGGCATCGTCCACAACTCCATTGCAACACACAATGCGGAGAACGCGCTTTTCCAATCTTGTGCAGGTAAGACTGCAAATTTCCATGCCCACTTAAAAATTGGGTAAGGAAATAGTCAGTCTCACCATGCTTCCGATTCAGCCACGCACCTAAGTCCATCTGCCTCTAGTTTCATTTTGCCAAGAGAGCTGCCACTCGTCTAGAGTGTGTTGCCGTTCTTCGCGAGCAACCACCTCCCTTGGCTCATCTCCCTTGCGCTTGTATATGGCCTGACGCTCCCTAGCAAGAAGGGCAACGGGGATAACTCCCGCGATCACCATCACGGCCGGTTCAGAGACTGTGTGGTACGCAGACGCCACCCGTAAAGCTCCCCGTCTCTGTACTTGCGCGAGGCGTCTACGATATACCTCCTTGTCAAGAGCGCCAGCCCATACCTCTGCGCCGTAGAGCAGGGCAGGCTGCGTTGAGCTCATCAGGACCCCCAATGTTTGCCATTAGCCTACTTAACGCCGAAACTCCAGCCGCAGCCTTGTTCGCGGCTGCTTGGATTTGCTCAGAAAAGCTCATCTTTGAGTCAAGAGTCAACCCGAGGTACTTTACCGCTGATTTTGACTCGATTATCGACTCGCCGAACGATATGGGACGCAGGGTCGGAATTCTCTTGTTAGTCAGGATGACTACTTCGGTTTTTTCCAGTGCAAGGTTGAAACCATGAGTAGTCATCCATCCGCTTACCCGTCGCATCAGTATGCCGAGTCTGCTTTGCGCCTGTTCGACAGTGCGTCCAGCAACAAGCGCTGCGACATCATCTGCGTAGCCGACGGTTCCTCAGATAGTCCCTCAAAATCCGTAAGAGATAGTTCGGCACGTTGAAGGTATTCTCTAGTGTGCCTAGAATGTCTTTCCATCTTACGGAATTGAAGGCGTTTCTGACGTCAAGCGTTACGAGGAGCACCACCCGTCGAGTTCGGCGGCTATGTGCCTCCGCTCGTCGAACGGTGTCCACGACCTGCATGACAGCATCAATTGTCGATCTCCCTGCCCTAAAACCAAACTGCCGGGGAGGTAAATCTTCGGCAGGCCGTATCGCTTCAGCGAGTCTACTTCTGATGAGCTTTTTGAGCACTTTCCCAGCAGTATCAAGCATACAGAGCGGGCGGTATGAAGACGGCAGTTCGGGATCGCCTTTCCCTTTAGGGATCAGCGCAAGCCTCGCAACTTTCCAACGAGCAGGGAAAATGCCCTCTTTCAGGCAAGCGTTGAATGCGCCGAGCAGTAGGTCTGACCGGTGTTGGAATACCAGTTTGTACACCTCTGCTGGAATACCATCGGGTCCTGGCGCCTTCTTGTTTTTCATAGAGAAGACTGCCTGTTCCAACTCTTTTATAGAGAAAAGTGGACAGTCCTCTGCGCTCTCCGCGCCGACGTCACCATCCCATACGGGGTGTGCAGGGAAGAGTGCCCTCACAATGCGGTCCATCTGCTCGGCCTTAAGTGAACAGGTTTCCGCAGAGCCCCGATTTTTCGGGTTACAAGTTTGTAACCGAGTCCCCACGGATCCCCATTCACCTCGTCGATCAGATCTTGCCAGCAGCGAGCTTTGCTCTTGTTTATTGCGCTGCGGAGTCTCCTTTTGGCTGATTTGTACTCCATCATTATGGTACATGCCTCCTCCCGGTCGCCTTGACGTTGTGTTAAGCGGCGGAGCCTGTGACATTCCTTCCGGAGCTCTGCGATTTCCACTGTCCACCAATACATGGAAGGTTTGCCGCGCCTCGATGTCTTCCTGGACATGGAGGCTCCGCAGACCGTCGTTATTAGGTTCATAACTGAATTTACGACAGTATCAGCAGCGGCGCCACCGCCCCCAGGAATACCCTTCAGCGTGGCCCCACCTGTTCCCAGAGTTTCGACAAACTTCCCGGTGTTCACTTTCGCGACGTTCCATACACAGAAAGATCGCTGGGGTGGCGCACACCGAGAGTTTGTGTCCACCACTTCGAAAGCAATGTATTGGTGGTCACTTGCTGAAAAGTCTTCCAGAACTCGCCACCCGTCCACCAGCGACACCAGTGATTCCGATGCGAAGGTTACGTCTGGAATGCTTCCTTCGCAGCCTGGGCGCCGGAACGTTGGGGTGGATCCGGTGTTTAGAACTACCAGTCCTGTTCTCGCCACCATTTCCAGAATTCGTTTCCCTCTGGAATCTGTGTGAGGCATGCCCCATTCAAGTGCCCTAGCATTGAAGTCACCCCCGACCAGGATCCGCCCATCCGTGCTTAAGATAGCGTCCTCCAAAGCCTCAAGCCTCCGACGAAAGTCCGGCATCGTCTCATTCGGCGTAAGATAGACACTAAAAAACGTTATCCCTGAACACCGAATCCAGACAAAGCCGTCCCCTCGGCCTTGGGCAAGAACCCCCAGGAAGGTGCCGTCCCGAACCCAGATGGCAGCGGTACCTGATATGTCTGGGTGCCATGAAACTGGGCCCTTGTTTCGGTACTGCTCACTGATGAGTACTAAATCAGCTTTGGTCTCCGCAGCGAACTGCGCTAGCAACTCGTGAGCGGTTGCACTCCGGTGCATATTGATTTGTAGGATGCGAATCATGTTGACCGTATCCTAGCTCTTTCCAGTTCTGCTCTGAACACTGGACAACGCCCCGATCCCGCAGTGTGCGCAATGCTCTCATCAGTCGCGCCACGGTCCCTGCATAGGACGCAGTTTTCCTTTTCATTGCAGCTGTTTGCTTTATGGCCTGCCTGGCCGCATTTACGGCATGTTGCCCTTCTGTCAGGTCCCCGACAGTTTGCAGATGTGTGCCCATAATCCAAACATCTGTAACATTTGGTTGGGGCGGCCCGAATTCGTATCCTACACACTACCGAACCAATTCTTATTTTTCCGCTGTTTAGAAGCTTCCTCGCGTATTGCTCGGCAACTTCCACCACAGCGAGTTTTTGGAATCTTGAGTTTGCGGAGGTGATACCAATCCGGACATTGGTTACCTCCGGGCATTCGCGTTTGATGGCCTCTTCTACCTCGTTCTTTTCCGTGAGACAGTCAAGGTCTCGTATTTCTAAAGCACACGTGGGTTCCAGACTAGAAACCAAAGCTTTTTCTTCTAGAAGCCCCTTGACTGCTTCACAGAACGTGACTTTATTTATAGTCTTCGGGCCTAGTTCGACTAAGACTCCACCACCCTTCGTTTTACGTATGGAAGACACCTCCGCTCCGTTGTCTTCGGGTTTGATTTTGTAACGGATTTCGCTGAGGACTTCCGCAAAAGTCTTGCCTTCTGTCGGCTTAATAAGCAAAGCTGGCGGTCTAGTCCTCCTTCGTCTCCCCACCTTTTCTTTTGGCACTCCGTCCTTCGTGTCCGCCTTAGTTTTAGGCAGAGGTTTTTCTGATGGCGCGACGTGTTGTTGTCTTTTGATCCTCTTCGCCTTCTTCTTTTCAGCCCTGGAGAGTACCTGAGTGAAGTCTCCTTCAGGTGTCCCTTCCTCCTTTCGTTTTTTACCAAGTTCGCTCTGCAATGGGCTGTCAGCGATCCGTTTGGTACTCGTGGTGTTCCTCTCGGGAAGTGCGGTTGCTTCTGCTTCCTGCGGATTTTGTCTTACTTTCCATGTTCGCCTATAGTATGAAATCCTGTCCAGGAGCTCTTCCAGTTCCATTAGCCCGTTTTTCACCCCCTTGCCGACGTTTTTCTGAAGGAACGTCGAAGATCGCATGTGCTTCACAACCGCCGTGCATTTTTTAATAAGTCTTTCCTCTTCCGCTTGCGCCAGAGTAATCGACAGTCCTCCCATTCGGCTTATATTCGAAACCATTTTATTAACTTCGGCAGTTTCCACTGTGCCTCTTTCCCCAATTACAGCACTGTACTGTATGATCTGGGTTCCTATCTGTGTTGCAGGTGCCGCATCACTTTCTGAGTCTTTCTCTCCGTCTGCGCGTCCCGATGTCTCGTCGGGTATTTCAGCCCTTGTTGCGTCCTTCGCTGGGCGCTGGGGCGAACGGCGCATTTTCGTGCTGCGAATAAACGCAGCCAGCTCACTCTCCACTTCCACTATCTCCTCGTTCGCTTTTATTCTCCATTTGAGTTGTTTACCAGCGCATCGTGTGCAAGGGAGCGGGCCGCAATAGTCAGGAACGGGTATACCCTCGGGGACACAACCCCTACCCCAGTTCCCTGAGGCCTGACCTACGCTTAGCTGATCCCGGAATTCACGGACGGATCAGCGCTCGCTCGGGGCAACGCGGTCTACTAACACCGGTTCAATGCACACTACCCGACCAGGGTCCCGAAGGGGCTGGCTCCTGATACACGCCACAACTACCACCTTGGCAGAGCTAGGCTCACATCACCCCATCGACGTCGACAGGGAGTTGTCGACGGCTCCGGGGACTCCCAGTGTGTCCCGGCGTGTATCGGTCATTAGCAGTTCGCTCTTCACCGAGAAACTTTCTCGAGGCTACTACCTAGGACGCAAGTATTATGCCACCTAGGGGGTCAGAACTACTTGCTCGGGCACCTCGGGGACGCCACTCCCCGTATCGTAAACGACCCATGAAGGATCGTTGACGATCCCTGAGGGAGAATTATGGGAAAGTTTGGCATAAATTGAATCAACATTTTCAAAAAAATGTTGTTCTCTGCTACATACATATATAGAGTCCTCTACCAAACTACACTTTACACAATTGATTAATTAATTAATTAATTGACCAGTTATATTGTATCTACAGTATTACGTATAATGTTGAATTGTAAGTTTTCGCGTAATATTTTATAGCTGTGATTGTGGCGGTGAGTTTTTTGAATATGTCTCCAATTTGCACGATTTATTCACAGCGTGCCGGATATGTTACCGACAACAAGAATAGTTTGTCTCTCTATTGCACATCCTTTCCCCACGTATCATTGTTGTAATCATGGCGTTGTAGTCGCTGTTATCATTGTTATCGTTACTATCGTCAACGTATAGTACTCTCTTCGTAGGGCGCCTAAAAGGCAACGAAGGTATTTGTGTTAAACGGCCACGATCATGATCGTCACCTCTTAAGGTAAAATTACGCAAATTGATTACCTTTTACAATGCCTCGCTACTTTCTTGGTACTCACACTGGTGCGAGCAGTATTGGGAAGCTACGGGGTGGAGGTAGTTCTTATTGAATAGAGATCTGCAGGCAAACTTACTTGCATTAGGAACTCATGGTCTCCTAGTGTAGGAATTTCTCCTTACATTCGACTAAAGTGTATAACTGCATGAACAGCGCCCAACGCGTTCTTTGGTCATGTTTTAGCCATATCTTTGGCCTGTTTTCTTCTGTTTTTGAATAATTCTTAAAGTGTTTGATGATCGTGTTCTTTTGGACTCTTGATCTCTTTATCCGCCGAGAGAGTGTCACGATACAAGTGCATTTTAAGGTGCCGCTAGAATGGCCAGAATAATGTACTTTTTGTGGGCATTCATTTGAATTCTATTGAATTGTTGGCTATTGCTATCTTGTTACTTTTACCTAAACTTAACCAGTATCTATATATAACGCCAGGACCATATCTTCGAAATGACATTGCACATTATTTACTGTAGTTTCTTTTTGTAAAATCCTTTTTTGTTTTATTTCAAGGACTTAGTTTGTGTTACTACACTAATTATCCATTGCCAAGTTTAGCCGTTTCTGAAAATGTTGTGTAAAACAAAACCTTATTAAAATCAGTTCAATGTCTATCTCGCTATCTATGTACATACATATACTCCCTGCGTGTGGAATCTCCCAAACCATACGTGAAATTACCACCTCTACTACCGGGTGTCATCGGCAACCTCTATACTTGATTAAATTGCCCTTTCTTCGAATTGCATTTTTAAGCAAGCCAGGATATTAAATTGTCGGTGTATTAAGCCTCCTAGACTCTCAAAAGTGGGCAACATTCTTTCACAAATTACTCAATCCAGCATTTTCTTAAAAAAGCATATAAGTCTTTGGCAAGATAGTTCATCAGGAGCTTTGTCGGCTAACACCATCTCCATCCATTTCCATCGCGGAAGAGAAATTCGCTCCATCAGGCATGTCTCGTACAAATGTGGAAGCAAGACTGACCTCGACTTAAGCTTAAGGTCCAGCGTCGTGACACCTTCCTGCTTGAAATTTCAAACAGGTCTTTCTGTATTATTGCAGGATTACCATCGCGTTCGAGGGCCTTTGGAGATAATCCGGTTTCATCAACCTCGTCCAACAAATAAATTGAATTTTGGGCGGGCAAGTCTCTTAATTCCTTGGTTTTCCTTCTCAAATTGAACACGATTGCTTGAGTGACGTTTTAGGGCATATTACCAGCTGGCGAAGAACTTACGAAGGTTAGATATACAACTGAACCGACTGTTTTCGGCAGATATTAACTTCGTTCTCGAACATCTCTGCTACTAAACCCTATCGCCATCTGTACAGGAGGAGGGCAAGTCCTCCTGAGCTAAAAGCGGGATACACTGTGTCAACTGTCGTCCAACTCCCCGATTACTATGAAGCCACACATTGAGCCTCGGGCTGGATTGATTTTACAATGTCGGACCCAGCAAAGAAAAAAGCCAAACGATTCCCACATTCTCTCCTACAAGCCGAAAGTTGCTTTGCAGCTAGCCGATACCCCGTTTCAATATAGGATTGATGTTATAGTATTGCATGAAATGCGCTGGACATGAATGGTTTTGAGCCCGCCATCAACTTAATGGTGAGCCGCACTAGTTTGAGAAGCAACACTTCTAGCACTTGATGGGGACTATCCGCATTCGTACCCTGCATACTACCCATCCAATTTTGACTCTCCCGCCGTTAAGGAGTTTCCTCGCATATTGCTTGGGGACTTCCACCACGGCGAGCTTTTGGCCTCGAGCATTTACAGAGGTAATACCTACCCGGGCATTGGTCACCTCTGGACATTCACGCTTTAGCGCCTCCTCTACTTCGGCCTTTTCTGTGAGGCAGTCAAGATCCCGTATTTCTAGAGAGCACATGGGTTCTAGGCTGGAAACAAGAGCCTTCTCCCCCAATAGCCCCTTGACCGCTTCGCAAAACGTGCTCTTGTTGGTCGTCTTTGGGCCCAGTTCGACGAGAACTCCACCACTCCTCGTTTTCCGTATCGTAGCCAGTGCACAGACCATTCTCTTGAAACCGAACAGCTACAAAACTTTTTATAAACAAATGCGGTTGCAAGGCAAATTTTGATTTCACAGACAAGAAGGAAGCCTGGGGAACCGGCAAGTCTATAAACTCGATAAGAACAGGGAGCAACCGGATCAGGCTCGGGAGTTTCCCCAACAAGTCAGTAGAATGAAGTCACATGCACCTCGAGGCCCATTCTGTCAAGAAAAAGGGGGATATCTTCAAACCAGACCATGCGGGCATTTTGGAGGGGCGGGGTGAGTATTCTTATTATATGTTCAACAGCCGGAATATCGGCGAGTTGGAGGTCCGTTTAACTGAAGTTGATGGGCAAATCCTGCTACCATCAATGTCATTTACCGGCTTAAGCCACCAAGAGCCGATGGAAGTACTGCCGAATCTGATAAATATGGAGGCGATGGTTTATGAATTCATGCCCAAGATTTGGGGCAGCAATTCTTCGTTATCCTGCTTGGCTGCCCAGAACATCATCGCCCCATATCAAAGAAGCTTCTGACCAGGCAAATTTGTGACAGTTCAAATTTTTCCTACGCGGAAATCGATTGAATATGGTCACCAGTTATACTATCTTTTCGTCGGCTTCTAGGTCGCCCATAATAGCATCGTCAGAGGGAATTCGATACCCTGACTAAATGAATAAGACTGGCTAGGTTGGCCGTGATCAATGACTATCAACGTTCTAAGACAAGAAGTACGCTAGCAAGGTATCCTTTTTAATCTGACCATGGAAAAGATGATCCGTGAGGCTGACGCTCTAAAAGTCCATCCAACTAGGGGTCTGTTTTGACAATATTGACATAATGGGAAAAGAAAACTGCGATACACAAATTATCTTCGTTCAGATCAAGTAAGCAGCAGTTGCTATGTCAGCATGAAAAATGAAAGAAAGAATAACATCAAATAACACTGGTCAACTGAGATCAATAAATATAGGAGAAAGTAACTTTGAAACGTTGAAGATTTCTCTTATGTAATGTTGCCGTTCACAAAAAAAAAAACAACTATCGCGACGAAATCCGCGCAAACGGTTGTAGGTACCCAACAGAACCTATTTCAGAGATTTGCGTTCTTAGCAAAAATATGGGAACTCTTCACGGCATTCGAGAAAAGAGTTCTTCTAAGAATTTTTGGGGACACTACAGGATAATGGACCATTCCGTAGTTTATATAACGATGGAGTGGATCCACTCCGCCGCCCTTTTTTCCCTTCTTCCCTTCTCTCGTATCCTACAAAGCTCAATTCTGGGTGCTTTATTATTTTGATTCTTATCAATTGCCCTTCCTCCTCCCAAATTGCCTTAGTTTGCTCTATCCGACGCTCTTAAGCTGACAAAAGAAAAATTTAATTGACATCATCCAGGGCAGAAGCAACTCATCAGACGCTGCCTCACCTTTGCCCTGAAAAACTTGGGTGTTTAACCCAAAAAGAGGAGTCCGCGGACCACAAGAGAGGAAGTAAGTTGCTTCCCAAATGGTCTGGTCTTTCATCAAGTAGGTGTGAGTTCATTGCTCCCAGCATCCTCAACAAGATCTTAAGCTGTTTTTCGCTATATTGTCGTCCTTCAAGTAAATCTAAACACTTTGGTTCACTGTTGCTTTGTTAATGGCTTAGCGGTGAACATCAGAAAATGTGCTACTCGTTCAAGACTGCATTGACTTCTTTTTCCTACTCGGATATTCCTTACCAATTCATCAAACTACACTCAAGATTTCGGAGTCATTTTCGACTCGGCTCCGCTCCGATTCTCACTGTTTGAAAGTCACCAATCGGGCTGCGAAATTGATTTTGACTCCATCCTCCATCCTCCTTTACTCTTGTCAACTCTACTATTAGAAGTATGCTTCAGTAATGCTTCCTTCTGTAACATTGATTGTCTTGTCCTACCTACCCCTCCCGTCTCCGCTCTTTTAACCTGCCCTTCTTATAACACCGTAGAGACTATCTTGATTTATGTACATTTTTCAAACTTTCCATGGGTATGATGGACTGCACCTCTTCTAATGACGTCCTTTCGCCGTCCCCGCCTTTTATAATACACACAACGTAGAGATTTTCAACGTGTCCTTGCAGAGCTCGAAATCCACTATCATTTCTTGACTCCAAAACTCTGTCAAAGTTACAACTCACAACATATTAATCTCTTAAATTTTCTTCATTCAGAACTTTTTAGCATAGGTTAATGTTCTTGATTCCTTTTCCTCGTAAAGACAATAAATAATTGGAGTTTACTCTGTTCATTGTCCGTTAAAAAAATGAATAAATCAATGAATTTATGAGGGATACCGTGATCATTTAATTGTGGAAAAATCCAGCTTAACAAGCCGTAGTAGGCGGGTGTCGATGAGGATTATCAAGCCTGTAAAATGGATAGGGGCAGTATCTATAGTAGACGAAGACGTAGCAGAACCTGTCTGAGATGGAGCGATGGTGTACGCCAGAACACCAAACAGCTGTCAGGGATATCGAATTGGTGAACCCCCCGGTGCAATTCGTTATAAAGTCAGGCCTAGACCGGACAACGGTAGTTGCACCATCGATTATGATGATTATATTTTGAAAAAAAAAATAAGGTGGAAGCTCACGAAGGTCTGTTTCTTAGAAACCGTTGTACGTATTCGAATGAAATTTGGGGGGAAGGCTGGAACTGTGAAAAACCGCGCGAGCGATGAATGACATCACAGGAAAATTCGACTTATATATAAGGACTAAGTACACTAACTTCAGGCACACTTGGCCTGATTTTTTAATGCTCATTAAGAACATCCCCATATATATATGTCACCTAGGATCTTCATTTCGCCAAATATGATGTTGTGTTGAGTTTGTGGAAACCATCGGGGAGCAGGCGTGTAATTGTATGAATAAGTTTCACATGCAAAGGCTTATTGCCCACTGATGGGAATGTTAGGAATGGTCTAGCTGTGGTATCTTCTTCCTTTGAGAGTATTTACCTTTCCTAAAATTGGCAAATTTACCTATTTATATTGTTCTGTTTCCTAAGTCCGATGTGATGATATGATGTGATGTGATATCACGTTTCTGTCTACTAGGATCGATGATGTGATGATATGATGTGATGTGATATCACGTTTATGTCTACTAGGATCGATGATGTGATGATATGATGTGATGTGATATCACGTTTCTGTCTACTAGAATCGACAATAGCTTCTAGAAGTTTTTCGAATATTGATTTACCAATTATTATCATAATTACATTTTCCAACAGCTTAGGAAGTATACGATTTTCATTTTTTGTATTAGAAATGTTACAGAACCCTTTGGACGTGTTTACTGGTGGCTGTTAACATCACAGGGTCCGAAACAAACCCGCTTAAGCGATGGCCGACAAGATCACGAGGGACTCAATTCCAAACTCACCAGAGCATCAGGGACATCCCACAAATCAATGGAATTCCCAAAGAACAACTTGCAGTGGCAACTCTAATAAAATCCGGTAAGTGGATTAGATTTACTGATCATTACCAGGCAGGATTCTAGTCATTTCCTAGTCTATTAGCAATGAAATAATAGGAGTCATCACAAATTCACAGTCAGATTAGAACAGGGCCAGCTGATTCATCGTAATTTGGCCGTATTTAAGTTCAATAAGGGAGTGTTGTAGCGGTTTTAATTTCTTTGAGGGAAATTTAATTGAAATAATTATCTTTTTTTCTTACCGATGTAATAACTCCTAAAGTTACATACATATTTGTTAGAGGGGTAAATACAGTGGTCGTGAAGGTCATAATATTTTTTTTTTTTGTGCGTACACGGAGGTGGAAAATCTTAGAAAGACACGTCCGCCGCCAGAACGGCGGAACTACAGCGGGTGCGTGTGGGATTCACACCCACTAAAAACCACCCCCGGTCTCTCCAGCCCCGGTCCCAGCCCCGCGGGACCACCATTGAGGTATTACTTCGCGGGGTAGGTTTGCTCTTAGGCATTCATCTTTCTCCTATTTGCAGCTTTCCTCCTTCTTTGTTCCTTCAGCAACTCCTCCTGCATTTGGATGATTGCGGAGCCAACCGCAAGCCACTTCTCCTCGGACTCCAGCATCTCAGTAACCAAGCTCTCCGGGGTCCCGCTCCTGCCCAGCACCTGGTTTAAGCTCCTTCTCTCCATCGCAAATCGTGGGCAGTGAAACATCACATGCTCTGGATCCTCCGGTATGCCATCGCATCTGGGACAGTTCGGAAAATCATCCAACCCAAAGCGGTGCAGATACTGCCTGTAGCAACCACCGTGTCCTGTGAGGAACTGGGTAATGTGGTAGTTGGTCTCCCCATATTTTCGCTCAAGCCACACCCTAATGTTGGGAATGAGCCTGTGCGTCCACCGACCTTTCGCAGACTCGTCCCATCTGCGTTACCAGAGATCAAGCGACTCTGACCTTGTCGCACTTCTACGCTGTGCATTCCCCTCCATATGTCTTGCATTGTACAGGACACTCATTTCTTTGGCCAGAATGTCAACCGGGATCATGCCTGCCACCACCAATACTGCCTCATCTGATGTGGTTCTAAAAGCACTGCAAACCCTCAAAGCCATCCGCCGGTAAACCGAGTTCACCTGCTTCCGTCTCTGAGAGTTTGCAAGCGCCTCTGCCCACACAGGCGACGAGTAGAGCAGGATGGAGCGCACCACTCCGGCTAGCACCAACCTCCGGCAATGTTTCGGCCCACCAATATTTGGCAGCATTTTTGCAAGTGCCGTGGTGGCACTGGCTGCCTTTTGGCATGCATACTCTAGGTGTTCCCTAAAACTCAATTTGGTGTCAATTATTACCCCCAGGTATTTGATAGCCGGCTTTGATACGACCGTATGTCCACCGACCTCCACTTTTACAGTGTTATTTTTCCTGCGTTTCGTTATTAAGACCGCTTCCGTTTTCGCGTCCGCCAAGGTCAGCCCGGCCTTTTCTAGCCAGGACTTTACCGCTCTCACTGTTTCTGTTGCGTAAACCTCCACATCTTCAGGGTGTTTTGCTGCAACAACCACAGCTAGGTCATCAGCAAAGCCGACAATCGTAGTCCCCTCTGGGACGGGAAGAGCAAGCACCCCATTATACATGATATTCCACAACAGGGGACCAAGTACCGATCCCTGTGGTACCCCGGCTGTGACAATGTACTCTTTGAGGCCCTCATCCGTCCCGTACCAGAAAGTCCTCTCTGAGAGGTAGTTTTCCACCAAATTCGCTAAGTATCCGGGGACACCTATGTCAGCCAACGCCCCTTTAATTCTATTCCAGTGGGTCGAATTGAATGCGTTTTTGACATCCAACGCCACCACGGCACAGCAGCCGCCAGAAATCAGTGCACCTTTTGCCAGGTTTACCACCATGCCAATTGCGTCCACTGTAGAGTGGGCGCGTCGGAAACCAAACTGGCGTTCCGACAAACCATTGCTGGCTTCGACGATGGGCACGAGTCTGTTGTAGATGACTCTCTCCATCATCTTCCCCATTGTATCCAACAGGCAGATAGGACGGTACGACGCTGGGTTTCCAGGTGGCTTGCCAGGCTTCGGAAGCAACACCAACTTTTGCTTTTTCCACTGGGCAGGGAATATTCCTTCTTTTAGGCACGCCTCGAAGGTGTTGGCGAAAAGGTCGGACCTAGTCTTCACTGCCAGTTTCAAAGCTCGGTTGGGGATGCCATCCAACCCTGGGGCCTTGTAGTCACCGAACCTACCACATATTTCCCGCAGCTCCTCCACAGTTACAGGTGGTATTATGCCGTCATTTAGCTGGACAAAAATTTGCCTTCCCCTATTTTCGTGGTGGGGGAACAGAGTGATGACAATCTGTTTCAGGAGGCGCGGACAGGTCACCTGGGGTGATTTCCGCAGCCTTTTCATCACCACTCTGTAAGCCTCGCACCAAGGGTTTATGTCGGCATGGTCGCACAGCTGTTTGAAGCAGTTCTTTTTGCTCCTCCGAATGGCTTCCTTTAGGCGGCCACGCAATTGCTTGTGTGCCTCCTCTCGACCGTCGCCACCGGGTTTTCCCCTGAGCCTCTGACAAAGCCTCCTTGCCCGAAAACATGCGGCTCGCAAACTTGCGATTTCGTTGTTCCACCAGTAGTTGGGTTGCCTACTGGGGAGCAATCGCCTTCTGGGCATAGTAGCATCGCATGCTTCCGTCACCCATCGAGTGATCTGGGTGGCTTTCTCTCCAGTCGTACCATTCAGGGATATGTCGGATTTGAACAGCGCGGAAAACGTGTCCCCCTCGAAAGCTTTCACTGTCCAGCCAAGCATACCACCCGGCATTCTGCGAAAACTCTTTGTCGAGCTCGATCCCTTGATCTCTATGCAGATTGCCTGGTGGTCGCTGTGAGTATAGTCCTCACTGACATGCCAAGCGATTCTACTGGCTAAAGTGGCACTCACGTATGTCAGGTCCACTATAGACCCCAGGCCCCTTCCCCGGAAAGTGTACGAAGACCAAACATTCGCCAGTACCACGTCCAGCTCCGCGAATGCTTCGAGGAGAACACGTCCCCTGACATTAGTTACCCGGCTGCCCCATTCAAGAGCCCACGCATTGAAATCGCCTCCTATTATGATCGGCCAACGTCCTCTTGCATCCAAAACAAGAGCAGCAAGCATCCGCTCATACTCGACGAGTGTAGCGCTGGGTGGAGCATAGCAGCTGTAGATGTGGATGCCCTTCACCTTCGCTCTGATGAAGCCCTCCTCCGGGTGCTCCATTATTTCCTGGAAGGCTTGTTCTCCACAAGTCCACAGCGCTGCTTGGCCCGTTTGGTCTTGGACCCAAACGCTACCACCGCGGTTTCGGTATGGTTCACTCAGTATGGCCACATTGATGTTTTTCTCGCGGATGGCTTGCGCGAGTAGATCCTGCGCCGCCTCGCAGTGGTTGAGGTTGATTTGTATCAACCTCATCTGCGATTTGTGCTAAGGGCTCTCCTGTATTCCGGGCACCTGCTGCTGCCCGCAATGTGCCGATTGTCCACACCCTCCTTTTCTTTGCACAGTAGACAATTTGGGTCAGCTCCGCAGTCCTTGCTGATGTGGCCTTCCACTCCGCATCTCCTGCATTGCTTTGACCTGTCATTTGGGTTAGTGCATGACTTCGCAATGTGACCAAAGCCAAGGCATTTAAAGCACCGTTTTAACGCCATCTGTTCCCTAAGGCGACACATAACCCAGCCTATTCTCACTCTCCCTGCTGCTAACAGTTTGAGTGCGTCCTCCACTGGTAGGCTGATGATGGCTGTTTGTGTTCCCCCATAGACTTTCCTTAGCGTTTTCACCACTGACTCTTGTAGTCCGGCAAGATCGTACTGTTTCTCCAACGTTTCGCGAACCTCCTCCTTCGTCGTGATTTCATCTATATCTTTGCAGATTATAGTGATTTCCGGCCTGCTAGCTCTTATGTCGGCTCCCTGCCCTAAAGTCTTCCCGATTTGGCTTAAGAATTTGTATGCGGTTACATCCTTGGATTTCTTAAGTTCCAACATAAGATCTCCCTTCTGCGACCGTCTAATACGGCTGACGTTGTCTCCCAAATTGGTGAGTTCGGGGTCTGCCTTCACTTTCCTGAGAATGTCGGCGTATGACCCTTCGCCTCGTTTGGAAATGAAAATCACCTCCGGTCTTATCTTCCTCCGATAATTTCTTTTCCGCGGTTCTACCTTCCTCCAAGCTTCCGCATCCGCCTTTGAAGGTTCGATCCCTTTTCTCGAGGTAGCCACTGCAGTATTTTCACTGGTAGCTTCAGACGTACTTTTTATGAACTCCGCCTTTTTGGGAGTTGAGTCCTTTTTCCTTTTCGGGGTTTGCTGGCCTGTTGAGTCATTCAGCTTCTCGCGCAGCCTCTTTCCCGGTTTCTCTCCTTTTGTGTTTTGAACCGGCGTTATTTGAGTTGCCTGGTTCACTTTTCCAATCGGCGACTTCCCTACTCGTTCATCCTGGGCCTTGCCGTACGCCAAACGGATGCCTCTTATCATGGCCCTTATATTTTGGTGAATGTTCCTGCGCTTCTTTATAAACTCACACAGCTCCATGATCTTTTTACCGAGGGCAGTAAAGGCAGCTCCAGACTGATCATTGCCCAAAACATCGCTCGGGTGAATCGGCGTCAGTGATTCTTTCTCATCGAAGACTCCCGCTATACGCTTCCCACTGGGGGTAGCGATCGTGGGGGTTTGTGCCCGTGTGGGAGGGGATCTGCGAAAAATCGAGCTCCTTCTGAACGGATCCATCACTATAGCCAGTTCAAGTTCCTCCCGTACGCTTGTAACATTAGATGCCACAGTAGCCAAGGTTCCCACTACTGAGGCACTGCGGTCGTTGGATATCGACGGCCGGGAGCCCGCTTGCTCACTCCCAAAAACCGCCGGCACTGGGTTTCCGAAGCCCTGCACCGTAAGAAGGTCATAATATAAAGTAGGTACGACGTTATATATATAAATAATGAATACGCAATAGAACCAATTTATTATCGACGACATTAGATAATGGATTGATTATAACATAACGATAATTGCTTCAAAAAACCATACCGGAAGATATATATCTGTTTGGGTTGAAAGTTTGCATATCCTAGAATTTTTTTATTTTCATCAGACTCCGTGTATATTCTGATTATACTATGGATTATAAACGATGGTAAATATGTACATCTCCATCATACATAGTTCGATTTTGGTCCAAATCCAGATGCCAAATTTAGACAAATAACCCATGGGCAATATCGTAATATTTCTCATTGAAATGATCGGCAGCGAAAAGCAAGTATCTTTGGTTAGCCACAAAATCACTTCTTTTCTTCTTGCTTTACAGTTTGCCTTGAATTTTCTTATTTTCATTCTCACCAGAAATTCATGAACATATAAACGACCGTGGACAGATTGTGCATATGTTGTACTGCATCGTATATTGCATTCTGCATCAATATTTCATTTATCTAAAAGATGTTATGTCGGCTAACCTTCTCCGGCTAATTCTACAGAATAAGAAAGCATCGAAAGATATGCTACCAGTACAACAATAATATGATCTTCTTTCGGTATCTTCTTCATTTCCCCACAGCATCTTCTTCAGATGTAACGCTACTTTGAGTAGTTCTCCTTTTTCGTATCCAAAAATATCATCCCTCCTTGAAGTTAGGGAAGGGTCCGTTTGTCTAACGGATGTCTTGAGATACTAAACGAATTCGACTCAACTTTTGCTGTAGGCTCACGTATTTTTAGTTCACGATCGCCTATCTTCCAACTGCCCAAGGAGCACCTCCTAAGCCGAGAGCTCACTGTTCATATCGTGGAATTCTGACGCAAGGAGCACAGAAGTGCCAGTAAAGATTTTCTTCTTGCATAACGTAAAAGTGTGCAGGAAATGTGGAAATTCTAGTAAGTGCATGTTATGATCGGAAAATAGCCCCCGCTCTTTACACTATTCTTGAGCTGGCATTATCCAAATTTAATGAGTGTTGCAGTCATTCTCGGTGTCTGTTTATGCACATTACCGCTCATCCGTTGCATCTCGGCCGGTCCATCAGCGAGTTGAGAAGCCTAGATTCTTGAAGCAAGGGATGTCAATGCCATGTCGGCTTTGAAAGTCAAGTTCAATGGGAAAAACATGATGCCAAGTATATTGCTTCTGTAAATGGAAAATGGTGTCGCTGGTCTTTTTTTAGATTGCCCTTAGACTCGATTCTAGTTTAGCACGCAGCGCCATAGAACATGGTCCAATTGGACTGGAAAGATATTCGAAATAGGGGATAGAGGATGCATGCTAGTGATGCATTATCACATCAAAGCCCAAGAATATGGGCCTAACAGTTTCACAATATGCTTTTGACGAGCGACGACGGTGCCGTCTGTTCTTGGCCAGATTGTTTATTGAAATTTCGTTCTAATTTAGGATTGATGTAACTAGTCTACTCTGGAAAATGTTGAGTATGGACCTTTTTGCGTTTAGATACATGATAACGTATAAAAGCTGTATGTAAGTAGTTTGTAAGTCACAATAAAGTGTATTCTTACGTATTTTGCGTAACGGTCATTTGATGAATAAATATTGAGAAAGGTCCAGCAACATTACTCAAAACCTTCACTTATCGCTGTTCTGTTTGGTGTGTGTGTGTGTGTATGGTGGGGGAGAAGCTACAGCTTCTGAGCACTTAGGCCGTGTTGGCCCATTACGGATTCGTTAACGTATCGCAGGATTTCCGTTAGTGGATGTGATGCTACCCGTCGCAATTGGAGGACATCGGCACCAAAGATCTGATGCCTGATGCGTCCATAGGCGGGGCATTCACATAGGAAATGCTCCGTGGATTCCGCTTCCTCATTACAGGAGGGACACGTATCATCTTCGGTAATTCCTATTCTGAACATCTGCCCAGCTAGTGAATTATGGCCCGTTAGAATGCCCACAATACACCTGCAAGTCCTCCTGCTTTTCGACAGGATAAACTTTGCGGTACGTATGTTGGGTTCTGGCAGGAAAAGTTTGGTGTGTCGAGCAGCATTTAAGCTCTGCCACCTGTCATTATGAGAAACTTGTTCCCAGTTTTTGAAAACAGATTTAGCCAATGCTACTGATACCCCAATTGCTGGCTCCGGTCCCGGCATAGGGGAGATTGACCCCTCTTTCGCTAAAGCGTCCGAGATTTCATTTCCCCCTATGCCCCAGTGACCAGGTACCCAGAGTAGTTCCACCGTATTGAATCTAGACATAGAGTTCAAACGGTTTCTGCATTCCTGAACGATTTTCGAGGTGATCAAAAGACTGCTCAATGCCCTCAGTGCAGATTGCGATGCGCTTGCTCTTCAACCGCTCGTCAATCACCCAGTTTGCCACCCTTAGGATCGCATAAACTTCAGCTTGAAAAACCGTGGTATTTTGTCCCAAAGGAAAAGCCCACTTCTCGTTTTTATTCGAGAGGTAGACTCCGGCTCCAGAACTCTCTTCTGTTTTTGAGCCATCGGTGTAGAAGACTTCCGTATATCCCGCCACGCATTCCTCTGGGTCTTCCCAGTCCTCTCTACGCTTCAGGGTAACTACATATCTTCTACCAAACAGGTGTATGGGGACACGAGAATCGGAAGGCATTGTAAGAACTGGATTCAGTCCTCCCAGTAACTCTTCCAATGCTCTTTGCCCCCCCACATCCGTTGTTTTCCCATAGATCTAATCGAATTAGCCTATAAGCTGCTCTCATTGCAGTGCTTTGAATAAATATATCCAGGGGCTGCAAATTGAGTAGTGTATTCAGAGCTGCGCCGGATGTCGTGCTCATGGCACCATTGATACCCAGACAAATAGTTCTTTGCAGTGCAGCTAGTTTACGGTGAAAACCTTTTTGTCTCACCTTAACCCACCACACTACGGATGCATCTACGAACATCGGCCTAATGATGGTAACGTATATTCACATTACCACAAGAGGCCTGAGTCCCCATGTCGAGGCAAAGGTCCGTCTGCACAGCCCATAAGCTGTGAGAGCTCGTTTCATCTTTACCTCTACATGTTTGTTCCAAAGAAGTTTTTATCTAGAGTGACCCCCAGGTATTTCACTTCTTCGGAGAGTTGAAGGGTAGTACCCCTCATCTCAGGGAGACAAAATCCATCCAGTTTTCTCCTTTTTGGTGAATAAAACCATTGCGGTTTTATTTGGATTAACTGACAAACCATGTCTAAGGCACCAGCTGTCTATCAAATCAACGGCACGCTGTATATTCCTACACACCGTTCCAAGATCCCGATCAACAGCAAGTACAGCCACGTCATCAGCATGAGCTTGAGCGTGTATTGGCAAATTTTGCAGTTCGCATAGCAGTGAGTCGATCAGCATACTCCACAGAAGCGGCGAAAACACACCTCCTTGGGGGCAGCTCTTCGTTGCTTCCGTAGTCAGGTAGCGATCGACCCCTACCTCAGCGCACAGCAATCTTTGCGTTAGCATAGCATGGATCCACTTAATTAAAGCATCATCAACACCATGCGCTCTGGCGGCATCACAAAGTTTTTGAAAACACGCACAGTCAAAAGCTCCTTCAATGTCCACGAACACCCCCATCGCGTACTCACCATTCAAAGCTGCATCCTCTATCTTTGTGACCAAAGAATAAAGAGCAGCCTCACAGGAATTTCCACGTTGGTAAGCATGTTAGTTTTCACTAAGTGGGTGTGACCTAAGTGCGTTTCCACGAATGTGACGCTCCACCAGTCTCTCCAAACCTTTCAGCAAGAATGAAGTCAAGCTGATCTGTCTGAAGTTCTTTGGATTAGAATAGTCATCTTTCCCAGGTTTCGGTATGAAAACTACCTTAACCTGTTGCCAAGAAGAAGGCACGTAGCCCAGAGCAAGACATCCTCGAAAAATATTTCTTAGAGGTCGCTCTAAATGCTCCATACCCTCCTTTAGCATTGCCGGATAGATGCCATCCATGCCAGGTGCTTTGAAATGTTCAAAGAAGGACAGTATGGCAGCTCTCACCTTTTCATGGGCAACAACCGCTTTTGCAGTGTTCCAGTTCCCCTTGCAACGCTTGCCTGTTGAAGGGGTTGCAAGAACCGTCAACTCTCCCTCTACCACTTCTCTCACCTGTTCTCCCGGTTGGTGTACTTCCAGGAGGGTCTGTACTGAGTCCAGTCTGGGGCTCGTGAAAGTACCGTCGGGTTTTCTAAGAGAATCCAACTTGGCCGATTCATCCCTTTTGAGGACTCTGCACAGCCTTGAAGTCTCCCTTTCGCCTTCCAGTTCCTCACAGTACGCTCTAAAGGAGTCTCGTTTCGAGCACCTCACGAGCCTCTTATATTCACGTTGTGAGTTCCTGAAATTTAACCAGTCTTCGTCCTTGTTACTTTTGCAAGCACGATTTAGAAGTCGCCTGGTTGATTTCCTGAGTTTTTGCAGTTCTCGGTTCCACCAAGGAACCGTTTTACCGCTTTGGCTTCAGGAAATAGGACAAGCCTCTTCATAGCACTCTAAAAGTGTGCAATTCAGAGTTTTCAATTCATCTTCCAGCACCAAAGGAGTATTTAGTCGCCTAAGGAACTGCACTTTATTGCCAAGAAGTTCATTGAACTTTGACCAATCCGTTTTCCTAGGGTTTCGTCTTTGTACTGCAGACTGTTCGCCCGCAATAGTCAGATTGAATTCTAGATATCGGTGATCTGACAGTGAGACCTCGTCTAGCACTCGCCAGTGTGTAATTAACTCTAACAATTTTGGGGTACAGATTGTTAGGTCAATTACTTCGCTTCTTCTCGGTCCCACGAACGTAGGGGCGCACCCCACGTTTGCAGTCATAAGACCAGCTAAAGTAATGAAATCAAATAGCTTCTCTCCTCTTGGATTGCATTTGCTACTGCCTCAATAAATATGTTGAGCATTCGCATCGCAACATATTAAGAGTTCGAGACCACTTGATTCTGCATATGCCACCAGATCCTTAAGTTCTTGCGTCGGTGGAGGTTCTGTTTGGTAACATAGTAATTATCTATTGGTATCAAAGCAATGGAAAGCATCCATCATGCCGATTCTACAGCTATTCGCCATTGCACCTTCATTGGCTACTTACTTCCAGAACAATTGAAAATTACGGATAAATGTGCTTCAGGGCGTTGGGCGATGAAGACAATGGAGCGCGTATCGGTCGGCACAGAAGACATTAGAGTCTATCCGTTGGCGATTCGAGAAGTAGCACTACATCCATAGGTATCCTAAAATAGCTATATCGATTCTGAATAGTGGAGGACAGGAAAAAAAACCAGTAAATGCATCTCCCAAATAGAAGTCAGCCCAATGCGCTGCCTCCCATACTCACAACATACCTTTCAGCTATTGAGTCAGCCCATGTGAGAAGCGAACTGGAAAATCTGTTGTTGGTGAAATTATGTAATAAGTTACTTTTATTGAGAATAGTGTTATTTTGAGAAATATGCAACACGTTCGCAGGCGTTTCGTGACCATCTTGAGAAGATGCAGCATTGCGCCCCGGCTGCAAACTAAATACACTTACAAAGTTATACTTAACAATAAAGATGATGGTCCATTCTACCTCTTCTAGCTCTATCTTACCGTTTGTGTTTGCGATTGGTGTCCAAGTGGTTTTAACCATAAGCTAGCACTACTTCCCGATTGCACGAGTGATATAGTGATAATGTTTAGGATAATCCATCTGTAACCGTGTCTTTTTGAGCTAAATTTGTTGTTGAATTATTATGACTTGGTCCTCATTAATACCACTAAAAATTGACTTTATTTTCTTCAATCTAAACATCACATGAAGCACCTGACACAAAAGATTACGAACAAAGCCAAACAGGGTTAAAAACATCTTACTTCCTCCACATGCGCGAAAGGCTACAGTCACAACGTAACCACGGTTGAAAGACAGGCTACTATCGAAGCGAAATCCGGCAATGGTTGTAGGTGGAGCATCAGCACCTGAATTTACTTAAGCGGATAGCATGACATTTTCAACTGTGAATGAATGAATTAAAGTTTCGTTAATTAGTCATCATAGCAGATAAGCACTGATCACCCCCATGTGCAGAAATTGAAAACTGAATTTGTAGAATTCACACGATCATTTGAAATGCCTACACAAATTCCAATCTCAGGAGCGTAAATGCCCTCATAACCGTTTTTCAATCACTTGGTGGCATGGAAAGATTTCACGGATTTCAATCAAATTGTAACTAACATGTCAAGGTTCATAAAATTTTATGATATCAGTTCGTATGGAGTCTTTTACGTAATCAATAAAGTTGACGAGCCTGCATGTCTGTAGCTCGTCATATCGTTTTTCGTAAATTTTTCCAGAGACGTTTGACTGTTTTATTCGCACCATTCTTGGATTCCAGCAATGGTCACAACGAAATTTGTTATTTATTCCTACTTCAGGGTGTCAAAGCGTGTGCATGGATAATTATCTTTTTGTTCCCTTTTGCAAATGCAGTAGACAACTAGGAAATTCACTTCCCTCTTATGACCGCAGGAATCCGTAGAAGTTACGAAAGGGCAAGCGTGCTTTCCTATTTGGTTTGGCGTAACATCGACGTTTTGAGGGATATTACAATAAAATATTGTGAGGCTGGTGCCAAGTGGAATTTATCCATAGAACTATATTTGCACACGCGTCCTAGTTTCAAAAAAAGGTCCAGCAGATGTGCTTGTGCGAATATGCATACTACGCCTGTTAAGTGGCAAAAACGAACATCAAACTATGGGCAAACGTCTTCAATTGACCTTTAAGGGTACGAATGACCTTTGGGGTGGAATTTTTCGGACTCTCGGATATTTAGATAATGAGAACGAGATATGGGGTAGGATCGAAGGGATATATATTTGCCATAGGAAAGTCTACGTTGGCATGAATGAGCGAAGTATTCTCTTTTGTTTTATTCTTAATATTAGGTTGTTGCAAATGAAATGGCCGTTTTTGTATTAAAATTTGAAACGACTGTAAAGCCTCATAAAAATTTGTTTATTTAATCAAAATAGTTGTCAGTCGATTCAAAACACTTCTCCCAGCGAGATTCAAGAGCATTTATGCCAGTTTCGTAGAAGTCCAACTGTCGGGTGTTGATAAATTCATCGAAGGCAATTTTGACAGCCTCTTCGTTCCTAAATTGTTTTTCCGCCAAAAAATGATCCAAATGCTTAAAAAAGCGGTAATCGATTGGCGAAAGGTCCGGTGAATATGGTGGATGAGGCAGAGTCTCATACTGCAATTCGTTCAACTTTTGAACCGTTGTTCTGGAAACATGAGGTCGTGCATTGTCTAGAAGGAGTATCACACCAGCTCTGTTGACCAATCTCGGCCGTTGAATACTCAATTTTTTTGTGCATTTCCTCGAGTTGGGCACAGTATTTCTGTGCATTTATCGTTTCTCCAGGTGCCAAAAAAGAATAGTGGATAACTCCAGCTGTAGACCACCAAACAGTCACCAATACCTTCTTCGGATGGAGGCTCGATTTCGGTATATGCTTCGGTGGCTCATCAGCATCTAGCCATTGTGCTGATTGACGACGATTGTCGTATAATATTCACCTTTTATCACATGTCACTATTCTGCGCAAAAAGGGATCGGTTCTGTTGTGGGTTAGTAGAGAACTGCAAATTTCCATTCGAAGCGCCATGTTTTGCTCCGTAAGGGCATGCGGAACCCATTTGTCGAGCTTTTTGACCTTTCCAAGATGTTGCAAGTGCCGGGAAACTGTGGAATAGTGTACGCCCAGTTTTCCTGCAATGTTCCTCACAGACTGACGTGTGTCGGATTCGACTAGCAAACGCAGCTCGTCGTTGTCAATCGATGGTCCTGGATGTCCACGTGGCTCACTTTGAAGATTTACGTCCCTTGACCGGAATTTTTCGAACCACCGCCGTGTTGTTCGTTCGGTCACTGTATCAGCTCGAAATGCGCTGTTAATGTTCTTGGTCGCCTCCGCTGCTTTATGACCGAGTTTTAACTCATACAGAAAAAGTATATGTTCTTGGCTCTTTTCCATTCTTTTTTCCTTTCTATTCCCTGTTATCCCAACGATGGTCAAAACTGAAATGACTCCTTTTTTTTGTTAACACATTCAATTTATTTCTTATTGTTGCGGTTGAATAAGATCAGCTTACCGTCGCGATAACTGCTATTTTGGGAGGAGAGGGTTAGGAGGTCAGAAGGGAGGGGATGGTGGCGGTATGATGAGTCCGTGATGTGGCTGCGTGTGTGGGAGTAGAATTGGATGAGGTTATTTTCGTGGGTTAGGCATTTGTTAAGGAATTTGGTTAGCGAGGTAAGGAGGATCTGGTCTATGCGGGAGCATTTTATCTCGTTATAGACGGCTTGGTTTGGGTGGAGCTTGGATTGGGACAGGGATAGGGACAGACGGAAGAACCTCCTTTCACGTACCGGTAGACGCTCCATCTGGGCTGAGGAGACGTCACACCATGCGACGAATCCATACGTGATTATCGGTTGGATCAACTGCTTATAGCAGAAGAGTTTGACTTTTGGGAGGGTGGCGGAGTCTCTTTTGAGGATGAGCCATAGGGCTTTTAGGCCTGTTAGGGTCTTTGAAAGGATGGAGTTTACCTGGGGCGCGGATGATAGGCGAGAGTTCATGGTTATTCCCAGGTATTTAGTGGATTGGACGGCGGGAGTGGTGGATGGTCCGATCTTGATCGTGAGGTTGCGGGTGTCGGCCAGCATCTTGCGAGTAAAGGTGGCTCTACTGCGGAAGACGATGGCTTCGCATTTGCAGGGGTTGAGTAGGAGTTTCCAGTAGGATTGGAAGGTGTAGAGGATCAAGTCGTCAGCGTATTGGATGGTTTTAACTGCTTGGGGGGAGTTGGTAGGGTGCTGGAGTGGGATATCGGCGGTGTATAGGGAGAAGAGGGTTGCTGACAGAACTGAGCCTTGGGGGATTCCTGCGGGAGGACTGTAAGGGTCGGATAGGGTATCGTGGATACGGACTAAGGATTGACGATCAGACAGGTAGTTAAGGATGAGTTTGCATAATTGTGGGTGGAATTTGAAAGTGTGGGAGAGTTTGTAGGTGAGGCCGTCGTGCCAGACCGCGTCGAAGGCTATTTGGATATCGTGGAGGCAAGTTGTGGTGGGGATGTTGTTGTTTAGTTGGGATAGGATGTCAGTTTTGAGGACTAGGAGGGCGTGTGAGGTGTCGTGGCCGCGCCTGTTTGCAAACTGGAAGAGGGGGATAATGGCGTGGTCGGTGATGTGTTGGAACATAATATCGTGGATGACGTGCTCGAAAATTTTCGATGTCACGTTGAGGAGGGAGATGGGGCGGTAGCTGCCCAGGGACGCTGAAGGCTGCTCCTTTTTTAGGATTGGAACGATGTGGGATCGTTTCCATGGGGTGGGAAAGTGTGCAGAAAGGAGGCATAGATTGAAGAGTTGGGCGAGGAAGGGGCTTAGGGTTTGGGGCATTTTTTTAGGATGATGATGGGGATGTGGTCGGGCCCGGTTGATTTTTTTATTATTTCGGGATAGGATGATGTATTCAACTGTTTGGGGTGTGACGGCTTTTATTGGTAAGCAGTGGGGTGTTGTAGGTTCGGGTGGTGGGACCAGGAATTGGGTGTGGATGGCTGGCGTGGTAGTGAGGTTGTGGATGTGTTGGCGCACCGCAGTTTCTGTGGGTGGGTCGAACAAATGTCGGGTGGTGTGGTGGGCGGCCAGAAAGCTGTTAGAAATCAGGTCGGCGTGGGCTTTGGGTGAGGTGTTGTGCGGGCGGACGCTGGCATAGCGGGGTTTGGCTAGTCGGGGGCAAATATCCCGGAGTTTATTGCATGTTTGCTGATTAAGCGAGATGTTCGCATGCTTTACCGCGTACTGATCAGCGTATAGCGTCTGGATCTGTGATTGGATGCGCTGTGTGAGGGAGTGGATTTGTGACTTGAGGAAGTTAAATTGAGGAGCGTATCTGTCTGTGTAGTTGGCGTCGTAGGGCTGCTTTTTGTTTGATAAGGTCTAGGATGTGCGGTGGCAAGGTGATTAGGCCCTGGTAGTTTAGCGGTCTGAGAGGGATGGTTTCGTTGCAGGCCTTTGTGTGGATTCCGTGAGCTTTTCCACGGCTGAATCGATTTCGGTAGGAGACGAATTGGACGGGAGGCGGATGGTCGAGAGTTTGTCGGCTAGATTGTAGTTGAGACGTTGCCAGTTAGTGGCAGCGTAGTTGGGAAGGAATTTAGGCTGGGATTTGGGGATGAAATGACTCCTTGATTATATGTAGGAGTATTTATACTTCAATATTCCATACTAACAGCGCCAACTGGTGGTGGTTTGATACACGAAAATCTCAACTAACTTTACTTGATTGCCAAAGCCGCCATTTCATATGCAACAACCTAATATCTACAATTTTAACTTTTTTCATCTAGTGGGCATTTTTAAATCTACTCATAAGTTGATAAATTCGGGATTAAACATTCTATCTTTCATACACATCCATATACATATATGATCGAATCTATTTTGAGCCGAAATCAATCGACTGCGCGAGGATAATCAGTAATTTTAATCCGGATCTTATGCATTGTGCATGTCAAAAAAGGACTTTGTGTGCCACATCAAACTGGTGGTCTAGCAAGCATCTTTGGCGGTATTCTGACCAACGAGCATTAGCCATTTGTTGTATTAGGATCCAAGGAAACCATAACAAAACGATGCATTCAAAAGATTTCCATGCATCAACGACAATCTAATCTGACTGGTGTTGTTTGTGGGCACGAAATGGCTATGAAGAATGAATATCTTTCCGGCAAATATATGTATTATGCATGCATGTAGGTAGGTGAGGTAAACGGGATTTTTTTTTTGCGAGGTAAGCAATTTATATAGAATTGCATAATGCTTTTTGATCTTCACTATGGTTTGTGCAAGATTTAAAATATGTATCTTTTAGTTTAACTTGAAACCCTTCCAAAACTTAAGTGGCCCTTTAAGGATACTACAGGAGATGTGAGTAGTGGTGTGTGGGTTTCTCAATGATTACAATTATTGACTATGATATTGTTCTCGATTTATTGTTGAAAAGTTTTGCCAGCATCATAATGAATAGCGTGTCAGCTGGCGTCTGCTCAAATCGTAAGAGACTTTTTGTTTTTTTTTGGGGTAGGATAGGTGAATGCATTTATGCACACAGTGTTGGACTCCCGATTCGGTACGTCGTCGGACTACCAACTAAACATCCCCCCATCGTCAGAGAGCTAGCCTGGAACCGTTTGTCACATTACTTCGAGCCAGCCCCCGAACTCTCCCGCCTTGCGGAGCCTTCAAATCAGGGAATTCCTTTCACCAACGGGAGGGGAGAGGAGGAAGGGAACTGTCAGTTCAAGGAGCTCCCTGCCATCCGGCTCCTCCACTGGTCGAGTTCTATCTTCTTAGCAACGAGAAGGGCCCGAACGTAATGGGCAACACGGTTCCACCTGTCAGCAGTCCTTAGTATCTCTTCCACAATGTTGTCTGGAGAAAGATCCCCTGTGTTTAAATAGAGCCCACCACCTTCCACAAGAAAAAAAAGTGTGGTGGGCATCATCCACAACTCGATTGCAAAACACACAATCCGGAGAACGCGCCTTTCCAATCTTGTGCAGGTAAGACTGAAAACTTCCATGCCCACTTAAAAATTGGGTAAGGAAATAGTCAGTCTACCTAAGTTGCCGATGTCGCAGTCCATCTGCCTCTAGTTTCATTTTGCCAAGAGAGCTGCCACTCGCCTAGAGTGTGTTGCCGTTCTTCGCGAGCAACCACCTCCCTTGGCTCATCTCCCTTGCGCTTGTATATAGCCTGACGCTCCCTAGCAAGAAGGGCAACGGGGATAACTCCCGCGATCACCATCACGGCCGGTTCAGAGACTATGCGGTACGCAGACGCCACCCGTAAAGCTCCCCGTCTCTGTACTTGCGCGAGGCGTTTACGATATACCTCCTTGTTAAGAGCGCCAGCAGGACAGGCTGCGTTGAGCTCATCAGGAGACGCGGCTACTAGACGTAGGACCCCCAATGTTTGCCATTAGCCTACTTAACGCCGAAATTCAAAGCCGCAGCCTTGTTCGCTGCTGCTTGGATTTGCTCAGAAAAGCTCATCTTTGAGTCAAGAGTCAATCCGAGGTACTTTACCGCTGATTTTGACTCCATGATCGACTCGCCGAACGATATGGGACGCAGGGTCGGAATTCTCTTTTTAATCAGGATGACTACTTCGGTTTTTTCCAGTGCAAGGTTGAAACCATGAGTAGTCATCCATCCGCTTACCCGTTGCATCAATATGCCGAGTCTGTTTTGCGCCTGTTCGACAGTGCGTCCAGCGCTGCAACATCATCTGCGTAGCCGACCAGGCGCGACTCTTCTGGCATGTCGAGTCTAAGCAGACTGTCATAGGTAGCGTTCCAGAGGTCCGGCCCTAGGATGGATCCCTGTGCTACCCCCGACGTGACCTCCATCCACCCTTGATCCTCTAGTGTTTCATAGAGCAGGGAGCGGTTCCTCAGATAGTCGGCGGCAAGCGTTGACTGCGCCGAGCAGTAGGCCTGGCCGGTGTTGGAATACCAGTTTGTATACCTCTGCTGGAATACCATCGGGTCCTGGCGCCTTCTTGTTTTTCATAGAGAGGACTGCCTGTTCCAACTCTTTTATAGAGAAAAGTGGACAGTCCTCTGCGCTCTCCGCGCCGACGTCACCATCCCATACGGGGTGTGCAGGGAAGAGTGCCCTCACAATGCGGTCCATCTGCTTAGAGACGGCTTAGTGTTGTGCTAAGTTCACGTGATTTTTTATTCGAAACCAATTCTTGAAATCCACCCCGTTTTATCTCGTGACTCTATCCTTGGCTGTACATTGATTATATCGATCATAGGCTTCGTAATGATCTATTTTCATATTGGAGACTGCAAATTTTAAAAAGGTTCTTCTTTTGGAACGCGGCAAAGAATTGCAATTTTGTTTGTTTACGATCCAAATTTTCGAAGAATACATTGCAGGGAGACCCCCTACAGGGAGACATTTCGGGAGAAAGGATTTTGCTAGACTGAAGCAGGCTACCAACATTCGATTTTC
This sequence comes from Hermetia illucens, assembly GCF_905115235.1. Lineage (NCBI taxonomy): Eukaryota > Metazoa > Arthropoda > Insecta > Diptera > Stratiomyidae > Hermetia > Hermetia illucens. The sequence goes on from NC_051852.1 coordinate 675,627, forward strand.
GTCCTTCTACTGCTATCGGCTATAATTTTTTATCGCAAATAGGAGGATGATTCAACTTCTCTTTGCTATTCACGCAGCTGATGTCACTACCGCAAATTTAGACTTGCTTTCGTCCCTGTGTAGTCCCGGATGTTGTACCTATTGCTCAACCTGGACGAAGGCTTTCTTTAAGGCACGTTCGTTTCTACATAAGGCAACAGTTGGGTGGATTTAATGAAAATAATGCCCTCGTACTAATTCCTGAGTATCAAATCACTTTAACCATAAGTCAAGTGGGACGGCGCGATGGCTGAAGAGGTACAGCGTCAACCCCCTAACCTTGTTGCTCTGGGTTCGAATCCCATTCGCCATGGGCGTCCGTCTTCGTCTTGTATGTGTCTCGCTGTTTATGGGCTTATCACTTGCACAATGTTAAGTATGATGATAGTGAAACTGAAGCACAATCTGACTGCGTCCTATCCTCCTCCAAGAATGAACAGGAAACACCAAAAAGAGGATGGACAATAATGTATCTCCCTGCGTATTCCGTCTGAGTTGCTGAATCATGCCGACAGTCATCTAGCTGCTTTCATCTAGCTCCGTATATTGGTCATGGTCAACTTAGTATAACCAACTTGTAGAATTTTTTCTATTGACTGTCATAATGAGAATATCTAAGTGATTGCTGGTTTTCCTGGACTGGAATCTTTTTGAAATGGGCAAATAACGTGTTGGGCTCATACAGCTCTTGAGTATGATAGCGGAGAATATTTTATAAAAGGTGTGAATATAGATGTGTAGGATCTCCAACTCAATAGTGGTGTATTCTACGGTATACTGTTGGTCAAACTTCTGCGTCTGGTGCGGTTACTTCTTGTATTTATGGATTTGAGACATTAACTGATTTTCCCCAAGTTTAATTCTTTTATCTGTCAAGTCGTTTTTTCAGCATTTTCTGATTGCTTTTTCGACTGATTCGAAAGGTGTTAATGATAGTTTGATGATGTGAGGCAATATATGTCTACAATCAGATTGGAAGCGAACCTTCTCGAATGTAATACTGTTTCAAAGATAGCGCCCTTAAGATGTTTCTAGATCTCGTTTCTGTATGCTGTGATTACTCTATGGAACGCCTCGGACCTTGATGATGCGAGTCAATATAGGTTCCCAATCAGATTAGAAGCAAATCTTCTCGTAAGTACTATAAAATTTTCTGGCCCAGATACTTTCAATAATCATTTGCGACGCCGCTAATTGGGTAGGTCATTCGTTATTTTATGCTAGCTACGGGTGCTCAGGTATTGCTTGAGTACGGGGTCCTTCCTTAAGTTCTTGAATTTCCTAAGTGCCATTTTGATGTCAAAACTGGGTCGACTGTCTAGGGCCAAATGAGAGCGGTTCTGTGGCAACATCAAACTCCAAAATTAAGGCATGTCGACGTCAAAGTAATGAGGCTATTGACACCATAAGACCCGATGTTGCGGAGCATCTGAACACTTCATATTGTCGCGATGCTGAGCAGTTTGGTATGCATCCATCGACTTTGTGGAACATTTTAAAAGTCGAGTTGCATATTTTTCCATACAAAATGCAATTGCATAAAAATTAATGCTTTCTGATAAGCCTCGCCGGATTCAATACGGTCTAACATACAACATATTCCTCCTGGTGAACCTCAAAAGAAGACGAGGCAGAGATGGAGCGGTGACGTAGCTTAAGACGCCAGACAGCTTTTAGGGATATCTAATTGGTGGACCTCGGTGCAAAACCGGGATGTCTGGAGTTCCTTACTAAGGCAGGCCTAGACCAGATACCGGTTGTTGCCCCATTGGTGATGATGATGAACCTGACTTTTGGAGTCGTGTGATCATGACAGATGAGGCTTACTTTCTGTGCTAAATGTTCGTTACTGGGGCACTAGAATCCACACATAGGGGAAGAGGTGTCCTTACATTTGCCAAAAGCTACTGTTTGGTGCGGTATATACTCGGATAGAGTCATTGTTCTGCTCTTTTTCGAAGATGATTATGGTTCAACAGTGCGATTTCGGGCAATGATGCGCGATTTTTTGGCATCTGAGCTGGATAACAATGCCATGAATGATTACTGGTCCCAACAAGATGACGCAAGGCGCCATACTGCTGGAGAAACAATGGATTTATTAAATGTGATTTTTCTTGGTCGATTGATTTCGAAACAAGGTGATTTTGATGGGCTACCACCCTCACCTGATTTGACGCTAACTAATTTCGACAAACCAGAGTCTCTCGCACAAATTAAGGCAAACATACGCAACGAAATTTCCGGAATTGAATCTGCGCAACAAAATACACAAAAAAAATGATGGAAAAGCCAGAAAAGCCTGCAAGGGGCCCACATTTACCAGATATAATTTTCATTGTAGAGGCCCAAATTTAAATAAAATAAACAATAAAAGAAATACTTTTTTCTTCATTTGAAATTACACTACGAGAACCACAAAAAAACACTCTGTATGATGAATACATTGCTCAGGTGTCACAAGGGGGTGTTTAGGAGGGCTTTCCTGGCAGAGCAAAGGTGATCCATAGAGCAATTCCTTCTTTGTGGGTAAATCGATGGGTTTCTGATCACAGCTTATGGGTTACTAGTGAAAATGCAAAGTGAAGTTCAAGAGACCGAGATGGTCAGTCTGCTGGCAGTGACGTCTTACTGGATATTCCTCTTCAAAGGGGGAATGCAGTAAGCGATGACCGAGGAGCATTAACCCTGATTTGCTCAATTTACTTTGCAAAAGCTCGTTATGTATTGACAGCAATGGAGTAATATCCATAGTAGTCTTGCCATTGCTGCTGACATATGAGGACCATTTAGAGATTATGGTTGGATCTATTAGACGATTGACAGAGTTATTCCAGGAACTGGTGAAATCATCAAATGAAATTGGGTTAACGATCATCGAAAATAACACAGGATCATGGTCCAGATGCGCGCAAATACCGCACGTCAGGGGAATATCACCAGAGGTGGAGTTAACTTTGAGCAAGTGAATTACATGGTTTATTTAAAGTGCTGTCTTTCTAAGCACGAAAACGAAAAAAAATAAATCCAGAGATGAATAGCACAGCTTTAAGTAAGGAAAATAAGGAAGGTCTGAAAATAACTAACATAAGAACAAGTTTAAGCTAACCAATGCTAACCATGCTTATGACTCTAAACTATGGTTTGTAACAAATTCCACTGTTTCAGAGAAAACCATTTACTCGTCGATTAAGCAGCAGCTTCCTGTCGGATCTTTTCGGGCAATTCCCTTGAAAATTACAATCCAAAAACGTTCGATTTAATAACAAAAACGGAACTATTACGAGTATCGATCGTTTTTTCCTACTCCGGGGAAAAGTGGGCAATATTATCATATATGAATACGTTGGTGACGTTGGTCATTTTTCGTATTGAATGTGATGTCCTTTTTCTGACCACCTTTTCTAAGGTCAAGAGGTTATTTCGAGGGAGATTTGTGAAATTGTTGCAATTCATTTTATTACGAGGGATGATTTTCGAATTCCGTTCATATTTATTTAAGTAGCATATGCGTTTTCTCTGTACAGGAAATTGTGCCCTGTATTTTCGGGATTCCTTCAATCCCTTATAACGATTGTAAAGGAGAGCATAGGAGGAGCGTTATATTTGTGCGCTGTTATTCATTTATTTTCAGGTTTAGTTTATTGTTTATGATCTATGGTAATCAGTCCATACATATATATGTATACGCTATACTTATTTTTAAGGTTTTGTGTTTACACAAATCGGTTTAGCGTCTGTCTGTCTGTCCGTCTGTCTGTCTGTCTGTCTGTCTGTCTTTTTTTTTTTCTTCGGCGTTGGAAGGTGGAAAAGTTCAAAACCTACCGCTGGCTCCTGCCACGCAGTTATGTGAGACTTTTACTCACTAAAACCACCTCCTTCTCATTCCACTCTCCCCACGGAACTCCTATCAAGTATTGCATCGCGGGGCTGGATCAGCTTTTAACTGCGGCTCATTATGGTTCTCTCCCTTCCTTGTTTTCGTCGTAGTTCTTCCTGCCTAAGCTGTTGGTGAATAGCTTGCAGTTCCCTTACAACCTGGTTCCAGGCATCCGTTGACTCCAACATAAACTCCACAATGTTTTCGGGTGTTAAACGCCTGTCTGCGACCGCATCCATTCTTGTTCGGTGCGCGGTGAACCTGGGGCAATCAAATATGACATGCTCCGCATTCTCAGCCACGTTACCACCTCTTGGGCAGCATGGTGATTCGTCGTGACCAGATCGATGTAAATAAGCACGATAACCTCCATGTCCACTGACTTAACCGATACGCCATTCCCAATTTTCGGCAGTTCACTTTGTTATTCAGAGCAGTTGCCCAAACTGGAGCTGCGTAGAGTAGCACGGAGCTGACTACCCTGGAGAGCAGAAGACGTCGACTTTGTCTTGGCCCACCAATGTTCGGTAGTATCTTCGAGATCGTTGTAGCGATGCAAGACGCTTTAGTTGCGGCATACTCAATGTGTCTTTTGAAGTTGAGTCTTCTGTCAATAATTACTCCCAAGTATTTGAGCGATGGTTGGGAGTAAATTGTTTTTCCGCCAACTTTGATTTTCACAGTTGTGTTCTTTCTTCTCTTGCTAATGAGAACTACTTCTGTTTTATGCTCGGCAAGTGAAAGGCCAGAATTTCTCAACCAGGAATTGATCTCCCATATCGCTTCATTTGCGTAGATCTCGATCTCGTCTTGGTGCTTTGCGACCACCGTTATTCCGATATCATCGGCGAAGCCAATAGTTGTCACGTTGTCCGGTAGGCGTAGCGTCAACACTCCATCGTACATAACTAGCCACAGCAAGGGACCCAGGACAGAACCCTGTGGCACTCCGCAAGTTGTCGGGAATATTTTTAGCCCATCGTCCGAGTCGCAGTAAAGTCTTCTCCCAAGGAGAAACTCGACCACAATGCGTACAATGTATAATACTTCGGGGCTTGTATCTTTTCGAGTGCCTCGATGATTTTTTTCCATTTTGCACTATTGAACGCATTTTTTATGTCGAGGGTTATTACTGCATAGCATTTTCCTTCTTCTATTGTAGCCTGAGCCAAGCCAGTCAGCATGCTGATTGCGTCGACAGTTGATTTCGCCTTACGAAATCCGAATTGTTTGTCGGAAAGGCCTCCTTCCTTTTCCGCAACAGCGAGCAGTCTGTTATATATTACTCGTTCAAATAGTTTGCCAATGGTATTGACCAGACATATCGGCCTATATGAGGAGGGGTCACCCAATGGTTTACCTGCCTTCGGAATGAGTATTAGCTTTTGTACCTTCCATTGCTCGGGGAATTCTCCTTCCCTAAGGCATGCCGTGAAAACTTGGGCAAACATACCTGGTGCTGTTCTGGCGGCTACCTTCAGGGCAATGTTCGGGATTCCATCCGGTCCTGGAGTCTTTTTTTCAATCAATCTTTTTGCTGCGTCTAGAACCTCCTCATTTTCCATTATCGGAACTTCGTCGGGATTTAACTGTACTGCAGGCAGACTTGTACCATTCAGATCCACTGGGAATAGAGTGTTCACTATATTCTGCAACAACTCTGGGCAAGTAATCGGTGGGGAGCCCTCGCCTCTTAGTGATGACATCACCGACCTATATGCGCCACCCCATGGGTCGGAATCAGCTTCAGTACACATCCGCTTGAAATGTTCGGATTTGCTCCTTGCGATAGCTACTTGCAATTTTTTCCTCGCATTTTTATATTGTACGTGTAGCTCCTCGAACTCAGGTCGGTTTCTTCTGCGCTGGGAGCGTCTCCTAGCTTTGAGACACTTTTTCCGGCATTCCTCAATTTCGGAATTCCACCAAAAATTAGGATTTCGTCTTCGGAAAGTGCTACGTCGAGGCATAGCGGCATCGCATGCCCGCTGCAATCTTTCCACGATCTGTGAAACTTTGTTTTGTGCGCTTCCCGATAGCAATGTATCTTCCAGAAATACCTCCTTGAACATTTCTGCGTCGAATTTCTTAGTTACCCAGCTCATCGTTATTCGTGTTAATGGCTTCAAATTATTCCTTTGCGAGGTTTGAAAGATGATAGCCTGATGATCGCTGTGTGTGTACTCCTCGCTGACACGCCACTCCAAGTCTCTGATTGGTATCACTGACGAAGGTGAGGTCTACCACCGATTGCAATTCTCCCCTCCGGAATGTGTTGGCTCCCCCAGAGTTGGCAAGTACCACGTTCAAGCGCGAGAATGTCTCCAGCAATATTCGTCCTCTTGCGTTGGTTTCTCTGCTACCCCATTCTTCTGCCCATGCGTTGAAGTCGCCAGCTATTACTTTGGGGTTGTAGCGACTTGCATTGAAGGATAGTTTCTCCAGCAATGACATGAATTCCTCTAATGTGAGGCTCAGTGCTGCGTAACAGCTATAGATATATATCCCTCCAATCCTGGCACGGGTGAACCCGTCTTCTGGATGTCTTTTCGCATCTACTATAGCTTGGCTTCCGCAGCTCCATATCGCCGCCTTACTGGTTTTGTCTGCTATCCATACTCCGCTATGCAGATTTTCGTATTGTTCAGATACAATCGTAACGTCGACGTTGTTCTCGAATACGCTTTGGGAAAGTAGGTCTTGGGCCGCTCGACAGTGATTCAGATTGAGTTGCATAAACTTCATTTGGCTTTATTTATGAACACCTTTCTGAACACTGTCTGTCTGTCCGTCACATGCATTTTTATCGGAGACGGTTATAGCGATTGACACCAAATTTGGTAGAAAGATGGGAACTGTGAACGCTCACACATACAGTGAGTTACATCCTTTTACGTTGAATTTAAGGGGGGGGGGGGGGTCCCCATACATGCAAAAGGGGGGTGTAAAATTTTTTTTCATCAAATATAGTCATGTGAGGTATCAAATTAAAGGTCTCGATTAGTACTTTTCGAAGTTAGTTTAGTTAGTTAGTTTTGACATTTCTTGGAAACGTGGAGAATGCGGGGGGTTGAAAGTGATCATTTCTTTAAGGGGGCCATTCTCAGAAACTACCAAACCGAAAAATGTGAAAAAAATCAGGAGGCTGCCACTATATGGTGCCTTGGCTCTGAAATACCTTTCATACCGATATCTGTTCAAAGAAAGTTAATAATAGTACATTACTATAATTTTTTGTAGTTGGCTGGAAACCCCCCTTAAATTCATCCTAGCGGCACGAAATTCTCCAGTGATGTAGGCTATAATGTAGAGCATGATCATACCAAGTTTGATGGAAATCGCACTATTACTAACAAATTTATAATACGTCGAAGTTGTTGCTTCTTTGAAAATTGAAGACTATCAATGTCAATATCACCCGAAAGTGGACATATGCATATATTACGTGCCACGTACTAAGAAATACACAAAACCTTTCGTACCTGAAGCGTCCAGCTTCCGGTTTCCCGACTTGTTTTATATTAGTTACCAACTTTGTTGAATATTTTGAAAACCCGATGGACATAAAAAAAAAATCAAAGAAAATTTCTCTCGTAATTTCGCTCCATAAAAATCAGAAACAAGATCAGCATTTCCGCTGGTTGGCCAAGGATTCTTTTGAATCTTAATTCATTTTTAATTTTCCAGTGCTATAATCCAGGATAATTCGATTACCTGCTGCCTACATTCATTGGTATACCAAAACTAATGTCCTATATTCCGATATTTTTTCCAAAGGTCCTGTAAAAATTTTAGGATATACACTTGCAGGTCACTTAATTTTTGATACTATTACAGTCCGAAGAGAAAACCACAGTAGCATGACATTCAATACGCAGACGATATCCTGTTGAGAATCTTTCCCTATCATGTAACCTGTGTATGAGGACCAACAAATCTTGTATACAACTATAACCGTACGGAGACCACATATTTTAGTTGCGTGAAATTACGTTAATGCGTTGTTTATCCTGATGGACTCTGGCCGGATCCTTTTCCACATAGCAGAAAAAATGTGTCTTGGCAACCTAAACTTAACGGTCCCATCCTGTTTCGGTAGCTATGATGGCCAGAAATTCATAAAAAAAATACTAATGGTCTTCATGTTTCGTCGGTAAGGTGTTTTCTAGAATGAGAGTATATTATGAGTGAAAACATCCTTAGAAATAAGTCTAGATCTTATGCGGTTTCGAAAATACTGTTCCGTAGACATTGGTTTTTTCTGTGAGAGGATGTAGCCGTCAAGCTATGAACAGGTCGGCCGGCAAGTGTAAATATTGGACAGTTGTTGTTTTCACAGTTGAGGTCAGATGCAGTGTCCGGAAATGAGAAATTTGTATATTAAAATCCGAATCATTTTTCACACATATGGATATAATTAGTAGGTGTTCCAGTTATCAAAAGAAATGGTTTTAGACGAACCATGGAAAACGAGAAAAACAATATTAATGAGCCAAAGAACAAAAAGGAAACTACACAAATGGAGAGATTCGACCGGAAAAGGTTCAACGTTTCCATAAGTTTTGCATTTGCTTAATGATTTGAATGGAAATTTAATCGGCAAATATAAAGTTTGAGATTAGTTTACCTCCAACAAAAATGGAATCCTAAATTGAGGAAAACAAATAAATCCATCAGCCTGAATATAAAAATGCAGGATATCCTCTTCCTTATTTCCTAACCAGATGCAACTTCGAAATCTAAAAAGGATGTAGCATCGAATAACCCCTATGGTATTTATTAGGACTTTTCAATACAGCGACCAGATGCATATTTTCCTGGACCACGCGAAAATTAAATAACCCTTGCAAGGTAACCTACACAAAACATCCATCACATTATTTCCGATGGTATAAACGCATCCGTCTGCTTCTCTGCGTTGTTAATCAAATTTAATATCGCTGACGTCCTACCATGCATAAAAAATATTGAACAATCTTACCCCTATCCCATCCTGCACCGGAACTAACCAAAAAAAAACTACTACCGTCACATGAAAAAACTGTGGGGCATATTTTTTCCATTCAAATTTTAACTCATTATGTTAAGGAGACAATACCGAACCTGAATGACATGGGTCATGATATTTTTTGTTGACTCACATCGGGCTATATGTGAAGGTTACCCAAGCTTGTTCTATGCATGCGGACCATTTGAATAAAATATCAAATTTTAATTTAAGTCCACATTAAAAAGGACGACGCACGCAGTGATTTTTTCTGATAGAGTGAAAAGGGTGGACCATCGTTTTTTCATTGAGCCCTCTTCTGAGGCCTCACTATAAATCATAGCCACATTGTTCGTATATTTTATGTCAAAAAATTTAATAGTTAATGTTAATTTATGAATACTGCTCATTTGGTTAGGTCAGGACAATTGCGTTTTATTTTGCATACTGCGCCCATATCAAGTAAATTTCCTGCAGTTAGTGCCGTCGAGTTATAACCTAGGATGGTCTAAAATGGTGCATACATGGTTTTTGGGTCATGGGAAAGTACATGTTGCTGAAATCGTGTTTTCCTTACATTTCATTACGGCATTGTGTGGGTTCAAAATCTTTAGAGCAATGAGAGCCTCGAGCATAATACACAGAATCTTTTTATCATAGATTCCTTCAATTTATTTCACCCATTGCAATTACATCTTCGATTCAGAATTCTAATCTCTGGCATATGTTCGTAAACTATAAGACGTCCAGAATTTGCCAATTTTCTACTTTCAGCGAAAAAACTACTAATCCGAGTGCATCTCGGTCGATTGAATCAGCTGAATGAGCAAATTTTTCTAGGATGAAAATCCTTCCTTTGTGCTGAATGCAGTGGTGTTTACACGCGAGCCCTTATCAAGTTTTGCAAAGACATTTATCCTTATGTAAAGAAATTGTGACTTTAGGCGAAGTACGAACATCGAAATATTTTTTTGAGTAGGAAAAGAACTCACCACAATACAAACCACATGTGGAAAGGTAAAAAGCGTAAAATTGATGATAATTGACTAGTGTAAATACCTTTTAGTCTATTTTCCTTTCATATATGAAGGGCAGAATACAGCTTAGAGGCAACGATGACACGGCGAATGATAAAATATAAAAAAACTAAAGATTAAAGTTTTTTTTATCGAAATAATATATTTCCGACCATCATTGAAAATTTGCATTGCAATAATATGTAATCGGAATTTGAAAAAAAAATGTATATCAACGTAACATATAGAATTTGTATCCCTATCCTGGTCTTCTGGTTTTCATTGGAACCCATGAAAAGGACTTTTTCTATGACTTGAAAGTTCTGATTCAAATTCTCTGGCATCAATGATAATTCCACAAAGTCGGGATATCTTAGGCTTATAGAATAATATAATCAAAGCAGAATTGTCCTGCGTCGTAGAAAGGATTCTTCAATTGGTTGTTGTCAATTTAAAACCATGGAACGCAACATATAGAAAGTAGCCATAAAATAATTATATTCCATCTTTAGTAAAAAGTGATAGCCGGCTTCTAGCTTTTTTAGAAATTGGTTCATGAGCCGAGTGAGACTGGTGACAGAATATAGTACAGAATACGACGAGGTCACAATTTCCTCTTCAAGCGAAGCTACTATTATATGGTCGCTCATGCTCTTCTACTTTCTCCATCAAGTGACTTATTATAATACTCCGAAAATGCCCTTGATGTGAAAGCTGACCCATGGTGGGTTACCAAATATTTCTGATTGTCTCCTCAGTCACTTCACCGCTTCACCTGTTGTGCTACGGTAGGTGTTGTATAGCCCCACAAATGTGATGAAGGTATTGACCACGATCAATGGCTGGCAGTTGCTTTTTTCGAACTTCTTTTGGACTACCCCTATGAGTTGTCTAAATTCTCAATTATCCTGCTATGTTGCCCGGATTCTCTCCGCTTCAGTGTCTTTAGATGCACAGCATTTGCATTAGGTTGCCACCGGTATTCTTCCAGCATCAGGGACAATAACCGGTTCAAACAGAGGCGTAGTTTTTCCTCATGGTTTACACGTAGGTTTTTTGAAAGGAATTCCGAGCAGATAAACATGATACTTCTTTAAAGCTTTTTCCACTGCCAGGATTTCTACTTCATAGCTTGTCAATTGGTGACGTTTTCGAGCTGGTATATCACACTAAATGGAAATTCAGATCTTTGGAGTTTTCCAGCATCAATGGAGTTCTCAACTCTGCTCGATACCGCTCGGTTGTAGTTTAGTCTCGGTTGATGGGTAGTCGAATCGCAACATTGACTTTTCGACTAGCGCAGTCTTTAGCAGGGTGAATACTGCTTATTGCTGGAGGTCAAAATGGAATTTGATTCCATTCTTAGAAATTTGGACAGGGGCCTTGTGATTACCAAGTATTATTGAGTGAATTTGCGAAAGTAACTCATCAATTCTAGGAATTTCTGGACTTATTTCAATAAGTTAAGCACCGAAAATCTATCTATCTTCCTATCTATCGGCCTATGAAAGGATGCATAATTCAAATTCATGGAGCAGAATAATTCGGCGTCTTGCAACCTATCCTATGGGTCTTCTACATATTAGAGGCAGCATGTTAGGGTCCTTAAATATTTTCGTTTTAAGAATCCGGTAGTTGACGCTTGATTTCCAGTGTTTGCTTTTTTACTAGCACCACGGAATTTACGTATTCAGATGTGGTTAGTGATCTCCTTTTCGATACTCCTCCTTCTATATCCATTATGTCTTTGACTGTTTTCGGTGTTTTATTGAGAGGCGTCCTGAGTTATGGAATACTTGTATGTAGTCCGCTTACAGCATTTTTTATTGAATGATATATATGCTTCAGGGATATGTCACTATCATCTCGGGAATCTTGCACGTGAATGTTTAATGTCATGTCCATCCGGTATCATCTTCATCAATCCTGATTAGCCTATCCTTGAGTTGCTCGATTCGTACCGGCGCGTTATCCAGTAGTCATCTTCCGATAAGCAAGTCAACCCAGATACCCGTCTGATAGAGTGTTGTGTGAAAGCGTAGATAAGCCCGTTAATATTCACGTCATTCTAAAGTTCGGAGATAGGAAGACTCAACTCCTCTAAACACTACTCCTCTGTTTACATAGAAACTTGTCTGACTACATGGAGGTCACTATTCCCTCAACACTGTTGATAGATTCTTTCATACTATGTCCACTATTTCCTCTTCTTGCGCGATGATGTGGCTGCAATGCATGAGTGTAATGGGTCTACCCTCACCCTTGCTTTGTTGCTCTCATTGGCTTCATCAGCCTCTTGCGTACACTGGGACGATATATGGAACACCTTTTTCCCTTTTCCAATCTGGATAACCTCTGCTCAGAGAGTCCTTGGTTCCGCAATCAAAGCAGCGTTGCTTCCTGCATCTGCCGGTTCTGTGCTTTTCTTTTCTGTTCGATTCTCTTTTGCATCGCGATTTTCCATATCAAATCGATTTATTAACTTCGCGATCCTTGATTATGCTTGATATGTCTAATTCCTTAGTTTTAGGCAAGTACTAGTTGCCCACGTATTAGTGGGTTGCTAGTCGCTTGTGCAAACTGATTAACTAGGCATTTTCTCAGTCATGCACTCTAAATTTACGCCAGTTGTGGACCCTCCCTTCATCTAGGTTGCGTTAATGCGTGAAGCAATTTCATGACGCAGTTCCTGTTTCATATGGATCGATCGTCAAAAAATCAGTTTTATTCAGATTCAATCTGAGACCCTGTTGCATGAGGCGATCATTCCATCTTTGCATGCTAGGAAAACTTCATCTTTATAAAGCACTATGTAGGGCGCTGGACGTTGGATGTCCCCTGTGACAGTATCCATATCAAGAACAAAGAGGAGTGGTGAGAGGGCGCTTCCTTGATGAAAATCTACAGGGACGCGGAGCGGTTTTGATACACCCGTCACACTTCAAACTTTACTTTTCGGATCGTACTTGAGCAATTTAACCGACCGCACGAGTTTCTCTGGTACTAGGTGTTATCGTAGAGCACAGTTCGTGTGGCACATCGTCAAACGCTTTCCCCAGATCCAGAAATGCAATGTAAAGAGAGCGATGCTTCTCACGGTGTTTCTTCATGAGTAACCGCGGAGCCTGTAATGCGTCAATTCTTGGTTATTTCAACGATTTAGCGAATACGGTTGACAAGAATGTGTTAAAAAATCGGCAGATGCGATGTTGTTAGGTCCTGTTGCTTTCTCCAACGAAGTGTTCGATATCCTATGTGCACTCGTGTCGGCTTTTGACAAGTCGATACAGATCTCTCTCGTAATCCCGAGTGTCCGGTTTATCATAAAGATCTTTGTAATGGACTTCTCGGCTTGCATCCTTATAAATTTGCCAATTGGCGAGCGTTTTATAATTGAGAAACGTGTGGTAGAGGGGTTTCTTTCCACCGACCTTTATTTTAACATAGTCATTCCAAAGCTGGGTATCTCGGTTGATGAACCGCTTACTCTACGATTTGAGGTGCGATGGTCTCATAGGGAACGGCTTTGCAGTCAGCAATGATGGTAACATGTCGGCGCCTTATGAGAATCGACTATACGCTAGCCACCCTCATTATGCGCTGCCCCTGGCACTTGTTTCCATCTACCTTTTCACCTACATGGTGTCCTTGCATGGTTCAAGTGATTAGAGCACTAGGCTGTCGTAGCGGTTCAAATTTCACTGGTGGCAGAGGGATTTGTTATCGGGACTGGATGTCGGATACCAATCGACTCAGTTGTGAATGAGTACCTGAGTCAAATCAGGGTAATAATCACGGGTGGCAGTGTACCGCTACGGTCTTGAATGAGTACCTGAGTCAAATCAGGGTAATAATCACGGGTGGCAGTGTACCGCTACGGTCTTGAATGAAGTACCCTAACACACTTCAATGCCCTGATCCAATTGGATTTTCGCACCAACGATTACTATTATTATTATTTTCACTCACATTACCATTCAGGTCGCCTGCAATCAGCTATCAGTGGGCTCGTTGCTGATTTTTGCATCGAGAAGTTGGCATCCTTCTCGGCATCAGGTCGACCTGTCTGTGGTGCTTACGCGGTGAAGAGGTGAATAGTGCGATCAGCTGATATAATGGTGAGCTTCATCAGCCGGTCATCAAATCGTTCGACTTCTTTAATGGCATCACGGAGACCTTTTAAAATGGCATTGCCAACACTGTATTGAGCATGCGCGCTACCAAAATGGAGAAGTTTATAGCCATTTTTACCACGTTCGGGTTCTAAGTCGCAACTTTTGGTACTAAACCATCGGGTTTCTTGTAAAGCGCAGATATCAATACACCTTTTCCGTAGGGCTTTTGCGAGTTCCTCGGTTTTGTCAGTGAGGATGCCAATATTTAGCGTGCAGACACGTATTTGATTTGCTTAGACTAATTTACTTAGGTCCTGGGGTCGTTCATGCTTCAAGAGCCCTTTTCCCTTTTTGGCAGAACCGGGACCCGTCCTTCCGCGCTGGCTGAGGTGGAGGTCCTAGCATTTTTCTGAGGCTTGTGACTCAGTCGATCATTTTGTTTTTAACGACATTGGATGCATTTGCTTGATCAGCCTGTCGCAAGACCTGCTACCAAGAGAGATTAGGAAGGATTTAGCAAAGTGGAACTCGAATTATACTTTATTTATCTCTTTCCCTGATGTCAGCACTTTATTTTTGTTTTACTGAGGATAGTACAATATATGTTGCCTCAAACGCTCCTCCTCCCTCCATTCTATGTAAATACCATGGCGGAGTTTCTTTCGTCACCTCCCAACATTTTGAACGTGTCTTGGACATCTTTAAATCAGAATACTGGCGCTCGAACGTCGCAGATAATTTTAAATTAGCCTATTTCCATAAGATGACGACTTGCATCAATTTTTTATACCTGGGGATTCCTAGACAATATATGTTTCTCAATTTGGATGTTTTAAAAACAGGAGAAAAACAAAAGATGTTAGTATAAGATTCGAAATGTAAGAATTTGGCTCATAGTTGGGGGCGAAGAGAGTATACAGTTGTCAAAAGCAAAGTGGGCTTGAGCGGGAAATTTAATTGTCTTTTAATGGGTGAGACGAGCCTGGGAAATATGGTAAACTAAAGCATTGGCTAAGGCACTTTGTCTTCCATATTAATGTCCATTTGTTCTATTTTTGAGGAACAAAGTGGGGAGCTACTCTCTATTTTCTAGTTTCCCAACTTCCGCTGTTAAATTGAAAAACCTATACAGAATGTTTTAATTAAACTTGAACCGCGGAGATACTGGACACACAAAGTCTGAAGCGACTGCTAACTCCTTGAAAGAACACAGTAGTTTTAGTTGAATCTATTTGGGGTTCAACTATCCTATTTACATTTGAAATCAAAGGGGCTGCTGTCAATCATTTGCAAAAATAAAAATAATAGCAGTGTGAAGACATTGGCAATTTCTGATGAAGCGCAAAGGACGGATCGACCAGAAAAGTAGCAGGCGGTCCAGGAGGGGAGGGGGGATTTCAAAAGAAGTTAAACTACCCCCTTCTCGTGCTGGAGAATAAATGCAAAAAAGGTAGGAAATTGCGCCCCAAGAAAAGTAACTACTAAGTAATTCCCGGCTGTCTAAAAGTGGTTATTAAGTTTTTGGGGCAGCAACGCTCCATCCTGAATCGACACCTAATGGCCGAACAAAGTTTGCATTCACATCAACTTGTTGATCGTGTATGAAGTAGGCGGAAGTCTGAGGTCTAGAGGGCAATCAGATAGTTCTTGCCTGGAGTTTCAGCAGAGGCTATCTGGTACTATTGGAACCGGGATATGTTCCCCCGGGAATTCCTGAGGGATGTGTTCGCGACCCGGTTAATTGCAGTTCTCCCCCTTGTAGGAGCTGCATGGTGGTTTTGCTCATATAGCGGACAGAGCTCCTTGCGCTTTGCATTTCGGGGGCCGTATCCCTTAGTTGCGGTAGTGGTGTAAGATAGGTTTCGCATCCACCGATATGAACGCTGAACCTGCAATCTGTGTAAACCAGGACCGCTGCGTCAGCCACGATGGGGCTTTGATTATGGTCTTCAAATCAATCCGTTTCCGAATAGGATCGTGGGGTTATGCCTACATGGCAGATACTCATGTTGAACCGCCAGGACTTACCAAGTATTCCCCAAAATAGTTAGAACCATGTGATGTGTTTGATAAGAATGGGAAAGGACTGTGCAAAGTTGCGGTAGCTCGCGAGTATCAGACCAGAACAGTTTGGGAGTCTTCCTGAAGTGTATCCTGCATGCTGTTTATATTTGGTACTGGGTTTTAGGCAAGCAAATTTACGCTAGAGTATATGCAATCACAGGATCGACCATAAACACCCTTATTTCTCCCTATCTCTCTCCGTAGCCTACACAATGACGAAATCTATGAGCGATACCATGCCCGTCCGGTTGTGGATAAAATCCGGCTCAATAGATTACGGTGGGCGGGTCACTTAATCCGTATGGATGAGGATGATCCCACCCGGAAATTTTATAAGGGCAATATCTATGGTAGAAAAAGAAGACGAGGCAGACCCTGCCTAAGATGAAGCGATGGCGTAGGTCAGGACGCCAGAGAGCTTTTAGGGATATCGAATTGGTGGACCTCGGCGGAAAACGGGGATGTCTGGAGTTCCTTATTAAGGCAGGCCTAGACCGGATACCGGTTGTTGCGCCGTTGATGATGATGATCTTTGATAAAACTCGACAATTCCATAATGCATGGATATATGATTCAGTATCATTTATAGGAAGATAATATATTACGCTATAATGGAAACTAATGTCTAAAACTAATTCCCATGTACCATAATGAGCTGACACTACAACCGGCCAATATGATTTCCCACAATTAGGATTCGTCCTAAGAAGAGAGAATGAAGACAAACACCAAACGTTGCCCACGTTATATAGGTTTCCTTATATACGAATAGTAAAACCAATCTGTTCACCTTTTGGCAATTGTTTCGATTTCAGAGAATGGCATCGGCATTCGTTCAGCTTTTCCTCTTGTCATTGGAGTACTGTTTTTTTTTGGATTTCCAGTGAGCTCTGTTACAATTATTTCGTGAGTTTCTATTATTTCGTCTGCAATTTGGCTTCCACTGATCTTCTTCGCAGTTAATGCAAAAAGTTCTACAAAAAGTATAGGAAATGGGAAGACGAGAGGTAAGCGATTAACCTAGGCACCATTTCATCGATAGTGGTAGTCCTTTATAGTTGGCTCATCTTATCCTAATCCAAAAGGGTTGGCGTGCTAACGACGACAAGCACACAACGCTCAAAGCTGTTTAAGCAGAAGCGCAGCAATGAGACATTGTCAGATCGTGATTTATTCTTGAACAAGGTCTCGATAGATTGTGGCTAGTGTTGCAGCCGGTTGCGATCCGACCGTTGTTGTATTGCATTGCTTCAAAGATTCGAAGTTCCATATCATCATGTGGAGCAGGAGAAGACCATTGTTAAGTTCTGCAGCTTCTATTTGCCTGTGCGAAGAGCATGATCTGAGTCATGGCTAGAAAGGTAGTATATGCGATAAATGGACAGAATAACAAAAATATCGAGATGACCCCCTCATGAGTTGACAATGATGACCACCTTAGGAACGAGTGGTGCTTACAAAAATCACACAGCCAAGTATTACGTTGGCTAGAGGATCTTTACATGCACTTTTCGTGCATCTTGCTATGGGGCACAGCTACTCGAGACATTGTCCTACTGTGTCCTGCAGAACTAAGCTGAGAGATCTTCGTATAAGGTGGGTAGGAAGTTGATGATGAATTGGGGCTGTTCGTCGATTAAAAATTAATCGGAACAAATATATGTAACCGTTGAGAAATGAGAAGTGCAAGGCAGACTATATCGCACCTCAATCATTTGCGTTTTTCCTTCTACGTAGGATGAGACTCTAGGAGAGGCAGATAGGGGGCAGATGGGAGCCTTAAACTATTTCACTTTGAAGAAGCAAGTCTTGCGCTTTTACTACCACCTTGTGCGGGGCCAAAGCCATTACTGCACTACGCCGGAAACAAAATACTTCTTCGGGACCAGATTAACGGAATTTGTACTACGGAATTGGATATTTATGAGGAGAGAGGACATTTCCAGTATGCGACAACTGGTTGAATCACGGAAAATGCCGCCGTGAAGTATAAGAAGAAATTGAAGAGGTATAGCATGAAAGCGCCATGGGAATTGCATTGGATAGGTGCATATTACTCGTATGCCATGTGACCCATACAAAACGGATTCTGGTAAAAATTCAGATTGTCGACTTTATCATTTAGAAAATTTTGTGACTAGTAGACATGAAAATCATGATGATTTGGACGATGAGTGAAGACATAACACGAAAGGATCGGAGCATTACTAGTTTGTTATATAATGGAAGGTAACCGGTTCGCAGTAGTTAAGGAACGATTTGCCGCGACCTGTGAAAGGAATACGATATCGGTACTCTTGAAATCACAATGAACACACACTATATGTGATGAGTATTTCCGAAGATTTGAATTTGTTACGTTCATTCATAGGACTTTCCCGGGGTCTTGTTTCATAATATAAATTCCTTGGCAAGAGAAGAGCTGTAGAAGCACTGATTTCCTATTATCATAGTTGCAACAGGCACAGCTAAATTTCTTCAAAAATAACCACCGAAATTCTCAACAATCGTCATTGTCGTAGTTGTCGTCATCAGTATAGTACTCGTATGTAAGACGTTGAGTGCAATCTGTACGAATGTCTGGCATGAAATTCAAATGACAAAATCGTGTCGAAGATGCACCTTAGGAAAATAAACGGAACTCAACGGAATTGCAACATACACATGTATATGTAAATCTGAATATTGTATAGTTGTTAAGATCGACTTTTCGGTTTATAGGATCTTTTCCAGTGAAAACTATGCACAGGCGACAGTTGAATGTAACCTTTCAGGTGTCTAAGCAACTATGTTAATCTATGTTAATAGTTTGGCTTGTGATCGCACGATTAAGCACAAAGATACCATCGAATGACTTCGTTTGCAGTTACACCTCCAACATTGACATATCTTATTATTCGCTTATAAATGTATATGAATGCTTATATTTTTTTTTGGCGGTAGCAAATGAAGTCGTAAGTACCGCGAAGGGAAATTGTGGTACAGTTGACACATTTTTGCTTTCGTTCTAGAGCGTCTTGTATGGTATGGTATGGCAACTTTTCTTGGTCATAGAATTAGTTCAGGTGGTTTCGAGAGCCTGCCAGCTAGTGTATCAAGCCATCGTTGAGAGATAGCTTTCCAATGACCAATCTTACCTAATGAGTTCTCATCAACATAACATGCCATCGAACATCCCTCTCTCCGAATTTTTCCATGATAGGTGCAACTCCATACCGTTTGCGAATGCCTTTATTCAAGACGTGGTAATAATGTGTTATGCCACTAAAGTTATATCTTTGTCCCCACTGCCGTAGGGCGGCGTCCATTGTCTTTGATATTCGGCCAATACTCGGGACCAGAGAGAACGAACATCTTGAATCCAAAATTTACCACAGTGTCGTTCGCCCTCCCGCACAGTACATTGAATATATGGAAAATATGGTCAAAAATCGAAACGATCGAGTTTGTGGTTTATTTGCATTGGTTTCACGATCTAGAGCTCATTTTAAGGATCAATGTTTCGCACGATGCAAATAAATTTAAAATATTTTTAATTAGCGCGGGTGGACAGGATTGAAGTTTTGCCCTCACAGAATTGGATTGGATTGCTTGCAAAGGTTGAGCGGATTTTTGGGAATTTTTTTAGTTGAAAATAAATTTATCTCATATTCAAAATTTAAGAGAAAATATAAATAACGTATTTAGTAAAATGGAGTTCGAAATATGTTTTTCTACAGAAATATCTATCCCTTTCCTCCCTGTCCTGAACTCGCAACTTTTTTGTAGGCAGTTGGTATCTCATTTGTAGAAAACATTCAAAAAATCTATTCCTAATTGTGTAGGGTTGGTAAACTAAAACGAGATTGTTTCTCAGCGTAATAACACCTAATGGCATTTATATCAGAGAAAACGTTAACAACACTACCATCCAACAAGATCGACAGCATGATTTCCACCCTCGTTTCTTGGCGGCTTTGTAATCTAGCTTCGCTTGTCTGTAGTTCAAAAATATTCTCCTTCATCATCGTTTACTCAATTCTCACCAGGTTTGTATTTTCTTTTTGGAAGATTAATTTTATTGGCTGACAGTAAATGGTAGGCGATGGACGGTGATGAACCCATACTACTTCTGCTGTTTTCTTAGCCACCAATTTCAGTGGCAAGATAGCGTTAGTGAACGTTTATTGACTACTTTGGTACTATCCTTGAACCTCCATTCGCATGTTAATTTTATCTGTTCCTCTTAATCTAAACTTGCAATTCCCAATTTACTCTACTTTTTAAGTTGAAAAAGTTGCAAAAGAATCTGGGCAAGCGAAATTTCATCTGCAACACTTTGCTGTGATAACAAAGCGCTTTTCTTCAAATCTTCAAAGGGTGGGAAAACAGTGTTTATGCAGATCATTGATCGCAGGCCTCAAAAATGTATACTGCCTTCCGGATAAAAATCTAAGTTAATGTATAAATCTGATGCCTAGTGAGGACTTAAAGATAGCTGCTGATCACTAGCTGAAGATTTTCCAGTGATATCTGCAGCAAAGCTCCTTCAGTTTTCATTATGCGAAACTGAATGAAGTTTGAAGTTTTCTACAAAATCCGGCTGGCCCAGGTTACATTGCATTCCTTGTAAGGTCTATTGGCAACTGCACATATCGTAGCAGCCAAAAAACGTAGCGCAGATGAAAGCGATTTTTACCGATTTCGTTCAATTGTTTATTAAATTTTGGGCAAAATAACGTACTTATATTCTTGGTTTTTCTTTGCAATTCAATTTGTGTAAAACAAAACCTTATTAAAATCAGTTTACTGTCTGTCTGTCTCCTTGTCACACTTATTTTTTCTCGGAGACGGTTATAGCGATTAGCACCCAATTTGATGGGAACTGTGAACGTTCACGTCTACAGTGAACTACATCATTCTATCTCGAATTTGTGGGATGGGGTCCCGGTACATGAAAGGCAGGGGTGTAAATTTCTGTTCACCAAATATAGTCATCTGGGGTATCAAATGAAAGGTCTTGGTTAGTACTTTCCCAAGCCGGTCTTAGCTTTGACATTTGTTGGAAAACTGGGGAGTGCGGAGGTCGAAAATAACTATTGCAACTAGCCAACCAAAAAATCTGAAAGGAATCAAGAGGCTGCCACTATATGATGCCTAGGCTCCGGAAGTCCCTCCAAACCAATATATATTCAAATAAAGTTAATAATCGTATATTACTATAATTTTTAGTAATGGGCTGCAAATCCCCCTTAAATCCATCCTAGTACCACGTGCAGCAATGTAAGCTAAAGCATGTGGAATGATTCTTCCAAGTTTGGTGGAAATCGCACTATTACTAATAAAGTTATATTAGGTCAAATTGGTCGCTTCCATGCAAATTCAAGATTTTCATTATCACCTGAAGGTGGACATTCCCACATAATATATGCATATATCACGTGCTACGTACTAATGGGACAAATACACACTCAAATGTCTTTACAGAAGCAATACACAAACCCTTTCATACCTGATGCATCCAGTTTCCGGTTTCCCGACTTGCTATTACTTTCTCCCTAATAAAGAGTTATTTTATTCAACAAATCGACCTTTGTGGAGTTCTTACGAGCCCAAGTCTACTTGCGAGTCAAAGTTTCTGTATTACAAGCCCCCGGACAATGGAAATCCTCCCTTCCCAAGCCTCCTTTTCGTATATTTCATAATAAGCTTTAAGGTAATATGAAAAAGTAAGTAACTACGAAATTTCAAGGAGATATCGGAGCTGGATGGTTTGGGAGGGCTTAAACTAGACACGAGGGCAAAGCCATCCCCAAAATATAAGAGATATGGCGAAAAATTCCCGTCAACTTGTAGGAAACAGAACAGAACAGAAGTTTCCATCGAACCTGCTCGCATGCCTTAACGCCAACCAGGCCTGGGAAAATGGGTCGTATTCTTTGGGTAATTCAGACTGGCAGAATTCTATAGTTTTCTCAAAAACAAAACCTTATTAAATAGGTTCACTGTTCTTCTGTCTGTTAGTATTCGCTTGTCGTAGGAGGAAATCCTTTTTCGCGAAGTTGAGAATATTCAAAAGGCAAAAGAGGGAGGCTTCCTTGATGAACACCGACAAGGATATGGATCTTTTATCATATGGCTGCCATACTTCGCACTTTACTTTTCAGATTGCGGTAGATCAATTTAATCCTGCGTTTGAGTTTCTCTGGTACTGTTGATGTTATCGTAATGCATGCCAGATGAGTTAGTGTGGCAAACGGTCGAAAAGATTCAGGAATGTAATGGAAAGAGGGTAATGTGTCAAGACTTCCGCAGTTCTTGACAAACTCGAATTGGTTGACGACAATTTGAACGATACCGCTAATGCGGTTGTTAAGAGTGCCTTAAAAAATCTTCGTGGTATCGAATAAGAACCAAATGGGATAGTAATTTATATATTCTATTTTCTTGCCAGTCAGATGGTGCGTTTGAAGAACTTACTGCGCTGCGCTTCCGAGAGCACGGTTGCGATCGCAGCGATCGCTTTATTTGCTTCCTGGTTGGCATTGTTATAAGTTTGGGAATTGGCTAGCGTTTTAACGAAGAGAAAATCATTCTTTTAAAGTAAAGTACAAGTCTCAGTTGATAAACCGCTTACTTAGCCTGATAACCCCAGCGTTGTTAAATAGCCAATTTCCTAACAGATTGAGCTATACTGCGACAGACATCACCATTTTGGTATCCATTCTTTGCTCTAATAGTTCCCTTAGTCAAATTGTAATGCACCCCTTTAGAGGGTAGGATCCTACATATGTGCTCATACACCTACGAAAAATACAACTATACGTGTTGAAATCGAATGTTTTGACGAAGTCCTGCTGCTCGCACTTGTCCCTCCCCCTAGTGCATCCAAAAATAGAACCTACATTTTCGAGACCTACTTGTGGTTTCAACAAAGTCTTTTGATCAGACCGGAGAGATGTATGACAAAACGTAGGCTTGGCTTTGTGGTCAACATTTTTCTGAGCAAGCATATTCGCGATTTGGTTGTTTGCATACTTTAAACGTTGGTGATGAATATCTTCCAAGCTGGACCGGATAGTATTTTTTGACCAGATTGGGTGCTGAATAATTATTGGCTTGGTCTAGGTATTGCTTGGAGTTTGTAAATTTATCATCTGCTACGGCCTACGGCACAGCAACCTGTATCCGGTCTAGGCCTACCTTAGTAAGGAACTCCAGACACCCTGGTTTTGCGTAAAGCTCCACCAATTCGATATCCCTAAAAGTTGTCTGGTGTCCTGGCCCACGCCTTCGCTCTACCTGAGGTAGGGTCTCCGTCGTCTTTTTCTTTTACCATAGATTTTCCGGGCTGGATCATCCTCATCCATACGGATTAGATGAGTCGCCCACCGCATCCCGTTGAGCCGGATTTTATCCACAATGAGATGGCCGTGGTATCGTTCATATATTTCATCGTTATATAGGCTAAGGAATCACACCGTAGGGCATAGGAACCAACTGGTTGAGGATTTGAGTAGTTTTGATTTTACCAAGGGCACATTTTAAAACACATATTATATATATATCAAAAAGCCCACGGACCCTCTTCCCGTCCAACCGGACCGAGGGGCGACCAACCTAAGGATGGGCTGAAGGTAACATCCAAAGGTCCGCATCACAGCGATGATGCGTTTTAACGCAAAGTGTGTGCGACCATGCGAAAATGTATTACTACATCCCGATTGTCGCAAACACTTCAGCCAATGACGCGGAGGTTCTACACTACAGAGACATGGATCTTATATCGAAGACAGTGCGGATCAAGACTGAAACCCATTAGGTCAGATTGTTACCGGACAGGACTCTTCGGACTATAGCACAGGTTGCAAGGATAACCGCTTTTTGCATCTCCATGTATAGTCCAGCCCTAAGATCGAGCGTTTTCAGCGCTTTATGTAAGTTCTGCGGGACTAATCCCGTCGCTGAAATTACTACTGGGACTACTTCGATCTTTTGTAGTCTCCAGGTCTGCTTCATATCATCTGCCAAGGGGCCGTAGTTCCGGATTTTTTCGTGCTGTTTTTCAACAGTGTTCCGGTCCAACGGTACGGCTACATCGATTATAAAGCACGCTCGTTCTTCCTTCAGAAGCAGAACTAGATCGGGTCTGTTATGATTAACACTGCGGTCCGTGGCAATAGTGTGATCCCACAGTAGTTTGACCCGATCATTTTCCAAGATTCTCTGCGGAGTATAGTTATAGTAAGGATGGTAGGTTGCCGCTAAGTTATACTTCAACGCAAGGTTTTGATGGAGAATCTTGCAGACGGAGTTATGATGATTGGTGTACTCGGTACCGCTCAACATCCTGCACGCAGATGTTATGTCCTGGATGGTCTCCTCTTCACAGTTGCATAACGTACAACTGGAGTTAGTGATTGAGGAGTCGTGAAGAATGTACCGTTTATAATTTTTTGTTAGGAGCGAAGCATCCTAAATTGAAGTTAGGAATGCTTCGATCTTGGAGGCTTCGATGTCAATGCCTGACAACAACAAATTTTTGATATGACCTCCGTGAATGGGTTTCTCTTTCCACATGTCGATCTTCTGTTGGACTGAAGTAACATTCGACATGGGATCCCATTCTCTGCTTCTCAAGTTCAAAGGAGATAATTTATTATCTGCCATGACGGTAGCCTGATGTATTTGGCTAGAGGGTTGTTTCTCATAGAAAAACTCACGAAGAGAATGCACTTGATTGTAGTGCAACGTTTTTAAATCAAGTACCCCCCTTCCTCCCTGATGACGTGGGATGGTGATCCTCAATTTTTCGGCTGCTCTATTGTGCATGTTGTTGTTTGCAAGAACTACCCTTACCCGTCTATTGACAGATTCTAAATCAGTATTACTCCACTGTATCACACTAAAAGTATAAAGAAGGACGGGAATGACGAAGGTGTTGATTGCCATGATTTTATTTTTCTCGAACTCAGCTCAGTTTTAAGGACAAGATCCAGACGCTGTTCAAATTCTCCCAGCAACTTAGATTTCATTATTGCCACAGAAGGTGTTGTTGCTTGTAATATGCCGAGGTATTTGTAGACATCGTCCGAATCCATGCCCTCAATTCGGATGTTATTTTGGCTGTATCCTTCGTTTTCGGTGTGTTTTCCCCGAACAATTGTTTTTATGCGACATTTCTCCAAACCCAACTGCATGCCGATATCCCTGCTGAACTGGATGGTGATGTCCAGCAAGGAACGAAGTTGGTTGTCGTCTTTGGCATACAATTTGATGTCGTCAATGTACATCAAATGGCTTAAAGTACATTTCGACAATATGCCATGCTTGACTTGGAACCCATATTTGCTTTCATGCAAAAGATGGGGTAGCGGATTCAAAGCCAAGCAAAACCACAGTGGGCTTAGAGAGTCGCCTTGGAAAATGCCACGCCTGATTGGTATCTCTCCTGATGTTTCTGAGGATACCGATAGCTTCGTGCTCCAATTCTTCATTACTGTTCTCAGAAGAAGAACGACATTCGGGTTGATTTTATACAAGCGTAGCACTTGTAGTAACTACGAATGTGATATGGAGTCAAAGGCTGATTTATAATCGATGTAGGCTGTCGAGATGTTTCGTTTTTGGTGGACAGCCTGCTTTACAGCTACCGTATCGATTATAAGCTGTTCTTTGCAGCCTCGGGAGCCTTTTGCGCATCCTTTTTGCTCCTCAGCTATCAATTTATGAACATCAAGATGTTTTGAGATGTTCGCGCACAGAACTGAAGTGAAGACCTTGTAGATGGTAGGAAGACAAGTAATTGGTCGACATTTTGAAGGGCAAGAGGCACCCTGTTCCTTGGGGATGAGGAAAGTTATCCCCTTGGTGAAAAATGATGGAACTAAATCAGGATCGGCAATCATCTGGTTAAAATGATTTGCCAATATCCTGTGAGTGCTCTTGAACCGCTTCAGCCAGAAGTTGTGAATCTTGTCAACTCCTGGTGCCTTCCAGTTACCTGCCTTGTCAAGGGCTGCTTCAACGTCGACTTCAGTTACATCAGGTATGGTCATTTCGGGGAGGGTCTCGCATGAACGCATAAGGTGTGGGTGGGAGGCACGCTTCTAAATTGCAACGGCTGGATTCGATCCAAACACTTCTCCAGAAGTCTTCTGCCTGATCCAGATCGAGGTTACTTTCCCTATCTGAGCTGGTGAGATTTTTGTAGAATCCCCGTTGGTTCTGGAAGAACAAAGTGTTGTCTGTCCTTCGCTGAAAGCTTTTCTGATACCTACGGATGCGATTGGAGCATACCGCAAGTTTCTGCTTCAGCACCTCGAGGATTTTTTCGATTGGCATATCATTGGACAGATGGTAGTTTCCAATGACGTTTGCAACGCATCTGTGCACTCTTGGTGATGGATTTCCATCTGCTTGCTGCTTGCGTGACACGACCAATCTCCTTTCTCAACTTTTCGACTCTTTTGTTGAGTCGTAACACCCAGAACGGTAAAGTCCTTCTGCGCATACCTCTGTTATTCGCTCTAAGATGTTGATTATGCAGACGAATAACCGTGGCTGCTGCAACGTAGATCGGGCTGTGAACCTCTGTAGCAGTAATCTCGCTAGCCAAACGATCAGCCAAAATTCTGTCAACGGCAGCAATGATGTTAGTAGTTGCCGAAGTAAACTTCAGTTTTGGGATCTTTGGCCTAGCGTCTGGGAGAATCTCAGCATACTCTGTGAATGCGACCTGGAATGCTGTCAAAGCCTCATTAAAAATTGGGTCGACATCCCCAGTTACTAAGTTTCTCCTGACTACTGGATTCATGGAGTGCCTTACAGGTGGAGTACTTGTGTTACTCCTTTGACTAGTCCGGTAATTTGATGACTCCAGCCCGAGCTCAAGTGATTTGTTGCCTAGTTGGTAAGGCAACTCGGTTGTTATTCACTATCACCCGGTACTGGTTGACGACGTTCTGTTCCGGAACATGACTTAGCTCCGGAAATCGGGTTATGAACGCGTCATGTAGTCGATGTCTGTACCCTGATGGATTCCGTTCCAAATCCGTAACACGGTAATAGGCGCGGACGATAAATTCGTTGAGTTGGTTCGTCCAAACCATACGACGCCTAGGTCTCCCGTCCCTTGTGGTTGACGGCGAAGAGCCGCTCTGATGTTGTTGAACGACCCTTAACCGTGTTGGGTACTGTCTTCGTGTCCCTGGAGTCCCATTAAAAGAATTTGAAATATTTTCTCCAATTCTGTTCCCACGAGTATTGGGGAGGCAGTCAACTTTGCAACAGAGCCCCAATGTTGCAATGCCCCATGGTTACTTCCAAAGGTAGGGAAGGTATTTGGAGGGGAGCCGCTGAAATACAGTGTAACGTCACTGCAATTCATCCGATAGGCGCGTCGATCCCTCCACCCCGGATTACGGATTTGTTAAGGAGGTTTACTCCCCCTGAACGGGAAGAATCGGTAAGGGAGGACGAACACAAAGGGAAACGTTCTGTTTCATATACACATATATACATTCATACATATGTAATCTCCAGTTTTATTTTCAACAGAAAACATTGAAATTGACAAAAAACCCTGAGTTTTTCTTCCACCATCTGTCCTTCGATTTAAAAATAAATCAAACAAATTTCACTTCCGCAAGGATTTGAACCTGTAAATTCATCATCCTTCAAACCATGCAGTAACTCCCATCTATAAATTTCACGCTCACACGAGAAGATAGTTGTGATCCCACAGTTCTCCTTATGAAACCGTGACTAAGCCATTTGAATTTCATTTAGTGAATATCTCGCGTTATCCTGCAAGGAGAAGAAAAAAAATTTACCTGTTGCGGGTCTTTCTGTTTTTCCGTCTTTATTTTATCTTTTCATTTTGGTCCTTTGA
Organism: Hermetia illucens; assembly: GCF_905115235.1. NCBI lineage: Eukaryota > Metazoa > Arthropoda > Insecta > Diptera > Stratiomyidae > Hermetia > Hermetia illucens. The sequence goes on from NC_051852.1 coordinate 703,600, forward strand.
TCGCAAGATACCGTTATCTAAGCTTTTGTGTTCCGATTTTTCACAAAGATTTCAAAAACCTGATCCATTTCTCTTACTTTCTACATGGGTACAGTGCCAACAAATACGTATGTGGATATGTTTTATATGAAGCGCGGTGAATAGCCGGTGTAATTTAATAGTGGCTCTCCGCTATAATTGTACTTGGATACCCATAAAGACCCAACTTAGCGGTTTTAGTTTTTTTCCCAATGTCCGCTTCTTGAAGGGACTATGACGGGCTGTCGCGGGGAAAAAACTTCAGACCCTCCGTGATTGTTGGAAAAAACTCAAACCCGCACATGCGATATGGCTGCTCATCATAAAATTTAGTTTGGAAGATGAATCAGCTACGACCCCGTTTGTTTTTCCTCCTGATTTCATTCTTGGATGATTTGACCGTCTTTCCTTGAGAGATATTATCAGAAATTCGACCAACCTTCTCCGGTAGCATTGTCCTTTCCAATCTTTTTTTTTGTATGAGGGACAATATTCACCCTGGATGATGCTTGCACGCATCTCGGCTGTCAGAGATTCAAGGGGTAGTTTGATCGTGATCATCTTAGGTTGCGCTATAGACATTTTTTCAATTAATAGGTAGGACATTCACGATTTTTTCCTAGGGTCTTTTGGCGCATCTGTTTTTTAATGAAAAAGGTTCCGAGAGAATTTTTTATCGTCGTCGAATTTCTGGACGATCTGCCCTCCGGTTACCTTTTTTCACATATCTTATGGATGTGAAGCAATTTCCGACGTAAGGGGGTCAAAACAAAGGTCCTGAGAATTTTCTTTTTCGCAATGATCAGGACAGATCAGAAGAATAAATGCAAGAGTAGCTATTAAAGGGACGACACGTTTTTTTATTGTCGGATTTCGAAAGGACAATGGAACATGTGTCGGTATGATGTGTTTTTTGAAGGACAATAAAAAGTTTGATATGCACATCTTAAGGATAAGCTGTGTGTTAGGTACTATGTGAATTGGCGCCTGGGAATTCGCAGGACCGTGGGCATGGGAAAAAGTTATTCGTACATCATCTAGGTCTCATTTTGCAAAAATGTAATTTATGATTTGTGTCGTCAGTTTGCCTATTCAAATTGAATGTGATCTCATAGTGCTTCACGCCGAACAAGACATCTAATATATACGTACATACATATGTACACATGTACATAGTTCATATCTCATTTCACACTAGCAACTTTGCTTGAAGCAAGGTGCTCTTTAAAATTACATCATCGTTTCACAAGAGGTCAAACGTGGTCCATCGTGTCCCCACGTAGCACCGTGTCGAGATAACATCGGAAACTAACTAGGAGACGGCACTACTGCCTCTTGAACATTCACGTTAACTAGCTGTTACCGCTTGCTAGAGCACGAAATCACCCTTCTGAGCCGGACACTCCTGTCCGGCTTGCAAACTGCCCTTTTGCGCGAAAAGCCACTCTGAGAAAATTTCCTTGTCTCCTCCTCAGTCTGGATTGTGATTTTCTCATGTGTATTTTTGAAAAAGACAATCTTTGTTTATTTATTGCGATCGCCTCCTAACTAAAACTCGGATTTTTATCAAAAGTCAACATCTCAGGTGGCTTTGTAAAACGTGATGCAGTAGGAAATGATGATGATGACGATGATGATGAGAGACTCGCTTTACTTTGAGACTAAACTAGAATTAAAGGCTACGGTAGACTGTTTGGTGGTTCACAAATTTTCCGTCAAAAGGTTCCAGCGGAAAAAGTATATGATAAAGATGCATTTTCCACTATAAAATTATATGAAAACATTACCAACTTTGGACCAGAAGTAATTGTACATAAAATAGATATCACATTATATTACTCAAACCCAAGGTATACGAAATACAAGAGCTACGATCTTCAGTCGTCCGTCTGAACATCCCTTTATAGCACCGCTCTACTGTGTTTGCCGACAACAATACCATCGACTAACATTTGCAGAAATGGCAGCATTTGCTATGGTTTAATCTAGCCTGGGTCGGCTAGAAAAGACTGACATTGGTGAATCTTCTTCCCGAAAGAGTCAAGATGAAATGGCCAACAACTGCAGACAGTCGTCTTGGAATTGTGGTACATGCCCAGAATAATAATTGGGAAAAGACGATTTTAATTGCAAACCGAAAAGAAGAATTCCACTTCCCATCCGCGTTGCAGTCAAAACATCAGGGCCTCGAAAAAAAAACACTAAGGAAACCAAACTATGAGGAAAAGGAAGCACAAAATCCCATACGAAGTGCATAATAGCACTGGGTCATGGCATGTGATAATATGCTGCCAACCGCGGGTATTTTCAATTTGAGTGTTCACATAACAATTTGGTCACATTTCAAATCAAGTTGGAAACTTTCGCTTGGTGCTTCCGCCTATCTCAATTAGCTGTAAAATAAAAAAGTCTGCACTCAGACATTTTCTCGTGATTTGTAAGTTCTAGAAGATGACGTATGCCATGTTGGTCCTTCCTAATTAACCGATTGGTTGCTTAAGCTAAAGATCTTTGAAAGAAAGGGGAGTAAACTCCTACATTTTCCAATCGAAAACTCAATGTTAACCCTTTATAAATTGCATATAAATAACTTCACTAACTTCATCTCCAGCAAAACATACTTCATTTTCTTGTTGAATGTGATCATCATGATAATATGAACTACCCTTCTTCTTCTTCTTCTTTTTCTTGAGCCTTTGTCCCGTTCACAAGCGGGGTCGGCTCGTCGTGATCGGCTTCGCCATTTGGCTCTATCGAATGCCTGATCTGGGTGTAATCTCGAGGCTTTCAAATCCCCCTCCAGCGTATTAAGCCACCGTTGCTTAGGTCTGCCTTTTGGTCGTTTACCATCGACTTCGATGTTCAGACCAATCTTGGCAAGTGAATTCTCGTTAGCACGAATTGCGTGACCATACCATCGAAGACGCCTCTATCGCAACTTTTCCACGATCGGTGCAACCCCATAACGATCGCGGATATCCTCATTTCGGATGTGATCTAAACGTGTGACGCCACTAGTCCAACGTAGCATCTTCGTCTCCATTACCGCAAGACGCCGTTCATTGTCTTTTATAGTCGACCAACACTCAGAACCATAGAGAGCGACTGGACGGACGACATTGCGGTATAATATATGAACTACCCTTAATTTTAGAAAAGTCAGCTTTCGTATCCATACATACTGGAATATACCCTATTTATTGGTCATCTGTTGACTTTAGATTTGAATGGTTGGTGGAACTCATCAACCATGCCTAGAACCTGTTGTTGTCAAATTTCGCGAATTTCAACTTGTTCCAGGACTTCCCGAGAAAGCTGTAATTCTCGACTATTTTAGCGTCGTGATTTTGAGGTAATTTACTCACGATCCGGTCTACCTAGTATCCTGAGGTAATTGGTTCCATTGACTGCAGCAATCAAGTTACCGCTTTTTCCTAATATGTAGCTTATATAATCGTTATAATGTTATGCTTTCTAATCAACACATTAACATGATCTGATCCGTGAGCTTACGTATCTCTTCATTCAGATTTTGTCAGACCAGGGTATCCCGATAACATAATGTGGAGGAAGAAAACACTGTCAAATTGGAAGTCGATGGATTTACGATCGTCTCTGACTCTTCTTTTTCTTCAGCCTTTGTCCCGTTCACAAGCGGGGTCGGCTCGTCGTGATCGGCTTCGCCATTTGGCTCTATCGAATGCCTGATCTGGGTGCAATCTCGAGGCTTTCAAATCCCCCTCAAGCGTATCAAGCCACCGTTGCTTAGGTCTGCCTTTTGGTCGTTTACCATCGACTTCGATGTTCAGACCAATCTTGGCAAGTGAATTCTCGTTAGCACGAATTGCGTGACCATACCATCGAAGACACCTCTCTCGCAACTTTTCCACGATAGGTGCAACCTCATAACGATCGCGGATATCCTCATTTCGGATGTGATTTAAACGTGTGGCGCCACTAGTCCAACGTAGCATCTTCGTCTCCATTACCGCAAGACGCCGTTCATTGTCTTTTATAGTTGGCCAACACTCAGACCCATCGAGAACGACTGGACGGACGACATTGCGGTAAATTTTAGATTTGAGACGTTCGTTGATACGTCGATCGCAAAGAACACCAGTTGTGGAACGCCACTTTATCCAGGCTGCGTTAATGCGTGAAGCAATTTCATAACGCAGTTCTCCATTGGCTGATAGCGTTGACCGGAGGTATTTACGGTCGTCTCTGACCCGGCTAGCATATCCTCTGAGCCTGGTCTGTATGACTCGGCAAACGCTCAAGTCGTGTAGTTGTCTCCACAACTTTAAAGACACAACTCACTGATGTAGGAACCAAGAAGAAGGAAAGCTTAAAGAGGCGGAGAGAGGGTTCCATCATGAGTTCCACGGCTGTCGCTACGGATTTGGAAAGGTTTTACTCTCCAAAATTTTAGGATATTTGGAAATGTCTCTGCTGCGAAGAACAGTTTCGCTAGGAGGCGGTTAAGACCTGGAACTTTGCTTCGCTTCAGCATGTTGATGGTCGAGATAAGTTGGCTTTGTATCCGGAAATTACCATGATTTTACCCATGTAATTGAGAATCATGATAAAGTGCTTCATACACACGTTAAATTACATCTCATTGTAAATGAAAAAATCTTGTAATCTTGTATACAATACCAGAATCATTCGTCTTTGCGAAAACTTCGAATATCACCCTGTGCTGCTATACAAGTGTAAACTCTCTTTGTCACAATTTAACCTATCCTGTTTTTTTGTAGATTTTTTTAAAGACCTTGAAGGCAGGGAAAAGAAAATTCTACAGTGAGAATAAATCTCCATAACCTAACTTAGAATAACTTAACAGTATTTCTTTAATTTAACTCTCAAATCCGATTTAACAAATAATCCATCATAGGCGTAAGTTCCGTAACTTATCCTTCCAAACCTACACTTTATCCGCTTTACTTTCAAAACTTTCCTTTATGCATTTCCGTCATGGACTGCGAATATATATGCTGATATTCCGAAAGGGATAAGTTGCAAAAAAATGGTTTACCCAGTGTCCGTAGCCTGACTCTAGCTAGAGCTGGGCAATCGCATAGGAAGTGCCCCCTCTGCTCCATAGCTTCGGTAATGCGAATTGTAGAGTATGCCGAGCCTGGCGGCATGGTCCCCTATGGGTCAGTGTCCCGTGCAGACCGCCATAGTCTTGTATGCATTTGCACGCGTCTGGCACAGAAGGCCCCGTGATCGAGCTTCGTTATGAGTGCGCCAAATCTTCCTTGACTTGGCACAGGTGGTGAGGTCTCGTCATCGGAGGTCCGCGGTTGCAGATTGACAGTCGCCAGCGGGACACCAACTGCACCCACCGAAGGACTGCCAAGAGGAGAACCCAGCCTAGCCAATCTGTCAGCTCATTCATTCCCTTCTGTATTACTATAACCGGGAACTCAGAAAAGGGAGACTTTGGGCATGCCGCCCGGGCTATGCAACGCGTTTCTGCACTGCCCCACCCCTCTGGGGTCAATCGTCACTGAGTACAAGGCCTTTATGGCCCCTTGGCAATCGGTCCGAATGGCGCTTGAATACACTAGAGAGTACTATCGACTATCAATTAACGCCGCTTCCGCCTCCTTGCTTCTTTGGCCTAGTCATTTGACTTTATATTATATATCGTCACTGTTTAGAAATTTTATCAAATTATTGCCAGTGTACTCTTCATTATTTGCTAAAGGTTCACTGTGACACTGTGTGTACTGCAGTCCTACTGAGGTCCTTTGTAAATTACTAAGTTGAGTATTTAAAACTGTTTATGTCTACCAGAAGTCTGCCTAGTTAAGGGTCAAAATACCTCTGACTCTGTGTTATTTTTGTTGAATCATTTCTTTGTTGCCTGATTCAAATAGTGTTCCATGGGTAGATTGTACCTCTTCTGATATCTCGAGTTGAAGGCCTCAAGGAGAAAACGTTTCAACCAGAAAACATAACATTGTGAACATTGAATCGGTCATCCTAAATCGTCCACTCGAAGAAAATCAAATATTCTAAAAAGCAGTCAACCAAAATCATTCCAAATGAAAAGGAACAAAATCTGGGCAGGGCGCCACCTAACCCTGCGGGCACCTTATCGTATATGCCCAGGAAAGGCAATGTTGCCTTATGAGGCGAAAGTTTGTTTCCTCATAAATGGTTTTGTGAAGCAACTGAAAATTTGAAAATTAATAGTGAAATACAACAAGGGGAGGGGAGTGGGGCACTAGCCCTTTAAAAAATTTAATTGGGTACTAAATATGGCGCCTGAGAAGAAAGGAATTCACAATTCTCTGCAAAGAAAATGGAGATCTAGAAAATCCCTTCGAGAAAATCTCGAAAAGTCTATAAGATCTATCTATGGTAGAAAAGAAGACGTGGCAGACCCTGCTTCAGATGAACCGATGGCGTAGGTCAGGACGCCAGGCAGCTTTTCAGGATATCAAATTGGTGGACCTCGGCTAGTTTCCTTTTTGTGTTTGACACAAACAATATACCACCAATGACGAGGCGATGGTGCATGGTATACTCTTGAGATGTTCGTCAGGCTGGGCTGAATCTCGCAGTTAGTATTCTGTCTGACAGTTGCTTCTGGCATCACCTATCAAAAAGTCCGATGGGATTGACTGGGTCTAGGCCTTAATAAGGATCTACAGACATCCCGGTTTTGCGCCGAGGTTCACCAATTCGATATCCTTAACAGCTGTCTAGCGTCCTGACTTTTCTGGTCTAAATCATCTTCACCCATACGGATTAAGCGAGTGGATTTTGTCGACAATCAGATTGTCATGGTGTTGCTCATAGATTTCGTCATATATATAAGCTACGGAATCGTCCATTCTCATTTAAGGGACCGATAATTCTTCGGTGGATTTTTCCTTCTTGCTAACTGCGCAAGTCCCCGAGGAGTAAATGAGGATTTGCAAGGTCATTGTCTTGAAGAGTAAGAGCTTTGACCCTACGATGAGATGTTTCGAGCAGAACAGTTTTTATTAGTTGGAATAGGCTGTGTTTGCAACCAACAACTGTGCGCGAATTTCACTGTCGTCGTTATGAGTTGTGACTTTCAACTCTAGAGAAATTATTAAATTGTAGTTTCATTTGACCACTGCCATTTGTTTCCTCTTTGGTTTATGGTGCTCATTTTGCCATCATATATTTCGTCTTACCTTCATTAACGTACAGTCCAAGATCTTCCGCTGCGTGCTCGATCTGGATAAAGGCAGTTTGTACATATCTTGCTGTTGTTTCCATGATTTCGATATTATCAGCATAAGCCAGTAGTTCGGTGGACTTAAAGAGGTTGGAGCCTCTTGCATTTACCTCGGCATCATGGATCACTTTTTCCAGGTCCTTGTCGTAGCTCATCTCCTTGTCTGTATAGAATAGCTAAATATCGTAACTAAAAAATCGATCCCTATTCAAGGTGAGTGACCCAAATAATCTTGCATTAAGAAAAAAGAAATAAAAAAATTTGTTGTTGCACCATTCACACTTGCGAGCGCCCGACACGCAAGTTGTTCGTTTCGCCACAACACTCCACTCCCAGCTGAAACCAAAGGAGGTTTCAGCGGGGAACCAGATGCACGACTCCCTCAACTCGGCTGCTGCAAGCCAAAACGGACATGCGCCTCTTCTTCTGATTGTATTTCTTCCTGGATAAAGGGCTTTAGTTGAACCAAGGAGACCGCTACCGTTGAGTTCCGATCTAAGAACAGACTCGCTGGGGAGACTCAGGTTTCCTTGTATACCAGCTCCGCGGGACTTGCAACAAATTCTCCTTGATTGGTTGGTAGAACGAGTGGCAGAACTTGCGACCAAGAACGGTCGTCTTGGGCCATTATAGCGGCCTTCAACGTCCTGTGTCACATTTCGAGTATTCCATTGAACTGCGGGTGAAATGCGTTTGTCCAGTGGCGTTTAAAGCTGAGTAGTTTGCCGAACTCTGAGATAAAGGAGGACTCAAACTGTATATGTTATAATTATCTGCACACCAATGCGTGAATTCCATTCTCGACAGAGGACCTCAGCAAAAGATTGTGCATTAATGTGTTTCGGAGGTATCACCTGAGGTCATCGCGTGAACCTATCGACAATTGTGAGGCAATATCTGAAACCGTGCGAGTCTCGCAAAAGGCCAATGACGTCGAGGTGAATTGAGGGAATACTCTTACCTCTGTCTGTCTGGCCCAAGCATTAATTTGCATGGCCGGCCAAATATACTTCGCGGTGACTAACCGATTCGTTGTCCAAATGCCTGCGTGTGCCCGATCGTGAACGGCGTGAATTAGTTCGTTTCGGAAGTCGGCCGGAATACATAGTCTTGGTCCCTTATCTGAGGTCTTGCAGTATATACTAGATGTTGAGCTGAAAATAGGAAATACCCTAAATGTGTATTTGGAGTTGGTCCTCACGCTCTGAAGAACTGTGTCGTCCTTCTGCGCCTCGGCGATTGCCGAAAAATCGACGGTGGCGGGGATCTTGACCTCTAATCTAGTCCTACTTCCCGAATTCAAAGCACAGGCGGTCTTTTTCAACGGTAGCTGTTAACGCTGCCAACATCTGCTCCAGCTGAGCCACGTGGCTTGAGTTGCCGCGAGACACCTTGCCAACCGTGGGTCGTACGTGGACCTCATGAATTTCATTCGCAGTGGCGGCCAACGTGTTCAGAGACCCTGTACATGCCAGGATGGCCTGTGTGCTTTCCGGGAGCCTCTGCAGCCACAAAGATAAAAGCAGCTCGGTGTCGACTTTGTGACCATTCAACTGCTTCATTTCGCGCAGCAGTTGGCTTGGCGCTCGGTCATGTAGCTTTAGGTCTGTCAATAAGTGATTATGTTAGGCAGTTTCACTTATTGGCAGGCGTTTTATGAGCTGCTCCTTTAGTCTCTTGTAGGAACAGTCCTTGAGAACGTCGGAGACAAGTTCATCTGTCTCCCCATTTAACCCGACCAGCGCGTGATTGAAGCGAACGGCGTCCATTGTGACGTCGGCCAAAGCAAAATGTGTCTCAAGCTTAGAGGAACCGCACTGTCCGACACATGCGCGAAAACAGTGGCACCAATATTGCCATGCCAGTTACCGAGGAACTTGCCTCTATTCAGGTGGACATTGTGACTAGACGCGAGCAACCTATAACAGATCAAAGACACGTAAGGGGAACGAGTGTAGAAAAGGCAGAATGAAAAGCGGAGAGAAAAAAAGATGATCCAGCGCCGTCTCTTGTGGTAGTGGAAGTACGAATACGGAGGTTCTTTGTATTCCTCGAGCAATTTTGGGTATTTGAAATAATCTGCGCCTTACATTTTTTTATGACATACTTGTTTTCTGCTCTGCGTTTCTTAACAAATTTGTTGATGTTGTAGCTGAATATTCTGACATCCGCTTACGAATCTCCCCGGGAAACATTGTCCAGATTCATCAATTTGTATAGATTTTTTTTGACACGAATTGGTTTTGAATATTTTGTTTTGGGAACTGTGACTTGTATCCGGATAGCTACGTGGTTAGACCACAAGGCTGTCATACGGAGAAATGAGATGGTCCAACTTCTCTAACGCCGAACCACACATTCTGCACTGATCGTTCTCTACCCGTTCTTTCATGATGAGCTTTTTATAAGCTCGGGTGGCGACCACGCCATCCTGAATGGCACACATGAACCCCTCCGTCTCAGCAAAGAGCTCCCCAGCACACAGCCATCTGTTCGACAGATGCAAATCGACAAATGGCTGCCAAAGACAATTCACGTGTTTACCGTGCATTGCCTTCGACTTCCATTCATCGATCCGCTCTTGGCCCGACTTCACCCCACTCAGAGGATTAAAAGATCAATCCTTCAAGTTAAGTGGAGTCAGTCCACAGTCTGCCCTACAGACAGCCGCATGCAAGGAACTCGCCTGCCCTTTGCTGTAAACATAAGCGCGCAGCGAGTCGACTTGGCGATGATCTTGTGCCGCCACGTCAACCACGCCTCTACCTCCGATGTCACGAGGCAGGTTCATCCGCTCCACGGCAGACTTTGGGTGATGCATTCGGAATTTGGACATAGTTGTCCGTATCCGCCGTTGGACGTTTTCCAGATCGGTCTTCATCCACGGCAATATTCCGAATGCATAAGCCAGTGAAGGGATGGCGAATACATTCAATGCGCTTATTTTATTCTTCCCCGAGAGATGCGATTTCAGCACCAGCTTTACACGTCGCAGGAATTCGGACAGCAGAGCTTCTTTCAGATCACCAACTCGAGCATGGGTTCCTTGCAGAATTCCTAGGTACTTGTAGAAGTCTGTCTCGGTCATAGCTTCGATGTGGAGGTCACCAATGCTATGTCCGGCATGTGGCTCGTGATGACCTTTGCGGATGGCTTGGATTCGACATTTGTCTAATCCAAACTCCATCCGAATATCACGGCTGAACATGTCTATTATTCGCAACAGACTTCTAAGATGGTCGTCAGTACCAGCATACAGCTTGATGTCATCTAAGTACATCAAGTGTGTCAGTTCGCACTTAGCACGTAGGCCATACTTTATTGCAAAACCATGCCCTCTAGCATCATTCAGTAGCCATGAAAGGGGGTTCAGTGCCATACAAAACCAAAGGGGTCTCAACGAATCCCCCTGGAAGATGCCCCTCCGTATACGGATGGGCTCTGAGGTATTAGCACCCTCAGATGTACACCCTGATAAGGTGGTATGTCACCCTTCCATGACTGTCGCCAAAAACTTTATTAGTTTCGGATCAATGCGATACAGATGTAGGATATCGATTAGCCAGGTATGCGGAACGCTGTCGAAAGCCTTGGCATAATCGATATAGCAATTGAAGAGGTTTCTCTGGCCTCTAGTTGCTTGTCCTACAACTACCGAGTCGATAATGAGTTGCTCTTTGCAACCCCTTGACCCAACTCGGCAGCCCTTCTGCTCCTCGGACAGAATGTTGTTGGTCTCGAGGTGCGCATTGATCCTTCCACTAATAATGGACGTGATGAATTTGTAGAGGGTTGGTAAGCAAGTGATCGGTCTTGTGTCTGCGGGGTCCTGCATCGTGTCCTTCTTAGGGATAAGGTAGGTAATCCCCGCAGTGAGGAAAGGTGGAAATTCCTCCGGCCGACTCATGACCTCATTTATACTGCGTGCCAACCGACTGTGTACGCTGGTAAATTTCTTATACCAGAAATTCTGCACCCGATCCAGACCTGGGCCCCTCCAGTTCTTCGAGATGTTTATGGCTCGTCGAACTTCTTCTTCGGTAACATCCGCGAAATTCATGCCAGGTGTATTGACATGGCGGGTGCCTTCGGCGGTGATCCACTCAGCATGCTGGGCAGGTAACCCCCAAAGTCCACCCCAATACTCTTTCGCTTCCGTCATCGAGAACTGTATTGTCTGGGCGCTCTGTTGGGATTCGTTGAGAGATCTGAAAAAGCTCCGTTGGTTCCTCGCGTATGTTGCATTCTGGACACGTCTGGAATAACTTTGGCCATACCGTCGTAACCGATCGCATATGACAGAAAGTTTCTGTTTTAGTGTGCCCAGAATTTCAACAACGGGTGTCTCACAGGGGATGGCATAGTTCCGGTAAACCCTCTGCACTTTGTTTCTCACCCGTCGGCTGGCATTGCCAGTGCTGATCTGAATCAGTCTAGCAATGTCCTGCCTTAGTGAGTCCCGCCGACGTTCCAGACGAATTTTTCATGGTGGATCTCTTTTGTCACTCAAACCAATAACACGAAAGCGAATCTTCTGACCGTGCAATCTGATAGCCGCAACTGCACCACAATACACAAGTGATTGTAGTTGCAGCAGCGACATATCAGCACACAGTCGAGATGCAATCTCATCATTGATTTGAGATAGAATTCCCGGAGTTGCTGGAGATGCATAGAGCCTGGGAATATCTGGTCTATGCAAAGGATCTATATCCGAGAATTCCATACACGCTCTTTGGAATTCGTCCCGAACCTCAGCGGAAACCTCAGCTGGAAGGTGGAGAAGAGTGCTTCGGCGAGTACTGAACCTATTGCCTGCAGTGCGGCGTGATGTTGTTGATGCCGCCGCCTCTGCCCCCATCGACTCTCGGTCACCAGTTTCCCCGATGATTTCAAGTCGAACACGTTCCCTGATGGTGGCCGGGATTGTGTCGCTGCGAGTAATAAAGCGGTACTGGTCTGCGACTCGCTGCACAGTCACGTGCGCGAATTGCGGGAAACTCTCGACGAATCTCTGGTGCAACAAGGGGCGGTAAGATGTTGTACCCGCCCCCGCCGTTATTTCGTAGTAGGAGCGGATGATGAAGAGGTTCATTTCTTCAGTCCATTTCATCCGCTTCCTACGTGAACCTGCTAAAGTGGTGGCCGCAGATTGTGGCGAAACAGCTGCAGCAGGCGGAGCTGTGCTCCTGGTCGTCGTGGCGCCTAGACGTTGAACCGCCCCACGACTAGCGGTTTCGACGCCGTGCTGTCCATTACGAGAGCCCGACCCAGTCACCAAGTCAGACAACTCCCGCCGGTTATCCGTACCGGACCTCAAATTTCTCCTTCTTCTCATTGTTGGTGGTGCATTTTATCCCTAGCTGCCAGGTATTGAGATAGCTTCCTTAGTGAGTAATCTGCAAGACTGCAAAGTTCCTGCACTTTCCTCACCTACCCCCTGAGACGCTGCGGTGGCGTACAGCCATTCAGACTGAAGCTATCCATCCCTCCTCCTTTCACAACCGGGCTTGGCACCGGCTTCGGCGGAGTTTTATTATTATTATTATTATTAACTGTGATTTCACAGACTCAACGATATGAGTACGTTCTGTTGCTACTCGATGAGAAGGACTCGTTGGAATTCAACTCTAAAACCGGGACGGACACAGACGGGGCGAAAGTCGCAAACGATTTTATAAACAATCCAGTCTCAGAGCGTTGCTACTATGTACAATGCTCGATGAAAACTCCGAAGGAATACCAAAGGAGTTTGGTTTGGAGAACTCTCAAGTACTTGTTTTAAGAGAGGACTTTCGGCGCTTTAAATTTATGGCTGGTGTAGTGCTCAGCCACTCCCAAAAAGCCTTCTTACCCAAAAAGTTACCGAGGTACGTGTGTAATTTATTCTTAAGGGCGATATGTTCCCTTGAATCCTCCGTGAAGATATTCCTGCGTGGATATGGAGATTTATTCTTCAACTTCAATTTTTAGATACTTGCTACCCCTTAGCGGGACTAACTAGGTTGTCCACATAGTTCCTAAATTAACATTTCTCGTTAGACCTCAACGGAATGTTCACTTCGTAAGGGTTAATTTGCAGCCAAAGTTTCCTAGACTGAATGAATAGCATTTCGGCAATATTCTACTCTGAATTCAATCCATTGGTACCTCATTGACTAGTGGATACATCAAGCTTGCCCTTAAGCCGATCGATGAGCAGTTCACACGAAATAGAGTCATTTAGGTGCCAATCAATGATTAAAGATAACGCCTTAGTACTAACTGCAAATACTGGGCAGTTTCTGTTATACTTGATTGAGCTTTGGCACGAAAAGTCTGTGGCATGGATAGGTCAGCTATGGGTAAGAGCAATGGATCAGATGTTCAGAAAGAGATGTGACGGTGCTGAGTGTTGCATAAAATATTATTATATGATTTCATAAGTGTCGGAAGCGAATCCCTCTTTTGATTATGTAAGAGTTTGTCCACATGCGAATGTTTTCATGGGCTTTTGTTGTAAACTCCCGCGGTTGCATTTTGACCATTCTCCCAGTGAAGCGCAATCTGGACCTACTATGATAATCTATAGAATCCGATGTCCAGCCGTCTTTCTTCTCTCATGTACTTTGTCTTTATTGTTTAATTCATGGAAAATGTCAGCAGAACGAAGGGAATTTCGAACATCGCAAGTAAATTGGATGTTAACTGATTTGAGATGTGATTTCTTCACTACCGTGACCAGGCTCCATGTGACCATATACCTAATATTAGCCAATTGTTGAAATCGACAAGTACAGCGGATATATGCGACATCGGCAAATCTATACCCAGTCTGTTGTGGGTGATTTAACATACATAGATTTGTGGCTAAGCGGTATATAGCCAACCTGCAGGGGGATTGGAAGGAACTGCCAGGGATTATATGGTTTGTTTGAACGAGAGCGTGAACTAAACGTTGGAACGTTCACTTGTGAAATGGTCAGAAGTCGAGCAAATGGATTTTCTAATAGTCACGATTTTTTCGTATACACTGAAGACGATGATCATCGTCACTGGAGTCATCATCAATTTCGCAACGATTGCAAAGTGAAGTGTTGAACTGAAAAAGAATAAGAAATTCTGGAAGAGTAATCAAGAATGAGGGGGAGTAGGTAGGTAGGTAGGTATCAGTGGCCGCTCCGAGGAGTCCAATTAGCGCTTTGGTGCGCCGTTTTGATGCCACAAACTCCTAAGACCGTGACTGTTGTTATAGGAACAGGGAAGCGGAGTCCAACTGGCTCGGATCTTCAGAGCCAGCCCGTAGCATTCACGAAGGAAAGCAGCTCTCCGACCCTGTAACTGGAAATCTCACTGAGGTCCCCAAAGAATGGTTTACCCAGTGTCCACAGCCTGACTCGAGCCAGAGCCGGGCAATCGCAGAGAAAGTGCATGAGGGTTTCCCTTCCTTCTCCGCAGCTTCGGCAATGCGAGTTGTAGGGTAAGCCGAGCCTAGCGGCATGGTCCCCTATGGGCCAGTGCCCAGTGCAGACCGCCGTAATCTTGAATGCATTTGCACCCGTCTGGCACAGGAGCTCTCGTGATCGGGCTATGTTATAAGCGGGCCAAATTCTCCTTGATTTGGCACAGCTTGTAAGCCTTCGCCATCTCAGGCCCGCGGCTGCTAGGTAGTGCGAGTAGACTCGGCCCCCGACAGCCGCCAGCGGAACACCGACTGTGTTCCCCGAGGGACTGCCAAGAGCAGAGCCTTGCCTGGCCAATCCATCAGCCCGCTCATTCCCTTCTATGTTCCTATGCCCGGGAACCCAGAGGAAAGTTATCTTGAGCGTGCCGCCCAGATGGTTGAGCGTGTCTCTGCACTGCCCCACCAACCGGGAAGATGTCGTCGTTGAGTACAAGGCCTTGATGGCCGCTTGGTTGTCGGTCAGAATGGCTATGTTACGCTTGGGGCTCGAATCACGCTCCAGCCATCGACAGACTTCCAATATCGCCAGTACTTCCGCCTGGAATACACTGGTGAAACCTGGGAGACCATACGACTTGGATACACCGTGTGTATTCGAGAAAACCCCCGCGCCGACTCCATAGGCCATCTTTGATCCGTCCGTAAAGAATACCGTGTCATAGTCTTGCAACACGCCGCCGGTCTTCCACTTTGCCCTGGTTGGAAGGTCCACAGCAAAATTTTTCGTGAAGTTCAGCTTGTGTGTGACATAGTCCGTGGGGGATGCCCAGATTTCTCGAGGTATTTCATCTAGAATGTTGCTGTGGCCGTAGGACTTCGCTGCCCAGCATCCGGACTCACGTAGTCTGACGGCACTGCACGCTGCAAGATATTTGATGTGGAGGTCAATGGGGAGGAGATGCAGGAGTACATTGAGAGCATCTGCCGGGCAAGACTGCAGAGCCCCCGTAGCACCTGCACACGCGGTTCTTTGAATCCTATTAAGCTTCGTTCTATTGTATTTCTTCTTCAAAGCCTGCCACCATACAATAGATCCGTACGTCTGGATCGGACGCACTACAGCGGTGTACATCCAGAGAACCATCCTCGGCCGGAGACCCCATTTCTTAGCAAAGGTTCTCTTACAGGCATAGAAGGCTATACAGGCCTTCTTAACCCTCAGTTCTATGTTCAACCTCCAATTTAGCTTAGGATCCAGGATTACACCCAGATACTTCACATTAGAGGAAAGAACCAATCTTTGTTCATTCAGCCGTGGTAGATGGAATTCAGGTATCCTTGTCTTGGTGGTGAATAGCATCAGTTGCGTTTTGGTTGGGTTTATGCTGAGTCCGCATCTTGCGGCCCACAGGCACACCTTTCGCAACGCTCCTTCCATGATGTCGCTCACAATGGACAGAAACATCTCAGATACTAGTATCACCAAGTCGTCGGCCTACGCCACCACCTTCACTCCGCTGCTGTCTAATGTACGTAAAATTTTGTCCATTACTATTAACCAGAGCACCGGTGAGATAGCACCACCCTGGGGCGTGCCTCTGTTCACAGCTCTGGTCAAGTGGTTGCCTCCCAGATCGGATTGAATTATCCTGGTACTCAGCATGGATATAATCCAATGCGTGAGATACCCCTCCAATCCAACGCGGCGTTGGTACTGACGTTGTTGAAGGCTCCTTCTATATCCAAGAAGGCAGCAAGGGTATACTGCTTGTACTGCAGCGACCGCTCAACCGTGCCAATTACCTCGTGGAGGGCGGTTTCTGTGGATTTTCCTTTGAGGTAGGCATGCTGGGACTTTAAGAAAGGCGTTCTCTCCATAATCGTCCTTAAGTGAATGTCCAGGACGCGTTCTAGGGTCTTCAGCACGAAAGAGGTCAGGCTGATTGGCCGAAAGTCCTTCGCGGACTCATAACCGCGCCTGCCCGCTTTCGGTATGAAAACCACCCGTGCACACCTCCAGGACTGCGGTACGTATCCTAAAGTGATGCAGCTCCGGTAAATCTCAACAAGCCACGGCACAACCCTTTCCTGCTGCTTCTGTAGCATGACTGGCATTATGCCATCCGGGCCTGGAGATTTGTATGCGGAGAAGCTGTTTATAGCCCAGCCGATCCTATCCCCGGTAATTATCGATTTGATAGTCTCACACAGCTGGGGTTGCCGCAAACCCTCCAAGCGAGGTTCTGACTCACAGTCCTCCTCGCTGGAGGGAAAGTGCATTTGCACCAGCAGCTCCAAGGTTTCACTAGAAGATTCCGTCCAGGAGCCTTCCGACTTTTTAAGGAAGGATGGATTCTTATGTTCCTTGGACAGAATCTTATTGAGCCTCGCGGATTCACTAGTGCTTTCAATGTTCTGACAATAGTCTAGCCAAGACCGCCTCTTGGCGGTCCTGATGGCCGACTTGTACTTCTTTAGGCAGTCCTTGTATGGCTGCCAGTATTTTTGCCTGTAGCAGATGTTGAAGATTTCTCTGGTCAACTTCCTGAGACTAGAGAGATCTTCGTTCCACCACGGTGGCAGGGTCTTTTTGCTGTACTTAGCAGGGCACGAGACTTTGAAGGCGGTATCAAAAGCCTTCTCCAGAGCCCCGACCTTTGACTCCAGTTCGTCTGTCGTGCCAATCCTACCAATTTGCGCACCGGAGAGTTTGTTCTTAATTACCTGACCAAACTTTCTCCAGTCGATCCTCCTGG